>NC_135959.1:56650110-57320272 GCF_053455715.1 Rhinoraja longicauda
TGTTTCCTTTATCATCATTACATTTTGGCATTCATTGTTCCATATCTCTCTACGTCGTCATCTATATCTCTCCTTTCTCTTTCCCGTGACTTTCAGTCTGAAGAAGGGACTCGACCCGAAATGTCACCCATTCATTCTCTCCAGAGATACTGCCTGTCCCGCAGAGTTACTCCAACTATTTGTGTCTATCAACAACAATGTTACTTTGATTCTGATGTGTGAACGTACACATGAGTGAACTGAAGAAACAAAACAGCAACAGCTAGAGGAATATGCCAGGTCTGCAAGTGCCAGAAAGCAAGCCTAGATCATGGTGTAGATCGAGACTTAGATGTCGATCTGCAAGAGTTCTGACATTGCTTTGTCTCTTCATATTGCTCTGAAAATAGATAGCCCTCGATTCTTTTAATATCAAAATCTTGCCATCTCTCAGTCACTGAATAAATTACTGCATTTCAGCAATCCTCTTAGACAGACTTCCAAAGTCAGAAAAAACTCCTCCAGTCCATTCCCTCCACAGATGCGGCCTGACCCGCTGAGTTTTGCTTGGATATTATATGTATGATTCCCCATCCAAAGCATTGATACAGTTTGTGAATATGCTGGGCTCCAGCTGGACTGTGGTTGGTCAACAGCTTGGTAATTAGGAGTTGCCCAGTTTCAGCAAGCAAGCAGCTGACCTGTGAGGTGCAATCAAAGTCAGCAAAAGTCAGAAAACTCTACCTCAGCGGCACGGTGGCGCAGCGGTAGAGTTGCTGCCTCGCAGCGAATGCAGTGCCGGAGACTCAGGTTCGATCCTGACTACGGGCGCCGTCTGTACGGAGTTTGTACGTTCTCCCCATGACCTGCATGGGTTTTCTCCGAGATCTTCGGTTTCGTCCCACACTCCAAATACGTACAGGTATGTAGGTTAATTGACTGGGTAAATGTAAAAATTGTCCCTAGTGTGTGTAGGATAGTGTTAATGTGCGGGGATCGCTGGGCGGCGCGGACTCGGTGGGCCGAAGGGCCTGTTTCCGCGCTGTATCTCTAAATCTAAAAAAAAAATGAAGAAAAGTTCCCTCTCACTTTTGAGCACTTCCCTCTCCACTTTGACCATTTCCCTTGGTATCTCCATGGTGGGTGCTGCTGCTGTCTGTAACAAAGAGGAATTTACTTTGAAGGGAGAAAGCCTTCTCTGAATGCTGTGCGTTTGCACTGAATTGAACCTGATCCCGCTGAGAACCATGCAGCTCATGTTTTAATGCTTATTTCAGGGAGGAAACCTAATGCTTTGCACTTGTCTTTGAATAACTTCATCCCCATCGACACACCATAATGTTTTATTGCACCATGAAATGTGAAATCCAAATTCTGAGCAAATTAAATAAAGTTTGATAAATTAATCTGCAAAATAAGCCTGGTTCTTACTTTAGTTGAGAGATGCATTATGATAACAGGCCCTTCGGACGAACGGGTCCACGTCGAACATCATTCACCCGATCACACTGATTCTATGTTGTCCCACTTTCTCATTCACTTCCTACACATTAGGGGTAACTTTTCACAGAGACCAATTAACCTACAAACCCGCACGTCTTTGGGGTGTTGGAGGAAACCAGAGCATCCATAGGAAACCCAAGCAGTCACAGGGAGAACGTGTAAACTCCACACAGCCAGCACCTGAGATCAGGATCGAACCAGGGTCTATGCCACTCGACTTGATGCGTGTGTATCCTTTTTGTGGTGTCAGTATTTTGGTCTTGTTCTAATCTTGTTATAGTACGTTCAGATAACTTTGTGCTTTCCATCTCATATTAATCATTCATCATGACTTCTGACTTACAATCATTTTATTACCTTATACCATAATCATTACTATTTTTTAGTGGAGCATGTACTAACCACATCTAGCTGTGTCTAATAACTGCTTCAGAAGATTTAATCACATCATTACAGTTATGAGAATTATCTGAATAAACGCCTCATTTATCTTCCTCAATTTTTAAATTCCTTTTTTAATTTAGTCAGCATGTAAATGACAGCAAGTTTATGGTTATAGCTATCCATGAACCCCCATTAATCTACATTATAAATTATGAGGAGGTGCAACATTTTTGTATTAAGATTTTATTATTATTTGAGGTAATGAGCACTCCACTGACATGGAGACCTTTAACAACATGCCAGCAAAAGTTTATAATGGCATATTTGTGTGCTGATGTAAAACGGTTTTAACTGAGTTTGCTTTGCTTTCAAATTTGCTTTGAATTCAGTGCTAATAATAATCATTTACCTTGTCATACCTTATTTTCATTTCATTCAAAACTGAATGCAGACTTGAATGGATCTGTGGATGATGTTAAAAGTGGATTAAAATTACATAGCAAAAAAAAATAGGTTTAGGTTTATTATTGTCACGTGTACCGAGGTACAGTGAAAAGCTTGGTTTTGCAAGCTATATAATCAGATCCGATAATACAGTCAAGTCAAATTCAAGTACAATAGGTAGAGCAAAGGGAAAGATACCGAGCGCAAAATATAGTTCTCAGCATAATTATAAGACATCAGTTCCATAGACACAGTCCAATGTCCGCAATGGGATAGAGGTGAATTGGACAGCACAGCACCCTAGCTTATGAAAGGGCCCTTCAGAAGCCTGACAGTAATAATCAAAGATAATAGAGGAGCAAGATAGACCACTCAACTCCAAAAACCGTAGTAGGTCATGGGTAAATTTCAGCGCCATTTTAGTCAGCAGATTCTGTGTGCTAGACTGGGCAGTGTTCACAACTCTGCAATTTCTTTGTATGTAAAATGTTTGCAAACAATTATTTTTGTTCAACTTCTTGGATAAGTTGACAGTTGACATTTATAACTATTTCTCGAAGAGTTGCTGCTTCGTGATCTTTAAACTTTGGATGTTATTGATTGAATATTTGCACTAGAGATCCATTCTGTCTGTATCAGGCCAATTGATCATATTTAATGAAATGTTCTTCTATGCTTTCTCTGTTAATTTTAATTTCACCTCCACAAACTGTATCTCTTTTTGTTTTATTTTAAAAAGTCATGGAAGCAGAGATTAGGCATTTGCAAACAATAGAACTCTACTGTATCCACAATATAATTGAAAAGACATTTAACTTTATACTTAGAGCCAAGAAAATTTGAATTGGTGAATTGATTAGTTAAAAACCCTTGACAGCCACTAAAATGACCAATGCTGCCTGACATGGTGCAGAAGCATGAATCCAATTCAAATAGACACAGTGGTGGAGTAAATCCGGGTCTAGCAACATCTCTGGAGAAAAAGGATGGGCGATGTTTCAGGTTGGGACCTTTCTTCAGACAAGGGGGGGAAGGTGAGGAGCTGGTATAAATCTGGACCTGATCTTTTCATTGGTTAGCTGATATGCAAAACAGTGCAACCCTGTATCTCTTGCACACAAAATGATGTAAATCTTACCATGAATGACAGAAATAAAAAGTGTTATCCTTGTTTATGAAGTTCAATTTTGAATGATTTAAAATTGATGGGGTTGGTGCAATATACTGCTAACCCATAAATGTGTCGTTATGAGATATTTACATTTGAAAAATCCATAAATCACAAACAAAAACAAGAAGGTTCCTTTGTTATTTGACCAATTTATCGGTTGAATTTAAATATGATTTTTTTTACAGGTTATTACACTAATATAGAATGAAAAGAATGAAAAAATATCTTGACATGTGTTCATAGTTATTTCATTCACAATATTAGGATTTCCCGGCTCGGCCACGGGACGTTTCAGCACCCGGTGCTGCTCGGCCGCGGGGCCTTCAATCGCCCGGCTCGGCCGCGGGACATTTCAGCGCCCGGTGCGACTTGGCCGCGGGGACTCCCATCCCCTTGCGGGGACTGTGCGGGTCGGTCGGGGACGAGCTGTCTGTCCGTGGGCGTGGGGAAGAGAGTGGAAGTTTTGTTGCCTCCATCACAGTGAAGGGGTGTTTGGAGTCACTGTGATGGACGTCTGTGTTGGGGTCATGTGTCTTGTGTTCTTTTTTTTTGTGTGACTGCTATGTAATTTCGTTCGGTACCTTGGTACCGAATGACAAATTAAGCTCTGTATTCTGGAAATAAGTTTGATGTGACTGATTGCGAATGTGTATGGGTAGGCCCTAATGAAATGTATGTGAGAGAACAGTGATCATGATAGGGAGAACGAGAGAGAGAGAGAGAGAGAGAGAGAGAGAGAGAGAGAGAGAGAGAGAGAGAGAGAGAGAGAGAGAGAGAGAGAGAGAGAGAGAGAGAGAGAGAGAGAGAGAGAGAGAGAGAGAGAGAGAGAGAGAGAGAGAGAGAGAGAGAGAGAGAGAGAGAGAGAGAGAGAGAGAGAGAGAGAGAGAGAGAGAGAGAGAGAGAGAGAGAGAGAGAGAGAGAGAGAGAGAGAGAGAGATTGAGAGAGATTGAGAGAGATTGAAAGAAAAAGGTTGCTCAACAAATAATTAGAGGAAATCACAAGAAACTAGAGATATATATGTGTGTGTGTGTGTGTGTATGTGTGTATATATACATAAACCATAAAGGTCGAACCACCTTTATGGTTTATGTACATCATGTTAAAAATAAGATGGAGAGAAATAGAGCTTTGCTTTAAATCAAAGTTGCTTCTGATCCATGAGAAGGAACTTTGAGATCTATTTATCTCTATCTTGTCTCTCACACACAATCACACATTCATATATATATATATATATATATATAAATCTGTACCTAATACCATCAGTACAGAGTTTGTATGTTCTCCCTGTGACCGCGTGGCTTTTCTCTGTGTGCTCCGGTTTCCTCCCACATTCTGAAGACATGCAGGAATGTAGGTTAATTGGCTTCTGTAAATTTTCTCTGGTGTGTGGAACAGAACTACTGTGAACGGGTGATCAGCGGTCAGCATGGACTCTGTGGGCCGAAGAGCCCTTTTCCACACCTCTAAACTAAACTAATCTGAAAGGAAAACTATGATACAACAACCACTGACACTCATTTTCAAGACCAATCTTGCTGACCCAAAGGATCCTCAAGTCCTGTAGCAACAGAGTATCTGGTGGCATTATTAAGAGACTGTGGGAGACTCTTAACAATTTTAAATGTCTGTCATTCAGAGAACTGAAAAGTATTATTGATGGAAATAATGGGTCTAAATCCTGGAGATTCCTTAATTAGTATTAGTATGAGATCGGTAAGACAGCAACAGTTCAAAAATGGGCTTGATTTTAACTCATGGGATACACACACTTTAATCCCGGTGACAAGTTAGTAAAAAGAAATAAGCCGATTAATTTTTAAATTGGAAGTCAGTACAATTGGTAGTTCGGTCGCTGATTTGATTTCACTGGAAATCTTAAAGTTATGAGATAGCTTTGTGGCTCCTTCAATTAATTCATCAACTGGATGGAGATGTGTTTTAAAACAAGCAGCAGTGTCAATATGAAACTCAGAATGAGATCACGCGCAATAATAAGAGAGAGACCATGTTAATACAATTCAGGGTAGATGATCAATATTCCATTTAATGAAGTGATTCAAAACCTGAGAAACCATCTCTACACGGTGTCTTTGAACTGATGATATTAAAAGTTTGCAACCCATATTCATAAGTTAGGAGAGATGATTGGGGATTAAAAGTCATTGCAACTTCACTCTGTTCTTGGATCACATCCAATAAAGCGAGTTTGTTCATTTGTTCATTATCCAAATTGGAATGAAGGTGCATCCAAGATAACAAGAGCAAAAATCAACCTTCAAAAACAAGGAATTTTGGCGAGCAAACTATTAGTGTATGGATCAACAGTAGATACAAGGGTATAAGCTCCGGTATTGGATCCAGAGCATGAGTACGAGCAGATCAAACATAGGATCTGGTGGGAAACCCTGTTACCATTACAATGAGAATTGGGCAGCTCGGTGATGCAGCGGTAGAGTTGCTGCCATACAGCACCAGAGACCCAAGTTCGATCCTGACTACCAGTGATATCTGTACGGAGTTTGTACATTGTCCCCATGACCGCATGGTTTCCTCCTACACTGCAAAGACGTACAGGTGTATAGGCTAATTGACCGGTAAAATTGTAAATTGTCCCTAGTGAGTTCAGGATAGTGTTAATGTGCAGGGATCGCTGGTCGGCGCAGATTTGGTGGGCCGAAGGGCCTGTTTCCGCGCTGTGTCTCCAAACTAAACTAAAAATGAAAGAGTTGAATTGACTCGATATGTAGGTCTTTGCTAAAATTACAACAGTCGAACAATGACTCAATAAAAGGGAAATAATTTCAGAAAGGAAGTTTACATGACATTGGAGTGGATAAGCAAAATGAGGAATGCATCTTTACTAACACACATGTCACTGGGAGTGATTCGAAAATGGAAATTAAATATAAACAACCAAGGCATCAATATGATATTTGCAGCCACTGCCTGCCCCTTCATGGGCCAGACACACATGACTAGAACTTTAGTATCGTGCCATTAAAACAAAGTACATGATAGATGGGAATATATTTTGATGGGGCCATGACAACATGGGGAGAATGATGTAATCTTTCAAAATTAGTAAAGAGAAAGACATCCGATTAAAGTGGTTCACTAAGTGAACAGGACTAATTCTGCTTGGGAGACATTGGCTGGTCTTCTAAACCACCACAATCAATGTCCATTATGCCTCCCAAAACTACACCTCAATAGATACAGAGGCCACATAGTAGATCATGCTAGTCACTTACAAATCACAATTTTGGCCTCAGCTAGAGTACGGTGACCAGTTCAGAGCACTGGATTTGCAAAAGAACCTTCAAGAAGTGCAATGGAGATTTACTAGTTGGAGTCGCATGGGGAGCTCTGATTGCGTGGATATACTGGAAAGTTAGATAAGATTAAGGGAAGATTTAACTGAGCAGTTCAAAATAGTGAAGGGATTTAGTGGAGTAAATAAGAAGAGACTGCAAACAGTTTTAGAAAGGTTCATAACCAGAAGAGTGTTTAGATTCTGTGAAAGGTCTACGTTGAGTATTTTAGACTGAAAAGGGAGTGGCTTGTACTACGATGTAACTTAACCTCTGACATTTGGATTTTCAGATCCAAGTTGGCCTAAACATCAATGTAGAAATACGGAAGATTGGTTACATGCAATGAGTTATTTCATCTGATATCAAGTAGCTGACTGAGATAGTCAAGGTGATCCAATGATAAGTCAAAAACAAATTAAATAAATACCGTAAAAGAAAGATTTTTTTCAAGGCCTTAATAAAAGAGCAGGAGGCCCAGGACAGAAAGGTCAGTATGGGAATGGGAAGGGGAGTTCAAATGTTTGGCAACTGGGAGATCGCATAGTCCAAAGGCAGCTGATCATAAGTGTTCAGCAAAATGATCGCCCGGTCTGCACTTGGTCTCGCCGATATATAGGAGCCCACACCAAAAACAATGGATACAATACATGAGTGCTGGTGCTGGCTCAAAGGGTCGAATGGCCTCCTCCTGCACCTATTTTCTACGTTTCTATGAGGTTGATGAGGATACAAGAGATGAGGTCTATTTTTACAACTACATTTTATTCTTATTTAACATGAGAAGATGCAAAAAGTTGAATTTGTAACCCACAAAATCCATTCTCATGTTCCTTCTTGCTCACGTTCTTACTAGGACATTTTTGCCCACCCTGCTTGTAACCTTGCATAATAATGGCAATTTAGCTCCTGCTTCTGTGCCATTCTTCCATCCGTTAACTGAGCACCTGAGCTGCTGGCAGGAATCGGGCCATTGACAGCCCTTGCTGCTCATTATCCACGCCCAGTCCTAATTTATATGGATGAGAAGGAAATACACATTGCTTCATAATAAATATTGCAGTTATTCCAACATTCAAAGGCATTTTGCTGCACCAGAAGCATCAATAAATAAATATTATATTTGAGGACATTCCTCTTAAGATTTTCATTTAAGATTTCATAACTGAAATATTCTTGCACAATTTCTGCCTTTTTACAGTAAACAGTAATTAGAGTCAGAGTCATACAGCATGGAAACAGGCCCTTCAGCCCAACGCATCCATGCCGACCAAGATGCCCCATCTAAGCTGGCTCCATTTGCCGGCGTTTGGCCTATATCCCTCTAAATCTTTCCTATCCATTGACCTGTCCATGTGACGTTTGAATACCGTTATAGTACAATAGACAATAGACAATAGACAATAGGTGCAGGAGTAGGCCATTCGGCCCTTCGAGCCAGCACCGCCATTCAATGTGATCATGGCTGATCATTCTCAATCAGTACCCCGTTCCTGCTTTCTCCCCATACCCCCTGACTCCGCTATCCCTAAGAGCTCTATCTAGCTCTCTCTTGAATGTATTCAGAGAATTGGCCTCCACTGCCCTCTGAGGCAGAGAATTCCACAGATTCACAACTCTCTGACTGAAAAAGTTTTTCCTCATCTCTGTTCTAAATGGCCTACCCCTTATTCTTAAACTGTGGCCCCTGGTTCTGGACTCCCCCAACATTGGGAACATGTTTCCTGCCTCTAACATGTCCAACCCCTTAATAATCTTATACGTTTCGATAATACGATAATACGATAATACGATAGTACTTGCCTCAACTACCTCCTCTGGTAGTTCGTTCCATATAGCCACCACCCTCTGAATAAAGAAGTTCCCAGCAGGTTCCTAATAAATCTTGCCCCTCTTACCTTTGTCCTTTGATTCCAATACCTTGGGTAAAAGACTGTGCAGTCACCCTGCCTATCCCCCACAATCCTCTCCAGTAACTCACCTACCACATATGTTAGGCTCACTGGTCTATAGTTCCAGACGTTTCCTTGCAGGCCTTCTTCAATGGAGGCACAACATTAGCCACCCTCCAGATATCCGGCACCTTACCCATGTCTAACAATGATTCATATGTTGCAGCCAGAGCTTCTCCAATTTCACCTCTAGCTTCCCACAGTGTCCTCGGATATATCTGATCAGGCCCACAAGATTCATCTATCTTCACATGCCCTCGGACATGCAGCACCTCCTCGATCATAATACAGGCTGTCCTCAAGCCATCTCCATTGACTGTTCCTTTCCACTAGCCTTCATGTTTCTCTCCACAGTAGAAAGAGACGAGAAATACACTTGAGGACCATACCCAAATAATAAATTTAATCAATTTATTATTTGTCATCTATTTATTTAAAAATTTGCAATTTTACAATTTTTACCAAAACCAATTAACTTGCAATCTTCTACGTTTTTGAAGTGTGGGAGGAAACTGGAGCACCAGGGGAAAACCCATACGGTCACAAGAAGAACGTACAAACTCCCTGCAGACAGCACCCCCTAGTTCGGATTGAAACCGGGTCTCTGGCGCCGTAAGGCAGCAACTCTAC
This sequence comes from Rhinoraja longicauda, assembly GCF_053455715.1. Lineage (NCBI taxonomy): Eukaryota > Metazoa > Chordata > Chondrichthyes > Rajiformes > Arhynchobatidae > Rhinoraja > Rhinoraja longicauda. The sequence goes on from NC_135959.1 coordinate 56,659,489, forward strand.
CACTGTGCCACCATGCCATGCCGCCCTAAGTAAAAGCAAGAAATATCTAAAAAGTCTCAAGAAAAATAACAATTCTTCCTGGTATTTCCGTACTTGTGGACATAGACTTCACCAGAAATTATTCCCAATCCAACACAGATAAAAAAAAAAAAATATTTGTTTCAAACCTGCATTGCTCAAGATATTTCCTTGCCACACTAATGGTATACCTCTGAAACTGCTGTCAAGCTGCATTGTTAGGGGTGATATAAAAGCAACTCTTTATTGTCACTAACCTAAGCTGCACAGTACCTGCCTGACCCCAACTAGCACAGCACCAAAGTGGAAATCTTTCATTTCCTGGGCCCTGTCATCTCTCACCTTGATAAATACATTTACACACATTAGGAATTCCAAAGAGGCATCTGAAAGGGCCTGTTCAATAATTATTATTTTGATAGATTTCCATGTTGCTCTTGTCAGCTTTCAAAAAGGTTGTCAGGTTTTTAATATATCTGCATGTAGTATTCCAACCCCATCATTCACTTATGCATAGATCAGATTTTTTTTGCCTTTTGACAGTCTCAGTCAACAGCCTTTTCCTCTTGAGTGCTAAGTGAGCAGGGGTAATCCTTTCACTGGTGAAATCCTCTGCAATTACAATGCTTGAAATGATTGGAAATAAACTGGCTGTCCAATTATGGATGCATGGAGGAAGCCAAGGTACATCGGAACTGCTCCATCAATTTCAAGAGAGGTTCAGGCAATCTTACTTTCAGTTATATTTTTCATTCACCAGCGGAATCAATCAGAGACAGATGACACATTTAATCACCAATAAGATGAACACTTAAAGGATAAGGAACTTAAAATATATCCTGTTGTTATTTACAGCTAAGAGCAGATATTGGCTGCCACAAGCTGCAAAATGCTTACATTCAAGCTTACGTCCTAGATGTGTTAAGTTCGCTTGCCAATCTTTCAATTGTCACTGCAGGATTGTGTAGACTTCTTTTTGTCTAAGTAGTCAACACTTCATTGAGACTGATCCTGGACTTCAGTAATCGATTGGCAATCAACATTGCTATGTTTTATTGACACACAAGCGGGATTGACTGTCAATAGAATGGTGGTACCATAATTAATAATAAATATTAATTAAACTTTAAAAATAACGAATATGTAACTCTTCCACTGTGGTCTTTACGCCTTCTGCAAATTGTTTCTTTTTTATTAAATGTAAATGCTTCAAGTGTCCAACAGCTTTTTCATAACCTGGAAGGAAAGTAAATGAGGAGTTTGGTGGTTTCTTTACCAGTATTGAAGGAATGTTTGAATATGATATTGTAACTAGCCTGTATTTTGGGATACATTTTTGTCTGCTGAATCTCGGACAGATCTGTTAAGGACCAGTTCCACTGGTCACATCCTTGCATCTCTCTTGATATCACATCTACATCAGCCATAAATGGGTCATTGTGGGCTCCACCCTTCTTGAGTTCATCTGTTGCCACCCTGATTCGTTCTGGCCTTTTCTCGCCTCCAGTTTATTTCTCTGCCCCCTCCCCCCACCTCTACTTTCAGTCTGAAGAAGGGTTCCGAACTAAAACGTCACCCACTCCATTTCTCCAGAAATGCTAACTAAACCGCTGAGTTACTCCAGCATTTTGTCCCCATCTTCAGTGTGAACCAGAACTGCAGTTCCTTCCTACAGATCTGTCAAGGTATTTTCTGCAGAGGTAGAAATAAATTTAATTAAGGAAGTTTTTTGCTTTGTTGCACTCTTCTTTAAAAGGTAGAGTAGGTAAATTTAACTTTGCAAGACAGTGTAAAATTACTTCCTTTTAATCGATTCTGAACTACCCTTCAGTAAGTGATAAGCAAGATACATTTGTACTACTTGTGTAACAGCTTTTAAAATGGGAAAAATAGATTTATCTTCAACTATCACCCAGGATCTGCATACAAGTGATTGTCATAAGGTCAGAAGTGATAGGAGTAGAATTAGGCCATTCGGCCATCAGGTCTACTCCGCCATTCAATGAGGAAAAACTTTTTCAGTCAGAGAGTTGTGAATCTGTGGAATTCTCTGCCTCAGAAGGCAGTGGAGGCCAATTCTCTGAATGCATTCAAGAGAGAGCTAGATAGAGCTCTTAGCGATAGCGGAGTCAGGGGGTATGGGGAGAAGGCAGGAACGAGGTACTGATTGAGAATGATCAGCCATGATCACATTGAATGGCGGTGCTGGCTCGAAGGGCTGAATGGCCTCCTCCTGCACCTATTGTCTATTGTCTATTGTCAATCATGGCTGATCTATCTCTCCCTCCTAACCCCATTCTCCTGCCTTCTCCCCATAACCTCTGACACCTGTATTAATGATCTGATTGAATATGAGTGGATAACTAAAAAATATACAATCAGAAGGGTAACCTTAGCTATGAATATGACACAGATAGAACTTAATAAGCAGAAGATAATTGAGCAGAGAAGTATGTCAGGAAAAAAATAAGTGACTTGAAAGCAAAATGAAACATTACACCTAGTAGGTCTTTGCAAATATTTTAATATGATTTAAGCTAAACCTTTATAGGCTGCAAAACTGATAAACTGAAATATCACAATCAGCAAATTTGCATTGAAAATGTTTTCTTAAAACTAATACAGTTCTGCAAAGAGCCAGGGAAGAGTAGTCAACTTTCAGTAAGGATCCAAAGTTAGATATTCCACTAAGGGAAGGAATTGACAAGCTGTCCATTCTAAATGATGGATGGGTCTTTTCTGCTATCAAAACTATATTGCTGCAAAGGCAATGGAACCCATGATAGTCTTTTCAATCATTCATCCCATTCTGAGAACTGTGCAGGCATGAATGACTGGGGGAAGAAAATAAAATCTTAAATGAAAGAGGCAGACAACAGTTCAAAAATCAGATAAACAAAGCTATTACCTGCTATTCGTTAAGGTCAAAATCACAAAATTGTTCCCAAACCAAATAAGGCGAAATTGAACAAAACACCTGGTTTAGGTTTATAATCTACGCCATTGTCACTGTGGCGAGTAGTCCCGAATTTGGACATTTCAGCCATTCAAAAGTGCAAAACCTTTTCTTCTCCAGAGTCTTTTGGTAAATGGAGCCATACACTTGCTCATCACTGACCCTTAAAGATTTTATGTACTTGCCTCAAAACACATGTGGACATCAGGCCCACAGCATTGCAGCTGGGATAAAGACAGCAAATTCACACAATGTCATTAAAATGTCCCTGTTTTATAAATTTGTATATCATCATAGTATTTAACCAATATATTTCTTCAGTGCTCTTTTTGTGAGGCATAGCTTACCTAGATTTACGTTAGTTTTATTGTGTACCGAGGCACAGTGAAAAGCTGCATGCCATCCAGTCATCAGTTGTAGTTATTAGTTTTGTTACATTAGAAGTTGATTGGTCAGAAAATCAAAGAAGAGGGGTGTAGATTGATGGAAAAAATAGCATTGATAAATTTTGCTTAATTTTTAATTGATATGCTTACCAGAACCTTTTTATCTACAAAGAAAGTGCAGCATTTATTGTTAAATCAGATTTGCATCAATTGGGACAACTGTTTATTAGTTTCAACTGCATTAGAATAGGGCCTCAAAATCACAGCGTACTCTTTGAGTTTAAATTTAGTTTATTGTCAGGTGTACTGAGATACAGGGAAAATCTTTTGTTGCATGCTTCCAGCTGCCAGTTGAAAAGCAGCATGGACCCCATTATCCTTTCTCCAATAAAAGAAAAAAATGACAAAGTACCACAGAAAGACAGCTAAGGAGGACTTTCAAAGAGTGTGCATGAAGAGACAACGTTAGAAGTGGAGGCAAAGAGAAGGCAAGGTTGGAGGAGACCTGGCAAGCCAATGTCACTGAACACCAGATAATGCTCTACATATCTATTTTCAGCTTGTTAATGATTTCCAAAGCTTCAATATTGACACTAGCAAGGAAGATTGGATATTAATGATAATTAGTATGTTTCAAACCAACTCCTATTCAACAAATTTAAATTAGGATTTTGCACAATTTTGAACAGGCCATGCGGAAGAGTTTTCTGAATATCCATATTCTCTATGGATATTCTAGATGTTCATGTAATATCTTTGTCTATCATATTCATTCCTTTCATCTTGCAGGGTAAAAAATGAAACAACATGAATGGGGTGTACATGGACCTTCAGAAAATAGGGGACAAAGTATCATTAGGATGGTCAAAGGATTAGTTAAACGGATGAAGTTGAGAAGATAGACACAAAATGCTAGAGTAACTCAGCAGGACAGGCAGCATCTCTGGAGGGAAGGAATGGGTGACGTTTTGGGTCGAGACCCTTCTTCCCCAAACGTAACCCATTCCTGCTCTCCAGAGATGTTGCCTGTCCCGCTGAGTTACTCCAGCCTTTTGCGTCTATCTTTGGTGTAAACCATCATCTGCAGTTCCTTCCCACACAATGTTGAGAAGGTTCTGCATGGTGGGCTGCTGTGAAAGGTTCCAGGGAGAGCTAGCAATCAACAAGGTTCCACGTGGTAGGCTGCTCGAAAGATAGCATGGGATTCAAGGAGAGATAGCCAACTGGATAGAAAACTGGCTTCATGGAAGGAAGCAGAGGGCTTTTCAGACTTGAGGCCTGTGCCTTGTGGTGTGGCTCAGGGTTCGGTGCTGGGCTCATTGCTGTTTGTCATCTATATCAATGATGTGGCTGAGAACATATATGGCAAGATTAGGAAGTTTGAAGATGACACTAAAGTGGGTGGTATTGTAGACAGTGAAGATGGTTGTCAAAAATTGCAGCAAGATCTTGATCGTTTGGACAGGTGGGCTGCAGAATGCTTGATGAAATTTAATACAGAGGTGGTGCATTTTGTGAAGTCTAACCAGGGCAGGACCTATATGGTGAAAGGCAGGGCTCTGGGGAATGTTGTAGAGCAGAGGGATCTAGGAGTGCAGGTACATACTGCCTTGAAAGTGGTGTCACAGGTAGATAGGTTTGGTCAAGAAGGCGTTTTGAATATTGGTCTTCATCAGCCAGAGTATTGAGTACAGATGCTGGGAGATTATGTTACAGTTGTACAAGACATTGATGAGACCACATTTAGAGCATTGCGTTCAGTTTTGGTCATCCTGCTACAGGAGTGGTTGTTAAGCTGGAAAGGGTGCAGAGAAGGGCCTGAGTTACAGGGAGAGGTTGAACAAGCTAGGACTTTATTCCTTGGAGCGCAGGAGGACAAGGGGTGATCTTATAGAAGTGTATAGGTTCATGAGAGGAATGCACAGAGTCTTTGACCCAGAGTTGGGGAATAAAGAAACAGAGGACATTGGTTTAAGGTGAGAGGGGAAAGATTTAATAGGAACCTAAGGGGTAACGCTTTTATACAAAGGGTGGTCGTTGTCATAGTATCTACCACAAGTTGCGATAGATACTATGATAACGTTTAAAAAACATTTGGACAGGAACTTGGATACAATAGGTTTAGAGGGATATGGGCCAAACACAGGCAGATGGGATTAGTGTAGATGGGGCATGTTGATTGGAGTGGACAGGTTGGGCCAAAGGGTGTATGACTTATGTATGACTCTCAATGCTCTGTATTTGAATGTATTCAAGGCTGAGACTGATTGAACTTTGGACACTAGACTGTTCAATATTTAAGGAATAAGAGATCTCATTGAAACTTACAAAATTCTGACAGGTCTCAATAGACTGGTTGCAGGGAAGATGTCCATGTTGACCTGGGGAGAGGGGCGGGGCAGGGCCTAGAAGCAGGTGGCAGTCTCAAGATATGGGACTGAGATGAAGATAATCTCTTTATTCAGGAGATATTGAACCTGTGGAATACTCCACGAGAGAGCTGCAAAGACTGGGTTGCTGTACATATATTTAAGAAGGAGATAGATAGACTTCCAGGCACAAAAGGCATGAAAGAGTGATCATGAGGAAGAGGGAAATGAATGGGAATTGAAATTCACCAGTAAGTCTCATTATGGATCTTTTACCATGTTCCTCTGCCCTAAAATGTTGAACATTCCTGGTTGCTTCAGTGCCAAACACCAGTTCGAGGTATTTTGACCCTGGGGAATTAATGTTAGCGGGGACATTACCATGAGAGATTAACTAGAGGTAGGGGATAAGAATGCATGTCCGTCCCAGTAGAAATTGTCTTAGAAGGTATAGACTTAGACCTCATGGCTAATTGCCATTATTTAACTAATGCATCACATAGACAGACCCTTGGTTGGGAGGATGATGTTTCCACTCCTGTTTTGTGGGTTCTAAGGTGACTGAGGAAACAGTCGTCGGAACTGTGGACTCTTACACAGATGGGACAAGAGTGGCTGACAAGGCAGATGGGTGGATGCGTGCCTTGTGAGACAATCTGCTCCTTCCACTGCACTGCAGGGTTTCTGTGCATTCCCATAAACCTGTAGTTCTCAATACCATTGTGAATGCGCTTTCTCTACTTTGAACAGTCATGGGCCAAGGATTCCCAGGAGTCAGTGAGAATTTAATGATTTGAAGAAAGGAAGCAAATAATTAGAGGGTTGACATTTAAACACCAGGTGTGAGGAAGCTACTAAAATTCGTCATTAGGGAAAAATGACTGTGCAATTAATTGCATACAAGCCGATTGAAGAAAGTGAATATGGCTTTGTTAAAGGTCAGTTATGTCCAACAAGTTCAAACTTTTGGAGAAGGTCACTAATAAGGTAGACTTGGGAGTATCTTTGGAAATGCTATACATGTACTTCGAGAAGACATTTCATGGTGTTCCACATAAAAATTTAGTGGCATAAATTGTAGAAAGTCAATGCGCATCTGAGATTTCAGATGGTGCATGGAAGCTTGCAATGAGCAGGGGCTTTTCATGTCAAAACGTTAGGGGTTGACACTCATGAGTCCTGCTTTGTTGTTAGTTAAAGAAAATCTACCCACGTGCATCCCAAGTCATGAAATACTCAACCAGGAACCTTCCTTGGCCGATCTAGGTAACCTGCAATGATAATATACAAGTTTAATGCCTTTCATTATGTGAGCACTAATCAGAAACACACAATGTATTGCGTCTTGCATCCTACTGCATTTTACATTGGAAGATTGTTGGCCAATTATCCATCACTTCATGAAAAGGTGCTAAAGATAGACACAAAATGCTGGAGCAACTCAGCATCTCTGGATAGAAGGAGTGGGTGATATTTCGGGTCGAGACCCTTCTTCTGACATAAATCATTTTGTGTCTATCTTTGGTGTAAATATCCAGAGATACTGCTTGTCCTGCTAAGTTACTCCAGCATTTTGCATCTATCTTCGGTGTAAACCAGCATCTGCAGATCCTTCCTACACATTTCATAACAGGTGCCATTCAGATTCTAGGCATTTTTCTGTTACCACCCAAGATTAAATTCACTCCCCCGCAAATTCAAACAATACCTATATCTTTCAGGAACCTGGGGCATACCTGGATCGGGGACTATTCCAGTAAACCGAGTGTGCAGGCACACAGGACTTGGCGGCAATGTCTTGGAAATGGCGGCAAGACATGGCAGTGCCTGCACGTGTAAATATGCAAGGAAATGCCATAGTTTAGTTACACATCTTACAAATAAAGCAACATTGAACCAATGCAGGTCCGTTTCGAACTACAAACGCGGCAATTTTGTTTTTTCTGGTAAATAATCTTGGAGGCTCTATCTTTTCATTGCTTTGTTTTTCATAATAGCCCAATGGAGAATCTGTAAACACATGCTGAAGTGGAAGCCTGAGCCTCCTTCTTATTTGATATGCAGCCATTGGCACAGTATTAAATGGTCATGTTCTTTGCTTTAAACATCAGCACAGAGATAATTTTCCATTCTCAACCCCTACCACTAGCAAGGATATAAGTACAGAAGGAACAAGTATCAGGCGTTTATTTTGAATTTCCCAACACTTCTTCAAATCTTATTTCTAAAGTGCAAAGAATCACAAGTACTGTGGTAGAGTTGCTGCCTTACAGTGCCAGAGACACGGGTTCAATACTGACTGTGGGTGTTGTTTGTAAAGAATTTGTACATTCTCCCTGTGACCACATGGGTTTTCTCCGGATGCTCCTAGTTCTTCCCCCACTCCAAAGATATACAGGCTTGTATGTTTATTGGCTTTGGTAAAAAAATTGTCCCTCGTGTGTAGGATAGTGTTAGTGTACGCTAGTCGGTGTGGACCCGGTCGGCCGAAGGGCCTGTTTCAGTGCTGTATCTCTATAGTTTTTCCAAATTCACTGCATGCTCTCTTCTGAAAGTATAGAATTGGGAAAAGAGCTTTGTAAAGGTGGATTCAATGGTGCCGTTTATTTCTGGCATGTCAAGTGCAATAGAGCCAGATTGAAGATGGTGAAGCTCTCCTTTCATTGACAACTACTCAAAGCCATCAACAAATCTCTGTCTCACACCTCTCGTGCCCGTGGAAAGCGCCCCAAAACTCCACGATGGGAGCAGAATACGAGGTGCTGTTCTACCGGTTTGCGTGTGTCTTCACTCTGACTACGGAGAAGGCCCAGGAGAGAAAGGTTGAGTATGGGAATGGGAAGGGGAATTAAAATGGTTAGCAACTGGGAGATCCAGTAGGCCTTGGCCGACAGAGCCATGTCCAGCAACATGTTCACCTTGTCGCAACTTGCTCTCACTGATGTGAGGGAGTCTACAATGTGAGCAGCATATGAAATTGGTGACCGTTTCACTGAACACCTGCTCTATGCCCATCCTAGAGTTTTATCTTTTATCCCCCTTCCCCTATTCCTCCCCACCCCCACCCCTTCCACCCATATCCCTCCCACTGACCTTACATTTCACTCCTCCACTTCTTTCCTTATACAACACCCTTTCTTCTTCTTTTCACCTCTAGTCTTTGTCATCTACTCTACACATCTGCCAATCATCCCTCCTCACCTGTATCCACCTATTACTTGCCTGGCTTTGGCCTACCCCTATCTATCTTCTCCAGCTTTCTATCCACTATTCCATCAGTCTGAAGGAGGGTCTTGACCTGAAATGTCAGCAGTCCATTACCTCTCAGTTTTTGTCCCTTTTTTGCCCCGGTTTTTGTCCCTTTGTGCTTTGGTGGGGGGTCGGGGGGGGCAGATTGAAGTTGTAAGTATGGATACATTTGAGAGAATAGTAAGTTAGTTGAATGGAGTCATTTAGGTAATTGCATCAGATTGTATCTGAAAGAGTCAGAGACTTTAATCGTTCTAATAGGACTAAATTCACTGTGCAACAGCAGAACAGGCCTGTAAACACAATACTCACAAACACATAATAAACAAAAAGAAAATTCAATAAATTAATTACCCCGTCCCTGTTGTTTGTTATAAACATTAACGATTTGGATAGGAATGCTGGTGGCATGATTAGTAAGTCTGGGGGCGACTCCAAAATTGGTGATATGGTGGACAGGTTTTCAAAAGTTAAAACAGGATCAAAATCAACAGGGAAAGTGGGCAAAGAAATGGCAGATAGAATTTAGCACGGACAAATTTGAAGTGAAGAGGTTTAGGAAGTTAAATTTAGGCAGGGCACATACATTGAAACTGGGGAATACAGAGACCCAGGAGTATAACTACATAGTTCCCTGAAAATGGTCACACAGATAGACAAACTGGTGAAGAAGGCATATGGCATACTTGCCTTCATCCGACAGGGTACCGAAAAGAAGAGTTGAGATATCATGTTGCAGCTGTACAAGACATTAGTGAAGCTGCACCTAGAATATTGCGTGCAATTCTATCGGAAGGATGTGATTAAACTAGAGGGGGTGCAGAGAAGTTTCACGGGATGTTTCTCTGACTGGAGGACTTGAGAATAAGGAAGGGCTGTGAATGTTTTGCGTGGAGCAAGGGAAGCTGAGGGGTGATCTCACAGAGGTTTATAAAATAATTAAGGGTATAGATAAGATGGATAGTCACAATCTTTTTCCCCCAAGGTAGGGAAGTCTAAACCTGGAGGGCATAGACTTTAGAGGTACAGTGCAGAAACAGGCCCTTCAGCCCACCAAGTCCACGCCGACCAACAATTACATCGTACACTAACTCTATCCTACACACTAGGGACAATTTACAGTTTTTACCAAAGCCAATTAACCTACAAACCTGTACATATTTGGAGTGTGGGAGGAAACCTGAGCACCTGGAGAAAACCCATGCGGTCACAGGGAGAACGTACAAACTCCGTACAGACAGCACCTGCAGTCAGGATCGAACCCGGGACTCTGGCGCAGTAGGGCAGCAATTCTACCGCTGTGCCATAGGTAGGTTTAAGATGAGAGTGGAAAAAAATTAAAGGGACCAGAAAGGCATGTTTTTCACACAGAGGATGATGGTTTTATGGACGTGGTAGAGACTAATACAATTGCAACTTTGAAAAGTAATTTGGATAGGTTCACAGACAGGAAAGGTTCAGAGGATTATGGGCCAAATGGGACTAGTTCATGAAGACACCATGCTCGGTATGAATGGGGTTGGACTGAAGGTCCCGTTTCTGTTCTGTATCAATCATGACTCCATTCTTTTAAACTGTATGTTTTTGATCCAAGATGCACAATAGCATTTGATACACTGTTGTTTTTTTTCCTTGTGTCGCACTTTAATTTGTCCTTATCTTCCCTCACCTTTTAATGGAATGATGAAGTGGCTCAATGGTGGCTGTGCAAAATATTTGTAAGTATTTAGTCTGACAAAAGAGTAACTGATCCGTCAAGCTGAGAGCACAAAGAGAGAAAGAGATCGGTGTCGTAAATGAAATGCACTTGAAGAATTTTCCTGTCATTCTATCTACAGAGACAGGCTGCAGATGCAGATTCTCAGCCAGCAAACACTTTGACTGCAGAATGATTTATACCACTTGTCAAACTACTATGAGTCCCACACATCTGTCATCAAAACAACACTGATCAAAGTGGATTTAATTGCCTGAAGAATAAAATCAAAATGAACATCAAGCTAATAAATTATTGGAGAAACATTAAAGCACAGATTGGACCTCCAAGGGCACAAAAATAGTAAATGATTATAAACAATGGCTCGGTGCTTATTTTATTGCAGTAAAAAAAGATGACCACAATAACTTCTTGGTTGGAGAATAAAGCTAGAAGTCCCAAACTGATTGATCTGACACTTCTCTTTCTGTATTTAATCAACAGAAATATTGATGAAATTTGAATTGAGGGGAAGGTCTTGTGAAAGTCATGAAATGAGATGCTCCATTAAATGAGTTAACAATACAAAAATCACTACACAGTTCTTAGTATAACTTTAAGCATTGCTCGACCTTGGGCCTGTGTTAGTGAGGCCGCATGCAAAATGGAGGAACAGCACCTCATATCGCCTGGGCAGCTTACAACCCAGCTGTATGAATATTGATTTCTCTAATTTTGAGCATCCCCTCTCTTTCTCTCTCTCCGTCTCTCCCCCACCCTAATCGTCCTGCCAGTTCTACTGTTCGCATCCATATAACCGTTCATTTCACCTCTTCCACAGCGAACAATGGATCATTGTGGGCTCCACCCTTCCTTGGTCATCGGTGCCAGCTCTGATTTGTTCTGAACCTTTCAATACCTCTAGTTTCCCTCTCCCCTGACTCTCAGTCAGTAGAAGGGTTTTGACCCGAAACATCACCCATTCGTTTTCTCTAGAGATACTGCCTGGCCCACTGAGTTACTTCAACATTTTGTGTCCTTAATACCAAACTAATGGGTAAAACTGTTTCTACCTACACCATGCCACAGGTGTAATAACAGATATGTGAACTAAATGCAATAACTAATGTTCTGCTCATCAGATTCAAGGTAGGCCCATGGCACAAAAGACAATAAGTGGTCAATGTATCACGTGGCACAAAAATAATCCACGAGAATAGTTTGAATCAATATTTTCTCTTTTGCAAGAACACTACAAAACTACATAAACCTCCCCACCTTTCCCTTCCTCCCTCATATAAACCCCCTCCTTCACCACCTGCACCCCACACCCTGTGCTGCAGTTGGACTCACACCTATTTCTTCCCTGCCCCCCTCCCCTTCCATCTACATTCCTTCCACAATGCAGGGGAGAACCCAAAGGAATACTGAGGAACACAGGAACCTTGAGGTACATGTCAATGGATGCCTGAAGGTGGCAATATTGGCAGGCAAGTTAGTAAAGATGATGTTCCCGATGTTGGGGGAGTCCAGAATCAGGGATCACAGTTTAAGAATAAGGGGTCGGACATTTAGGACTGAGATGAGGTAAAACTTTTTCACCCAGAGAGTTGTGAATCTGTGGAATTCACTGCCACCGAAGGCAGTGGAGGCCAATTCACTGGATGTTTTCAAGAGAGAGTTAGATTTAGCTCTTAGGGCTAAGGGAATCAAGGGATATGGGGAAAAAGCAGGAATGGGGTACTAATTTTGATCATATTGAATGGCGGTGCTGGCTCAAAGGGCCGAATGGCCTACTCCTGCACCTATTTTCTATGTTTCTATGACCTTCATTTGCAGGGGTATAGAACAGAATTGCAGGGAGGTTATAATGAAACTTGGTAAACATTGGTTACGCCACGTCTGGAGTACTGTGTGCATTTCTGGTTACCATAATATAAGAAGGACACGATTGCACTATTGAGTGTGAGGAGGATCTGACTCGCCTGAGCAGATGGTGGAGAAAACTATGCTCACAACATTAAAGTATCCAGATGAGGACTTGCATCATGAAGGGATAGAGACTATGGACTGAATGCTGGTAAATGGGATTAGTACAGATAGGGATGATAATCAGCATGGACATGCTGGGCTGTCTGTCTCTATGAACATAACAAATTGCAATAAAGGCATATCTACACCTGTATAAAAGGTACAGTCGAAGGGCCCTGGGGTATGGAGGGTGCGGTTGGGCGGGAGGGGAGGAAGGGTGGATGGAGGTGGGGAAAGCATGTATCTATTTCACTCTGGCCCAACATGTGCAGCAGGAATTATATTAAAAGTGCAGCAAAATACCAGGGAAAAATATTGATTACAGAAGCTCTTCCAGAGGTCACCGCAAAAGTGTGGGAGACGTTCTGACTCCAGGCCAGTCTGTTGAAAACACTCCATGTCGAGGTTTGATGTAAGCATTGAACAGCCCATCACAGAATATTCACAAACTTAATCGAAAGCAGTCGCGAGGAAGAATGCTTAATCTGTTTGAACGATTTAAGAGGGGCCGTCACAGAAATTTGATAGCAGCTTCAGTGCCATTGCAGCAAAAGTGCGAAGCGAGTGATGCTTCTGTTGCACTTTGGCAAGACAAAACTGAAAGAGCGGATAACACTGCTAGAGTTCAAGAGAAATGTATGGTGTTGTTTGCAGAATTACTGAATGCCCTGAATCGTGTGCAGATTGAGTTGGATACATTAAGAGAGGATTGCATTGAAATTTGAGACCGTTCAAGAGCTCTGAAAAGCAATTGTGAAGATTACAGCCGGCATGGACTTGCCAATGTCAACTCAAGGCTGTGTAGCCTGAGTGAGCAAGGCAGACCAAAAACCAGAATGGCAGGGTTGAAAGCCTTGGAGATCATTCAACATAAAATGTTCGACAAGGTGACTGTGACTTCAAAAGGGAGAGCAAGGCAGGACGTGCCCAGTCTTTCCAGGGAATCATAATGGGAGTGAGGATGCCAGACGCAGGCATATAGACTTCAAAAGAAGTCTAATTAAGATTGTTGTGACAAGTCCAGCAATTAACAATACAATACAATACAATATATCTTTATTGTCATTGTACAGGGGTACAACGAGATTTGGAATGCGCCTCCCATATGATGCAATAATTTAATTAATTTAAACAACAACAACCCAACGAAACAAATTGTAACAGTTTTAAGACAGAATAAAGTACAAGTAGGTCTGTGCCGGATCACTGTGCGATGTGACCATCCGGCTCAGCAGGGCCGGTTCATAGCAGCTATGGCCCTGGGGATGAATCTGTTCCTGAGTCTGGAGGTGCGGGTAACCAAATCTAATGTATAATTATACCCACTACTATAGATATTTCCAGGAATTATTAGCCTTCATGTAATGACGTTTCATGTAATTATTTTGATATGTACAGGTGAAGATTACCATCTAGGTGAAGATTACGGTACTATGTAGTACAGTAGAATGTATTCATGGTTATGAAGAAATTATGTTGAAATTAAAAAGGATGAGACCATATGTATGTCAAGTCCATCTTGAGAAGTGACCTAGATTGAGGACGATTTTCATTCTACATGCACATTAGTCAATCGAGTACCTCTTCCTAACAATTCAGTAGTATTGTGTATGCTCACATTTACTCCTGAATTCTATAATGTAACAATTTTAAGTTGCTTTGATAGAATTTGAGCTCATGTCTCCTGATCAGGGCAGCACAGTGGTGTGGTTGCTAGAGGTGCTGCCTCACAATAGACAATAGACAATAGGTGCAGGAGTAGGCCATTCAGCCCTTCGAGCCAGCACCGCCATTCAATGCGATCATGGCTGATCACTCTCAATCAGTACCCCGTTCCTGCCTTCTCCCCATACCCCCTCACTCCGCTATCCTTAAGAGCTCTATCCAGCTCTCTCTTGAAAGCATCCAACGAACTGGCCTCCACTGCCTTCTGAGGCAGAGAATTCCACACCTTCACCACCCTCTGACTGAAAAAGTTCTTCCTCATCTCCGTTCTAAATGGCCTACCCCTTATTCTTAAACTGTGGCCCCTTGTTCTGGACTCCCCCAACATTGGGAACATGTTATCTGCCTCTAATGTGTCCAATCCCCTAATTATCTTATATGTTTCAATAAGATCCCCCCTCATCCTTCTAAATTCCAGTGTATACAAGCCCAATCGCTCCAGCCTTTCAACATACGACAGTCCCGCCATTCCGGGAATTAACCTAGTGAACCTACGCTGCACGCCCTCCATAGCAAGAATATCCTTCCTCAAATTTGGAGACCAAAACTGCACACAGTACTCCAGGTGCGGTCTCACCAGGGCCCGGTACAACTGTAGAAGGACCTCTTTGCTCCTATACTCAACTCCTCTTGTTACGAAGGCCAACATTCCATTGGCTTTCTTCACTGCCTGCTGTACCTGCATGCTTCCTTTCATTGACTGATGCACTAGGACACCCAGATCTCGTTGAACTCCCCCTCCTCCTAAATTGACACCATTCAGATAATAATCTACCTTTCTATTCTTACTTCCAAAGTGAATAACCTCACACTTATCTACATTAAACTGCATCTGCCATGTATCCGCCCACTCACACAACCTGTCCAAGTCACCCTGCAGCCTTATTGCATCTTCCTCACAATTCACACTACCCCCCAACTTAGTATCATCTGCAAATTTGCTAATGGTACTTTTTATCCCTTCGTCTAAGTCATTAATGTATATCGTAAATAGCTGGGGTCCCAGCACCGAACCTTGCGGTACCCCACTGGTCACTGCCTGCCATTCCGAAAGGGACCCATTTATCCCCACTCTTTGCTTTCTGTCTGTCAACCAATTTTCTATCCATGTCAGTACCCTACCCCCAATACCATGTGCCCTAATTTTGCCCACTAATCTCCTATGTGGGACCTTGTCGAAGGCTTTCTGAAAGTCGAGGTACACCACATCCACTGACTCTCCCTTGTCAATTTTCCTAGTTACATCCTCAAAAAATTCCAGTAGATTTGTCAAACATGATTTCCCCTTTGTAAATCCATGCTGACTCGGAATGATCCCGTTACTGCTATCCAAATGCTCAGCAATTTCGTCTTTTATAATTGACTCCAGCATCTTCCCCACCACTGATGTCAGACTAACTGGTCTATAATTACCCGTTTTCTCTCTCCCTCCTTTCTTAAAAAGTGGGATAACATTTGCTATCCTCCAATCCACAGGAACTGATCCTGAATCTATAGAACATTGAAAAATGATCTCCAATGCTTCCACTATTTCTAGAGCCACCTCCTTAAGTACTCTGGAATGCAGACCATCAGGCCCTGGGGATTTATCAGCCTTCAGTCCCATCAGTCTACCCAAAACCATTTCCTGCCTAATGTGGATTTCCTTCAGTTCCTCCATCACCCTAGGTTCTCCGGCCCCTAGAACATTTGGGAGATTGTGTGTATCTTCCTCAGTGAAGACAGATCCAAAGTAACGGTTTAACTTGTCTGCCATTTCTTTGTTCCCCATAATAAATTCCCCTGCTTCTGTCTTCAAGGGACCCACATTTGCCTTGACTATTTTTTTCCTCTTCACGTACCTAAAAAAACTTTTGCTATCCTCCTTTATATTATTGGCTAGTTTACCCTCGTACCTCATCTTTTCTCCCCGTATTGCCTTTTTAGTTAACTTTTGTTGCTCTTTAAAAGAGTTCCAATCCTCTGTCTTCCCACTCTTCTTTGCTATGTTATACTTCCTCTCCTTAATTTTTATGCTGTCCCTGACTTCCCTTGTCAGCCACAGGTGTCTCTTACTCCCCTTAGAGTCTTTCCACCTCTTTGGAATAAATTGATCCTGCAACCTCTGCATTATTCCCAGGAATACCTGCCATTGCTGTTCTACCGTCTTCCCTGCTAGGGCCTCCTTCCAATCAATTTTGGCCAGCTCCTGCCTCATGCCTCTGTAATCCCCTTTGCTATACTGTAATACCGACACTTCCGATTTTCCCTTCTGCCTTTCCATTTGCAGAGTAAAACTTATCACAGCACCAGAGAACTGGATATGATCATCACCTCAGATGCCGTGGGTGTGGAATTTACATGTTGCGCCATGTTGCATGGCCTCTATAAATTGCCCCAAGTGTGATGAAAATGGGATTGACATGGAACTAGTGTGGACGGGTGAGTGATGGTCAGTGTGGACCCGATGGGCCAAAGTACCTGTTTCCATGCCGTATCCTTCAATCAATATATCAAACAATAGGGTTAGGGTTAGGGTTAGGCCATAGTGAACATCAGTCTGAAGAAGGGTCTCGACCCAAAACGTCGCCCATTCCTTCTCTCCTGAGATGCTGCCTGACCTGCTGAGTTACTCCAGCATTTTGTGAATAAATAACTTCGATTTGTACCAGCATCTGCAGTTATCTTCTTACACTACCTGTTGCTCCACTGCAATTTCTCCTCAAGGTATGTCCACTTTGAAGAAGTTCTCCTCCTCTCTTCGATGAGAGTTTAGCAACGCTCTCTCGCTGCTCCCCTTCTGTGATTTCTCCTGCCCCCCCTCCCATTCCCAGTCTGACCTTTCTGTCATGGGCCTCCTCCAGTGCCATAGTGAGTCCCACTGAAAAAATTGGAGGAACAGCACCTCATATTTCGCCTGGGCAGCTTGCAGCCCAGTGGTATGAACATTGACTTCTCCAACTTTAGATAGTTCCTCTGTCCCTCTCTTCCCCTTCCCAGATCTCCCACTGTCTTCCTGTCTCCACCTATATCCTACCTTTGTCCCGCGCCCCTGACATCAGTCTGAAGAAGGGTCTCGACCCGAAACGTCGCCCATTCCTTCTCTCCTGAGATGCTGCCTGACCTGCTGAGTTACTCCAGCATTTTGTGAATAAATACCTTCGATTTGTACCAGCATCTGCAGTTATTTTCTTAAACAATCAATTAGTTCAAGCATTATTTAACTAGTGACACAACCACATTGCAACAATATTCTTACATGATTTCAGTGATGGTGACAGTTAAGGTCGTGACAATGGACCTTGGTCAAGTTCTAATCAGGACTCCAATATTAAATACTAAGATTCGCACAATTGAAACTAGAAGTCCAGATTCTTAATAAAACACAAATGAACATGGGATATGGACCAAGTGCAGGCAGGTAGGACTAGTGTAGCTGGGACATATTGGCCTGTGTGGGCAAGTTGGGCCGAAGGGCCTGCTTCCACACAGTATCACTCGATGAACCATCAAATATGCATCTAATTTACCCCTAAACAAAATGTGGTGCAACTCATTAACCAATCAGATATAAAACTGTGAGGAACAAAATCAACGACTCAGTAAAATAGCCTTTCATCAGAACTGGAGAGAAATATAAATATGAACAAGTATTAAATTGCAAGGAAGGGAAAAAACAAAAGGGAAGATCAGGAAGAATGCACATGAGATTAAATGATGAAGGAATGATGATTCAAGGTTATGGGTGAAGTAAAGAAATAAAAGATTGGTCACAGAAAATAAATTAAATACAGATTCATGGAGTCATAGAGAAATATTGGATTGGGGAGAAAGGAATTGTTAAAAGAAAAAAAAAATCTATAAATATTATATTTTAAGAACAATTTGACTCCACCGTTTAATTTCTGAGATGAAGTGGCTGTTAGACATAGCCTGAAAATTATCACATTTTTTAAAAACGTATTGCACTGTTAATTACCAGTCATAACTTTCGTGGCAAGTTTAATGGATAATTAATTTGAAAATCCACAAGGCCTTCAAAATAACGAGGCGCCTACAGGTGATGTTATCAGAGCAGGAGATATGTGGCAGGTTCCAGAGATTTGCAGTTAATTCCCTGAGGATGCCAATGGATTTGTATGCTAATCACCACAACTGTTAATTCTTGATAGGGCATTATTTCTACTACCAAGATTCATCCTATTGTAAAGCAGCAGACCAGCTTAAAAGAATGTCTGTAGTATATTGCCACAATCCAAACCTGAATAGTTTACTTGCATGTCAAATCTTCCATACAGTTAAATGTCCCAAAGTATTTCACAGAAGGATTATCAAGCAAAACTTGATTATTCAATCCTGGTATATTTGATCTCAATTGGATAAAGTAAATCTCAGTTCCAGCATCAACAGCAAAATAGAAAATAAATGTATGAAATCCTCCTGGGTAGGCTTTCCAGTGCAGTTGAGGAGGCTTTAGATTAGGTTGGAAGAGGATGAGAGGCTGTGCAGTTATTCAGAGGGGAGAAAAGCAGAAATGGAAATGAAAAGGAGAAAATTGACTGGAGATTTTGAAAACCAAAGGAAACAAACTTTGGAAATTAGACAAAACAAAATAAAAGGAGTCCAGCTGTGCTGAGGGCACAGTTAGAAACATGGAAGATTGCTGGTTGTGCTATTCCAGAAATGTAACTTAAAGAGAGCAAGACTGGATTCTTAAGGTTCTTGGTTAGTCTTTTTCGGTGAAATAATATAGGAGGGGGTTGTAACATTTCTTTAAGGAAATAACCACAGCTTTGTGAAAGGATGATATTTTAGGACAATCTAATAAGCCTGGTTGGGTATAACTGTGCTCAATATATTATGCACCACAGAGCTTCAAACAGTCCAAGGAAAATAGAGCACATTTTGTTGGCAAATATCTAACAAGCACAGAAGCAATAACACAATAATAGTTTTAGATTGCAGTAACCTTAATGTGGTGGCACAGAGGGCAGTGATAGAGTTGCTGTCTTTCACTGACTAGAGACCCAGGTTTGATCCTGACTTTGGGTGCTGTCTCTACACAGTTTGTACATTCTCTGTGTCTGCATGTGTTTTCTCCGGGTGCACCGGTTTCCTGCCACTTTCCAAAGACCTACAGGTTTGTTGGTTAATTTGCCTCGGTAAAATTGTTCATTGTCCTTATTGTGTAGGATGGTGCTAATGTACAGGTGATCACTGGTCAGCATGGACTCGATGGGCCGAAGGGCCCGTTTCCGTGCTGTATCTCTTTAGGCTAATACTAAATGAGATATAATCAACGTGAAAGATAAAAAAGGATCAGAATTGATAAAATGCATTTTATTAATTGCCAATATGCAATTATCCGAATATGAGCAGATGATGGGATGGGAGGATAATTCTGGATTTAGTTCCAGGAAATCAAGCCAAGCAGATTGGAAGATATATTTAGCATAGTTATGATAAATGACAAAGATATAATTAGAGTAAATATTTGGGGTGAAGCCAATTTTGGAAGAGTGAGAAGTGATGCAGTAAAGCAGGCTGGAAACAGGCATTTAAGAAATAGGTTTAAGAGCTTGATCCCATGAAGAAAAATGGTGAAAACAAGGAATTGCCGATGCTGGTTAAATACAAAAAAAAAGCCACAAAGTGCTGGTGTAACTCAGCGGGTCAGGCTGCATCTTTGCAGAACATGGAAAAGAGATGTTTCGGTAACGTCTTTCAGATTAATTCATCATCATCATCATATATATACAGCCGGAAACAGGCCTTTTCGGCCCTCCAAGTCCATGCCGCCCAGCGATCCCCGTACATTAACACTATCCTACACCCACTAAGGACAATTTTTACATTAACCCAGCCAATTAACCTACATACCTGTACGTCTTTGGAGTGTGGGAGGAAACCGAAGACCTCGGAGAAAACCCACGCAGGTCACGGGGAGAACGTACAAACTCCTTACAGTGCAGCACCCGTAGTCAGGATCGAACCTGAGTCTCCGGCGCTGCATTCGCTGTAAAGCAGCAACTCTACCGCTGCGCTACCGTGCCGCCCGTAGGGGGGGATGGGGGAGAAAGCTGGAAGCGAGGAAGAGCAGGACAAAGCCTGGCAGGAACTAGATTGACACGGGTGAGGGGTATAATGGGACTTGCCTACTGGATGACAAGGTGCATGGTGGCACGGATAAGGCACAAAAGGGAAGTTTATGTCAGGCACCAAGAGTTTAATGGAGCAAGAAATCTGGAAGAATAAGTGTAAAATTAAAATGGAAATTAAAAAAAAACATGAGAGAATGAAACAAACATCAGGAAATAAAATTGAAGAAAATCCAACGTTCCTATCAGGTGAAGCAGCGATTAATTCATTTTTTTTCCAGTCTAGTACACCCACCGTATGCCTCCACTACAGTGAAGAAACCAGACATAGACTAGTTGAAAGTTTGTGGAGCAGCCGAATTCATTCTACAAATCCTAAGCTTCTAATTGATTGTCATTTCCTGTCCCACCACCACTCTGCCCCATCTACGTTTCACCTGCTGCACCTGTTCCAATAAGGCTATCATGATAGAATAAGATTTCAATAAACTACAGGTAGAACTTTCCTTTGGACACACTGCAGAACTCAGTTTAAGCCTCAAGGATTGTACAATGGTAGCTTCAAATAATGCCTTCACGAACAGATGCAGATGAATTGTGTGAGGACAAGCTTGCAGGTTTATTTCTCATTCTTGGCCTCTTGTGCTCTTTATGCCACAATTACCTTATTGTCTTCATCACTGACAACACTGCCCCTCATTGCACTGAAAATGGCCGTGCAAACAGTATTCCCTGGAATCCTATTTTCACCTTTTCCCTGCTAGGTACGGATTACTAAACTAAACTATATCTGGCACTGCCAAGAATTCACAACCTGTACCTTTATTTTCCCTATCTTACCTATTCACGACTGTTTGTCCTGTGGGGAGATCTATAATTGGGGATAAGCACAACATGAACATGGCAAAATCCTGTATTCACAGTCAGCTTTACAGCATATTTAAAGAAAAAAAATTGAAGCTCCCATTTGTTTTATTCACTGTAATTCTTTCATAAGGATTTCACAATAATACAAAATTGGCAGAGATATTTTGTCCTTGCATCATTAAAAAAATATTTCATCAGTTCCCTTTTCCTTTTATATAAAATGAAAATAGGAACTCCTATGCCTGTAAATATGCTGCCGTTTTTTAAATCTATATCGTGCCGTTATATTACATGTTTAATAATTAATTTTCATATTTACTGTAATTCCTTTAAGCATGGACTATTCAACATGGAAATAAAAGTAGTCATAGAGCGATTCACTGTGGAAACAGGCCCTTCGGCCCAACTTGCCCACACTGGCCAACATGTCCCACCTACCCACATTTGGTCCATATCCCTCCAAACCTGTCCTATCCATGTAACTGGCTAACTGCTTCTTAAACGTTGGGATAGTCCCAGCCTCAACTACCTCCTCTGGCAACTTGTTCCACACACTCACCATCCTTTGTGAAAAAAATTACCCTTCAGATTCCTATTAAATCTTTTCCCCTTCACCTTAAACCTATGTCCTCTGGTCCTTGATTCACCTACTCTGGGCAAGAGACACTGTGCATCTACCCGATTTATTCTTCTCATGATTTTATACACCTCTGACACCACCTGTTTAGTATCAATAACAGCTGTGCAAATATATCAATGGGAACAGAAAACCAATTGGACAGAAATACCAGGACAGTCAGATCTTCCCCAGTGGTGGGGAAGATGCTGGAGTCAATTATAAAAGAAGAAATTGTGGAACATTTGGATAGCAGTAACAGGATCATTCCGAATCAGCATGGATTTACGAAGGGGAAATCATGCTTGACTAATCTTCTGGAATTTTTTGAGGATGTAACTAGGAAAATGGACAAGGGAGAGCCAGTAGATATAGTATACCTGGACTTTCAGAAAGCCTTTGATAATGTCCCACATCGGAGATTAGTGGGCAAGATTAGAGCACATGGTATTGGGGGTAGGGTGCTGACATGGATAGAAAATTGGTTGGCAGACAGGAAACAAAGAGTAGGGATTAACGGGTCCCTTTCAGAATGGCAGGCAGTGACTAGTGGGGTACCGCAAAGCTCGGTGCTGGGACCGCAGCTATTTACAATATACATTAATGACTTAGATGAATGGGATTAAAAGTAACATTAGCAAATTTGCAGATGACACAAAGCTGGGTGGCAGTGTGAACTGTGAGGAGGATGCTGTGAGGATGCAGGGTGACTTGGACAGGTTGTGTGAGTGGGCGGATACATGGCAGATGCAGTTTAATGTGGATCAATGTGAGGTTTTCCACTTTGGTGGTGAGAACAGGAAGGCAGATTATTATCTGAATGGTGAAAGTTAGGAAATGGGGAAGTACAAAGAGATCTGGGTGTCCTTGTTCATCAGTCACTTAAAGTTAGCATGCAGGTACAGCAGACAGTGAAAAAAGCTAATGGCATGTTGGCCTTTATGACAAGAGGAGTTAAGTATAGGAGCAAAGAGGTCCTTCTGCAGTTGTACAGGGCCTTAGTGAGACCGCACCTGGAGTACTGTGTGCAGTTTTGGTCTCCAAATTTGAGGAAGGACATTCTTGCTATTTAGGGAGTGCAGCATAGGTTCACTAGGTTAATTCCCAGAATGGCGGGACTGTCGTATGTTGAAAGACTGGAGCGACTGGGCTTGTAAACACTGGAATTTAGAAGCATGAGAGGGGATCTTATTGAAACATATAAGATTATTAAGGGATTGGACACGTTAGAGGCAGGAAACATGTTCCCAATGTTGGGGGAGTCCAGAACCAGGGACGGCACTTTAAGAATAAGGGGTAGGCCATTTAGAATGGAGATGAGGAAAAACCTTTTCAGTCAGAGAGTTGTAAATCTGTGGAATTCTCTGCCTCAGAAGGCAGTGGAGGCCAATGCTCTGGATGCTTTCAAGAGAGAGCTAGATAGAGCTCTTAAAGATAGAGTCACGGGGTATGGGGAGAAGGCAGGAATGGGGTACTGATTGTGAATGATCAGCCATGATCACATTGAATGGCGGTGCTGGCTCGAAGGGCCGAATGGCCTACCCCTGCACCTATTGTCTATTGTCTGTTATCGGTCATAGTGGTACTTTTCAAATATCAGGTTTTGGTAGAGAGATTGGTAGCTATTCAAAGCAAACTAGATCTCAGGAAAACAGGAGCTCTCAGGCATTCATCTCAGGCATGTTGATCATGTTACCGAACATATTGAGGCATAAATAGGATAGACAGTCAGAATACTTTGTCCAATGTTAAATATATCAAAGACTAAAGGGCATAACTTTCAGATCAGAGGGGGGAAGTTTAAAAGAGGTTTGCAGAGCAAGTTGCATGTTTGTTTTTGTTGTTGTTTAAAAAAAAAAAATTATTATTTTTAACGCACACACACACACACATACACACACACAGTGGGTGCCTGGAACGTTCTGTCAGCAGTGGTGGTGGAAGCAGGAAAAGAAGAGATATGGATCACATGCAGGGGGAAGAGATTAATTGGGCATCATTGTCGGCACAGAGATTGTGGTCTGACGGGCCTATTCCTGTACTCTACTGATCTATGCTGTATGTGCTCAACTTACAGCTCACCTTATTCTACGTAGAAGTTACATACAATGTGTTTTTGTGACGATACACACTGATACATATAATTATTTTGTTTTCCAGCCGCATGACTGTTTATCAATCATGCATACTGGCATTTTTGTCTACACAAAAAGCACTGAATATATATAAAGCAAGACTCTTCACAACATGGTATGCCATTAAATTATGCTGAGTGTGCAATTAATCAAAACAAAATCATCTTGGAGCATCATTGCTAGCCCAAGATGATCCATTTTATTTAATTGATAGTGATGTATTGTGAGCTTATCTTCAGTCTTGTTATCAAGTACAATCTCAATTTTCGCTATAATTCAGTACATCAGTTTAATTTGGAAGTGTCTAAGCCTGAAGCCAAATTTCCATAGGATGATAAATGTATATTTGTGTGAGGACATTGCTAATTGGTGGTGCATTCAATGGAGACTATAATCTTTGTTCAGATTGTTTTAGTAAATCATCTTGAAATTGAATACATGACATTCACCAGCTTTCATAAAGAGGGGAAGAGAATCTTTACAGTCCAACCAAATACGTGGACTCTAACTTTTTGGAAACAACTTCAGGAATTATGATCAAAATTTGTAATAAAATAAGTAATGTTTCCAGTGGCGCCAATAAATGCAATCACTGGCGAAATACTAAATCACATTTCACTGCCACTACTGTAGCCTGACACTTTCAGTATGAGGTACATTTTATAAGACCACAAAGACTCAATTGGAAGTCTTGCAGGCAGCTCATATCAGACAATTACCAAGACTGTAAGACTCGGCCAAACGTAGATTCAAGTGTTATTCATTGAAATTTCTTGTCTTGATAGACTAACAATTACTCACTTTACCTTTCCCATAATGAAGCTTGCATAATGAAGTGTATCTTTACCTAAAAATACATATGAATTAGGAAGAAAATATCTGATCACAGAAGTAATGATTGTGCTGCATTTTATAAGGTTAAAAAGGTGCTGCAGATTATGAGGGTGCATCTTTTACAGTTCTTAATTATAACATAACTTGGACCATTATGCTTTTAGCTTATTGTGATAGAGGACTGACATCATATTCTCATTATTTTGATGTGTCTGGGGGGATTCTAATGTAGGGCAGGCCTGTCACGGAGTGCAATTTGAACTAACATACAAAATGGTAAATAGCATCCTTAGGTTTAATCACATTATGCCATGGCACTGGCTCAGTGATGTTAAACATACTTAAAATTTCATTTTGAACCAGTGACAGAAAGGTAGTGCGGATTGAGGCTGGGCCAGGAAAGTCAAAGTCTGAAGAAGGGTCTCGGCCCGAAACTTCATCCATTCCTTCTCTCCAGAGATGATGCCTGTCCCACTGTGTTACTCCAGCATTTTGTGTCTAAGTCAAAGGCATAGCTGGTACAGAGTCACAGAGTCAATAGCACAGAGACAGACCAACTATGTCTATGCCGTGAATCAGGTAACCAGCATCCGCTGCTCCAGATGTCTCATCTATTGCATCCGCTGCTCCAGATGTCTCATCTATTGCATCCGCTGCTCCAGATGTCAACTTATTTACATCGGCGAAACCAAGCGCAGGCTCGGCGATCGCTTCGCTCAACACCTGCGCTCGGTCCGCGTTGGCCAAACTGGTCTCCCGGTGGCCGAGCACTTCAACTCCCCCTCCCATTCCCAGTCTGACCTTTCTGTCATGGGCCTCCTCCAGTGCCATAGTGAGGCCCACCGGAAATTGGAGGAACAGCACCTCATATTTCGCCTGGGCAGCTTGCAGCCCAGTGGTATGAACATCGACTTCTCCAACTTTAGATAGTTCCTCTGTCTCTCTCTTCCCCTCCTCCTTCCAAGATCTCCCTCTATCTTTCTGTCTCCACCTATATCCTTCCTTTGTCCCGCCCCCCTGACATCAGTCTGAAGAAGGGTCTCGACCCGAAACGCCACCCATTCCTTCTCTCCTGAGATGCTGCCTGACCTGCTGAGTTACTCCAGCATTTTGTGAATAAATACCTTCGATTTGTACCAGCATCTGCAGTTATTTTCTTATATTATATCAATCCTAATACTGTTTACTAACATTTAGTCTGTCGATTTCCATGCCTTGGTGGTTCAAGTACTTGTCTCGATACCATGTGAAAGCTGTGAAAGTACCTGCCTCCACCATCCATTCAGGCAGTGCATTCCACCTCGACCCTATTGTGTAGACCCTGCTGGTTAGAACCTTTGAAGGGATCAGAGGAAGATTTTTTTTACCAAGGGTGGATAGAATTACAAATTCCAATCACTAGGTAAAAAAAAACTTCCTCAGGTCCCTTCTAAAGTTCTTAACCAACCCTATGTTCTCTAATTTTTACATATATTTCTGCTGTGAGGAAAAGATTCTGACTATCTACCCAATCTATGCCCCTCATAATATAGTGAACCTCATCCGGGTTCCCCTCAGCCATCTCATCTCCAAGAAGAGCTCGGGCAACAATGTAAGTGTTTAAAGTGCCTATTAGATTTACTGCTGGTAATACACCGGACCATTGAAAACTGCACTTTGTGACTGAAACCTTCACCCTTTAGCCCACTTGTTGGAGACTTCAAGTACAATAATACAACCTTGTTTAACAGCAGTCTTCACTGCTATTGGCTCAGTTGTAGATTCTATTGATTAAAATCATTGTTTGAGGACCCAAAGAACAGATGGAAAGCACACAAGAGGTTCAGCAACTCACTGACAGCCATTCCCAATGTAGATTGTTCAGTGTTGTCAGTTTTATCTTTGGGCCACACATTCTAGGCCGCATCCCACGAAGAGTCAATAAGGAAACAAATCAAGAACAGAGACACAGTCATTGCCTGCTCGAAGGAACCCTTTGAAGACCTCCTCAACTATGTTTCTGTCCTTGATATGAGCCACCCAAACTCCAAATTGTTCACATGTCCATCGCCAGGCTCCCAAAACTGACAATGTCTTCCAATATCCAGTTGCCATTGGCAATCATGGATCTCTATAGACACGAGTGATTATAATTACGTATATTAATAACTATTATTACATTGTGGATGATAAAGGGAGAGTTTAACAGGCGTTGCAAAACAAAGAACACCACATTTTTCCATAATGGAATTTTTCCCCATTGCTGTGCAATGTCAAGCAAATGCCATGCTTGAAATGGAAATTAACAATGGAGTATCATCAAAATGTATATCATCCATCAGCTTAAATTCAAAATCTCACTGTATTGTAGCAGAATGTCAAAAAAAAATCTGAAAATAATTGCCAAACTGCATAAGAATACTGAAAAGGCTATCTCCCAGACTTCGATAATCATTCCACATAGTTAAAGTTGATGGGGAAAGCTGACAGAAATTTCAAGCTTCCCTCAATATCAGGGATTGTCTTTTCATAATTATAAATATCTAGGAATTACCAAGATAAAGTTCAATATTTCAAAGACAATGAGGAGCTTTATAAAAAGCAGTGACCAGAAAATGGAGGTATTCATGAGACCCAACTTATGCACAATGGTTTCATAAGGTGAAATAAATAAAAAATAATGGATAATATTGTAATGAAGGCATCTGCCTTGTGGGAGCATTTCACATCCATCTTGAAAACATACCATTTTCACCCCCATTATTTTCATTGCCACCACGGACAAAATTTAAAGTACACCTGAATACTTTTAGTGATGTTGAGTGAGGGAATGCCCGTCATGGAGAGTGTGGCGTTGTCCTTGAGACAGCCAACATTACTGAAGGTCCAGAGTAAACACTAAAAAGAGCAAAGCAACGCGTGGAGAGGAAGGTGATGTTAGACAATGCCGCTGGCATAAGGCTGGAGACTTTACAGACATAGGTGAATCTACTGACACCATGAAATCTCCAGTTGTATCAAATGAGGATGTTGGCCAAACCAAAAAGTGACATTTCAATTCGAGACCAAGTGCATGCTCGGCGATCGTTTCGCTGAACACCTCCGCTCAGTCCGCCTAAACCTACCTGATCTCCCGGTTGCTAAAACCTTTAACTCCCCCTCCCTCCATCCGTCCCCCTGCCCAGTTCTCCAACCAGTCTTACTGTCTCCGGCTACATTTTAACACTGTCTGCTTTGTTGTTACCTTCTCCCAGCTAACAATGATCTATTATACATTGTCCTTGATCTCCATTCCCCTTGTCCCGTTTTCACATGTTACACTTCCTTATCTATGTATCTCCCTCTCCCCGACATCAGTCTGAAGAAGGGCCTCGACCCGAAACGTCACCCATTCCTTCTCTCCAGAGATGCTGCCTGCCCTGCTGAGTTACTCCAGCTTTTTGTGTGTATCTTCTGATTATTTGATGTGTAGGAAGGAACTCTAGATGCAAGGTGTAACAAGGTGATAGTTTTATCCAAAGT
The DNA here is from genome assembly GCF_053455715.1 of Rhinoraja longicauda. Lineage (NCBI taxonomy): Eukaryota > Metazoa > Chordata > Chondrichthyes > Rajiformes > Arhynchobatidae > Rhinoraja > Rhinoraja longicauda. The sequence continues at coordinate 56,687,949 of NC_135959.1, forward strand.
AATAATATTTTAGTTTGCTGACCTCAGAATTCCAAAAAAGGTTTGTATTACGGTTATTGACCATGTTATTTATAATTCTGGGTGTAAAAACAGTTATCAGCTTTTGTATATTTGGGATCAACTCTATCGTTAGGAGGAAATTTATATTTAAAAATAAAATTTGCCAAATCAATGTTATAAGTTGCCTAAAAGTTTCTTCTGAAAGTAGACATAAAATGCTGAAGTAACAGCACGACAGGCAGCATCCCTGGAAAGAAAGAATGGATGATGTTTTGGGTCGAGACCCTTCTTCAAATTGAGAGGGGGAGAGGGAAACGAGATATGGAAGGGTGCAAAGAACAAAGAATATTTCTTCTACTTCGCTGCCAGAATTGTGGATATCCCGATTAATCATCCACCCAGGGTCTCTATTGGTTTTATGTCAAAGTTATCGAAGACGACTCAGAGAACCCACAGCCCAAATGAATTCCCGGCCCAAGTGCATTCTATCAAAACAGAACTGGTGTGTGGATGAAATAAAGGCAATAAAATGACTCCCAGTTCAATGGACAACCAAACAATGTGACTAACTGTCCTCTGAAATGGCCATTCCCACCATTCAGTTGTGTCAAACCAATGCAGCAGCAGTTATGGTGCACCATCATTACTTTTGAAACACAAATGGTTTTGCCAGCATCACCATCCTATAAAAATAAATAAATAAAAACATTTAAGCATTGGACATTTGGTTCATGAAATAATCTGAGCCTCTCAATTCAATTACTGCTGTGGATGTACTGACATCTATCTCGTGGCCTTTATATTTTTCCTCAACTTTTATCAAACTCATTCCCATAGGATCTTTCAGTCAGAACCCATTAGTAGCAAATGGAAGATAAACTGCTGTGTGCTTGACTTGAGTATTATCTAATGACATTTTATCTATTTGATCATTGTGCCAAGGAGATTCAACCATGGTTTTTAGTGAGAAGCAAATGAAAGGTAAAATTGTACGGAAAAAGGTAGAAAGGCAAGGGACAGATTATTAGAAAATGAATCCCAACCTGTCACCCTGCTAGTTAGGGCTCACCCTGTATGAGCAGCACAATCAGAAAAGGTGGACTGCAGAAGTCAGTGCAACTGCTGAGCCTTGTCCATTTTTATGTCAAATCTCATGCCATTGTTTTCTTGAGGAGAATAATACTTGTGCATAATCTTGCAATTAGGAAAGTCAATTTTAAGTACAGGAAACATGTTTGCATTCAGAAATTTGATTAACCAACAGAAAAATCAAAAGCTGGTATATTCGAATAGATTTCTTGTTGAATTGCATTTTGTTCACCTGCAAATCTTTTTGTTGCTGAATTACAAAGGAAGCCAATACTCCCTATGATTAATATTTCTCCCGACAACCAGAATACCCCTTAGTCATTGATTATGCTGATTAACAAGCATCTTATGAAAATTCAGTCCTTTTCATAAGAATTAAACAGGCAGAGAAATCCTTTAGACAGGACTTTGGAACCAGAGCTAGAGAGGATCTATTGAATTCAGAAGTGTCAAATGGTGGATTAGAGGTCATGGAATAATCCGCAAATTCCATAATAAGGAGCTATTGTAACTAGAATATTTGAGAGATAGTGTTAGAAAAGTGAGGATATTTTGAAAAAATATTTTAAAAAAGAAAATGCTATATCTAATTTAATTGCAAATTATTTTCAGGGAACCAAAAAAAATCTATTCATAGTGCAATGTGTTTACAACAAATGCATAATATTAAAAACATGATTATCCCATATCGATTTTAATACACTCTAAATGTTCTTTCCGTGATCAAAATGGCCCAGAATGTGGGATAGTAAATGGCTTCAATACCATTAAGCTGGCAGTGATTTCTAACATCTGCACGTGTATTAAACTCCAGAAATCCCAAGGGCGCCGTTGGAGATATTTTGTTCCTCCACAGCGTACACTGGTTTAGTTTTTTCAAATTTTTGATTGATTCCCTTGATGTGAGACTTCGTTGTTTCATAGATCTCATTGGTGCAAAAGTTATCAATAACTTTAAACACTGCTAAAAAAAACGTACAGCTGAGTTTTTAATAGCAGGGGGAGAGATATGGATTTGGACGCAGGTAGGACTAGTGGTACTTCCCAGTAAGTATCAGGACAGCCAAGTGAATCTGAAAGTCTCAGACCAACGTGACACACTTTCCTGGTAAATTCCCAGGAACTTTCTGGCCATTGAAAGAGTCTATTCTTTGCACAGGATTCATTTGAATAGGGTTATGCAGCCATGGGAAAGAAAGGTAAAGTTAATAGGACTTTTAATTGTTTGTTTATGATTTAAACTTAATTATTGAAATGTGTTTAAATCATATTTTTATATTCAAATCCCATAATTTTAATGAAGTATTTCAATTGTGATAGGTTTTCAATGTCTCTGAAATATCTGAAGGACATGCAGAAATTGCAATTGTTTTGTAAAACCTTGATTGCAAACCTGACTATATGCAAATGCAAAGGTTTCCAGAAGGAGGGGACAGGAGGTTGGATGGTGGTGGGACTTCTTCTGGCAGACTCTTATTGCTCAATAATATTTAATTAAGGTCCTGCCTGGCTCAGAGTTGTAGCAGCTGGATTCAGGATTATCTCCACCATCAATGGTGGGCTTTCCAAATTCTGAGAAAATACGTTTGGGAGAAATGAAGCCTAAGCACTGTGAATATAAGCAAGAAGTCCAAAAATCTGGGCAATAATATTTTGCATGAATTGTTCCTCTGACCCTGAAAAATTAATTTCATACAGATGGAATGCTATTTCCAAAATGTCACTATTTGCTAAATAACATTTGCAAATGTCAACAATTTAGAAGCAATAAAAATTAGTCTATGTATATCAGTAACCTTCATTTTCCTTTCAGAGAAACTTTTAAAATGTGAACAAAATGAGATATGTTTATTTTTTTGCTTGCTTTAGGACATTGAACATTACAGCAGAGGAACAGGGTCTTCAGCACACAATGGCCGTGCTGAACATGACGCTAAGTTAAACTAATCACCGCTCCCGCCATGTGATCCATATTACAATGACGTCTCAGCGCCCGGTGCGACTCGGCCGCGGGGACTTCCATCCTCTTGCGGGGACTGTGCGGGTCGGTCGGGGACGAGCTGTCTGTCCGTGGGCATGGGGAAGAGAGTGGAAGTTTTGTTGCCTTCATCACAGTGAGGGGGTGTTTGGAGTCACTGTGATGGACGTTTGTGTTGGGGTCATGTGTCTTGTGTTCTTTTTTGTGTGTGACTGCTATGTAGTTTCGTTCGGTACCTTGGTACCGAATGACAAATAAAGCTCTGTTGAACTGTTGAACTGTTGATGAGTTGGAGTACAGGGAGGAGACCGAGAACCTTGTAATCTGGTGCCAACACATAACTGCTTCCTCAATGTCAGCAAGACAAAGGAGATTATGATTGACTTCAGGAAGCGGAGCAGCACATCCACCCTGATATACATTGATGGCACCGAAGTAGAAGTGGTCCAATGCTTCAAATTCTTAGGAATATACACTACACATCAGCGAGACCAAACGTAGACTGGGCGATCATTTCGCTGAACACCTTCTCTCAGTCTGCCTGAACCTACCTGATCTCCCGGATGCTAAACATTTTAGTTCCCCTTCCCATTCCCACACTGACCTTTCTGTCCTAGGCCACCTCCATTGCCTGAGTGCGGCTAAAAACAAATTGGAGGAACAGCATCTTATATTTCGCTTGGGTAGCTTACAACCTAGGGGTATGAATATTGATTTCTCTAACTTCAAGTAGCCCCTGCATTCCCTCTCTCTCCATCCCTCCCCCACCCAAGTCACACCAGGTTTTCATTCTCACTTCACTACAGCTAACAATGACCTGTTTCCTTTATCATTGTTACTTTTTTGCATATCTTTCATTCATTTGTTCCATATCTCTTTTGTTTCCCTTACCCATGACTTTCAGTTTGAAGAAGGGTCTTGACCCAAAACGTCACCCATTCCTTCTCTCCAGGGATGCTGCCTGTCCCGCTGAGTTACTCCAGCATTTTGTGTTAATCTGTAGTCTTTTTGGTGACTGGTTAACACGCAACACAAAAGCTTTTTACTGTACCTCAGTACACGTGACAATAATAAACTAAACAAACAAAATGGAACCAATCAGGATACTTGCACAGAACACAAAGTGCAGGAGTAACTCAGCTGGTCAGACAGCATCGCTGGAGGACATGGATGGACGAAATTTTGGGTTTGGAGCCTTCTTCAGACCAAAACGTCGCTATCCATGTCCTCCAGCCTGACCAGCTGAGTTATTCCAGTACTTTGTGTTCGACGCAAGATTCCTGCATCTGCTGTTCCTTGTGTCTCCGGTCAGAATAATTTCTACAGTAAGTCAAGTTGAGTTAATCATAGGCACAAGTACAGTGAGGCATGGGTACAATGAAAAGGCTTGTTCTTTTGTACAATATCATGCATCTGCAGACATTTAGAGTATTTGGTGACATCTTGAATCTCTTTAAATTTCCAAGTAAGTAGAGGTTCTGGCACGCTTTCTTCATGATTATATCAATGCGCTTGGCCCAGGACAGGTCATGAAAGATGTTAACGTGCAGGAATTTGAAGCTGCAAACCCTTTCCTCCACTAACTCACCAATGAAAATAGGCCAGTGGTCCCACAACTTGTCACAGTCTGCACACCTGCTGTGTATTATCCATTTACCTTGTGTCCTTTAAAGCTCAAACAGGCTTTTAATTAGCCCAATCTTTTTCATTCAATATTTTGCAAATGCTTAATTGTGGTATTTTGCCTCATGTGGCCACTCCCTGGGTCGAACCCCTTGGCACTAGATGGACAGGTCTGGGGGCGTGGCCCTAGGCTACGGGGTTTCTTGGAGGGCACAGAACATTCCTTTGTCTGTCTCGTGGCTTGGAGAAGTGCAGTCGTTAATAAATAGCTTTCCTGAATCCACCAGCGTCTAGCCTCATTCCGCACCCGACACCGCTACACTGATTTTTCATGCTTTCGCTTAACATACATCGAACATAGAATGGTACTGCACAGGAACAGCCCCTTCAGCCCACAATGTCCGTGCTGAACACGTTGCCGTTAAACTATCTCCGCTCCTTGCATGTGATCCATATTCCTCCATTCTCTGCTTATACATGTGCCTATCCAAAAGCTTCTTAAACATCACTATTGTACCTGCCTTCACCACCACCCTTGGCAGTGCATTCCAGGCACCCACCACCCTCTATGTAAAGATTGCCATGCATCTCTCCACTAAACTTTGCCCCTCCCACCTTAATGCTATGCTCTCTTGTTTTGTTACTTTTACTTCTTGTTACTTTTTTTAAAAATCAGTTCCTCGTTACTTTATTTCTTCACTGTTTTATCCTTGGCTCTTCAGCGATCCTTTCAATTAATCTGTTCTGTCCTAGTTGATCTTATGATTACCTTCCTATTATTTTTCACCACAGTCTTACTCAGCGAACATTAATGACAAATTCGTAACAGCATTGTGGTGCTCAGTTTCAGGAGATGAACCTATAAGTAGACACATTTGAACTGGATCTTCACAATTAACGTAATCAGACAGAAGTCGCCACTTAGAGATATCATCGTGTCCATTGAGCGGGAAGAATTGACGCCTGTGGAATTACAGGATAAATAGTGCTGACATTCAATAAGGCTATTCTTTGAACGTGAAATGATGCTGACTGTTAAATAACATTGACTTTCTGCACTGAAAGCAATAACCTCAAAGTCCCCACAGCTTGGTTAGCCCGTTGTTTGTGTCTGAATTACCAGTTCTAAGATTTTAAACACTGATTGTTTAGTGAGAAAAGTGAGAAAATATTTTGTGTGAAATCCAATCTGAGCACAAAGTACTTTTAATAATTGCTCCATGCTAACCTTAATTTTCACTTTCAGTGCCCTGTAACTCCAGCATAAAAGAACGAAGCTAACAAACCCATGATCCTTACAGTCGTGCAATAAACTTGCTGTAGCCGCAGGGATTCCCACACCTCCATCTGCCAGAGTTGAAGCCAATTATTACCATTGCTTCCTCTTCATGTGCTGTTAAATGTTATAAATTGGCAGGTCTTCCTCCAGTGGCCTGGTGTTCTTTGGCATGGTGTGCTATCTTCAGTGGAGGAATCCACAGATTAATTGGCTGCTGCAGTCTCTACGTTCAACAGTTGTAATTTGTCAGGATCCTTGACGTGGTAGAGGTAAAGTACCAATAACCTGGGAACTTCAATCTATAAACAGTCATCACTGAATATCAGGTGAATGATGAATACTGTCATGTAATTCTGTTCTGCAGCAAGGAATGGGTTTCTGTGTGAATAAACATTAATAGAATCTAACAGAATCTTGCAGCTCAGAACGAAAGTTCATTCCGTGCAGTTTATGCTGACTCACTGAAAGGGTTGCCCAATTAGTCTCACGCCTCTGTTCTTTCAGTGTAGCCCTGCAGTTTTCTCCCCTGCAAGGCATAGTCATAGAGTGATACAGTGTGGAAACGAGCCCTTCGGCCCAACTTTCCCACACCGGCCAACAATGTCCCAGCTACACTAGTCCCACTTGCCTGCGCTTGGTCCATATCCCTCCAAACCTGTCCTATCCATGTACCTGTCTAACTGTTTCTTAAATGATGGGATAATCCCTGCCTCAACTACCTCTTCTGGCAGCTTGTTCCATACACCCACCACCCTATTTATTTATCCAATTCCCTTTTGAAAGTTATTGCTAAACTTGTTTCCAACATCTTTTAACAAATTGCATTCCAGATCTTAAAAACTCAAAAAAGTCACTTAAATTATGCTGAATTATAAATCATTCATTGAACCAACTACCTTCACTGGTTACTGACTACTTCACCAGCAGAAATAGTTTATCGTGTTTATTAAAACTTTTTCATGATTTTGGATGCTTCTATTAAAGCTTCCCATAGAATGCTCTGTTCTATGAAGACCAACCACAGAATTCCAAGCCTTTACATCCAATTCATTCAGCGCTGGTACCATTCTAATAATTCTCCTCAATGCCGTTTATAAGGCTTTGCCATGCTTCCGAAATGTACTGCTCAAAATCAGGCACAATGCAACTGAGACTCAATTTCATTGAGATCAAAATTGCGATTTATAATTCAATGTAACTTACCCACATTAAGATTCTATTTAAAATACAAAGGACCTAATTTGCCATTTTTAATATCTTTATCAAATTGGTCTGTCAAGTTTAAAGATATGTGACATGCTGTTAAATATGTATTTCATACATAGCTTTTTTTTCCTAACATTCATCCCCCTATTGGCTTATCAAAAGAAAAACTGGTGATGGGCAACTACATGTTTTACCACAGAGTCTTCAGTATGAACATTACTCAGACATTTTTGGTATGCTATTCTGAAGTTGATCTAAAGGGTTTTGTCACTGCAGGATGCATCAAACATGACCAGGATCAACACTCTAAAGATTTTAAACTGAAGAGAGTTAAGTAAAACTAAGGAATGTTAATCTGTTGCTGAGATGATTCTTGTCAACATTTGCACATTCAATTTGATCAGATAATCTCTGATTAGATAATCAGTGGCTAGGTGAGGTCCTGACCCAAAATTACACCTCTCCATGTTCTCCAGAAATGCTGTCTGACATATCGAGTTACTCTGGCACTGGGGTCATGGTAGAAGTGTCCACATCGCAGCCCTGGTTAATGCTAATTCTACCACCACCACACTCAAGTTCTATTGCCATGCCTAGAAATAGACGTGATAGAAAAAGTCAAAAAAGGTCCTTTCTAGGGCCTGCTCTGACAGTCATCTCTGCTAACATCGAAGGTTTCTCAACGGCCAAGCAACAAATCTTAGCTGAACTTTGCAGCGATCTCCAATGTGACGTCCTCTGCTTGCAGGAGACCCATAGAGGGAGCGATAACAACCGCCCATCCATACCTGGCATGGTACTCATCATCGAACGACCTAATCGCAGTATGGCAGTGCTTTCTTTGTCAAAGCTAGTTCGGTTACAGAAGCTACATCCGTTTCAGAAGATGACAACAAAGTCCTAACAGTAGAGTTGAGTAGTGTAGTAATAACATCTGTCTACAAGCCACCAACAGTTGCATTCAAGTTCCTGCACTCTGTTCCACAAGTGCACAGCAAACCACATATCATCATTGGTGATTTCAACAGCCATAGCACCCAATGGGGGTACAAGGAATCTAACAAAGATGGAGAAGCTGTAGAGAAATGGATGGACACCAACCAACTTAGTCTCATCCATGACTCCAAGCTACCATCGTCATTCCACAGTGCCCGCTGGAGATGTGGTTACCACCCAGATCTTGTCACTGTCACCGATAACATCGCAAGTCTGTGTCAGAAGATCGTGTTGGACCCTATCCCAGCGAGCCAACATCAGCTTATTGGTGTCCAAGTCAATGCAGCTCTAAGACCAACCAGTGTTCCTTTCAAGAGGCGCTTTAATTACAAGAAAGCAGACTGGAAAGGGTTCTCTGACGAGATGGAGCAGAAATTCAAGCGTATTGCACCAATATCAAGCAATTATGACCGCTTTGCTGAACTAGTGAAGAAGACGGCAAGCAGGCATATCCCACGGGGCTGTAAGTTGCAATATATACCTGGGCTTTCCAAAGAAAGCTCGGAATTATATGAAGAGTATGTTGCCATGCTTGAGGAAGATCCTTTCTCTGATGAAACAACCGAAATGGGCGAGAAAGTGATGGAATGCATATCTCAGCTGCATCGTAAAACCTGGCAAGTCTTGATCTGTCGAAAAACAGCAAGAAAGCATGATCAACCATCCGAAAGCTTCGTGGTGACCCAAAAGCACCACCTCAACCACCCAAAGTCACTGCAAATCAAGTCGCCAACCAACTGCTACAGAATGGCAAAAGTGGAAAGATGAAGAACAAGATCAAACTTGACAGCAAAGTACAGCAAAGACCCTGGTCACACTCGACCCATGACTGTGGAAGAGCTGGAAAAGGGCATCTCTTCACTGAAGCCAGGAAAAGCAATTGGCTCGGATAACATCTCAACAGAGCAGATTAAGAATTTGGATCTGTTGCTAAGAAATGGCTGCTACAGCTGGACAACAACTGCTTGTCTACCTGCAAGCTTCCCAAGATCTAGAAGAAAGCACATGTACTGGCACTCCTGAAACCCGGGAAAGATCCATCGATTCCCAAGACCTACAGGCCAATCTCACTTCTGAGTCATTCATACAAGCTCTTAGAACACCTGATACTTGACAGAGTTGGACCTGTTGTTGATGATCTCCCCATCCCAGAGCAAGCTGGTTTCCGCCTCGGCAAGTCTACGACGAGCCAAGTACTCAACCTCACTCAGCACATTGAAGATGGTTTTGTGGAAGGGAAAGTAACCGGTGTTGTGTTTTTCGACCTCTCAGCTGCTTAGGACACTGTTAACCATAGATGCTTTCTCCACAAGACCCTGGAGCTTACCAAGGACATCCGTCTAACAGAATTGACTGAAGGATGCTCGAGAACAGGTACGTCTTTGTCAAACTGGGGAATAAGAAGAGCAGATGGCGGAAACTCAAGAACGGACTACCACAGGGAAGTGTGCTTGCACCAATACTCTTCAACATCTACACGAACGACCAACCTAGAAGTGAAGGTACATGTTGCTTTATCTATGCAGACGACCTTGGTGTAGCTGCCCAAGAAAGTGACTTCACTGCTGTTGAAGAATGACTCATATGCCCTCAACAAACTAACAGCTCACTACGAAGGCAAGGCAAGTTTATTCATATAGCACATTTCAGCAACAAGGCAATTCAAAGTGCTTTACATTAAACATTAAAGTCAAGTCAAGTCGTTTATTTGTCACATACATATACAAGATGTGCAGTGAAATGAAAGTGGCAACGCCTGCGGATTGTGCTAAACTACAAAACAGAATAGAAACTCTGTTCTCTGTTTTCACAGTGTGACAGCAGAGGCGTTTGCCTGACCGTAGCAGCTGGAACAGTCCATTGCTGGGGTGGTAGGGGTCCCCCATAATGTTGCTGGCTCTGGATCTGCACCTCCTGATGTATAGGTCCTGCAGGGGGGCGAGTGTAGTTCCCATAGTGCGTTCAGCCGAACGCACTACTCTCCGCAGAGCCTTCCTGTCCTGGGCAGAGCTGTTCCCAAACCAGATTGAGATGTTCCCGGACAAGATGCTTTCTACAGCCCCAGGGTAGAAGCACTGAAGGATCCTCAGAGAGACTCTGAATTTCCTCAACTGTCTGAGCTGGTAAAGGCGCTGCCTTACTCACCAGTTCGGCAATGTATGTTGTCCATGTCAGATCCTCTGTGATGTGGACTCCCAGGTATTTAAAGCTGCTCACCCTATCCACAGTAATCCCATTTAACTCCAGTGGCGTGTACGTCCTCGGATGTTGAGAACCTTCTAAAGTCTACAATCAGCTCCTTAGGTTTTGTGAAAGAGCAGTTAAAAGCAATTAAAAACAGTCATTAAAGAGAATAGAAAATAAAAACGCTAAAATAGAATAAGACAGGTAGAAAATACAAGAATAAGAAATGAATAGTTATTCGATTTAATAAAAGGCAGCGTCAAACAGAAAAGTCTTCAGTCTCAATTTAAAAGAACTGAGAGTTGCAGTGGACCTGCAGTTTTCTGAGAGTGTGTCCCATATATGTGGTGCATAAAAACTAAACGCTGCTTCTCCATGTTTAGTTCTGACTCTGGGGACAGAAAGCAGACCTGTCCCAGACGTCTGGATGGTTCATAATGTGGCAGAAGATCAGAAATGTATTTTGGCCCTAAACCATTAGAAGAGAACCCCCTCTGTGCAAATCCATCAAAGACACAGGTGTGTGCATTCCATCTGCGCAACCAAGAAGCCAAAGGCCGACTGAACGTCAACTGGCCTGTTACCCCTCTTGAAAACTGCGTTCACCCAGTAGATCTGGGAGTCATAGAAACATAGAAAATAGGTGCAGGAGTAGGCCATTCGGCCCTTCGAGCCTGCACCGCCATTCAATATGATCATGGCTGATTATCCAGCTCAGTAGCCTGTACCTGCCTTCTCTCCATACCCCCTGATCCCTTTAGCAAAAAGGGCCACTTCTAACTCCCTCTTAAATATAGCCAATGAACTGGCCTCAACTACCTTCTGTGGCAGAGAATTCCACAGACTCACCACTCTCTGTGTGAAGAAATGTTTTCTCATCTCGGTCCTAAAAGACTTCCCCCTTATCCTTAAGCTGTGACCCCTGGTTCTGGACTCCCCCAACATCGGGAACAATCTTCCCGCATCTAGCCTCTCCAACCCCTTAAGAATTTTATATGTTTCTATAAGATCCCCCCTCAGTCTTCTAAATTCCAGCGAGTACAAGCCCAGTCTATCCAGTCTTTCCTCATATGAAAGTCCCGCCATCCCAGGGATCAATCTGGTGAACCTTCTCTGTACTCCCTCTAAGGCAAGAACGTCTTTCCTCAGGTTAGGAGACCAAAACTGCACACAATACTCCAGGTGCGGTCTCACCAAGGCCCTGTACAACTGCAGCAGAACCTCCCTGCTCCTAAACTCAAATCCTCTTGCTATGAATGCCAACATACCATTCGCTTTCTTCACTGTCTGCTGCACCTGCATGCTTGCTTTCAATGACTGGTGCACCATGACACCCAGGTCACGTTGCATCTCCCCTTCTCCCAATCGGTCACCATTCAGGTAATACTCTGCTTTCCTGTTCTTGCCGCCAAAGTGGATAACCTCACATTTATCCACATTATATTGCATCTGCCATGCATTTGCCCACTCGCCTAATCTATCCAAGTCACTCTGCAGCCTCCTAGCATCCTCCTCGCAGCTAACACTGCCACCCATCTTCGTGTCATCCGCAAACTTAGAGATGTTGCATTCAATTCCCTCGTCCAAATCATTAATATACACTGTAAATAACTGGGGTCCCAGCACTGAGCCTTGCGGTACCCCACTAGTCACTGCCTGCCATTCCGAAAAGGACCCGTTTATTCCTACTCTTTGCTTCCTGTCCGCCAACCAATTTTCTATCCACCTCAAAACTGAACCCTCAATACCGTGTGCTTTAAGTTTGTACACCAATCTCCTATGTGGGACCTTGTCGAAGGCCTTCTGAAAGTCCAGATACAACACATCGACTGGTTCTCCCTTATCCACTCTACTAGTTACATCCTCGAAAAATTCTATAAGATTCGTCAGACATGATTTGCCTTTGGTAAATCCATGCTGACTTTGTCCGATGATTGCACCACTTTCCAAATGTGATGCTATCACATCTTTAATAACTGACTCTAGCATTTTCCCCACTACCGATGTTAGGCTAACTGGTCTGGAGAGTCACCTTCGATCGTTGTCTCTCCTTCAAGACCCATGTTGAGAAGACAAAAGTCTGTGCAAGAAACAACATTGTCAGCAAACTTACTGGAAAAAGATGGGGCGCAATCCCCGACACTCGACGATCAACTGCCTTGGCCCTTTGCTACTCAACGTCAGAGTATGCATGCCCAGTCTGGGAAAGATCAGCCCATGCTAAGAAGACTGATCCAGCCATCAATACAACCTGCCGGCTTATCACTGGATGTCATAGACCAACATCAACTGGCAGCCTGTACATACTATCTGGTATAGCGCCACCAGAGATTTGTCACAGTGCAGCAAGCAGTAGAGAACGCCATCGCCAGACCACAGATGTATGACATCCCCTATTCGGCCATGAGCCCGCAAAGAGTCGGCGAAAGTCCAGGAAAAGCTTCCTCAACGAAGTTGAACCAAATGCTGAAGCTGAAGGTACTAGAGTTGCATTATGGGAAGAGAGACTGGCCAATCTCCCATCAACGACATCCATGTCCATAATTGCCAAAGAAGAACTTCCTCCTGGGGCCGAATCAAGCTGGGCTGAATGGAAATGCCTCAACAGACTGAGAGCTGGTACTGGCTGTTGTAAAGCGACTCTCAAGAAATGGGGTTACATAGACACTGAAGACGTCATCTGCATTTGTGGCACTGAACCACAAACGATGGAGCACCTACTGATATGTCCTCTATTGGAGCACGAATGCAAAGCTGAGGACCTCGCAGTGAACAATGATATTGCTAAGAGTTGTGTTCAGTTTTGGCTGAAACACAATATCTAGCATGTGTGGACACGATAAGAAGAAGAACTCCGGCACTTGACGTCTTTTTTTGTAAACCAGCACCTGCAGCTCCTTGTGTAGAAGAGAAAGCTTTGGGTTTTTTGTGGCATCCAATTCCAGTTTCTGGAGAGAAACAATTAGCCAGTCGGTGTAGTTTATTATTATAACTGTGAAACTGCGCTGCGCAAAAAAGTGTTTCTGCCATCTCCTCCACTGTCACTTATTGATGTGAGAAATCTTGTCGCCTTGCAGCAAAACACAACTGTTATGTTAGTGTGATTTTACCTCATAAATAATTTATTGCAAGGGACTGAAGAAAACAATCCTCGTAAACTGACGCCTGCCCATAGACTACCAATGCCATCTGCTGGATAAGCAAGATAACAGACAGGATAAACATCCTCTTTTGTAAGATGGAAACAGAGCCTTCACCCCACCAAGTCCACGCCGACCATCGATCATCCATTCACACAAGTTCCATGTTATCCAACTTTCCCATTCATAATAATAATAATAATAATAATAATAATAATAATAAGTACTTTATTCGTCCCACAACGGGGAAATTTGCAGGGTTACAGCAGCAAAGTGGATAGCAAAAATAAATAAGCATTCATTAAAAAATTTAAATAGTGGTAACTATCTTTATGTACTGGTCTGCTGGGAGCAGTGCTGATTGTGCAGTCTGATGGCAGCAGGAAGGAAAGACCTTCGATATCTCTCCTTCACACACTTGGGGTGAAGAAGTCTGTCACTGAAGGAGCTGCTCAGTGCAGTGACAGTGTCCTGAATGGGGTGGGAGGAGTCGTCCAGCAGTGATGATAGCTTTGCCATCATCCTCCTCTCTCCCACCGCCTGCACTGAGTCGAGGGGGCATCCCAGGACAGAGCTGGCCTTCTTGATCAGTTTATCCAGTCTCTTCCTGTCAGCAGTTGAGATGCTGCTGCTCCAGCAGACCACTCCATAGAAAATGGCTGATGCCACCACAGTGTCGAAGAAGGTCCTCAGCAGTGCCCCCTGCACTCCAAAGGACCTGAGTCTCCTCCGCAGTTGCAGTCTGCTCTGGCCTTTCTTATATTGTGCATTACTATTATCAGTCCAGTCCAGTTTATTGTTCAGGTAAACACCCAGGTACTTATAAGAGTCCACTCTCTCAATGTCCATTCCCTGGATGTTCACCGGTGTCGAGGGGGCGTGGCTGCACCTGCGGAAGCCCACCACCATCTCCCTGGTTTTCCCCGTATTGATCTGGAGGCGGTTCCGCTGGCACCAGTCCACAAAGTCCTGGGTCAATTCTCTGTACTCCCTGTCATCGTCATCTGTGATGAGGCCGACGATGGCAGAGTTGTCGGAGAACTTTTGCAGATAACAGTTGGCTGAGCTGTGCATGAAGTCCTCAGTGTACAGGGTGAACAGGAAAGGAGCCAAAACTGTTCCCTGCGGAGCCCCTGTGCTGCAGACCACCATGTCAGAAACGCAATTCCTTGTCCTCACACACACTTCATTCCTTACACACTAGGAGCAATTTGACAGCGGCCAATTAGCATACAAACCCACACATCTTTGGGGTGTGGGAAGAAACCGAAGCACCCGGACGGAGGAAGCTCACGCGGTCACAGAGAGAACATGCAGACAGAGCTGGAGGTCTGGATTGAACCGGGGTCTCTGGTGATGTGAGGCAGCAGCTCAATCCGCTACATCCACTGTGCTATCCTTTGCAGCAGACTGGTTTATTTTGAATAATCTCAGTCACTCCATTGTCTCGTGGATGTGTCATAACTCGGATGCGTCATTGGGCCAGAACCCAGCCTGTCACCCTTAAACCTCGTACGCTCTAATCCCAGATCAACATTTTCTTTTTGCAGCCCTGCAGTCTGAAGGTACTGGTGATCAGGCTGCTATGACTGTTCACAAAGTAGAATGATCCATGAATGGAAGTCTCTCTCCCAGATCATCATGAAGGCATTTTGACAACTCATTATTGCCAAAGTCCTTTGAATTGCTTTTAAATGTCTTCATACCATACGACAGTCAAACATAGTTAAAGAGTTTATACGTTAAAAAATAAACTTTTTAAAAGTGAAAAATTTACTTTAATAAATTCCAAATGCTAGAAATTAATTATTAACATTAAATTAATTAAAAAGGAAACAAACCATCTACTCATAGTATCTTTTCAATCAAAATTGGAAATGTTAGTCAAATTAATTGTGATAGACACAGAGTGCTGGCGTAACTCAACACGTCAGGCAGCATCTCTGGAGAAAAAGAATGGGTGACGTTTCGGATCAGAACCCTTCTTCAGACGAAAAGTAGAGAGGGGGGGAACTGGATTAGGAAAAGCTCAGAACAATTCAGGGCCAGCTGCAGATGACTAAGGAGGGTGGAGCCCATGATGGCCCATTGTTGGCTGGGGAAGAGGTGACAACAAAGGGATGCAGGGTTGTGAACTGTGGAACTAGTAGGATGAATACTAGGGGGAGGGGGGGGGAGAAGGAATGCAGGGTGTACTTTAAATTAGAGAAATCAACGTTCATACCGCTGGGTTGTACGCTGCCCAAGCGAAATACGAGGCGCTGTTTCTCGAATTTGTGTGTGGTCTCACTCTGACAGTGGAGGAGGCCCAGGACTGTTAGCTCAGCACAGGAATGAATTATGATATTTGGAGCAGCCATCTATCATATCATATCATATCATATATATACAGCGCGGAAACAGGCCTTTTCGGCCCAGCAAGTCCGCGCCGCCCAGCGATCCCCGCACAGTAACACTATCCTACACCCACTAGGGACAATTTTTACATTTACCCAGCCAATTAACCTACATACCTGTACGTCTTTGGAGTGTGGGAGGAAACCGAAGATCTTGGAGAAAACCCACGCAGGTCACGGGGAGAACGTACAAACTCCTTACAGTGCAGCACCCGTAGTCAGGATCGAACCTGAGTCTCCGGCGCTGCATTCGCTGTAAAGCAGCAACTCTACCGCTGCGCTACCGTGCCGCCGTACCATACCATCTAGAGGTAAAACAGCTGAGTGCATCTGGTCTCTAAGCTTAGGACATTTGTGGTCCACCCTCCACTCAGCAGCACTGTCCACATTGCAATGAGTGGAGTAGTAACTCGGGGAGGAACAGAGCTGTGCACTGCAGCTGCCTGGCAACTCTCTATAGATCCACCTGCTGGATGCTGCCTGACCTACTGAGTTACTCTTGTGTCTTTTAATAGACACTAGTCCTGGTCACCTTCTTTGTTTAAAATGACCATTATCACAATTTTCCACTCGATCCCAAACTGTGGTCATGGCTTCAGCAAAAACACATAAACAATTCACACCGAACCAAAATTGATCATAATTCCTATCCCAAAGTCCAGTGAGGAACGAAGGATTAGTTTTAGACTCTTTAAATAGGATGCAAACTAGAAAGGAAATCCTGGAGAATTTGTTCATACATTCACAAATTTATTTGGGCAAGGAGATGACGTATCATTGGGAAAGTACTTTGGGTTTAATGGCCACAATTATATTAGTTTGACTACAGTTATGGAAAAATAAAGGACTAGTCTACAAGCTAAAGATAAAAATTGGGAAAAGGCCAGTTTTGATGACATCAGACAGAAATTTGCAATGGTTGATTGAGAGGGACTGTTTTTCTTTTGAAAGTTTGGAAGCTTTTAAAAATGAGGCAGAGTTCAGAGCCATCATGTTACTATTAGAGCAAAGGGCAAGGCTGGCAGGATTAGGGGACTATGGCTGACAAAGGATGTTGAGGCTCGGATCAGAAACAGTTGCAGGGTTCAAACAAATGCCTTGAAAAATATAATGATTAAAGCAATACATTTAAGAAGAAAATCGGGAGGCCAAAGGGGGAACGCAAGATATCCTTGGCAGAAAAGTTAAGGAATCCTAAGGGATTCTACAAGAAGATTAAGAGCAAAGGGGTAGCTAGGGAGAGAATAGAACCCCTTTAGGATTAGCGTGATTATATTTAGGGAAGAGAATAGTGATATTCTGAAACATATCAATATTACTATTATCATGTTGGCGATCTTGTGGTGATAAAGGTGGATAAATCCCTGATGTCGAACCAAGTGTATCCTAGTACGCTGTGGGAAACATAGAAATATAGAAACATAGAAAATAGGTGCAGGAGTAGGCCATTCGGCCCTTCGAGCCTGCACTGCCATTCAATATGATTCCCCTCCCCACCACGGTTGGTACATACCAATTTCTCACTATCATCCAGCTCCATTCTCTTCCTTCGTACACTCCTCTCCCATCCCCAGGTGCCCCCCCTCTCTTTAATGCCCTCTCTTTCTCCTCCTCCATCCTACCCCTCCCTCCAGCCTTACATTTCACTTCGCTTCTCTCCTTATCTGACACCCTTTGTCTCCTGTCACCTCTACCATTTGTTACTTACTCCACCCATCTGCCAATGAAATCCCCCCCCCCTCCACTCACATGTACCCGCGATCACTTGCCAGGCTTTGTCCCGACCCCCCCCCCCCCCCGCCTCTTTTCTTCCAGCTTTCTGCCCCCTGCAGTCTGAAATATAGAAACATAGAAAATAGGTGCAGGAGTAGGCCATTCGGCCCTTTGAGCCGGCACCACCATTCAATATGATCATGGCTGATCATCCAGCTCAGTAACCTGTACCTGCCTTCTCCCCATACCCCCTGATCCCTTTAGTCACAAGGGCCACATCTAACTCCCTCTTAAATATAGCCAATGAACTGGCCTCAACTACCTTCTGTGGCAGAGAATTCCACAGACTCACCACTCTCTGAGTGAAGAAATGTTTTCTCATCTCGGTCCTAAAGGACTTCCCCCTTATCCTTAAGCTGTGACCCCTGGTTCTGGACTCCAACATCGGGAACAATCTTCCCGCATCTAGCCTCTCCAACCCCTTAAGAATTTTATATGTTTCAATAAGATCCCCCCTCAGTCTTCTAAAGAAGATAGGGAAGAAATATCTGGGGGGTTTGCTAGCTATGGTTGAGCAGCTGGAAGAACCTCAGGGTGGCTAATCTTGTACTTTTATTTAAGAAGTGCTTCAAGGAGTATCCAGGAAACTACAAGTCAACAAGCTTGATATTTGTGGCAGGGAAGTTACTGGAAGGGATTCTGAAAACCAGGACCCAACTACATTTGGAAAGCTAAGAATTGATTATAAGATAGACACAAAGCGCTGGAGTAACTCAGCGGGTCAGGTAGCATCTCTGGGTGACGTTTCGGGTTGGGCCTGTTCTTCAGACTATGTTGTCTGCAGTCAGAGATGCTGCCTGACCCACTGAGTTACTCCAGCACCCTGTGTCTATCTTCGGTATAAACCAGCATCTGCAGTTCCTTTCAACACAAAGGATTGATTAGAGTTAGTCAGTATGGCTTTGTGAATGGGAAATCATATCTCAAAAATGTAATAACGTTTTTTGAAGTAGTGACCAAGAGGATTGATGAGAGCTGGGTTGCAGATGGTTGCCACATAGACTTTAAAAAGGGTTTTGACTAGGTCCCGCAAGGTAGACTGGTCTAGAAGGTTAGATCATATGGGTTCCAGGGTAAGCTCACCTATTGGATTTAAGTTGGTTTGCTGGAAGGAGTCAGAGAGTCCTCCTCTTAAGCTGTTCTATTTCTTTCATTCCACACATTTAGCACATCAGTGAGTTAATATACATCTTACCTGGGACAAGCATTGTGTAACTAGGATTAGATCATCGAGGAGTCAACAATTCACGTCCGCTCAACCAGCCTGATATGAAGCATTATTCAATTTCTGAGATCAAATATTGTTCTGATATAAAGAGCATTAGGATCATCTCGGATTGACAAGTCAGCCACCGAGGAATGAGGAAATCTTGTGCTGTTTCAGGAATTACGTGTGCAGGTATTATATCACTTCTACTTAAAGAGTGAAGCAGCACTTAGGAGATTTGTAGCGAGGAAAAAGAGACGGATGCAGATGCCAGTTTAGCTGCTTACATCCCGTGGATTTAAACAGTGAAACCAAGAAGATTGCACTGGATAAGATATGTAACAATCAGGAAGTAGGACATCTGGTAATAGTAGGGAAGACAGAGAGATTTATTACACAGCTTGCACCATGCTCTGGGTATTGAGCTTTCAGTTCATCAGTAATAGGATTGATTATGGAGTATAACATTGGGTACAAGCTCGAAGCACGTGAGGAGAGTATGGTAGAGATAACCCGCAGATGAATGAATCAACCACACAAATGCTGTAGCATTCTGAATTGTTGTCAAACACTGTTTGACCAATATGTATGGAAAAGTCTTTGCTCCCCATTTTAGAAGCCAAAGTGGCTGTCCTCAAGATAAGACACATTTAGATTCCCTCAGATAGCTGCAGAGATTCCAGAAAGCTTGAAAGCGCACATGGCAGGAAGGGGTTGGACTGCAGCATCCCACGCCTATTTCAGAGTTTAAATGTCACGGAGTTGGCCTTTAACCTGGAAACATTAAATGATAGAACAACCAATCATCTTTCACACTCTTATCATTATGGTGGTATCTACACCAAATTAGCAGGAAGTGACTCACACTTTAGACTTTAGAGATGCAGTGCGGAAACAGGACCTTCGGCGGACCAAGTCCACAACGACCAGCGATCACCCCTTACACCAACACTATCCTATACACTAGGGACAATTTAGAAAAAATGTCACTGAACCCAATTAACCTACAAACCTTTGTTTTTTGTGATGTGGGAGGAAACTAGAGCACCCAGAAAACCCACACGGTCACAGGGAAAAACATACAAACTCCGTACAGACAGCACCCCTGGTCAGAATTGAACCTGGGTCCCTGACACGGTGAGGCAGTAACTCCACCACTGCACCACTGTGCCGCCCATGGATGTCAAAGAGACAAACCACACCGAGAAATCATTAGCTGGCACACAGAATAATCATAGATCAAAATGCAGTACAATTGTTTAAGCAGACAGTGTGCTTGGGACAGAAGACAGGCACAAAAGGCTGGAGTAACTCAGCGGGCCAGGCAACATCACGGGAGAAAAGGAATAGGTGACATTTCGGGTCGAGAACATTCTTCAAACTGAGAGTCAGGATGAAGGGGAATGAGAGATATAGACGGTACTTTGGAGAAATGAATGGAAGATATGTAGAAAACAATGATAATCAAGGAAATGTGGGGCACACAATAGGCCATTGTTGGCTATGGGATAGGTGACAACAAGTATACAGACAGAGGAACTCAACGGGATGGCAGTAAAACTAGTACGACGACTAGGGTGGGTGAGGGACAGAGAGAGGGGATGCAAAGGTTATTAGAAGTTAAAGAAATCAATACTGCTGGGTTGTAATCTGCACAAGAGAAACATGAGATGCTGTTCCTCCAATTTATGTTTGGCCTCACTCTGACAATGTGACAATGGAGGAGGCCCAGGACAGAAAGGTCAGTAGGGGAATAAGAAGGGGATTTAAAGTGTTTGGCAACCGGGAGCCTTCTTCAGACTGATTGTAGGGGGGTTGGGAGATGAAAGAAGGGGAGAAGAAAGTTGGAAGCGGGGAGAGGCAGGATAAAGTGTGGCAGGTAATAGGCAGACACAGACTGGGAGAGGGGGGGTGGGTTTGATAGGTAGATAGTTGGAACAAAGACCAGAGATAAAAGCAAAAGATGTGAGACAGGATTGAATAGTTGTGAATTGTGAAACCAAAGGCAGGGAAGTAGCAGGATGGGGAGAAATAGGTAGATGGCCAGGAAGGGCACAGAGGTAGGGGGAAGAGAAAATGAAGGGGGGGGGGTGAGGAAGAAAGTGGGGGTATTGGCAGTTATTTAAAATTGGAGAATTCAACGTTCATACCGTTGGGTTGTAAACAAAATGATATGCTTCCCTTCTGAAATGGCACTTACAGTGAAAATATCTTCCATACTCTCTACTTATCCAATTCATGACTCAGCAGAAGCATTGAAACCATTTAATATGTCGATTATGAATTATTTTGTGTTGTCATCCATCCACTAGAGGGAGTCAATAACAGCAGATTCACAACATCTCTCGACAGCATTAGAAATGGATCGGAAGGAACTGCAGATGCTGTTTTACACCGAAGATAGACACAAAATGCTGGAGTAACTCAGCGGGACAGGCAGCATCTCTGGAGAGAAGGAATGAGTGACGTTTTGGTTCGAGGCGGTTCTGAGGAAGGATCTTGACCCGAAACGTCACCCATTCCTTCTCCTCAGAGATGCTGCCCGTACTGCTGAGTTTCTCCAGCATTTTGTGTCTATCATTAGAAATGGAAGCAGGAAGAGCGCACTCGGCCCTTCATTCCTGCTCCTCCACTCAATAAGATGCCTATTGATCTTTTCCTCTCCATCACTTTCCTCCGTTACCTTGCGATTTACATGATGTATAAAAATCTATCGATTGCCGTCTTGAACAAACCAGTGCCGTGACCCTCCATATCCCTCTTGGGTAGACAGATCCAAAGATTCCCTCTCTTCTGGGCAAAGAAATGTTTTACCATCTTCTTTCAGGATGGCCGATCCCATATTTAGTGATCGACCCCCGATTCCAGGCGCACCAGACAGGGAAAAGATATTCCCCACATCAACCCATTTCTTCAAGGTTTTGAATGAAATTACCTCTCATTCTCTAAACACAAGAAAGCAGAAATCCAGTCTGTTCATTTCTTCTCATGCAACAAACCGCCCCATCCCAGAAATATATCCAGTAAAGCCTTCCTGAGTTCCCTCTATGGCAAGCAACATCCTTTCTTAGGTAGAGAGATTAAACCTTTACACAATTTTCTTATGGCAGTCTTACTACAGTCGATATTATGAAATGAAAGATCATTCGAACCTGCTTTCAATAAAGGTCAGCAAAAATAATTAAAAAACAGATACAAAAGAACAGTGCGAAAAACCCTCCAACACTCTCAGTGTCCGTACATTCATTAGTGTCATACTCAGATGATTTTACATCTATCCTTAAACAAAGCACCCTTGCACTCGTGTGGGCCCCTGGAGTGATATTTCTTCCCTTGCTTGAAGGGTGTCTCCACCAGACTCTGCCCATCATTGTGCCACAGCAGAAGGACACATTCACTGTGGTGCTCCCCAACAAAGCCTTGGCGTTGGCTGCACTAGGTTTTAGCAAGTCCCATAGGAGGTACTCTTGCAGTCTGGAGTGGGCCAGTCGGCCGTATTCCCAGACAAACATTTTGCTCTGCTGGGAGGCTCACGCAAACCAAAGAGCGTCAGCATATAATTTACCCCTCCTACTGCACACTCACTTTTCAAGTGTGTACAAGGAATCCAAGGTATCTTTCAACACCGACGCCTTTTAGACCTAAACAATTGGAAAAAAAACATTCTCTTTGTGCAGGAAGGAACTGCAAATGCTGGTTTAAACACAAGAAAGACACTAAAAGCTGGAGTAATTCTTTTTTTTTTTAAATTTTAATTTTTTAAAGCATATGTACAAATAATAATAAACGACAAACTGGTTATAGAGTTCTTACATAGCTTCAATTTTAAATAAAGATGAAAAGAGACTGAAAAAAAAAAGACTATAAACTAATAGAGAGAAAGCAAAGAAAAAAGAGAATTACTAACATAAAGATTATGGGGATAGATCCGGGAGTTAATGAGTATAGTTGTACATCCAACCCTAAACTCAAGTTTTAACTTTAGTTTTAAATTTTAGTTTTGTGACAAACCCATTTACTTTTTTTTTAATTCAATAAATGGAGACCATATTTTAAAAAATAGATCTGGTTTGTCAATTAAGGCAAACCTTATTTTTTCCAAATGCAAGGTCTCGGTCATTTCCGTAATCCACATTTTAGTTGTGGGGGTTACTGTTTTTTTCCAAAATTTAAGTATTAATTTTTTCGCAGTTATTAAACTGTAGTCAAGAAAGCGTCTCTGACTTAGCGTAAAGTTTGTAATGTGTTCTGATACTCCTAAAATTATTCATTTTGGATCTAAATCCAGTTGGTTATCGATAACTTTGGAAATTATTTTTAAAATATCGATCCAAAAATGTTGCATATTTGTACAAGTCGCAAAAGTGTGAGTTAAATTGGCTTCTTGAAATTGACATTTATCACAAATAGGAGAGATACTTGGGAAGATCCTGTTT
Source organism: Rhinoraja longicauda (assembly GCF_053455715.1). Classification (NCBI taxonomy): domain Eukaryota; kingdom Metazoa; phylum Chordata; class Chondrichthyes; order Rajiformes; family Arhynchobatidae; genus Rhinoraja; species Rhinoraja longicauda. The sequence goes on from NC_135959.1 coordinate 56,711,256, forward strand.
AATTTTGTCTTTGGAGTAATTCAGCAGGCCAGGCAGCATCTCTGGCGAGTAGGAATGGGTGACTTTTCGGGTTGAGACCCTTCTTCAGACTTCTCTATGTGCAGTCTGTGCAGACTATGGGTGCAAACTGCTGGACCTTGAAAAGAACAGCTTATAACCCAAGCCCAGTGATTAAGGTTCCCCTGATTTGGACTAAGGGGTAATGCCAACAGAGCCACTTGGACCGGGACCAATAAGGAGCAAACACGACTTGGACAAGTGGATTTTGTCCCGTCAGTGAAAACTGTTAAGCAGATAAGCAAGATAGACACAAAAACCTGGAGTAACTCAGCGGGACAGGCAGCATCTCTGGAGAGAAGGAATGGGTGATGTTTCAGGTCGAGATCCTGATAAGGGAAACAAGAGACATAGACAATGATGTAAAGAGGTAAAGAACAATTAATAAAAGATATGCAAAAAAGTAACGATGAGGAAACAGGCTATTGTTAGCTGTTTGTTGGGTGAAAATGAGAAGCTGGTGCGACGGGTGGGGGAGGGAAGTGAGAGAAATCAATATTCATACCACTGGGCTGTAAGCTGCCCAAGCAAAATGCTGTTCCTTAAATTTGCATTTAGCTTCACTGCCTCACTCTGACAATGGAGGAGACCGAGGACAGAAAGGTCTATGCAGATAAGCAAATCGATTTTAGAGATAAAAAAACCTGTTTTTCAGTTATTGTTTCTATAAGTTCTGCAGTTTTGCTCTTTAGTATTTTTTAATTCATTCTGAAACTGCAACAGCTGTAAACTGCAAATAAAGAAGTCTGGTAATCTACCACCTGACCGACCACATGTGTTATTGAAAATAGAATGCCACAACACTCTTTAGTTTAGTTTACTTTTAGTTTAGGTTAGTCTATTGTCCCATGTACCGAGGTACAGTGAAAAGCTTTTGTTGCGTGTTAACCAGCCAGCGGAAAGACAATACATGATTACATTCGAGCCATCGTACAGAAATAAGTGAATAACGTTTAGTGCAAGTTAAAGTCCAGTAATATCTGATCAAAGATAGTCCAAGGGTCTCTAATAAGATAGATAGTAGCCTGGGACTGTTCCCAAGTTGTTGATAGGATGGTTCAGTTGCCTGATAACAGCTGGGAAGAAACTGTCCTGAATCTGGAGTGTGCATTTTCACACATTTATGCATCTTGCCTGATGGGAGGGCAGAGAAGCAACTCATCCTTGCACTCATCCTTGATTATGCTGCTGGCCTTGCAGAGGCAGCATGAGGTGTAAATGTAGTCAATGGAAGGGAGTTTACATGATCAGAATCAGAATCAGAATAACCTTTATTGTCATCCAAAAAATCAAGTCTTTTGGATGAGATTTCGTCACCCACAGTCTCTGCAATTTCTTGCAGTCTTGGATGGAGCTGCTCCCAAACCATGCTGTGATACATCCCGATAAAATGCTTTCTACGGCGCATCTGTAGAAGTCAGTGAGAATTGTTGGGGGCATGCCAAACTTCCTAAGCCTTCTAAGGAAGTAGAGACATCGGTGTGCTTATCTCTGTTCCTATTTTTCCTACCAAATTTTTAATGCTTTTTGCCACATTATATTCCATCTCCCATTCATTGAGCCCTTCCCTATCCGCTGAACTTTGCCTGCATCCTCCTCACTGCCTGCACTGCCACCCACCTCTGCATCATCAGCTGCTTATAGCTTTCACATCTCAGTACTCAGCTGAGTGAAGCTTTTTGGACTGCCTCCAATGCTGGTACATCCTCTTATATAATCAACATTTATTCTTGCATTCACAAGAGACAAACAATTAAATGCATCAGCTTACATTATTCAGGAGCTATTATTTCCTGAGTCAGCAGACAAGTTGAAGAAACAAGAACAGTTGAGTGCTCAATCCCGCCTAAAACTCGAGAGGTGGAGGTATTGTTCTTCAAATGAGTTGTGGAAAGTCTCACCATCTGGATCTCACCATCTCCACCACAGCAGACAGACTAGTGACGGACATCTACTACAAACTCACTGACTCACACAGCTATCTGGACTACACTTCTTCCCACCCTGTCTCCTGCAAAAAGTCTATCCCCTACTCCCAACTCCTCCGTCTACGCCGCATCCGCGCCCAGGATGAGGTGTTTCACACTAGGGCATCAGAGATGTCCTCATTCTTCAGGAAACGGAGCTTCCCCTCTTCCATAGTAAATTAGGCTCTCACTAGGACCTCCTCTATATCCCGCAGCTCTGCTCTTGCTCCCCCTCCCCCCATTCGTAACAAGGACAGAATCCCCTTCGTTCTCACCTTCCACCCCATCAGCCAGCGTATCCAACAAATCATCCTCCAACATTTCCGTCACCTCCAACGGGACCCCACTACTGGCCACATCTTCCCATCTCCTCCCCTTTCTGCGTTCCGCAGAGACCGTTCCCTCTGTAACTCCCTGGTCCACTCGTTTGAGAATAAGGGGTAGGCCATTTAGAACGGAGATGAGGAAGAACTTTTTCAGTCAGAGAGTGGTGAAGGTGTGGAATTCTCTGCCTCAGAGGGCAGTGGAGGCCAGTTCGTTGGATGCTTTCAAGAGAGAGCTGGATAGAGCTCTTAAGGATAGCGGAGTGAGGGGGTATGGGGAGAAGGCAGGAACGGGGTACTGATTGAGAGTGATCAGCCATGATCGCATTGAATGGCGGTGCTGGCTCGAAGGGCTGAATGGCCTACTCCTGCACCTATTGTCTATTGTCTATTGTTCCTTTACCTCCCCCCTCAACTCCATCCAAGGACCCAAACAGTCTTTCCAGGTGAGACAGAGGTTCACCTGCACCTTGTGGCCCTTTTTGCTAAAGGGGTCAGGGGGTATGGAGAGAAGGCAGGTACAGGCTACTGAGCTGGATGATCAGCCATGATCATATTGAATGGCGGTGCAGGCTCGAAGGGCCGAATGGCCTACTCCTGCACCTATTTTCTATGTTTCTATGTTTCCTCCAACTTCATCTATTGTATCCGCTGCTCTAGATGTCAACTTCTCTACATCGGCGAGACCAAACGCAGGCTCGGCGATCGTTTAGCTCAACACCTTCGCTTTAACCAACCTGATCTCCCGGTGGCTGAGCACTTCAACTCCCCCTCCCACTCCCAGTCCGACCTTTCTGTCATGGGCCTCCTCCAGTGCCATAGTGAGGTCCATCGGAAATTGGAGGAACACCACCTCATATTTCGCTTGGGCAGCTTGCAGCCCAGCGGTATGAACATTGACTTCTCCAACTTTAGATAGTTCCTCTGTCCCTCTCTTCCCCTCCCCCTTCCCAGTTCTCCCACTGTCTTCCTGTCTCCACCTATATCCTTTCTTTGTCCCGCCCCCCTGACATCAGTCTGAAGAAGGGTCTCGACCCGAAACGTCACCTATTCCTTCTCTCCTAGATGCTGCCTGACCTGCTGAGTTACTCCAGCATTTTATGATACCTGTGGAAAGTTATGTTATGTTCGCTTTAAAGATCATTAAAGGGAAATTAAGAAAACCAATTAGTTGGTCGTACCAAGATTTGCCATCACAGAATGGTACTTGTCAGCCTAGCAAGGTCACTTTTAGCAAAAACATGGGAAGATTTTACACAATTTACCTCTGAGTGCAGAGCTTTGCACAATTAAATTAGAGTGTAAGATCGCCATGCATTATATTGTTGTCTATCCTTATTTCCTGATGTGCGCACTATTCACACGACAAGTTCATTGTTGTTTAGAATCTCTTCTTTTGTTCATTACGGGGAACAAATTGTAATAATTTGTCAAAATGCTCCAGATCTCAGCCTTACGTATTTACAGGGAGAAGACTAGCCTTCAGACCAGCTGTCAGAATATCAACTGATGATGATGGCAGGTGGAAATGACAGCAGGAAATGTCCTGTTGCTCCACCGAGTCTGTGCCACAGTGCAATGACTGAATTTTAATGTGCAAACACTTCTTCCATGCCCTATCCACACTTCCCTCCACAATCTCCTGGAAGAGGCAAAAAAAGAAAACCCCAACACAAACGCAGGTCAACAGGGAAGAAGTACCCTGTAAAATTCCTCTCTAATCTCCAGAGCTGAATATAACCAATGCAAGACCATGTTAAATGCAGGGACACTTACCATTTCTATAGTGCCCGCTGTGGCCTAAGGGCTTGCTTAGCAACCTGTGGTAGATAATAGACAATAGACAATAGGTGCAGGAGGAGGCCATTCGGCCCTTCAAGCCAGCACTGCCATTCAATGTGATCATGGCTGATCATTTTCAATCAGTACCCCGTTCCTGCCTTCTCCCCATAGATGTAGAAAGTTCAGCATCAAGGACACTAGCTGCAATCATTTGAATCATATAATCACTAAACTAAATAATTCTCCTTTAAAGGGGTGACTTATTATCCCAAATTTCTCGTTCTTAAGAAAGCCGTATCACCTGGCTTTCCCTTCCCTGTTAAACAGGAATAATCAATCAATAGATCGGCTACCTAGCTCTTTAATTATTTTTGCAGTACTCTATCTGGCCTGTGCATCCTTCACACATCGGCAGGCTTTCTGAAAGGCCAGGTGATGGGTTTCCTTCAGCCTTTGCTCACATAACTCACACAAAAATAGTATAACAATTAAACATTACGCATAATTTTCAGATGTCATTGTGAACTACTAACAGTACCTTATTTTTAAATTGTACTTATTAATGGTGTCATGTGCAATCTATTTAAGCATCTTCCCATTAATGGATGTGAAGCTGATGATCCCATAATTCTCCGGCTTATATTGACCTCTTTTTTAAAAAAAATAAGGGTCGCGTAAGTTCATAAGTGATAGGAGAAGAATTAGGCCATTTGGCCCATCGAGTCTACACCATTCAATCATGGCTAATCTAGCTCTCCCCCTCAACCCCATTTTCCAGCCTTCTCCTCATAACCCCTCCAATCAGGTTAGCCTCCAATCAAAGCAATCCATCTCTAACTTTTGCCCAAGGACACAAAGTACTGGAGTAACTCAAGGGGTCAGGCGGCATCTTTGGAGAACATGGATAGGTGATGTTTCAGGTTGGGGCCATGAATAAATCTCCTCAATGTATCACTACTTTCAAGAAAGTCCACTTCAAGATTCAAGCCATTGAATATATGAGCAAGGTCTCACAAAGAGTGTGGACAGTTATCTTAACTGGCTATTGCCTGGACATTATCTCCATCAATATAAGACCTTCCAAAGAGGTAGAGCTGAGAATTTGAAAATTAGCTGGACAATACTTTCGTGTCCCTTTACGATCCTTTATGACCTTCTGATTTCTGATCTAGCTAAAAAATGTTTGTGCTATCACGTCCAACCCATAACTAAGACATTCCCAAACCCCTGTCCAAAGATCTCCTGGATAATCTTGAACCTGCTTTTGATCCTTTTTAATCGCCTGCAACATTTGTTCCATTCTCATTGAATGCAGAACACCTTCTCCTGGTATCAAATCTGCCCCTGCACCAACTCATTTAAAAATGATGATTTTATTTTATTAATGTAAGAGAAAGACATGACCATGCAAATCCTCAGAGCTATTATCTGGATAAATGCTGCTGCACAAATGTCTCAGTCGACCGTTGGCTTTTCTTACAAGATTGGCAGCACAATGGCAGCTGCAGTTCAGGTCATCATCATTCACAACTTCTCTGCCTTTGGCTCTTTCCAAGTTAGTAGCTTTGAACCTGGCAGCTCTTGCCCATAATTATATATCAAACAATTGGTTGAAGCATTAGTTAGAAGTATTAGTTAGAAAGGAAACAGCAGGATTGCACAGTTGCCCAATTTTATTGCATGGTTTCAACAAAATAATGCAACAGGTTCCTGCCTCTTCCCCGTCACAAACACTAGCTCAAGTTTACTCACTGCAATGCTGGATGCACAGTTCTCGTACTACATGACAACAGCATCCACCCTGTAACATTATAAGAGGTAGGTTGTCCTGAGTTTTTAAATAGTGCTACATAAACAGAGAGCTCTTACGTATGCTCTGAATGCAGGGTATTTTCTTTGGCTGAATGTCACGAAAGGCAGAGAGACAGATTATTTGATCACCAATGATTGAAGTAAAACAAATAACAAAGTGTTGGCTCATGTCCTTACACATAAGGGTCATTATTTTACATTATGTAACACATAAATATTATTGATTAATTGTTGATGATGAATGAACATATATGCAATGATAGATATACACTCATTCTGCGTGTCAGCGTGCAGCTATGCATCATGCTTACGCTACAAAGACTTGATATGTGTAGCCCTTGGCAGATGTAAATGTATTAATGCTTTCATTTTTGCCTCTGGTACTGCAGGCAATATGATGAAAGCGTCAAAGCACTGCAAAGTCATAGAGTCATACAGCAAGGAAACACGCCCTTCGGCCCCACTCGTGCATTGGTCAAAATGGTCGCATTGAAAGATTCAGACTAGCATCTCTTTCCTGAAAATGCATTGCACCCTGGTCCATCATGGTAACTGCCCTCCCCAGCATCTACACGAGGCACTGCCTCTGCCATCAAGGATCCCCACCATCTAGGCTGTGCCCTCTTCTCACTGCTTCCTTTGGGCTGGAGTATAGAAGCCTGAAGTCCCTCACCACCAGGTTCAGGAACAGTTACTTCCCTGCCAGGTTCTTGAACCAACCCGTAAAACCCTAATTCTGCCTTGATAACTCAACATCAAGGATCACCTCTTGCACTACTATGGGCCAGTGCTTATTTTCTAATTGTGTTTAGCACATGACTATTTATTGCAGTTTTCTTTCATTTTTCTGTCTTGCAGAATTTTATCGCGTCATTTTATGGATAATTTATGGGTAATTTGTGTTGTATATGTCTGAGTCTATGTGCCTGTAATGCTGCTGCAAGCAAGATTTTCATGTAGTTGTACCTCAACGCACTTGTGCATAAGACAATAACCCTGGCTTGATTTGCTGCAACCTCTTGAACATTTTATTTCTTAGTGATAATGATGATGATACATTATTGTCACATGTACCTATGTATCAAGGTACAGTGATAATCTTTGTTTTGCATACAATCCAGTAAAACCATACTATAGATAAGCACAATCATGAATAAGTACAAAAGTGCAACGATTGTTGTGTAATAATAGGCTTCACAGAGACACTGCACAAAGAGTTGCCGTGTTTCTGGCGCCAACGAAGTTTCAAAGTTCGTAAGAGTGCAGTCTCATCTTGGCCTTAAAGGCCCGTTGTCCTGATGGCACCGATCCTCTCCTCCATCCACTGCCATCTTGAAAACAGCCCTTTGTCCAGCGTCCACCACTGTCCCGGTCCTCCTCACCAGCACCCAGTCTTCATGGTCTAGCGGGAAACAAGCTTTGGACAACTCCAGGTGGGTTCCCGGTTCCATGGTGGGCAAGCCAGCCTGCTATCAAGGTATGGCTGGGAGATTCTGCCACGCCACGCAGCTCGCTGGGAGCTTCTGACTCATTGAAGCCATCGACTCAATAAACTTAGATTTTTAGATTTAGAGATACAACGCGGAAACAGGTCCTTCAGCCCACCGAGTCCACGCCGCCCAGCAATCCCCGCACATTAACACTATCCTACACACCCTAGGGACAATTTTGTTTTTTACATTTGCCCAGCCAATTAATCTACATACCTGTACATCTTTGGAGTGTGGAAGGAAACCGAAGATCTCGGAGAAAACCCACGCAGGTCACGGGGAGAACGTACAAACTCCGTACAGACGGCGCCCATAGTCAGGATCGAACCTGAGTCTCCGGAGCTGCATTCGCTGTAAGGCAGCAACTCTACCGCTGCACCACCATGCCGCCCTGAGGCCATGAGGCAGATTCGCCAAGTTATCACTGGTTAATATGGGCAGCATGGTGGCGCAGCTGTAGAGTTGCTGCCTTGCAGCGCTTGCTTCCATCCCGACTATGGGTGTTGTCTGTAGGGAGTTTGTACGTTCTCCCCGTAGCCGCGTGGATTTTCTCTGAGTTCTTCGGTTTCCTCCCACACTCCAAAGATGTACAGGTTTGGAGGTTAATTGGCTTGGTATTAGTGTAAATTGTCCCTAGTGTGTGTAGGATTGTGTTAATGTGCTGGGATCGCTGGTCGGTGTGGACTCAGTGGACCAAAGGGCCTGTTTCTGCGCTGTATCCCTAAAGTAAACTAAACTAATAAACATTCTGCAAGTCTCTCAGTTACTTTACAGTATTACAAACTAGTTTTCCCCAATGATTTCATAATCATATGAATATTTCACAGATACAAAAAGTTTTATTTCCTACTGTCTCCTCACAAGGTCATGGGAAATCCATACATATTAGCCTGGACTCTGACTACTGGAAGGAGCTCCATCAACTGGTAATCGATCCATCCTAAGCCGGGTATCAGGAGCCCAGGAGATTTTCATCACTGAGGGCCGTCTCTCTGGTAGCCAATAATCTCCTTCCCAAACTCAATGGAAACTTTCTACTGTGCAGCTGACAGGGCAGAGCTTCAGTTGGCACTTAAAAGAATGGTCCAAAAACAGTCAATAATTACATCGGAGAGAGGGTTGTTGTCCGGAGACTGGAATGAGCAGAGGGGTGGTTTAGTTAGTGAAAGCCCTTATCATGAGAGAATCAAGGAATTTCACGCTGATTTCTCCTCTCCAACAAACTAACTAAATAATGTAACCTTTTGTAGAAAGAGGGAACTGCAGATGCCGGTTAATCAAGGAAAGACTCAAGAGTTTAAGGATTTGTTTTGGTAACGTTTCAGGTCAGGGCCCTACTTCAGTCTGAAGAAGGAACCCGACCCAAAATTACACCTATCCATGTTCTCCAGGGATGTTGTCTGACCCGTTGAGTTACTCCAGCATTTTGTGTCTTTCCAATATAACAATATAACCTTCTGTCCTGCACATTTGCTTTCACCAGGGCAGGAAAGTATCAAGCTTTCCTTACTCAGGGTCCATACTGTAGGCATGTGGGAGATTTTTCTTCTGGTGGGAATCCCACAAACTTACTAAAGAACTTGGAATTGCATCCTGAAATAACACTTTGATTATTGCTGTTTCCCTGCATGGTTTCTACTGGTTTGACCTTGCAGGTGAAACTTAAGTTAAACAAGCAAATTGAGACATTTGGACTTACCATTCGAACTTTATAAACACATCAATTACTGTTTTTTTTGTGTGAAGCAATTAAATTGAGGCTGAGAGATTTCTTTTAAATCAGCAGATATAGCTATCTACACCATTTCATATTCCAGGTTTTCCATTGGAAAATCATTATACTCATGAGTTAAATTAAATTCCCAGATGTAACAGTGTGATAAGTAAGATATCACCCTATTCACGGTGAAAGGTATTTTGCGACCAGAATATATAGAGGCTTTCTCTACAACTTGTTAGAGTCCTGTCACATTCAATAGGAAAGATATCTTAAATCTAATACCTAAGAAAATTAATAACATTTATCATAAATATAGAAGCCTTGCGCCACTTTCAACTGGAATCATTTTTTATTGTGATAAAATTTCACTTCCTTTTTGCAGTTTACTCATTAATTTTACAATAATATTTGGTGCACCTAGGTCTGTTAAAAGTGATGGTGTCTTTAGCTTATGTGAGTTTAAGGCGAGGGGGGAATGATTTAATGGGAATCTGAGGGGTAGCTTTTTTACATAAAGGGTGGTGGGTGTATGGAACGAGCTGCCGGAGGAGGTAGTTGAGGCAGGTACTATCTATCGCAAGGTTGAAGAAATATTTAGACGGGTGCATGGACAGGGTACGTTTAGATGGATATGGGCCAAAATCGGGCAGGTGGGAATATTGTAGATGGGGCATGTTGATCGGTGTGGAAACGTTGGGCCAAAATGCCTGTTTCCACACTGTATTACACTCTCACCCCAAATTAAAATGCTCTGGAAATCACTGGGAATCATCATAGAGTCATGGAATCATTCAACACAGAAACAGGCCCTTCAGCCCAACATGTCAATGCTAACCAAGTTTTCAAACCATGCTAGTCTCACCTGCCTGCATTAGTCCATATTCCTCTAAACATTTTCTATCCATGTACTTGTCCAAATATCTTTGAAACTTTGTAGGTGTGCCCACTTCTATAACTTCATCGGGCCTGCTCCATATATCTGCCGAGCTCTATATGGAAAAGTTGCCCTTCCTGTCCCTTTTAAATCTTTTCCCTCTGACCTTAAATCTATGTCCTCTAGTTATAGACTCAACTTACTTGGGAAAACAACTTTGACCATCCACCTTATGCACTCCCCTCGTGATTTTATGAGCTATTCTCCACAGCGATCTTTCTTTTCAATGAACAATAGGATGAGAGTTTCACCAATTTACAACACCTACAATTGAAACAAAAAAAATAATATTGGGAAGGATAAGCAAGCTACCTAACAATGAAGCCAAACCGTTTCCTGATGCGCATAACTGTCATGTTGTTTTCTCAAATGGGTGAATCACATGCAGTTTGATGCTGGTGTTGCAGCATGATAGATCAAGACAACACATTGATAAATTCCCCCATGTACTTCCATGGTAACAGCGGGAGGAAGTAAACCTTGAGCCATTGTCAATGCAGTTCGTCAATGGATCTGAGAGGGTGCAGATTTTACTGTGTATTCACTGGTAAGTGGGTGTCACATTTTACCTGTGGTTTGTTTTTGGCATGGATGAGGCAAAGCTAACATTTACCCCGATAGCCCTTTCAGGTTTTCTTGCACCTCCTCCAACCTCATGTACTGTATCCGCTGTTCCAGGTGTGGACTCCTATGTTTCGGCAAGACCAAGCGCAGGCTCGGCGATCGTTTCGCTGAACACCCCCGCTCAGTCTGCCTCGGCCTACCTGATCCCCCAGTTGCTAAACTTCCCCCTCCCATTCTCATACTGACATTTCTGTCCTGCCCTCCTCCACTGTCAGAGTGAGGCCAAATGTAAATTGGAGGAACAGCATCTCATATTCTGCTTGGGCAGTTTACAACCCAGTGGTATGAAATTGATTTCTCTAACTTCAAGTAACCCTTGCTTTCCCTCTCCCTCCCCACCCCACCCCACCCTAGTTATCCAACTAGTTTCATTGTCCTCCTGATTAATTTTACTGATTGTGCCTCCTTGTCACCTTCCCCTCAGCTGCCAAATGAACCATTCTACATTTCCTTGATTATTGTCTGCTTTGACCTGTTGTTTTCATACCTTACCCTTCCATAATCTCTAGTCTCACTCTCCCCTGACTCTCAATCTGAAGAAGGGTCTCGATGTGAAACATCACCCACTCCTTCTCTCCAGACATGCTGCCAGACTCGTTGAGTTACTCCTGCATTTTGTGTCCTTTCACACACAGTATGTCAACACATTCAACTATGGTGCCAACTGTACCATTGTCCATACCTTTATGGCAGGATTCACCAATATTGCTTTGCACAAGTTAGAACAACAATAAATGATTATTAATCATTCAACGTGTTAATTCAGGAATGTTCAATAAACCTAGTATTATGCTGTCAGTTGTCTTTAATGTCAGCAAGACAAAAGAGTTGTTTATTGACCAATGAAAGCAAGTGGGGTGAACACCACTGACCTCAGCAATGGAGTTGATGCAGACAGCTTCAACTTCCTCGGCATCCAGTTCACCATCAACCTAAACTGCTCCCTTCACACTGATGCGGTGATCGATCAATACGCTATGCGGAGATCAAGAAAGCTCATCAGCATATTGAATTTCAGGTGTCTGAGAAGATTCTGCATGTATACAAGCATTGCCTTGAACTTCTACAGATGCACAATTGAAAGTATTCTAACAGGATGCTTCCTCCACACTGCTTTTCAATTCAATTTGCTTTTCAAATGATAGAAAATGATAGAATTCCTCAACCAATTATCTCTTTCACACCCTCTTCATGTTCTGCCACATACTCAGGCAGCAGTGGGGCGGCCGTTGAGCTGCTGCCTCAGAGCACAAGAGAACTGGGTTCAATCCTGACTACGGGTGCTGTCTGTGCGGAGTTTGTACGTTCTTCCTGTGACCTCATGGGTTTTCTCCTAGGTGCTCTGGTTTCCGCCCACATTCCAAACACATGCAGGGTTGTAGGTTAATTGGTTTCTGTAAATTGCCCCTAATGTGCAGGATGCTTTCAAGAGAGAGTTAGATTGAGCTCTTAAAGATAACGGAGTCAAGGGATATGGGGAGAAGGCAGGAATGGGTTACTTCTTCTTCTTTCGTGTCCATCTTCTATGTTTCAAATGTTACAAAGCTGATTGTGGATGATCAGCCATGATCACAGTGAATGGCGGAGCTGGCTCGAAGGGCCGAATGGGCTACTCCTGCACCTATTGCCTATTGATGTGAATGTGGTCTAACATTGAACTAGTGTATGGGTGATCGATGGTCGGCGTGGACCTGGTGAGCTGAAGGGCCTGTTTCCATGCTCAATCTCTAAACTAACTATTCATACAATTAATTCTCTTATCCGGTTATTCCATTATTTTACTTCAATATTCGTACGCACTATCTGCACTAAAATGTTGCACAATTCTGCTGTTTTGCACTTGTCGTTGTATTTATTGTTGTATTTATCATTACTATATATATACTGTTTATTCTGTGAGATCCATGTGTCAAGGAATTTCGTTGCACTATGGTGTTTATGACAATAAAATAATCTAATCTTATATGTATATAATACATATTAATAGTGGTTAATTTTTACTTTCTCTTCAGCAGTAATCAGCAGTAGCAGCAGCAATCAGCAGTAGCAGCAGCAATCAGCAGTAGCAGCAGCAATCAGCAGTAGCAGCAGCAATCAGCAGTAGCAGCAGCAATCAGCAGTAGCAGCAGCAGCAATCAGCACCAAGCTGTGTTGCTTGGGAAGTAGTGTGTGGGGATTGTGTGGGGATTGTGTGGGGATAGTAAGGAGTAAGACCTGTGTGATCTCCCGGACTAGTTTCGATCGCCTAGCTTGGGGTCGGAGAGGAATTTCCCGGATTTTTTCCCAAATTGGCCTGGGTTTTTTATCCGGTTTTTCGCCTCTCCCAGGAGATCACTCAGTTCTTTTGGGTGGGCGGTTGGAGCGGTTGGAGTAGCGGCCGGGCGGTAGGTTTAGTAACCGAGCGCGGGGTTTTGTTTGGAGAGTATGACTGCCAGGGCAGTTTTTTGTTCTGGGTGTCGGATGTGGGGAATCTGGGAGTCTGATAGTCTTCCAGACATCCACATCTGCGCCAGGTGTGACGAGATGGGGCTCCTAAGGAACCTGGAGCGGCAGATTGATGACCTCCGTCTGATCAGGGAGAGTGAGGAGGTTATAGATAGGAGTTACAGAGAGGTGGTCACTCCTAGACCACGGGAGGTAGACAAGTGGGTCACTGTTAGGGGGGGCAAGGAACAGAGGCAGGGACTAGGGAGTACCCCGGTGGCTATACCCCTTGGAAATAAGTACTCCTGTTTAAGTACTGTTGGGGGGGGACAGCCTACCTGGGGGCAACGACGGTGCCCGGGCCTCTGGCAAGGAGTCCGGCCCTGTTGCTCAGAAGGGTAGGGAAAGGAAGAGGAGAGCAGTAGTAATAGGGGACTCTATAGTGAGGGGGTCAGATAGGCGTTTCTGTGGACGCTGTCGGGAGACCCGGATGGTGGTTTGCCTCCCTGGTGCCGGTGTCCGGGATGTGTCTGAGCGTGTCCAGGATATCCTGAAAGGGGAGGGAGAGGAGCCAGAGGTCGTGGTACATATAGGTACCAACAATATAGGTAGGATAAGGGAAGAGGTCCTGAAAGGAGAATTCAGGGGGCTAGGAAGAGAGTTAAAAAAAAAGGACTTCTAAAGTAATAATCTCAGGCTTACTGCCTGTGCCACGCGATAGTGAGAATAGGAATGGAGTGAGGTGGAGGATAAATACGTGGCTGAGGAACTGGTGCAGGGAGCAGGGTTTCAAGTTTCTGGATCATTGGGACCTCTTCTGGGGGAAGTATGACCTGTACAAAAAGGACGGGTTGCATCTGAACCCGAGGGGAACCAATATCCTGGCGGGGAGATTTGCTAAAATAACTGCGGAGACTTTAAACTAGTACGGTTGGGGGGAGGGACTCAAACACAGATAGCTAATAGGCAGTGTGTGAGGCAGGAGGCAGAAAAGGGAAACACTCAGACCCAATATGTAGGAGAGAAAGAAGGGAAAAGAAATAAACTGAGAATAAGAAATGATGGGTCCCTTAAATGTGTATATTTTAATGCTAGGAGCATTGTAAGAAAGGTGGATGAGCTTAGAGCCTGGATTGACATCTGGAAGTATGATGTTGTGGCGATCAGTGAAACATGGTTGCAGGAGGGTTGCGATTGGCAATTAAATATTCCAGGATTTCATTGTTTCAGATGTGATAGAATCGGAGGGGCAAGAGGTGGGGGTGTTGCATTGCTTGTCAGGGAGGATATCACAGCAGTGCTTTGGCAGGACAGACTAGAAGGCTCGATTAAGGAGGCTGTTTGGGTGGAACTCAGAAATGAGAAAGGTTTAGCAACACTTATAGGGGTGTATTATAGACCGCCAAATAGGGAACGAGAATTGGAAGAGCAAATATGTAAGGAGATAGCAGATATTAGTAGTAAGCACAGAGTGGTGATTGTGGGTGATTTCAATTTTCCGTATATAGACTGGGAATCACATTCTGTTAAAGGGCTGGATGGTTTGGAGTTTGTAAAATGTGTGCAGGATAGTTTTTTGCAGCAATACGTAGAGGTGCCTACCAGAGAAGGGGCAGTGTTGGACCTCCTGTTAGGAAATGAGATGGGTCAGGTGACGGAGGTATGTGTTGAGGAGCACTTTGGGTCTAGTGATCATAATGCCATTAGTTTCAATATCATTATGGAGAAGGTCAAATCTGGACCAAGGGTTGAGATTTTGGATTGGAGAAAGGCTAATTTTGAGGAGATGAGAAAGGGTTTAAAAGGAGTGAAATGGAAATTGTTGTTTTATGAAAAGGATATAATAGAGAAATGGAGGATATTTAAAGGTGAAATTTTGAGAGTACAGAGTCTTTATGTCCCTGTTCGGTGGAAAGGAAAGAATAATAATTTGAAAGAGCCGTGGTTTTCCAGGGAAATTGGACACTTGGTTCGGAAAAAGAGGGAGATATACAATAAATATAAGCGGCAGGGAGTAAATGAGTTTCTTGAGGAATATAAAGAATGTAAAAGGAATCTTAAAAAGGAAATTAGAAAAGCGAAAAAAAGATATGAGGCTGCTTTGGCAAGTAATGTAAAAGTAAACCCCAAGGGGTTCTACAGATATGTCAATAGCAAAAGGATAGTGAGGGATAAAATTGGTCCATTAGAGAGTCAGAGTGGACAGCTATGTGCTGAGCCGGAAGAAATGGGGGAGATATTAAACAATTTCTTTTCTTCGGTATTTACCGAGGAGAAGGATATTGAATTATGTGAGGTAAGCGAAACAAGTAGAGTAGTGATGGAAATTAGGAGGATTAAAGAAGAGGAGGTACGGACACTTTTGAAGAATATAAAAGTGGATAAGTCTCCAGGTCCTGATAGGATATTCCCTAGGACATTGAGGGAAGTTAGTGCAGAAATAGCAGGGGCTCTGACGGAAATATTTCAAACGTCATTAGAAACAGGGATGGTGCCGGAAGATTGGCGCATTGCGCATGTTGTGCCTTTGTTTAAAAAAAGTTCTAAAAGTAAACCTAGCAATTATAGACCTATTAGTTTGACGTCTGTGGTGGGAAAATTAATGGAAAAGATACTTAGGGACAATATATATAATTATTTGGATAATCAAGGCCTGATTAGAAACAGTCAACATGGATTTGTGCCTGGAAGGTCATGTTTGACTAATCTTCTTGAATTTTTTGAAGAGGTTACCAGGGAAATTGATAAGGGCAAGGCTGTGGATGTTGTCTATATGGACTTCAGTAAGGCATTTGACAAGGTTCCACATGGAAGGTTGATTAAGAAGGTTAAATCGTTGGGTATTAATAGTGAGGTTGCAAGATGGATTCAACAATGGCTGAATGGGAGATACCAGAGGGTAACGGTTGACAATTGTATGTCAGGTTGGAGGCCAGTGTCTAGTGGAGTGCCCCAAGGATCTGTGTTGGGTCCACTGTTGTTTGTCATTTACATTAATGATCTGGATGATGGTGTGGCAAATTGGATTAGTAAATATGCAGATGATACTAAGATAGGTGGAGTAGTTGATAGTGAGGTAGATTTTCAAAGTCTACAGAGAGACTTGGGCCTTTTGGAAGGGTGGGCTGAAAGATGGCAGATGGAGTTTAATGCTGATAAGTGTGAGGTGCTGCATTTTGGTAGGACAAATCAAAATAGGACGTACAGGGTAAATGGTAGGGAATTGAGGAATGCAGTGGAACAGAGGGATCTGGGAATAACTGTGCATTGTTCCCTGAAGGTGGAATCTCATGTGGATAGGGTGGTGAAGAAGGCGTTTGGTATGCTTGCCTTTATAAATCAGAGCATCGAGTATAGAAGTTGGGATGTAATGTTGAAATTGTACAGGGCATTGGTGAGGCCGAATCTGGAGTATGGTGTGCAGTTCTGGTCGCCAAATTATAGGAAGGATGTCGACAAAATGGAGAGGGTACAGAGGAGATTTACTAGAATGTTGCCTGGGTTTCAGCACTTAGGCTACAGAGAGAGGTTGAACAGGTTGGGTCTTTATTCTTTGGAGCGTAGAAGGTTGAGGGGGGACTTGATAGAGGTTTTTAAAATTTTGAGAGGGACGGACAGAGTTGACGTGGGTAGGCTTTTCCCTTTGAGAGTGGGGAAGATTCCAACAAGGGGACATAGCTTCAGAATTGAGGGACAAAGGTTTAGGGGTAACATGAGGGGGAACTTCTTTACTCAGAGGGTTGTGGCTGTATGGAATGGGCTTCCGGTGGAAGTGGTGGAGGCTGGCTCGATTTTATTATTCAAGAGTAAATTGGATAGGTATATGGATAAGAGGGGATTAGAGGGTTATGGTCTGAGTGCAGGTAGATGAGACTAGGTCAGGGAGAATGGTCGGTGTGGACTGGTAGGGCCGGACAGGCCTGTTTCCATGCTGTAGTTGTTATATGTTATATGTTATATGTTATATGTACCTTCCAAGGGCGGAGGAGTCTGCTTCTTAACCAATAATAACTGGTGTAATCCTGGGAATATTAAGACGCTTTCTCGTTCCTGCTCGCCGGACCTGGAACATCTAACTATCCAATGCCGACCATTCTACCTACCCCGGGAGTTCAGCTCGGTGATCATCACAGCCGTCTATATCCCACCGCATGCGGACACCGACCTGGCACTCTCCACCCTACACGATGTGTTGTGTCAACACCAAAACAAGAACCCTGATGCGGCTGTGCTGGTGGCTGGAGATTTCAATAGGGGAAATCTCAAAAAGGTCATGCCCAACTTCTACCAACACATCACGTGTGTCACCAGGGGGGAAAGAACTTTGGACCACTGCTACACGCCATTCAGGAAAGGCTACAAGGCCGTTTCTCTCCCTCCTTTTGGGAAATCTGACCACGCTGCCATTTTCCTGCTGCCGGAGTACAAACAACGGATAGTACGGGAAGCGACAGTGACGAGGGACGTAAAGCGGTGGGCTGACCATTCAGAGGCCATGCTGCAGGATGCACTGAGCGAAGTCGACTGGAACATGTTCCAAGAAAGTTCCAGAGACGTAAATGAGTTTGCGGAAGCGGTTACAGACTTCATTGCCACAATAGCCGATACCATCATCCCCACGGTAAGGGTCAGTATCTTCCCTAACCAAAAACCCTGGGTGGACAGGTCTATTCGCGTGGCCTTGAATGCTCGCACCGCTGCTTACAACTCCGGCCTGGCATCCGGCAACATGGACGACTACAAGGGAGAGTCCTACCGACTGCGAAGGGCAGTGAAGGATGCAAAAAAGAGGTACCGGGACAAGATGGAGTCACAGATGGAGCAGCAGGACACCAGGCGCCTTTGGCAGGGGCTATGGACTATAACTAGCTACAGGTCCAGCACCCCCTCAACCGGAAGGGCCGGCTCCTCCTTAGCTGATGACCTGAACTCTTTTTACGCACGGTTTGAGACGGGTAACACCACCAGCTCGCCGTCTAAAAACAGCACCGAAGGGGCGCTGGCTAGCGAGGCTGGAGGGGGATCCACCGCCGGGGATGTGCACACATTCTCGGTGTCCGAGCATGAGGTGAGGTGGGCTCTGACGCGTGTGAACACGAGGAAAGCTGGAGGCCCAGATGGTATATCTGGGCGAGTACTAAAGTCTTGTGCTACTCAGCTTGCTCCAGTGCTCACCACAATATTCAACCTCTCCTTGGCAAAGTCCGTGGTCCCTGCATGCTTCAAAAGATCCATCATTGTACCGGTGCCAAAGAATGCCTCTCCAGCGTGTTTAAATGACTACCGACCGGTGGCCCTCACCTCGGTTGTCATGAAATGCTTGGAGAGGCTAGTCAAGAAGCACATCTGCGCCCTCCTTCCTCGCAACATGGACCCACTACAGTTCGCATACCGTCCGAACAGGTCCACGGATGATGCGGTCTCCCAGGTTCTACACACCGCTCTCTCTCATCTGGACAGCCAGGGGGGCTATGTGAGGATGCTGTTCATTGACTTTAGTTCAGCATTCAACACAATAGTCCCCAGCAGACTGGTTGAAAAGCTGCTGGAACTGGGGCTTAGCACCCCTCTGTGTGCCTGGGTCCTGGACTTTCTCACTGCCAGGCCCCAAGTGGTCAGGATGGGGGAACACACATCTAGCTCCCTCACCCTGAACATAGGATCCCCCCAGGGCTGCGTCCTTAGCCCCCTACTGTACTCCCTGTACACACATGACTGTAGGGCCAGGTTCAGCTCAAACTCCATCATCAAGTTTGCTGATGACACTGTGGTGGTGGGCCGGATCTCCAACAACGATGAGAAGGCCTACCGGGAGGAGGTGGCTGATCTGGCACTCTGGTGTCAGGACAATAGCCTCCTCTTGGATGTCACTAAAACAAAGGAGCTGATTGTGGACTTCAGAAGGGCTAAACATCCAAGGACGTACACGCCACTGGAGATAAATGGGTCTATTGTGGATAGGGTGAGCAGTTTCAAATACTTGGGAGTCCGCATCACAGAGGATCTGACGTGGGCAACGCACATTGCCGCACTGGTGGGTAAGGCTAAGCAGCGCCTTTACCACCTTAGACAACTGAGGAAATTCAGAGTGTTGCTGAGGATCCTTCATTGCTTCTACTCTGGGGCTGTAGAGAGCATCCTGTCCGGCAACATTACAGTCTGGTTTGGGAACAGCTCTGCCCAGGACAGGATGGCCCTGCAGAGAGTAGTGCGTTCGGCAGAACGCACCATGGGAACTACACTCGTCCCCCTGCAGGACCTATACATCAGGAGGTGCAGATCCAGAGCAAGCAAGATCATGAGGGACCCCTGCCACCCCAGTAACGGACTGTTCCAGATGCTACGGTCAGGCAAACGCCTCCGCTGTCACGCTGTGAAAACGGAGAGAATGAGACGGAGCTTCTTCCCACAGGCCATCAGGACTGTCAACTTTGATAACCCCAGAGACTAAATTTTTGTCGACACTTTTTGTGCTATGTTTAGTAACTTATTAACTTTATTTATATGCTGTAACTGTAATTCTTTTTGTGCACAACCCGCAGGCATTGCCACTTTCATTTCACTGCACATCGAGTATGTGTATGTGACAAATAAATTTGACTTGACTTGACTTGACTTTCTGTTTCCCCAGAGATAATGGCTGGCCAGAGTTGTCGGGTTACAAACACAGCAAGGAAACAGGTCCATAGTGTTTGCACCAACCATCAACCACCCATTTAACGCTAATCCTCTATTAGTTTCATTTTTTGTAATCTTCCTATATACCCCTAGATTTTACCCCTGCCTACACAGGTGGCACTTTATAATGGCCAGTTAACCTGCCAACCCACATGTCACTGTGACATAGGAGCTCCTGAAAGAAATCCATGCTGTCACAGGTAGAGTGTGCGGGAAATAAGGATTGAAGCTGGGTCTCTGGAGCAGTAGCTCTACCCACTGTGTACCGGACCATCCCTTGCACAACTGAGCCGCCCTAGACTGTCAGTGTCTTCTTCAAGGCTGGAAATGAGCAGTATTTCCTTCTCAGAAATCAGTAAATAAACTTCTAGCCAGGGTACCATGGGACTAGTGCCATTCTGACAGATCTAGAATAATTAAGGGGATATGAGCAACTTTGCCTTGTTGCTTCGATGAGACATCTGTTCTTCTTGCCAGATGCTACCTTGGACTTTCAGCAGAAGAAACAAGATTTATATGGCAACAATTCGATTATTGAAGTTGTGGATTATAGCTTTTTGAACGGAACTTAGAAAAGTACACCATCCCTCATCCCTTCGCTCGTCCCTTCCCACCCAAACCACCCCTTCCCCCAGGGACTTCCCCTTGCAACCGCAGGAGATGCAACAGCTGTCCCTATACCTCCTCCCTTGACTCCATCCAGGGACCCTGACATTTCCTTCAGGTGAGGCAGAGGTTTACTTGCATCTCCTCCAACCTCATCTACTGTATCTGCTGTTCCCGGTGTGGGCTCCTATATATCAGCGAGACCAAGTGTGGACTTGCCGATCGTTTCACTGAACACTTACGCTCAGTCTGCCTTGGCCTACATGATCCCTCGGTTGCCAAACATTTTAACTCCCCTTCTAATTCCCATGCTGACCTTTCTGGCCTGGACCTCCTCCACTGTCAGAGTGAGACGACACGCAAATTGAAGAAACAGCACCTTATATTTCGCTTGGGCAGCTTTCAACCCAGCGGTATGATTTTAGTTTCTCTAATTACGCAACTGCAGCATTCCCTCCTTTCCCCCTTCTGCCCCCCTACTCTAGCCTAGTAATCCCACCAGTTCCACGAGTCACATCTTTGTACCCCTCTTGTTACCACACCATCCCCAGCGAACAATGGGACATTATGGGCTCCACCTTTCCTGAGGATGCTGACCCCAGTTTGTTCTGCCCTTTTTTTTCTTCTCTTCCCCCCCGTCCCGTCCCGTCCCCCCCCGTCCCCGTCCCCGTCCTCGTCCCCGTCCCACTTGTACTTTCAGTCTGAAGAAGAGTTCAGATTCTGAAGAAGTATCACCTATTCTTTTTCTCCAGAGTCGCTGCATGACTCGCTGAGTTACACCAGCACTTTGTGTCTATCTTTGGTATAAACCAGCATCTGCAGTTCCTTGCTACACATGGGAAAGTACAGCACATGAACTGGTTCCTCAGCCCACAATGTGTGTGCTGAAAATGATGCCAAGATAAACTAATCTCATTGGCTCGCACATGAAAAATATCCCTCAATTCCCTGCACATCAACGTGTTTATCCAAAAGCCTCTCAAACCACTCTTGTATCTGCCCCCACCATCACCCCTGGTGCCCACTATCCTCTGTGCAAAAAACCTACCCCATGCCTCTCTTACCTTGAGCCTATGCCGTTCAGTCTTTGACATTTCCACCCTGGAAAAAGGTTCTGACTGTCTAGTCTATCTTTGCCTCTCATAATTTTATATACTTTTACCAGGTCTCCCCTCAACCTACATAGAAACATAGAAACATAGAAAATAGGTGCAGGAGTTGGCCATTCGGCCCTTCGAGCCTGCACCGCCATTCAATATGATCATGGCTGATCATCCAACTCAGTATCCCGTACCTGCCTTCTCTCCATACCCCCTGATCCCTTTAGCCACAAGGGCCACATCTAACTCCCTCTTAAATATAGCCAATGAACTGGCCTCAACTACCCTGTGTGGCAGAGAATTCCACAGATTCACCACTCTGTGTGAAAAAAAACGTTCTCATCTCGGTCCTAAAAGACTTCCCCCTTATCCTTAAACTGTGACCCCTTGTTCTGGACTTTCCCAACATCGGGAACAATCTTCCTGCATCCAGCCTGTCCAACCCCTTAAGAATTTTGTAAGTTTCTATAAGATGCCCCCTCAATCTTCTAAATTCCAGTGAGTACAAGCCGAGTCTATCTGGTGTTTGAGAGAAAACAATCCAAGTCTGTCCAATGTGACCCTGAAGCTTTTGCCACCATTCCCTTGGATGGTGAATCTAGATAGATAAGACTGCACAAGACTGCACGAGTCTGAAGAAGGGTCTCGACCCGAAACGTCACCCATTCCTTCTCTCCCCAGATGCTGCCTGACCTGCTGAGTTACTCCAGCATTTTGTGAATAAATACCCAAGACTGGAGCTCCCAGTCGTTAGAGTTCCCATCAGAGCATTCATTCTAAAGACCATGTATAAGCTTGAGGTTTCAGCCAAGGGGAGAATAATTAGAAAGGCTCCAGAATAGCTACAATTACCATAAGCGTTGGTTACCAAGTTAGGTTTTCACACAGTTTTGCACAGAGGTCGATGTAGCTTTCTCCATGGACGTTCTTCAAATTGCACAGACTTATCAGCATTAGCTGCACAAATCACTGATGTTAAGCTTTTACTTTTGGGAATCTGAAACAAAGTTGGAAAACACTAAAGATACTCAGCAGGCCAGTCACCATCTGTGGAAAGAGGAACCTCAGATTCAAGATTACAGAGGCAGGCTGCCCTGCAGAGTGCTACTGGTGCTTTCTGTTTTGGCTGTAGATCTTTTTCCCAACTCTCCACCATATTTTACACCAAGAGCATGACAGATTTTAATACAGAGTTTGAATAGAAAAACAATCCAGTTCAGTAGGTTTATGTCTATCGTCCTGAACTCTCTCCCCTA
The DNA here is from genome assembly GCF_053455715.1 of Rhinoraja longicauda. NCBI lineage: Eukaryota > Metazoa > Chordata > Chondrichthyes > Rajiformes > Arhynchobatidae > Rhinoraja > Rhinoraja longicauda. The sequence continues at coordinate 56,734,029 of NC_135959.1, forward strand.
TCCTGATCACTACACCTAGAGTCTGCTTGCCTTCATTGCACCTGCCCCACCACCTCCAACCCTCTTGCCCATTCAACTCCCACAACCAACCCCTACTTAGCTGATTCCTGGGGACAATGCTTTCTACTAGTATGAGGTATGAATTAAAACCACTCTGGACTTATTTATTTATTTATGATTTTGAGATACCACATGGAAACAGGCCCTTCGGCCCTCCAGAATCCACACCACTTCCATACTATCCCACTTTCTCATCCACGCCCTACACACCAGGAGCAATTTCCAGAGGCCAATTGACTTACAAACTCACACGTCTTTGGGATGTGGGAGGAAACTGAGGCACCGGGAGAAAATCTGCACGATGACAGGGAGGACGTGCAAACTCCACACAGACCTGGGGTCAGGATCAAACTCAGGTTTCTGACTCTGTTAGATAGCAGCTTTACCAGCTGCGCCACTGTGCAAACCTAATGAAGGAAGACCAAACAGGTCAATATTTCAGCGTATACCTTTTGCCAGATGTTGCGCTATTGGTCAAACTGTGAATCGTCTGTAAAAAAAAATCAAACCACCTGCAAAATCAAAACACCTGGGAATTTGAAACAAAGTTGGAAAACACTCAGCAGGCCAGTCAGCATCTGCGGGAAAAGGAACAGGGTTCATACCTCAGATCCAAGACCACAGAGACTGGCTGTCCTGCTGGGTACTTCTGGTGCTTTCTGTATTGGCTGTGGATCTTATTCCCAACTTGAGTTTGAGAAGTAACCGCAGTTTAGTTTAGTTTAGTTTCGTTTATTGCAACGTATACCAAGGTATGGTGAAAAGCTTCTATTGCGTGCTCTCCAGTCAGCGTAAAGACGATATATGATTATAATCAAGCCAGATACATGATAAAGGGAATAAAGTTTAGTGTGTAGCGACCATGGAGAATGGTCTAGGTCGTCGAACCCTCGGATTGGCCAGCGAGGTCACGTGGGAACGCGACCATGGGGATTGGTCCAGGGAAGGACATCGCTGATTGGTCAGCGATGTCATGGGTGCGTTTGGCGCCCGATTGAGTTAGTTCGTTTGAGTCTTCAAGGAAGACAGTAAGTTTATATTGGTTGTCCTGCGACTTGTTGTTTTGATTCTGTATTCGTGTATTGCGGTTGCAATAAACTTCATCTACAACTACAAGTCTCGGACTCGCCATATTGGTGACCCCGAACGTGATCTGGACGATCACCGACTGAGAAAAACCCGACGCCTCGTTGACGATGACTGAGCAGGGCACACCGGAGTCAAGCGCGGCGGACGTTCATCTTCCGTTATTTTGGACGTACGCACCGCAAGCTTGGTTTATCCACGCCGAGGCCCAATTCCATATAAAGAAGGTGTCGGATGATTCCACGAAGTACTTCTACCTCGTCAGCGCGCTATCGCCGGACACAACCAAGCGCGTGATGCGGTTCATAATAAATTCACCTGCGGAAGACAAGTATGAAACCATGAAGAAGGTATTACTGCGGACCTTCGGGTTAAAAAAGCATGGTGGTGCGGCAAAACTTCTGCACCTACCGGAGCTTGGAGACAAACTGCCTTCCGTCCTCATGGCCGAAATGATGGTGCTAGCCGGTGAGCATACGGATTGCCCGATGTTTGAGCAGGCATTCCGCGAAAAACTCCCCGAGGATGTCCGATTGCTGCTTACGGATTGTTCTTTTAAGGACCCCGAAGCATATGCAGCGAAAGCGGACGCGCTCATAGCGGGAAAAAACAAGGCAGGGGATTCCATCAACAAAGTCTCGACCTCGGTGACCACGCCACAGCGACGGCAAGATGGCGCCACGTCTCCCGCCAATTCTCCGAAAGCCCGCCAAAAAGATCCGCACAAGCGCGGCTGGTGCTATTATCACCTACGATGGGGTAACGAATCCCGCAACTGCCGCTTGCCTTGTACCTTCGCGGGAAATGCCTCGGCCGATCGTACATAGGGGCAGTTACGATTGGCCAGAACCGGCGCCTCTATGTCCATGATCGATTCACGGACACAGAATTTTTAGTAGACACGGGAGCCATCGTCAGCATAGTGCCGCCGACCGACCTCGAAACCAGATCGGGTAAGACAGGTCCCACCCTCATCGCGGTGAACGGCAGCCCAATTCGCACGTTCGGTACACGGAAAATGTCCTTGGGTTTAGGCCTCCGCACGTACGAATGGCCATTCATCATAGCCGACGTCAAACAAGCGATCCTGGGCGCAGATTTTCTCTGGGCTTTTTCACTGGTTCCTGATGTCCGCGGTAACGACCTCCGACCTTCCGCCGAAGACGAGCACGTCGCTCCGACAATCGCCTCCTCGCCCAGCCCTACTGTCCAGGCCGTCGTCGCGGCCCCTGACTCATATGCTGCGATTCTGGCCGAGTTCCCAGAGCTGCTCGTTCAACGTTTCGACGCACCTTCGGCTAAACACGGTGTGGTCCATCACATCCACACCGAAGGCCCTCCCGTTTTCGCTCGGGCCAGGAGACTGCCGCCAGACAAACTGGTGGTGGCAAAGGAGGAGTTCAGGAAGATGGAGGAAATGGGAATTGTCCGTCAGTCTGACAGCCCGTGGGCCTCGCCGTTACACATGGTCTCCAAGGCATCTGGGGGGTGGAGGCCATGTGGCGATTATCGGCGTCTCAATGCTGTCACCACGGCTGATCGCTACCCCATACCGCACCTACAGGACTTTTCATCTGGGCTGGAAGGTGCGGTAGTGTTTTCCAAAATCGATTTGGTGCGAGGATATCATCAGATTCCGGTGCGACCGGAGGACATACAAAAAACTGCAACTATAACTCCGTTCGGGTTGTTTGAATGGTTGCGTATGCCTTTCGGTTTAAAGAACGCGGCACAGGCTTGCCAGCGACTGATGGACCGCGTGGGCCGGGGTTTACCCTTTTTGTTTATCTATCTAGACGACATCCTGGTAGCTAGCCCCTCAGTGCAGGAACACCAGGCCCATTTGCGGACCGTGTTCCAGCGGCTCCAAGACCACGGGCTCATTATTCAACCCTCCAAATGTCAATTCGGCCTCCCTGCTCTCGATTTTCTAGGGCACAGAATTACCCCTGCCGGCGCTGCCCCTTTGCCAGAGAAGGTGGAGGCTATTCGGGCTTTCCCCAGGCCCACCACAGTAAAAGGGCTGCAGGAGTTCGTTGGCATGGTTAATTTCTACCATAGATTCGTTCCGGCAGCGGCTCGAGTCCTGCGCCCGCTTTTCCAATGCCTTGCAGGTAATCCAGTAGAATTGTTGTGGTCCCCGGCCGCAGAGTCGGCTTTTACGGCAGCTAAGGCAGCCTTGGCAGACGCCACCATGTTGGTCCATCCGAGCCCCTCAGCCCCCACGGCCCTGACGGTCGACGCCTCTGACGTGGCGGTGGGTGGAGTTCTGGAGCAGCAGGTTGGTGGCCGTTGGCAGCCTTTAGCGTTTTTCAGCCGGCAACTAAATTCGGCCGAGCTGAAATATAGCGCATTTGACCGAGAGCTTCTAGCTCTCCATTTAGCTGTCCGTCATTTCAGGTATTTCCTCGAGGGCCGCCCATTTGTGGCATTTACGGACCACAAGCCATTAACATTCGCTTTTTTGAAATTGTCTGACCCATGGTCGGCCCGCCAGCAGCGGCACCTCACGGCTATCTCAGAATTTACCACAGATGTCCGTCATATCGCGGGTAAGCTGAATGCCGTTGCTGACGCCCTGTCTAGACCTGCTTTTCCCCCTATTTCGGCGGTGGACTGCGAAGTGGATCCCCAGGAGCTTGCGGAGGCACAGCTCCTGGCGGATACCGTTTCGACGTACCAGTCCACCACTTCGGGATTGAAGTTGGCCCAGGTAGCTTGTGGTTCGGAGGGCACGAAAGTCTGGTGCGATGTTTCTCTTCCTCGCCCCAGGCCGGTAGTACCGCCCTCCCTTCAGCGCCGGGTTTTCGATGCCATTCACGGGCTGGCGCACCCGTCCATCCGCTCCACCTCTGCCTTGGTAGCAGCGAGGTTTGTCTGGCATGGCCTGAGAAAACAGGTAGCGGGGTGGGCACGTTCCTGCGTGCCCTGTCAGACCGCTAAAGTCCAGCGCCACGTCCAGCCCCCCGTACAGGATTTCGAGGTCCCGCCCTTTCGTTTTTTTCACATCCACGTGGATTTGGTCGGACCTTTGCCTTCCTCCCGGGGCTACACCCACCTCCTCACGGTGGTGGATCGGTTCACCCGGTGGCCAGAGGCTTTCCCATTGTTTGATATCTCGTCAGCGTCTTGTGCTAGGACTTTGGCCCTCCATTGGGTAGCTCGTTTTGGGGTCCCGGCAGTCATTACCACTGACAGAGGGCCACAGTTCACTTCGTCCCTCTGGGCCGCGCTGGCGGAACTGTACGGGTCCAAGTTACAACCCACAACTGCATATCACCCCCAGGCAAATGGACTCGTAGAAAGGTTCCACCGCCAACTTAAGGCGTCCCTCAGTGCAAGGCTTGAAGGCCCGGACTGGGTGGACCAACTCCCTTGGGTTCTTTTGGGCATCCGGACTGCTCCTAAGCCAGATCTCGGTGCGTCGTCTGCAGAGCTAGTATATGGCTCGACACTTCGAGTACCCGGAGACCTTTTTTCGGACCCTTCAGCCCTGCTCCCTTCGGTCCCATCAGCGTTAGCATCTCTCCGGGAACGGGTGGGCTCCCTGGCTCCAGTGCCGACTTCACGCCATGGGTGTTCCATGGTGCATGAACCGGCTGCCCTGAAAGACTGTGAGTTTGTTTTTCTGCGTAAGGATGCCCATCGCGCCCCGTTGCAGAGGGTCTATCAAGGGCCGTTCCGGGTGTTACGTAAGGGAACGGCTACTTTCACCTTAGACATGGGCGGCAAGAGCGAACTCGTCTCGGTGGCCCGGCTCAAACCTGCCCATTTGGACCCGGATCAACCAGTTTTGGTCGGTCAAACCCCTCGGAGAGGCCGACCTCCGTTAGTTCCGCCCAGTCCAGAAACCCCCGTTCTGACAGTTCCTTCAGGACCTCCCGTTTCGGCAGTTCCTCCAGAGCCCCCCGTGCCGGTAGTTCCTCCAGAACCTCTCGTTCCGGCTGTTCCACCAAGTCCGGAACCTCCGGCTCCTGTGGTTCAGGCTGTCCCTCTCCGTACTCGTTGTGGTCGCGAAATCAGGCTCCCAGCTAGGTTCCGCACCTCGGGTTCTGGGGGGGGTCATGTAGCGACCATGGAGAATGGTCTAGGTCGTCGAACCCTCGGATTGGCCAGCGAGGTCACGTGGGAACGCGACCATGGGGATTGGTCCAGGGAAGGACATCGCTGATTGGTCAGCGATGTCATGGGTGCGTTTGGCGCCCGATTGAGTTAGTTCGTTTGTGTCTTCAAGGAAGACAGTAAGTTTATATTGGTTGTCCTGCGACTTGTTGTTTTGATTCTGTATTCGTGTATTGCGGTTGCAATAAACTTCATCTACAACTACAAGTCTCGGACTCGCCATAAGTGCATGATAAAGTCTGGTAAAGTGTGATTAAAGATAATCTGAGGGTCTCAAATGAGAGAGATGGTAGGTCAGGACTGCTCTCTAGTTGGTGATAAGATGGTTCAGTCGCCTGATAACAGCTGGGAAGAAACTGTTCCTGAATCTGGAGGTGTGCGTTTTCACAATTCTGTACCTCTTGCCTGATGGGAGAGGGGAGAAGAGGGTGAAGAAAAAGGTTTACCGGATGCAGAGTGAACTGCTGTACATGTCCAACTATATGTTTTAATCTGGGGTTATTAAATCCATGTCAAAGGTCTCATCAAATGATTGCAAAGAGATGGAAGCATTCATTAACATATATTGTGCTAAGATAACCTACTTGAAAGCAAGATTTGAAAGCAAGTTTACTGGTAGATGTTTTCCTGCAGCAAACCCCAATACAAGCAGTGACATAAAACTGAATATAAATTTCCTGTTTTGACATGAAGCAGGTAAAAATGATTGATTTAGTACAGTGTGTTCCTGTTTCCCTATTATATTCACGGTTCAATGCACAATGTTGAATGGTGCATTTTTACAATATCACTGAACCAACTGATTGTTCATCCAAATAAGTGAGTGGAGAATTATGGTCAAGACATAAAAGTTGGATGAAAATTCTGCCAACATGATGGAAATTAACAAATAGTTTTTTTGAAATGGAGATTCAATTGTAACAGTACCTTTGAATGTCTAACCTTAACCTAAACCTAGCTTTACTTATGAAAACTTTAAGAACTAGATTAGAAAGGTTAAGCAGCACAGATTAAAGCAATTAATTCCCGTCTATTTGTTGCCTTAAATAAAAGAAAGGATGTTTTTTTATAACAATGTTAACAGCTTTAAAAAGTAAATATTAAAGTTTGATTTTATTTTTAAAATGTTTTGCATTTTTATCTAATTAAAGCTGGTTATTCAGTTAGCAAGGCATTTCGGTAACCAGGATCACAGTCCATGATTAAAGTTAATAGGAATTACAGAAACGCAGAAGATATCTATGCAAGAGCAATTCAGCAAATCACACTCAGATCTCAATTGTTAACAATATTAGAGAAGGATTTTTAATGTAGAATGGGACCACAATGTCAAGTTCCAAACTACATTGATGAGGGACATGAAATAAAAAATTGGAAGCTATTGGAAACAATTGCAAATATTTAAATATATTCCCTCCTTACCGCAAGGCTGCGTACTCTCCTCTCTCCTTTACTCTCTCTACACCAACGACTGCATCTCCACAGACTCCTCTATCAAGCTCAAGTTTGCGGATGACACTACCCTGATGGGACTGATCCAGGATGGGGAGGAATCTGCCTACAGACGGGAAGTGACACAGCTGGTGTCCTGGTGCCATCGCAACAACCTGGAGCTCAATGCTCTTAAGACAGTGGAACTAATTGTAGACTTTCGAAGAGCTCCCCCTCCCCTCCCCCCACTCACCATCAACAACACCATAGTCACATCTGTGGAATCATTTAAGTTCCTTGGAACCATCATCTCCAGAGACCTTAAATGGGGTGCCACCATCAACTCCACAGTCAAAAAGTCCCAACAGAGGATGTACTTCCTGCGGCAACTGAAGAAACACAATCTGCCACAGGCAATGATGGTCCAATTCTATACTGCTATCATTGAGTCCGTCCTCAACTTCTCCATCATGGTCTGGTTTGGCTCAGCCACCAAGCACGACATCCGGAGGCTGCAACGGATCGTTCGCACAGCTGAGAAGGTTGTTGGCTGCAACCTTCCTCCCATTGATGAACAGTACACTGCAAGGGCCAGGAAGCGAGCGGGCAAGATCATCTCTGACCCCTCTCACCCTGGCCACAAAATCTTTGAAGCACTTCCCTCTGGAAAACGACTCCGGGCTGTCAAAGCAGCCACAGCCAGACATAAAAACAGCTTTTTTTTCCACGAGTGATAGTTCTACTCAATAACCAAAGTCTGCAGTCTCTTTTTTGCTCTGGTTTATTTTCACCCACATGTTTAGACCGTAATGGTGTATCCTTATTGTTTTGATGTGTTTATGCTTTATTCTTAATTGTTAACTGTATGTTTGAGTTGTCATTTGTGAGCGGAGCACCAAGACACATTCCTTGCATATGCATACTTGGCCAATAAATTTATTCATTCATTAATTAATTCATTCAAAATATGCAAGGTAAAAGAGTCTTTTAGTATCCTCATAACTTGCATTTCTCCACAATTTGTTTGATGGAAATTGACAATAATGTAACTTTTGCTTGAAATAAAAATGGATCTCTGCCTATTAAAAAAACCCAGAAACATATATATATATTAGGAAGGAACTTCTCTCCTTCTTTCCAGAGATGCTGCCTGTCCCACTGAGTTACTCCAGCATTTTGTGTCTGCTTTTTAAATTCTATCTGGTTAGTAGGAATGCAAACAAAAATGTTTCAGGTTGTTTATTACATAGCAAAAATAATATTGGCAGCCTCCTAAGATAAACACTAAGCGAGCAAATCCTTTTTTAATCTCCTCATTAATCATCTATTCTCATTGCATCTATGATTATATTGTCTTTTTCACATTAATAATTCTAATCAGTCCTCTTTTACATGACAGAATGTTGACAGCATTAGAACTGAACACATGAATTCACATAATATTTTGGCACTGAAAATGATAAAATGATAGCAATAATTTGCAGGTTTCCATTGCTCCTTGGCTGCTGGGAAATCTCTGATAACCTTCAGATCATTGATCAGAGCGTAGACAGCAAAGAGAAAGGAGGAAATGTGGAGGTGACAAAAATTAATGACAAATAAAGCATCTGTGATAAATATTTTACGCTTGTATCTCATGTCCCAATTAAGTTTCGTTTAGTTTAGAGATACAGCGTGGAAATGGGTCTTTCAGCCCACCAAGTCTGCGCTGACCAATGATCACCCGTACATTAAGGACAGACTATTGACCGACATCTACTACAAACCCACTGACTCCCATAGCTATCTAGACTACACTTCTTCCCACCCTGCTTCCTGTAAAGACTCTATCCCCTACTCCCAATTCCTCCGTCTACGCCGCATCTGCGCCCAGGATGAGGTTTTCCATACCAGGGCATCGGAGATATCCTCATTCTTTAGGAAACGGGGGTTCTCCTCTTCCATTATAGATGAGGCTCTCACTAGGGTCTCCTCGATATCCCACAGCTCCGCTATTGCTCCCCCTCCCCCCATTTGTTACAAGGACAGGAGTCCCCCTTGTCCTGACCTTCCACCCCATCAGCTGTCGCATACAACAGATAATCCTCCAACACTATCGCCACCTCCAACAGGATCCCACTACTGGCCACATCTTCCCATCTCCACCCCATTCTGCTTTCCGCAGAGACCATTCCCTCTGCAACTCCCTGGCCAATTCGTCCCTTCCCACCCAAGCCACCCCCTCCCCAGGTACTTTCCCCAGCAACGCAGGAGATGCAACACCTGTCCCTTTATCTACCCCCTCGACTCCATCAAAGGACCCCAAGTCTTTTCAGGTGAGGCAGAGGTTCACTTGTAACTCCTCCAACCTCATCTACTGTATCCGCTGTTCCAGGTGTCAACTCCTGTACATCGGCGAGACCAAGCGCAGGTTTGGCGATCGTTTCGCTGAACAACTCCGCTCAGTCCACCTTAACCTACCTGATCTCCCGGTTGCTCAGCAATTTAACTCCCCCTCACATTCCCAATCTGACCGTTCTGTCTTTGGCCTCCTCCATTGTCAGAGTGAGGCCCAGTGCAAATTGGAGGAACAGCACCTCATATTTCGCTTGGGTAGCTCACACCCTAGCAGTATGAACATTGACTTCTCTAACCAAATAGCCCTTGCTTTCCCTCTCTCTCCATCCCCTCCCTCTTCCCTGTTTTCCTACCAATCTCAACGTCTCCGACTACATTCTATCTCTGTCCCGCCCACTCCCCTGACATCAGTCTGAAGTAGGGTCTCGACCCGAAACGTCACCCATTCCTTCTCTCCAGAGATGCTGCCTGTCCCTCTAAGTTACTCCAGCATTTTGTGTCTACCCGTTCACTAGATCTATATTATCCCAGTTTCACATCCTACACATTCGGGGCAATTTACAGAAGCCAATTTAACTACAAACCTGCACATCTTTCAAACGTGGGAGGAAGCCTGAGCACCTAATGAAAACCCACATGGTCACAGGGTGAACGTACAAACTCCGTTCAGAAACTGATAATTCATGAAACTGATATTGCCTTTGTCCTTTACTTATGTCATTTGCTTCATTCACCTTTTTAATAATTGTGAATATAAAACTAGAGGTATTTGTAAATTCATACTTCCCAACCTTTGAGTCTTCTTTGTTTTTATTTCTTCCCAGAATCTAACAGAATAGCCTTATAGGACCGTTGATGAGACTGCAACAAGAATATTGTGTTCTATTCCGATTCTACCTAAGGATATTTTTGAAGTTTGAGAGACTGCAGTGAAGGCTTACAAGAGACAGCGAGTTTGTTACATGGAGTGAAGCTGTGCACACTGAATCTGTGAAACATACTATTTTTCCCTTGCTTGGATGGATAAAGGCAGAGGTGATGCTTCCTCTGGTTGTGGTATCTAGAACCAGAATTTACAGAATCAAAATAAGAGGTTGGCCATTCGCGCCAGAGATGTGAAATCGTAGAGAGTCATGGTGTCATACAGCATGAAAACAGGCCCCTTCAGCCCAATTCGTCCATGCTAATGAAGATGCCCTACTAAGCTACTCCATTCTGAACATAGAACATAGAACACAGCACAGGAACAGGCCCTTCAGCCCACAATTGTTGTGTCAAACATGATGCCTAGTTACACTGATCTCATCTGACTGTAAATAATCCATATCCCTCTATTCCGTGTACTTCCACGTGCCTATCCAAAAGCCTCTTAAAAACCTCATGGGGGATATTATCGAAAGCCTCACCAAAACCCATATATACAACATCCACTGTCTGCCATTCATTAATCTCCTTCGTTACCTCCTCAAAAAACTCAATCAAGGTAGTGAGACATGACCTGCAACACAAAGAAGGCCATGCTGGTTATGTCTATTAGCCCATTCTCTGCAAATAGGAGTAAATCCTATCTTGAAGTATTCTCTCCAACAGTGTATTGCCTCGGTGAAGTCTGCTGTATGAATTTACCGTATTGTATGCAAAGACAAAGAATTGTATTGTACCCAGGTACATGTGACAATAAAATATCATTGAATCATTGAATCAAACAATAAAGCTAAAATTCACAGGACTGTTGCAGCCAATAGGTTTACTGCTAATACCTGAATTATCATGTCTTTTGCTAAACTGCTAAATGTTGAATTTAATCTGAAATCATCTCAAGATACTTAATAACCCAAATGTAACGTCCCATGGAAGGGTGAAATAAAATGTCATTTTGAATATGGTGCCTCTTCAATCAGTTTGCCATTGTTCTTCCTTATTATACTAATTGTAATCAATTTTAAAAAAGAAGAAAAATATCTCCACAATTCTAATTACCTTCTTTTTAATTTGTACACAATGCACTGTTGTAGAAGAGTTCCTGACAAGTTAAAATAAAATTTCAAACAGAAAATCTTTTACTGTCTTGAAAAACGTATTAGCACGAAAGTACCTACTCCCTGTCACACTTTGTCCTGTCCCGTCCTTTCTTCCAGCTCCCCCCCCACCCCCCCCCCCACTACCATCAGTCCCAACAAGGGTCCCGACCCAAAAAGTCACCTAACCATGTTTGCCTGGTATGCTGCCTGATCCACTGAATTACTCCAGCACTTAGTGTCTTTTTTTTTGCATGAAAATATTGATTGTCATAAAAATATTGTACATAAGACTGAAATACAAAACACTATGGGACCTTCAAAAATAACAATGCTCCAAAAAGCTCACTTTTTTAAGATTATTAAAATTATCTCAATATTTGTAAAGCTTGACAGAATTATCGAACTTTAGATCATTCAAATCCTGCATGTTTTGTAATCAGTTACTGCTGAAAGCAGTGTAATAATGTAAACATTTCATCTTTGTGCATACAGCATATATTAAAAAATGAATTGATATAACTAATGCCTTAACGTTTTGTTTTTTAAAAATTCTCATTTTTTCCCATCCTCGATATTAAAAATGTGAATTATTTTCGATGAACAATAATTTTACATTTACGTATGGCAGCATATTGAACATCTTTGCCACCATGTGCATCCTAATATACCTCCTTTCAAGTCCTTGATTCCAGAAACTACACACAAGTAATTTTGATTTCAATTTTTGACCCAGAGAGAAAAAGATATTTGATGTTATTGAAATAATTTCTCACTCAATTTAGATTGGAAATTTCTGTGCACAAACAAATTGTAACCATCGATATTGAAGGCACTATATTTTATGTGAATTTAAGACTGAGCTCATGCTTTTTAAATATAATTTTTCTTTTAATTAGCAAAAATGAAAAATGCATTGGTAACGATAGGATCACTTAGAAACAAGAATCAGTGCTGATTAAACATTTCTAAAATTACCCTCAACCTTGTGGAAAAATTGTAAGGCATTAATATTTAAAGCCTGAAAGCAAACAAGGACGAAATCGAAATTAGTTGTGTGTAATTTCTTTCACAATCAGGGACTTTGATGAAGATAAATTAAGATGCATATGGTTAAAAAAAAGTCATTCACCATGCTGCCACACATAAATTGCAAAGTTTTGTTCATTATGAAAAATTGTGCTATGAAGTGCTTCCAGAGTGAACCAGATAGTGGAAGTACAGTGTGAATATGCTGTTGGGCCAGTCTGTGCAGTTCCTGGCCACAGCTTGGCTTGATTCAAACAAGAATCAAGAACCAGGTAGTGAAAGGAAAGGCCTTGATTGTAAGTAGCCATGTATTGCTCCAGTATGGTGACTCAAAGCTGTAGACTGTTGTAATATAACTGAGTTTTGAGCCAGGCATTGATCATGATAATGCATAGTTAGGTCACAAACTGGTTCTAACTGTGCCTGGCATAATTTGATATACTTCTATCAGGTCTCCCCACAACCTCGAGGATTCCAGAGTAAACAATTCAAGTCTGACCCTAATACCCTCTAATCAAGGCATCATATCATATATATACAGCCGGAAACAGGCCTTTTCGGCCCTCCAAGTCCGTGCCGCCCAGTGATCCCCGCACATTAACACTATCCTACACCCACTAGGGACAATTTTTACATTTACCCAGCCAATTAACCTACATACCTGTACGTCTTTGGACATCATTATCATAAACCTCCTCTGAACCCCTTCCAAAGCCTCCACATCCTTGCTGTATTGGGGAGACCATATCTGCACGCAATACTCCAAATACAGCCTAATCAAAGTCCTACAAAACAGTATCCCGACTCTTATACGCAATGCCCCAACTTATGAAAGCAAGCGTACCACATGCTTTCTTTAACACTCTGTCTACTTATGTTGCCACTTCCAGGGAGTTAAGGACTTGGACTACAAGATCCCTCTATACATCAACGCTGATAAAGATCATGCCATTAATTGTATCTTTTCTCCTTACATTTGACCTTCCAAAATGCACTTGCTCGGATTAATCTGCATCTGCCATTTCTCTGCCCATTTCTGCAGCAGATTGATATGCTGTTGTATATTTGAGAGCCTTCCTCACAATCTGAGACGCTGGAAATCTTGGTGTCATCTGCAAACTTACTAACCAACCTCTCCCCATTTACGTCCAAGTCAGTTATATATATTTCACAAACAGCAGAGGTCCCAGCACAAATCTCAACCTTGGGTGTTGTGTGCGTGGAGTTTGCATGTTCTCCCTGTGGCTGCATGGGTTTCCTCCAGGATGGTCAGTTTCCTCCCACATCCCAAAGACGTGCGTATTTCTAGGTTAATTGGCTTCATTAAATTGTCCCTATTCGGTAGGGAGTGGATGAAAACGTAGGATAACATAGAACTAGTGTTAATTCTATGTTATTATTCATAGACTATAGCTCTGCCTTCAACACGGTCATCCCCACCAAGCTCATCACCAAACTCCACCAGCTAGGCCTCAGCTCGTCGTTATGCGACTGGATCCTGGATTTCTTGATGGAGCGACCGCAGGCAGTGAGAATGGGCCCGCACCTGTCCTCCACTATCACCCTGAGTACCAGCACACCACAGGGTTGTGTTTTGAGCCCCATGCTCTACTCCGTATTCACACACGACTGTGTTCCTGCATTCGACACCAACACCATTGTCAAGTTTGCAGACGACACAACGGTGATCGGGCTGATCACCAACGGTGATGAAACAAACTACAGAGCGGAGGTGAAGAACCTGGCGGACTGGTGCTCTGATAACAACCTGTCCCTAAATACCTCCAAGACCAAGGAGCTGATCATCAACTTCCATAGGTCACATAATGGGGAATACGCTCCGATCTTTATCAACGGGGACAGTGTGGAGAGAGTGTCCAGCTTCAAGTTTCTGGGCACTCACATTTCGGAGGACCTCACATGGTCCAATAACACTGCTGCACTGGTCAAGAAGGCGCAGCAACGACTGTTCTACCTGAGGACACTGAAAACTTCTGGTCTGCCCCAACAGCTGCTGACGACCTTCTACCGCTGCATCATAGACAGCATCCTAACATATGGCATCCCTGTGTGGTATCTCAGCTGCACGGAGGCAGAGAGGAGAGCTCTTCAGCGGGTAGTCTATAGAGCTCAGAAGATTAGCGGAACACAGCTACCAGCCTTGGAGGGCATCTACAACACACGATGCCTCAGGAAAGCCACCAGCATCCACAAAGACTCCTCACACCCCTGAAATAGTCTGTTCGAACTTCTACCATCTAGCAGACACTACAAGGCCTTCTACGCCCGCACCTCCAGACTCAGGAACAACTTCATCCCCAGGGCCATAGCTGCTCTGAACTGGTCCTGCTGAGTCGGATGGTCACATCGCACAGCGAACCAGCACAGATCTGTTTCTAATTTTGTTTCACTGGGTTGTCCAAATTTGTGCTGATTCATTTATTGCATCATATGGAAGTCGCATTCCCAATCTCGTTGTACCCCTGTACAATGACAATAAGGATATATTGTATTGTAATTGGTGATCAATGGGCGGTGTGGACTCGAAGGGCTGGAAGGCCTGTTTCCATGCTGTATCTTTCAATCAAACAAAACCCTTACCGCATCAATGAGTGAAAGATATCCAATCTAACCAGGAAATCATTTGTTCCATCGGAGAACAAGATGAAAACATATATATTTTATTTTTTTACTTTTAGATTTTTAGGGGAAAAAGAGAAGCAAAATAGTTGGATTTATTTGATGGTTTTTAATCACCAATTACATAGAAAGAATGATAAAGAACTCGTATCATTCATACTGGTGCTGCAGATAATGAGCTGTCAATGTATTTCTAGATCATTTGGCTGAAGTCTGCAGTCTTCTGGTAAATCTGGCCTTGATTGTACAATGATTCCATGCCATAATCCATCAAGGCAGCTGTTAGGTTCCACATGCAGACATTTAAATTGGCAGCATCAGAGAACTCACCTGGGAATTGGATCTTGTTTAATGCGCACACACTGGCTGGGACATCTATCTGTGGCATTAGAATTTTGCACGTCAACCATCTGAACACAGTAAACAATGAGAAAAGCTTCTACCAAATAGGGCAGAATCAGAGTGACCAACTCAAGGCTCCAGCCTCAAAGATGGTCTTTTTAAGAGAGAGGAAAGAAAAAAAATGTTCCATTAAAAGCTAACTTCATCAGTTAGCAGTTTTTAAAATCTTTTTTTAATGTTATAGCTCTCGGCCACTGAAAGTATTCACAGGTGATAGCAACAATGCAGAAAGAACTTCATGCCATACTAATTGTGTTTGGAAAGCTATACTGGTTTATCCATCTTCAACTGAATTTCAAAAAATAAGTTATTAATATATTGCATATTCTGTGCCACGAATCACATCAGAATTTAGTTTAGTTTCAGTACAGTGTGGAAACAGGCCCTTTGGCCCACCAAGAACGCGCCACTCAGCAATCACCCGTACACTAGTTCTAACCCTCACTAGAGATAATTTACAGAAGCTAATTAACCTACAAACCTACACATCTTTGGAATGTGGGAGGAAACTGTAGTGCCTGGAGAAGACCTACATGGTCACGGGGAGAACGTTCGAACTCCGTACAGACAGCACCCATAGTCAAAATTGAACATGGGTCTCTGAAGTGGTAAGGCTTCAACTCTACCGCTGTGCCACTGGGCCGCACTAAGCCATGTCCTTTCCCTCATATCTTTAAATACCTTTACAGAATCACAAGCCTAGAAATTGGATAGAGGATGGTCCATAAAAATCGATTTAACCCACAGCAAATTATGCTGATGTTCTACGTCGGTGAAATTAGATGTTTCTTCAGTGCCAGAAGTATACTAATGTTGTTACCATTCACTCAACAATAATTTCCCTCACTCAACAGTATGAAACAGAGCTCAAATATGCAACCTATGACCGACACTGATAACGGCGCAGTAAGGACACGATGGATGTGTTTGTGAGCTAGAGATGAGAGCTTTTAGCCATTTTCGTCGCACATGGAATAAGTGGAGATGTTCCAGAGAGAGAGAGAGGTCCAAGAGAGGAACACAGGATGGAGAGACACCTGCCAACGTGTAGGCATCATTGCTGTACCTTGGCAAGGATCACAGACCTGGTGCAAAGTGCAAATGTGATGTTGTAGAGGGTTCATTTTAATCACGCCAGACGATTCTCTAGCAATGAATGGGACAGCACAAATTTAGAAAAGGGCCATCTTAAACAATGGCAACATCTTGCTTCTACACAGCTGGAAGCTGAGAATCATGCCCTTGTTCATCTCCAAATTTCTGCTTAGCCGGCATGCTCTCAGATCAAGCAGATCTCAACTAGAGTCTGATCAGTCACCCTGAGCTCTTTTGGACCCAACTACATGCTTCAGCATTAACATTTGCCCTGTCCCAAAGCATTTGATCAGATTTGGATTGACCATGACTTCAAACTCCATAGACTTGGGGGCATTCTTTTTTTTTACTTTGCACTACTAGTGTTTGTTTGTCCATTTGTTTATATATACATATAAACATAGCACAAAAAGTAAGGAAATTTGTGTTTGGTAGATTATTTCTTTGTTCTAACAATGCTTCTTGGCAATAAATCTTATACCGTTGGAAAGCCTGTTTATTTCCCTTTTAAATGGTGCCACATTTGTAAGGAACATGCATTTGTGGGATGAGCAGCAGAGCTGAGTATATGGGTTGCGCCCATGAAAAATTTGCCAAATCTTCTCTGCCAATGCCAAACAGCTTATTCTGCTGTTGCTATTGACTCTTGTTTTGAGCTTCTGGTACCCCCAGGTGCTGACAATCAGGTGCCTGATAGAGTAACATCTTTTGGTGGAGGCAGTGTGATGGTGTGGGGCGGCATCTCCCTCACTGGAAAAACGAGGCTTGTCATCATTGGAGGCAATCTCAATGCAGAGAGATATCGAGATGAGATTCTGCAACCAGTGGCAATCCCATATCTCCACAGTCTGGGATCGAACTCTATCCTCCAAGATGACAATGCTCGCCCCCACAGAGCAGGGTTTCTCAGAGACTACCTCCAGAATTTGGGAGTGGAGAGGAAGGAATGACCTGCCAGTAGTCCTGACCTCAACCCCATTGAACACTTGTGGGATCAGCTTGGGCGTGCTGTTCGTGCCAGCGTGACCAACACAACCACGTTGGCTGACTTGCGACAAATGCTGGTTGAAGAATGGGATGCCATCCCACAACAGTGTGTGACCAGGCTGGTGACCAGCATGAGGAGGAGGTGCCAGGCTATTGTGGCTGTGTATGGTTCTTCCACACGCTACTGAGGCTCCTGTTTATTAAATGAATAAATTGTTAAATTGCCAATATGTCTTGTTTCTTCAGACTTCAATCGTCCAATCCACCAAACAACACCGAACAAGAGTCAATGGCAGAATAAGCTGTTTGGCATTGGCAGAGAAGATTTGGCAGATTTTTCATGGGCGCAACCCACATACTCAGCTCTGCTGCTCATCCCACAAATGCATGTTCCTTACAAATGTGGCACCATTTAAAAGGGAAATAAACAGGCTTTCCAACGGTATAAGATTTATTGCCAAGAAGCATTGATACAACAAAGAAATAATCTACCAAACACAAATTTCCTTACTTTTTGTGCTATGTTTACATAGTTAAGGATCCCCAAGAAGAGTATATATATATTTATATATACTCATATATATATATATAAGATATATATATATATTTATGTGTGTGTGTGTGTGTGTGGGGGGGGGGGGTATTTATATATATATATATGTGTGTGTGTGTGTGTGTGTGTGTGTGTGTGTGTGTGTGTATATATTCACACACACATATATATTTTTATACACACACATATATATACATATACACACACACACACACATATATATTGATGGTGTGCAGTGACCAAGGCTGGGAAATCCATATTCTTATATTTTAATTCAAAATTCTAAAAGAATTCCAAAACTATATGTACATATATATATACATATACTGAACTGTTTTTGTTGTTTATAAAGGGATTTACAAAGTACTATGTTTACAAATTTTCCGTGCTGCTGCAAGTAAAAATGGCATTGTTCCATTTCAGGGATCAGGACATATAACAATTAAACAGTCTTGACTTTACACCATTCAGATTGCCTTTAAATTTGATACTGAAGCAAATCTCCAGCTTCAATGCTCTTGAGAAATGCTGTGAATTTATCTTCCTTATTGTGCATGGTTAAAAAAAATTATGTGA
This sequence comes from Rhinoraja longicauda, assembly GCF_053455715.1. Taxonomy (NCBI): domain Eukaryota; kingdom Metazoa; phylum Chordata; class Chondrichthyes; order Rajiformes; family Arhynchobatidae; genus Rhinoraja; species Rhinoraja longicauda. Next base: position 56,752,365 of record NC_135959.1, read on the forward strand.
ACGGATCCTTGCCTCTTTGTATAAAACACATGCCTCCAGTGCCGGCCTGAGGTATTACGATATAAAATGTGTCCATGAGCCGACAGAAAATCCAGGTCAAAGCATTACTTTGGAGAGGTGGCAATTTTGCCTTTCATAAAATATGTCCCACTGTGTAAGCTGGGATCATTTTCGTTTAATAACTGAAGGAGTTAATGAGAGGGGCGAGGGTACTAGTGATGGGTTATTTATTTCAATAAATCAAATAGAAATGAGGGAGCAATGGCAAACGACAGTGAAGGGGAGAACGAAAATCAAAAGGTGATTGGAAGGGGCAGAATATATCAGCACAAGTGTGCAGCAGAGAAGGAATCTGCTGTAAGTAAACGTTACAATGTGTCAAAGCTCGAGGCATTTTATTGGAATGCACACAGAATTTGTAATGAGAGATGAGTTGACAGCACATATAAAAATAAATGAGATTGATTAAATAGCTACTGCAGAGATGGTGTGCAGTGACCAAGACTGGGACCTCCATATTCTTATTTTTTTATTCAATATTCCAAAAGAATAGGCAAACAGGGAAAGGAGGAACATGGTGTTTTTAATCAAGGACGGCATCAGTCCTGTGGTGCACAGCAATTTAGCTGCAGTGGATCATGAAGTGAAATTGGTTTGGGTGGAAATTAGGAATCATCTTGGAAGGAAGATTGAATGGAGCTGTTAGGCTGCCACAGTGTTGCCTCTTGATAGGATAAAACAGCAGTGGCACAGCGGTAGAGTTGCTGCCTTACAGCGCCAGAGGCCCGGGTTCGATCCTGACCACGCTGCTGTCCGTACGGAGTTTGTACATTCTCCCCATGACCTACGTGGGTTTTCTCCGGGTGCTCCGGTTGAATCCCACACTCCAAAGATATACAGGTTTGTAGGTTAATTGGCTTTGGAAAAATTGTAAATTGTCCCTGGTGTGTGTAGGATAGTGTTAGTGTGCGGGGATCGCTGGTCGGCGCAGACTCGGTTGGCCACAGGGTCTGTTTTCGAGCTGTAAACCGAAACTAAACTAAATTAAATGGGGAAATATCAATGACATACAAGAAGGAAACTGCAGTTGTTATCGGTGATTTTAATCTGCATATTGACTGCACTAATGAAACTGGCAATGAAACCTGCAAGAGTGCAGTCTCATTGCAGAGCGGATCATGTTTTTTTCTTGGAACACTGTATTTCCTAACCTGCCAAAGAACAAGTCATTTTAAATTTGGTCATGTGTAGTGATTTGGGAATGATAAAAGATCTTGTAGTTAAGGATCCCCAAGAAGTGGAGATTATTGCAAAGTGAAATTCCACATACTGTTTGAGGGTCCCAAACCAATGTCCTCAACTTAGATAAAAACAAATAGAGGGCGCAGTTGTCTAAAGTGGATTGGGAAAATATGCAAAGAAAAGGTTTGCAGATAAGCAGAGAGTTAAGTCATTATTTTGAGGACAATTGGAAACATCCATAGAATTGTGAGAGGCATAAGCAGGGGCCTTGGCGGTGAACTTTGTATCCTTTCTAACCACAGGTGAGGCCAGGAGGATCAGAGAGTAGCCAATGTTGTTCCTTTGTTTAAAATGGGTCATAGAGGTAATCCAGGAAATCACAGGTCTCACATTAGTAATAGAGAAGCTATTGGCGGGGATTCTTTTTGATAGGATTTACACACATTTGAAAGAGAATGGGATGTTATTTCCGTGTACAGAGGAGGTCAGGGTCTTATGAACTTGGGTAGGTTGTTGCGGAGGCATCAAAGGTGATTGATGAAGGTAGGGATATAGTCTACATGGATTTTAGTAAGCCATTTGATAAGGTCCCTTGTGGTAGGCTTATCCAGAAAATTAAGGTGCATGGGATTTACAATAATGCAGTAGTTTGGATTCAGAACTGGCTTACCCATTGAAAATAAGAGGTAATGGTGGATGGGTGTTATTCAGGCTGGAAGTTTGTGATGATTGGTGTTCCATTGGATCCTTGACTTCCTGACCCACGGACCATATTCAGTGGATAGAATAACAACACCAGTGCCCCACAGGGATGCAGTCTCAGTCCCCTGCTATACTCCCCATACACTCATGATGGGCGGCACGGTAGCGCAGCGGTAGAGTTGCTGCTTTACAGCGAATGCAGCGCCGGAGACTCAGGTTCGATCCTGACTACGGGTGCTGCACTGTAAGGAGTTTGTACGTTCTCCCCGTGACCTGCGTGGGTTTTCTCCGAGATCTTCGGTTTCCTCCCACACTCCAAAGACGTACAGGGTCTGTAGGTTAATTGGCTGGGTAAATGTAAAAAATTGTCCCTAGTGGGTGTAGCATAGTGTTAATGTACGGGGATCGCTGGGCGGCACGGACTTGGAGGGCCGAAAAGGCCTGTTTCCGGCTGTATATATATGATATGATATGATATGATATGACTGTGTAGCCAAATTCAGCTCTAACTCCATATACAAGTTTGCAAATGACACCACTGTGGTGGGCCAATTCTCAAACAATGGCGAGATTGAGTACAGGAAGGAGATGGAGAATTTAGTAACATGGTGTCAGGACAATGACCTCTCCTGAAGTTGAACCTTCTTAATAAGATAAAGCTCCTTTATCTTGTTAATATTGAGGGAGAGGTTATTGTCCTGAAGCATGTTGGAGGACATGCCTCAATTAGCATCAATGGTGCTGAAGTGGAAATGGTTGAGAGTTTCAAGTTTCTTGGTATTAATATTACCAACAATCTGTCGTGGACCAACGACATTGAAGGCACACCACACATCTATTTCCTGAGGAAACTGAAGAAATTTGGCATGTCTCCAATGATTCTTACAAATTTCTACAGATGCATTATAGAAAGTAGACTGTTGGGCTGCATGACAGCTTGGTTTGGGAACAGCTCTGCCCAAGACTACAATAAATTGCTAAAAGTTGTAGATGTACCCCAGTCCATCACACAGAACAGATTTCCCACCATTGACTCCATCTCTTCGGAAAAGCAGCCAAGATAATCAAAAATAGACACAAAAAGCTGGAGTAACTCAGCGGGACAGGCAGCATCTCTGGAGGGAAGGAATGGGTGACGTTTTGGGTTGAGACCCTTCTTTAGACTGGTCTTCAGACCTCAGACTCAGACCCAGTCTGAAGAACGGTCTCGACCCGAAACATCACCCATCCCAGTCTGAAGAAGGGTCGCCGCCCGAAATGTCATCCATTCCTTCTCTCCAGAGGTGCTGCCTGTCCCGCTGAGTTACTCCAGCTTTTTGTGTCTATCTTCGGTTTAAACCAGCATCTGCAGTTCCTTCCTACACAAGATAATCAACGACTTGTCCCACTCCAGCCATTCCTTCCCTGCTCCCATCTAGCAGAAGATACTGAGGCTTGAAAGCACACACCACCAGTCACAGAAACAGCTTCTTCTCCTCTGTTGTTAAGGTTCTGAACAGTCCTTCCATAAACCAGGGTACTGTCTAATTCACTTCTACTCCATTATGGATATTGGAATTTGTCTCTGGAATTGATACGCTACAATGCTGACAACTGTATTCTGCACTCTGTATTTTCCCCTTTGCTTTGTCTCTTGTACTTGAGATTGCCTTGATTGTATTTACATACAGTATATCTGATCTGTTTGAATAGCAGTCAAAACAAAGCTTTTCACTCTATCTCAGTACACGTGACAATAATAAACCCTGAGTTAAACTGCAGGGATCCGTGCTTTCTCACTTGATTGTCACATATATGAAAGTATTGGTTGTAAGTGTAGGTGGGATGGTTGGTAAGTTTGATGTCACCAAAACTGGTGGAGTTGCAAACAGTGAGGAAGACTATCAAAGGAAGCAGTGGGATTTAGATTAGTTACAGATCTGGGTGGAGAAATGGCAGTTTGAGTTTAATGCAAGCAATTGTGAGGGGCTTCACTTTTGCAAGATAAAATGTAACGGGACAGTATACAGTTAATGGAAGACCTTTAACATCAATGATCTTGGGGTCCAGTAGACCCAGTAGAAAGAATGGCAAAGAACGCATATGGTATTCTTGCCTTCATCCGTCGAGGCATTGAGCATAAGTCAGGAAGTCATGTTGGAGGTGTATTAAAATTTGATTAGGCCACATCTGGAGTATTGTATGCAGTTCTTGTCACCCCATTACAGCTTTGGAGAGAGGTGGCACCAGCAATGGCTGCCTCGCCAACAGTCTGCCTGTCCCTTCCTTCTTTGGTGTTTTTTTAGTATGTATTAAATGTATGTTTTAGTGTTCTTTAGCTTGTTTTATGTGGAGGAGGGGGGGTGGAAGAAACATTATTTAATCTCTTACCTTGACAGTGATGCAATTTTATTCCGTATCGTATCTCCGTCCACACTGCAGCCTAACATCGAGGAATTGGTGGCCTTTGCTGGAGATCGACCGGGAGCTCCAACCACGGGAGCCTGCGGACTGAACATCGTAGAGCTGGCGATCCTGTTGCCAGAGATCGACCTCGGAGCTCCAACTGCGGGAGCCTGCAGGACTTAACATCGTGGAGCTGGCGGTCCCTTGGCTAGGGACCGACTTCAGGAGCTCCAAACCGCAGGAGCTTTGACCGCCCTGACGAGGGAGCTTCGATCGCCCCAACATGGGGGCTTCGATTGCTGGCTGTGGGAGCTTCAATCGCCCCAACATGGGGGCTTCGATCGCCAGCTGCGGGAGCTTCGATCGCCTCGACTGCGGATGGTTCGACTGCCCCGACCGCGGGAGAATAAAGAGGGAAGTAGATTAAACTTTATTGCCTTCCATCACAGTGAGGAATGTGGGGAATCCGCTGTGGTGGATGTTTATGGTAACTTTTATGTAGTTGTGTGGCTTGTTGCTTTGTTTTTAGTATGGCTGCATGGTAAATCGAAAATCACTGTACCTTAATTGGTACACGTGACAATAAAAGACCTTTGAAACCTTTGAGAGAGCACATAATAAGGCTTACCTGAATGTTGCCTGGGTGAAAGGCAATCGTATTGAGGAGAGGTTGGACAAAATTGGACTGTTTTCTCCGGAGCATCGGAGGGGAAACCTGATGGATGTAAATACAATTATGAGAGAAATAGGCAGACTGGCGGAACCTTTTTCAAAGAAATGTCAAAGACTAGAGGACAGAGCTTTAAGGGCAGAAGGTCAAAGTTTAAAGAAGAGTGGGGCAAGTTTTTTTTTTACACCAAGAGTGGTGGGTGCCTGGAAAATGCTGCCAGATGTGATGATCTAAGGACATAGGGTAATAGCACTTAAGAGGCTTTTAGATAAGTGCATGGATATGCAGGGAATGTAGAGAAATTGGATCACATGTAGACAGTGAGGATTAACTTGGCATTATGTTTGGCACAGACATTGTGGCCCAAAGGGCCTGTTCCTGTGCTGTACTGTTCTACAGTATGTTCTAAGGAACCGAGACCTGGGACAGATCAGATCCTAGTTTCTTGTGTTCTTCTTTTGTCCTTCTGTCCATTGCTCAAAAAATCAAAAGCTTGCATGTGCTGGGAATCTAAAATAAGAACAGAAAGTACTGGAAATACTCAGCAGGTCAGGATGCATCGGTGGAAAGAAGAACAGTTAATGCTTCAGAACAATGGCACTTCATTGGATTTGGAACAGTAGGCAAAATTACGCTACCATTTCCAGCCCTGATGAAGAGTCATTGATTAAAATTGAAGTTCTTTTTCACTCTCCACAGATGCTTCCTGACCTCAACGCTTCTTATTTGGATGTCCATTGTTGACAGTTGTTGTGAGGTCTGCAGATAACAGGTATAACAGGTATAACAGAGCTTTATTTGTCGTTCGGCACCGAAGTACCGAACGAAACTACATAGCAGTCATAGAAAAAAAGAACACAAGACACATAACCCCAACACAAACGTCCATCACAGTGACTCCAAACACCCCCTCACTGTGATGGAGGCAACAAAACTTCCACTCTCTTCCCCACGCCCACGGACAGACAGCTCGTCCCCGACCGACCCGCACAGTCCCCGCACCGGGCACTGAAACGTCCCGCGGCCGAACCGGGCGATGAAAGGCCCGCGACCAAGCCTTGCGCAGCTAAGTCCAGTGGCCGAGCCGCACCGGGCGATGTAAAGTCCCGTGGTCGAGCCGCACCAGCGATGTTAAGTCCCTTGGCCGAGCCGCACCGGGCGATGTTAAGTCCCGTGGTCGAGCCGCACCGGGTGATGTTAAGTCCCGCAGTCGAGCCGCACCAGCGATGAAAAGACCCGCAGCCGAGCCGCACCGGGCGATGTTAAGTCCCGCAGCCGAGCTGCACCGGGCGATGTTAAGTCCCGCAGTCGAGCCGCACCAGCGATGTAAAGTCCCGCGGCCGAGCCGCACCGGGCGATGTTAAGTCCCGCGGCCGAGCCGCACCGGGCACTGTTAAGTCCCGCGGCCGAGCCGCACCAGGCACTGTTAAGTCCAGCGGCCAAGCCGCACCGGGCGATGTAAAGTCCAGCGGCCAAGCCGCACCGGGCGATGTTAGGCCCCGCAGCCGAGCCGCAACCCGCGCCGTGAGGAAGAGAAAAGTCCCCCCCCCCCCCCCACCCCCACACCACCACCCCCTCCCACACATACACAACCAAAAAAATATATAAAAACCATCCCAACACCGACACACAACAAAAAAAAAAGGAAAAAAGACGAACAGACTGCTAGTGAGCCGCTGCCGTTAGGCGCCGCCACTTCCGGTAAAGTTTCACTGCTACCCTGGTCTTTAGTGGCACTACACAGAGGTCCCCTTGGGAAATATAACCTGAGCAGCAAAAAGCCGGAGAAGGCTAATTATTGAGTAAAATACAAAGTGCTGGAGTAACCCAGCATCTCTGGAGATCATGGATAAATGGTGCCTCAGGCCAAGACCCTTCTTCAGACTCTTGCTAATTATTGGCAAATAATTGTTGTTAAAAATGTCCACATTTGCAACTACCAGAGCCATTGTATCTCAAAGAATCTTTCCATGTGCTTCAAGCTCAAAAGAAAACAGAGAATAAAATGATTGATTCCTCTCTTTGTGTGTATTCCTGAGAGATAAATTGTTCAGCAGTTGTTTCCCAAGGGGCTCCACAAAATCTGACACGTCAAATATAATGTTTGGTTTATAATAGTTTCTCTCAAGATATTTACAGAAAGAAGTCCCGGTCACGTTCTCACTGAGCTACTTACAGTGCAGTCCTGATGGTGGAATAAGGTGGAAAGTTGAGATTAGGTAATATATAGTTTTATTTTAACTTGTTTGCAAGGATGTTCTATCCTGTAAATGATTTACATCATTGTATTGTAATTTGGAATTTCAACCACTTTGTTTCGTGTTAATTGGTTTTACCAGAGATGAAGAAATGATGCAAAATGATCGGTCTGATATTCATCTCGGAGGTCCTGCTGAGAGCTGTTGAACCTCATTACATATTCACTGCCCCAGCCAAAAAAATCATAAACCCAAGAGCCCTCTGTGGTTCACATGCTGTTATTTGCGATCCAGATGGATAAGAGAGGCTTTCATAGGTATGATTTACACTTCCAAGCTTTGTCAGAATCCCTGATGTTCTCAATTGTGCATTTCTTATATATAAAAAAGACGCAACTATTGCAATTCATGGCAGCGTGCAGCTCTGCTAGTAGTGGAAGAGCATTCAATTTCACATGTACTTACAATCTGACTAAACACAGGGGGAAAAAAATCAGCTAGTTTTTCCTCTGCAATGCAAAGTCATTTTTCCAAAAAACCACGGTGATTTCACAGAAATGTAATCAGATAAAAATTTAAACCATATGAAAAAGGAGGTAACCCAAGGCTTGATCAGAGAGACAGGTTTTAAACTGCATCTTAGAGGAAAGAGAGGTATTTCTTTGACAGGGCTTTGACCCACAACTCGGGTTGGACACAAAACAAAGCATTTACTGAAGCAAGGTACATGTAACAATAAGGTATTATTTAATCATTTAATCATTGAATCAAGAGGCAGAGAGGTTTTGCAAAGGAATTCCAGTTTTGTACAGTTTCTGACACATACTAGTCACATTTAAGGGAAATTAAATATATATTTGAGGGAGAAAGATATAGAGAATTATTTTTGTGGTTAGAAGAGGCCTAATGGGGCATAAACAATGCTTTGATCTGTTGGGTTGAATGGTCTCTTTCTCTGGTGTAAAATTCAATAGAATTCTCGTTGACCGAAGACATCAGAAAAGAAACATTAATTTTGCTCACCAGCAATCAGTAGTAAGAAGAAAATAGTAAACCTTCTGGTCAATTAAAAAAAAACAACTCAACTGTGTTCCTCGGGTCCAAATCTTTCATTAGGCACACCTAATCTTTGACAATTAAAATTAATTTATTTTGCTAATTAAGGTGAATCCAACATTGTTGCCTAGAAATGTGTCCCATATATAACACCAAGTATACTCTATTGTCCTGGCAGCACACTGTATTCTGGCTCCACATTTCTTCCATTGAAGAAATGGCAAATGATCAGAAAAAAGAGGTTAAGATTCCCTCCAAATTGGAAGATTTTGGTTTAATTTAGTTGAGAGATACTGCATGGAAACCCGCCCTGTGGCTCGCCGAGTCCATATTGAACATAGATCACCCATTCAAGGTTTTTCTACATTATACCATTTTCTCATCCCCTCCTTTCACAGTAGGGGCGATTTACAGAGTCCAATTACCCACAAATTCACTGTCTTTGGGATGTTGGAGGAAGTCAGAGCACCCACAGGAACCCCCACGTGGTCCCAGGGAGAATGCGCAAACTCCACACAGACACCACCCGAGCGAGGACAGGATCGAATCCCCATGTCTGGTGCTGTGAGGCAGTGGCTCTACCAGGTGCGCCAAAGATTGGTCTACCAAAGAGAAGGCCGAGGAAATGGTCATGTTGATTTAGCCAGGAAATAATTGGGTTAGAAAATAAGTCCCATCTCATTACAGAAGGGCACTGTAGGAGCCATTTATGCTTAATTCAATTACTGTCATTGTGTTATGGCTATGTTTTAATATTTCTAGTTTATGTCTTTTTTGCCTGCTTGTGGGTGTGACTTAATGCGTAATGGGAAGAGTCTAGATGGGAGGAGGCGAGCGTGTCGACAGAGGTTGTGGGTCAGTTTAGACTCGGAGGATGGTGAGCATACAGTTCTTTACCACAAGTGCTCGCACCGATTATATTTGTAAGAACCATACGGTAATAACTACAAGAATTCTGAGATATTGTTTGAAGAAGAAACAGTTGATAAAGTATGGAAAGTGATGAATTACTCATTGATTTGTGCTACTTTAATAAAACCAATTAATTAAGAAAGGACGTTTGAAGATTCGTTTTGTCATATCAGGGTGCGACGTGTGCGTAAGCTATAACTACATTTCATCCCCGAGTAGTAATGGCTATCGAAGTGGGACTGAGATGGTATAGAAACTGCCATTACAGGCACTACAGGTAACACTGCATTAAAAAAAGTGTTCAGATTTTCAATAAAACACTTACACTTAGTGAACAAGAATTACATTTAACTAATATGTAAAGACCAATAGTCTCCATTACTCCTGGAGTTAGGGTTGCTCCATGCATTTCAGGTTCATTAGATTCCTGAAGAGATATCTGTAAAATGCGAAGACTTTCACTGCAATGTTTCTCAGAGCAGTTTAGAAACTAGATTTAAGAATTCAAAATGTATGCATGTATTGCTGCTCTGATGATATCTGATTATTATCTTCACCAGCAAAGTAACTTGGTATCATTTGTTTTCGCTAATTAAAATTCATGATCAGCATTTAGCACTTTAGGACATTGGGCTCAGCTTTTTTTTTAAATCACATTTTTCCAGTCTTGATACAAATCCAGTTACATGATGATAATCTGCTTCTGCCAGTAAAGTAAGCCTGACACTTCTGATCTAATCACATGATGGACCTGATCACCCATCTGTTGATGCTTGGTCTGTGCGGCCTCTCATTCTAGTCACACGAACTTTGCCAGGAGTATAATGAATCATAAAGAAATGTGGAAAACTATTAAAATCATGCAACTGTTCACCCCGTCTCCAACTGTGCCATGCATTATTCATTCACACATCACATATTCACCTACTTTATCCTGGTTTAGCACATTTTCTGCTAACCAAACAAATCATTCTTTGAGTTTGAGGCCAAGTTTCAATGATTGCTAAATTTTCGTACATTATTAGGAAGAGCCTATATTTTTAAGTGTTCGGGACAGACTTCAAGGAGTCTGAAGAAGGGTCTTGTCCTGAAACGTCACCTATCCATGTTCTCCAGAGATGCTGCCTGACCCGCTGAGTTACTCTGGCACTTTGTGTCATTTTGAGTAAATCAGCATCTGCAGTTCCTTGTTTTTATACTTATATTTAAGTATTTATAACTTCAAGAAAGATTTGTGTTCCTTTAAATTGGGTCATAACAAAGCTCCATGCTGAAGGTAATCTGCATATTATGCCACTATTACATTTGAAGATATTCAGCAGGTAATTTCTGCAAAGCAAAATCCCACAAGAAATTTTCTTTATCAAAGAATCATTATTGACCGCAGCACCAGGGACAAATGTTGCTTCTGTTTTAGGGTAGTGGCGTGAGATCTTTTTTACCTAACGGACCAAGATGACAGGACCTCAAATTAACACATTTTACAAATGCCGGTACCTCTGACAGTCTATGTCTACCTCAGCGCTGCATAAGATTGCCAGCTTGTATTTCTTAAACAGGTTCCCACAATCGTACATGAACCGTGACCTATCGATTGAGGTGACCATTGCCACTAACTGAGGTACTCCTTCGATGCATTACTTCCATATATATTTCTGTTGTAACTAATGATAATGAGAGGGGAATATTTGCCATTCATATACACTTCCATATTTGCAACAGATTTTGACCCCAAGACATTTCTGCCATATCTGGCCATAAAACTTTTGTAACTTTGTATCATTGGCAGCAAAAGTCGATAAGAAATATATTTAATCCGGGTATAATCTAGGCAGACAGTTCAGTAGTAACAGAATAATGCATATTGGAGGTGCTAAGGACCAGCTCCTTTCGTCATGAGGTGTCCATCTTTGTGTGGGATCCTCATTAGAATAATATTGAGGTGCTGCCAAAACAAATTACTTTCCCCCAAGGCAGCTTGCTGAGTGGGAGAGCGTGAAGTCAGTGTGATTGCCTTTCATTAAAAGGCAGCCACGCATCTTTAAGATGGAGATGCAATTTTCCATTATTCATTGGGGGGAAACACACAGTTTTTTTTATAAACTGCTGACAACATGGAGTTTGCATCCAGAAACCTGTGCCATTCGCTCACTGGCGGAGCAGGTGCCTTTGAGATTCAAGAAAGTAGTAAGGGTTCAATCAAAGGGCCTAGAAAAGCCTGACTGGTGCCCGGACCCAAGAGCCTTGGCCACAGGGAAAGTGATGAAAGTGATAAACGGCACTGGACCACTGCTGGTGCACCAAGAACTGTGAATTAGAACAGAGTATAAAAATAGTCAAGTCAAGTCAAGTCAATTTTATTTGTATAGCACATTTAAAAACAACCCACGTTGACCAAAGTGCTGTACATCTGATTAGGTACTAAGGAAAAAAATGAAACATACAGTAGCACGCAAACAGTTCACAGCGCCTCCTCAATGAGCCTCAAACGCTAGGGAGTAGAAATAGGTTTTGAGCCTGGACTTAAAGGAGTCGATGGAGGGGGCAGTTCTGATGGGGAGAGGGATGCTGTTCCACAGTCTAGGAGCTGCAACCGCAAAAGCGCGGTCACCCCTGAGCTTAAGCCTAGACCGCGGGATAGTGAGTAGCTCCAAGTCGGCCGACCTGTGGGACCTGGAGTTAGAGAGGGGGTTAGAAGATTTTTGATGTAGGGGGGGGGGGTGTCCATTTAGGGCTTTATACACACTGTACAGCACAGAAATGGCAGTGCCAACCCATGATACCAACGTAAATTAAACCCATCTGCTTGCATATGGTCTATATCCCTCCATGCCCTGGCTGTTCATCTGCCTGCCTAAATGCCTCAAAAATGTTGCGTTGGTATTTGCTTTCACCACCTCCTCTGGCGACTTGCCTCAGCCACCGATCACTCTCTGTGTAAATAAATTCTCCTCACAAATCTCCTTTCAATTCCCCTCCCCTTTAGATTTGTGGGAAACTCAAAGGTAACTTTTTTACACTAAGGTTGGTGGATGTATGGAACAAGCTGCTGAAGGAGGTAGCTGACATGGGTACTATCGCAAAGTTTAAGAAACATTTGGACAGGTACATGGATAAAGCAGGTTTAGAGGGATATGGCCCAAACGCAGGCAGGTGGGACTAGTGTAGATGGAGCAAGTTGGGCTGAAGAGCCTGTTTCCATGCTGTTTGATTCTATGACTCTGTGGAAGTAAGTGATCTGCAGCCATCTCTAAAAAGAGCTGGTGGTGTTCTGGTGTCCCTGCCAACAATCATCCCTGAACCATCCACCAAAATCTTTTTTGTCACAGTAATCCCCTCACAGCTTGCAGTGCTATGCTGAATACAAAGTTTGACCAATCACTACAAAATGTATTTCATTGCTTGTGAAACATGTTGAAGTGATTTGTGGCAGTGAATGCAAATTCCGTCTACCAGTAATATTGGCAGCCCTTAAAAATTGGCTCCATGGTCTCAAATAATTTAGACCAATTATTCCAAGTTTCAGACATTGAAGTCATACAAAAAATCCTCTATGAGTAACTCAGCAATTGACACCTAGAAACCAAGCCAGAAATTCATTTGCAAAACATTACCCTGTAGATCTCTGCAAATAGTAGACGGAGGTTGGTTTTCATTTGGGGTTGTCGCATGATGTGAACTTTTTAAACTTAAATGGCAGGATTAGCTTCCATGTAACCGATGTTTTGTTAAGAAAAGCAAGCGAGGACCTCGGGTTGGCACAGTGGGGCAGCGGAAGAGTTGCTGCCTTAAAGCGCCAGAGATTCAGGTTCGATCGCTGTACGGCGTTTGTACGTTCTCCCCGTGACCTGCGTGGGTTTTCTCCGGGTGCTCCAGTTTCCTCCCACATTCCAACGGCGTGCAGACTTGTAGGTTAATGGCTTCTGTAAATTGTCCCGAGTGTGTAGGATTAACTAGTGTACAGGATCACTGGTCAGCGCAGACTCGGTGGACTGAAGAGCCTGTTTCCAGGCTGTATTTCTAACCTAAACTAAACTATCTTGAGTTGCTGAAGTTCATGTTCAAATTGCTCACCGCATTTTTAAACAGAATTCTCGCAATTCTTATTTGCATTAAATCATCAATTTGATGGGGAAAAAAATTCCCCAACATCATAACCTGGCACAAAAGATCATAAAATTAAAAAGGAACATTTTTAATTCAATCAAAATTTTATTAACTGTAGTAAAACTACATGTTAATAACATCACTGTATGGTAATATTTCATATATTTATATACATAGTATAATATTACACAAGTCTGCTTTTCAGATCAATGTAAAATTATAGACAACCGCAATGAAACATCTCAAGAGGGGAAAGAATTTCACTCTTGAGTTCTCCTCTCAAAGGATTAAGTGGAAATATGACATGGACAAATCTGTACTGCTAAATGAATTTTACACTGCATTGATCATACTCAGGCCTACCCTTCAAGCTGTTGTTGATTCTTGGCCATGAAGATCTCCATGTGAGGTCCCAAGAGATTATGTGTACTCTTCCAGCATCCTGATGAAACCCAGTAAGCAATCAGAAATGCATGTTCAGAGGCATCAAAGTGAAAATGAAAGCAAGTCTGAAACTGAAAGAAATGTACTGTCTTTCTAGTTAATCAGGAAGAGATCCCATCAAGTATTTGCGATATTATTATATTTCCATATTTCCTTGGGTAATGTAATTTGAAATTTCTCATTGATAATTCAAAAAACTGTGACTATTAATTAATCAGCAAGATATCCCCATTTTCACATATTCCCTATTTTTACTTCTGCAATGTTTTTTTCAGATATATACAGTGGTTCAGGGGAAGTCTGGTACCAGTTACACTTACACACACCAACCTTGTATTGTAGGTACATACATAGGCCAGGAAATTCCAGCACCTAACACTGGAAATTTGAACAAAATACTTTGTGTGACGCATATACACATGGAGTTCACTGGGTAAGCACAGTCTTCTTCTTCGGCAGTTACTTTGTGTAGCAAACTACTTGCTTCCACTCCGTTTCTGATGAGGAAAGATGCCTGTGCAAGAACATCTAGCCCAGAGCCCACACTCTCCAGTATTGAGGTAACCCATTGACCACTGCTGCCTACCTTCAATAGGCATACTCTCCAAATGATGATTGCCCTGCTTCTCCCAACCCACCCCCAGCAGTTGCCCAGCTCAGAGCCTACACATTACTCCAGAATCACCCTGCCTCTTCAGGAAAAAAAGATTGGGAAATTGTCAGTTGACCACCCTGTTCTCGCCATACTCAGCAAACTGCAAACTGTTCATGCCCCATGAATGCATTGAGAGTTCCAGCACAATTCTCAGGTCGATGGATGTGGGTGGGGTCATCCGGGGGGAAGTAGGAGCACCACGCTTGGCCACCATCTTAGTGTGAACATATTCAGGAATGGAGCAGGGTTTCAGATCAGCAACATAGTGAAATTCAAAGAAAGGAGACATGATGTGCTCTGTGGAGGAGAACAGACTAAAATCACACTGAAGAGCAGGGAGCGGGGTATGATCAGACTTAAACAAACCATGGACACATGTGTCAGGGCAGCAACATGACAAGGGCTGTAAAATTGCCCCTTGTGTCGGGAGTGGATGAGAAAGTGGGATGTCAAAGTTAGAATGAACAGCTCGGTGTGGACTCGAAGGGCTGAAGACCCTGTTTCCATGTTTCCTGTTTCATTTCATCTCTGAACTATTTCCGTCCATTTTGACTTACCAGATGTAATAAAAGTGAAGTGCAGATACTGGTTTCTTCCAAAGATAAACACAAAATGCTGGAGTAACTCAGCGGGTCAGGCAACATCTCTGGAGAAAATGGATAGGTGACATTTTGGGTCGGGACCTTTCTTCATACTGATTGTAGGGGAGAGGAACTGGAAGCAAGAAAAGCAAGAAAATCAGTTTGAAGAAGGATCCCGACCCAAAAGGTCACCTAGCCATTTTCTCCAGATATGCTGCCTGACCCGCTGAGTTATGCCAGCATTTTGTGTCTATCTCTTTTACTTACAATTCATTATCAGCCTGTACAGCTCGGCATGTATATGACATTTTTGTACTCCATGTAAACCTTCCCATACCAAGATCATTGCCTTACCAAATCAAGATTCTCCTTTCCTCTCATGTCTTTAACTGCCTTCCGTTTAAATTATCAACTCAATTTAACTTGGTCAGTCCACATAAGAGCAACCTTCGCTTGCTCAATAACTGCTTGTATGCACACATTCTAAGCACAAGGTTGGGGTACATGGTGGGCACAGCAACATTTTCTAAAACTGAGGCTCTTGGGCTGCTGCAAGTAAGAATTTCCTTGTTCTGTTTCGGGACATATATGATGATAAAACTCTCTTGACTTGACTCTTGTGTAAGAAGGAACTGCAGATGCTGGTTAAAACCGAAGATAGACACAAAGAGCTGGAGTAACTCAGCAGGACAGGCAGCATCTCTGGAGAGAAGGAATGGGTGACATTAAGAGGGGTCTCGACACGAAACGTCACCCATTCCTTCTCTCCAGAGATGCTTCCTATCCCGGCTGAGTTACTCCAGCTTTTTGTGTCTATCTTTGACTTGACTCTTGATCGCCTAATCAAAATTGGAAGACCCAAATCTAGGAAGTTGAATGGAAGGATCCAAGCATGAGGATGAGTATTTTAAAAATGGGGCATCGGTGAATCTGCAGCTCATGAGAATCAACGACTACATGACCAATGGTGAACTGGACTTCCTCCGAGTTAAGAAACAGCAGAATTTAGTCCAAATTCATTATTATGTAGGGTGAAAGATGAGATTGTTAAGTATGGAGGCAATGAAGATGATGAGCAAGGTAACAGATCAATCAAAGCCATAATGGGAGACAGGAGAGAGTGCTGGGTGTGTGGCTTGTACTGCCAGGGGTGGTGGTGGAGTAGGCATATACGACAGTGTTTTTTCAGAGGTTTTTAGATAGGCACATAGAAATGCAGGAAATGGAGGGATAAGGACTCTAAGTTGACAGAGGAGATGAGTTTAACTTGGAATCATGTTCTGCATGGACAGCATGGGCTGCAGTGTCTGTTCGTGTGCTCCTGACACAGGGAAGCTTCTTACAGTCAGTTACTGCAAGGGTCTCGGCCCGACACTCCTTCCTTCTCTCCAGAGATGCTGCCTGTCCCGCTGAGTTACTCCAGCATTTCGTGTCTCTCTTCGGTGTAAACAGCATCTGCAGTTCCTTCCTACTCATTTCGTCTGGAATCTGGAATCCACTGCCTCAAAGAGTGATAGAAGCTTAGATTTTTTTAGATTTAGAGATACAGCGCGGAAACAGGCCCTTCAGCCCACCGGGTCCGCGCCGCCCAGCGATCCCCGCACATTAACACTATCCTACACACACTAGGGACAATTTTTACATTTAATTAACCCAGTCAATTAACCTACATACCTGTTCGTCTTTGGAGTGTGGGAGGAAACCGAAGATCTCGGAGAAAACCCACGCAGGTCACGGGGAGAACGTACAAACTCCATACAGACGGCGCGAACCTGAGTCTCCGGCGCTACATTCGCTGTAAGGCAGCAACTCTACCGCTGCGCCACCGTGCCGCCCATCCATCAGTAATTTACAAAAGAGAGTTATAAATTACATGGTATGAGCAGGGAGATTGATTGCTTAGATAGTTTTAGTAAAGAATTATGCAGGCATAATGGTCCTTGTAGTCTCCAGTACAGTTTTATTCTGAGATCATCCAGTCACTTTTTATGAGGATGCAATAATTTCTCACATTTAATGATATTTTTTAAGGATGAATTTTGTATTCATCTTCCCTATTTTTGCCTTGACAGTTTAATTTAATGGGTGTACCTCCGGCTTAATATTTCTTTCCCCATCTTTATCTAAAAAGAGTGTGGGTGGGGAGCTGTGCATCGTTCCTTTGAGATGTGTGTCATTTGCAGGCAGAATATCACTGACCATGTAATTGATATCTCGCACTATCTCAATGGGATTTTAGCAGACAATGGAAGATAATGGATGTTAATCTTCCACATTCATGAATAACGGATCTGATTACATAGAAAGGTGATGCTGCATCACCGTCACTTAAATCTGTCAGGTTTTCATCTAAGAATGCTTGTAGAATTTTTAACTGCTTTAATTTTATTTTACACTGTGTACCAAAATTTCTCTCCACAAGATTAATTCACAAAAATGAAAAATGTGTTGTGGCATGTGCACAAAAGGAGATTTGATCTAAATGATAATAAAAGCATAATTACAGCATCAAGCCTCATCTATCCGTGTTTTAATGCCAACATTTTAATACCATCTCGGTATTTCCTCTTCATCTATCTTGCTTATGGGATTTTAATGCTGGGCATGGCTTTTACCAAAATGACATTTATCATAGTTAGACCAAACCTAATTATTAATTGCTGATGTAATGCGGGTTTTATAGCAGGTTCCATATTTTATTTTATTTTTAAATCGCTGAGCAGATAAAACTCAATTTTCGATGAAGTGACCATGTGTTTAACACATAGGTAGACACAAAATGCTGGTGTAACTCAGCGGGTCAGGCAGCATCTCTGGAGAGAAGGAATGGGTGACGTTTCGGGTCGAGACCCTTCTTAACACAATTCTTTTGTATTCCTTGGGAAATTCCATTGTTTGATAGTGCGCTTGCTGTGCACCACAGCCGCAAACCTGTGCTGTTCCGGGGATTAGTTAAAATAAGCGCAGAAACCAGTTGACCTTGCTTCATCTGTGAGGTCATTTAATTAAGCAAACACTGCAGCCCCTAACGGCACTGACTGGAGATTGCAGAATCCTAAATCCCGGCTGCGAGAGGTGGGCAGTCTGAACATCGCAGCCATTTCCACTTTAATTGCCGGGGTTGAATTCATCCCGTTGCAGGAAGTGCCTGGAATGGTCGCAGTGCTCCCTCAGGCAGGAGGCCCTAATTAAAGGGCCTGTCCCACTTAGGCGATCTTTTTTGGCGATTGCCAAAGTCGTAGCAGATCGCCGAACTTTTCTTTTACCCGACGACAATGACCACGACAATGCCGAGTCAGGTCGAGATTACAGCATCTTCCGAAGCATCACGAAATTCCCACGCTGTCAATGCTTCTCCGGTGCTCTGGTTTTCGCTGAAATCACTGACAAGTCGGTAAATACTTGAGAGTTGTGAACTATAACACCTTGTATGGGTTACTTAAAAACCAAGCTTCACTGTAACATGGAATAAACCGGATTTACTTCCAGTTTACTAATAGCTGTATTTTAAAAAATAATTTAAAAAGTGGTTCAGTGGATTTTGGTGAAAAGTGTGTGGGCATTCTTTGAAAATGTTAGGGAGATGCATATCTGGTTTCTGGGTTGCATATCTGGGTTTGGAGCCCACTTTAAATGTAATGGCTGAAGTCAAAAACATCGCAAAAATTCCCACGCTTACCTGACCGTCAAACTGTTGCCTCCAATCTACCCGTCAAATGTCCTGACGGTAAATAAATTGGTGAAACACAAGCATTTTATGGTACTTTGAAATGACTTTATTTATTTTAATATTATGTGCTTCTAAATGCATCTTAAGACAACCTATCAAACCTGGGGACAGCAGGCGACAGCGACCGCGATAAGCTACGCTGCCTGGCGACAAGCCAGCTGTCGCCGAGAAATTTCAAACCGTTTGATTTCTCGGCGACACGCCAAGATCCACTACGATCTTTGGAAGACTCCTCACGATCATGCCCGCGACACCCCGGCAAACGTTCGGCGACAGCCTAGACGCCAGCAGTCGCCTTAAAATCGCCTAAGTGGGACAGGCCCTTAAAGCTTACCACATCATCCTGCACGTCATGCATAAATATTGAAGGCACAAGAGGCTGCAGATGCTGGAATCTGGAGCAAAAAAATAATAAATCACTGAAAGAATTCTGGAGAACAAGCAGCGTCTGTGAGGGCAAAAGAGATTTGCCAATATTTTGGGCTGTGACCCTGCAACAGGGCTGGGGTGGGGTTGGTAGGGAGGGGGTGGGAGATTTGTGATTTAAGTTCCAAAATATATGTAAACTTGAGCAGTGATTTTGCTTCTTTACACAAACTTTCAAGTTAAATGTTTCAATGTGGCCATTATATAGGTGATGGGGAGGGCTGGGACAGGAGCTGGGAGGTGTTAGGTGGAAGTAGATGAGGCCGGGAATGATGAGCAAATGCAATATCATTTCATTTCTCCTTCCCATTGCCACACGGGCTTGTCCATCCTCGGCCTTCTCCACTGCCACTGTCAGGTCGAACGCAAACTAGAAGAGCAGTACTCCTATTCTACCGAGGTAGTCAACAGCCCAATGGTATAAACATTGCATTTAACAATTTTAAGTAACCCACAATTTCTGTGGTTGTTTTCCCACTCCCACTAGTCTTCCCAGATTCTCTCTCACTTCCTTTACTTTCACTCTCCCCCACCTGGCTCCATCTACCTATCATAACCCCCCTTCCCATCAGGTTCCACCTGTTACCTACCATCTCCTGTCCCATCCCTCTGCTGCACTCGGTTTAGGGATACAGCATGAAAACAGGCCCTTTGACCCACCATGTCCACACCGAACATCGATCACCCGTTCACATTAGTTCTATGTTTACCCACTTTCTCAGCCACTCCCTACACACGAGAGACAATTTACAGAGGCCAACTCATCTAAGTCAGCCTGAAGAAGGGTTCCGACCCGAAACATCACCTACTTTCTTTCTCTAGAGATGGTGCCTCATGTGCTGAAATACTCCAGCACTTTGTATCTATCTTCAGAATAAACCAGCACATGCAGTTTCTTCCTATGCAACCAACAAACTAACACATCTTTGGAATGTGGGAGGAATCCGAAGCATCCAGTGGAAACCCACACATTCACAACGAGAACGGACAAACCCCACATAGACAGCAGCCTCGGACAAGATCGAATCCAGCTCTCTGGTGCTGTGAGACAGCAGTGCTACCAGCTGCCACAATGTGATGCCCCAAAATGGGCCACTGAGTTATATTAATGTTCGCTAGTCCAAATGTAACTCAATCCCCAATCTGTTTTATCTGAAGATTAATCGCAAACATGTTTCCCAATATGAAGAAATACAGGCAATTGACTACCTACTTAAATAAAGTATACAAGAAACAAGTACAAGCAATGCGCAAGCTGCACATTGAGGATGACGAATCCATTGATTGTGTCCTTGGCTTCAAATCTTAATGCTAGCAAATATGGGAAGCCAAACCCTCTATGGTTCAGGACATTAGGGACCTTTAATCCCATGTCATTCCCTGTATATGTATATTTTCCATAAAAAGAGCAAATCTGAGATCTTTAAAAATAATTCATGAATAAAGTACACTTGTCAGTAATTTCTTTCTTTTCAAACATTTGTCATTTCAGTAATTCTAAATGTGCTTAATGGAATTTAGAGGAAACATCCATTTCCTACCAGCTGGTTTCCTTCATCAGCATTTACGGTTCTGCATACAGCAAGAACATTAAAATTAAACAGATGCAGCCTTATGGCTGCTCTCAGTACTGAATGACAATGTTGTTATGTTCCAGTGCACTCAAAGCATTTGCTGCAACTGTGCAGGTTCGAGCTTGATCCGGAACTGGGCAGCGTTGTTCAGAATAACAATATTGGGTGCTGTTTGGTTAAGCCAAACACACAACGGTCATTTTCCTTTTAGACTTTAATTTTTTTTTAGATTAGAACTAACTTTGAAGTTGAAAATACCTTACCTACAATCCATGCGGCACGGTAGCGCAGCGGTAGAGTTGCTGCTTTACAGCGAATGCAGCGCCGGAGACTCAGGTTCGATCCTGACTACGGGTGCTGCACTGTAAGGAGTTTGTACGTTCTCCCCGTGACCTGCGTGGGTTTTCTCCGAGATCTTCGGTTTCCTCCCACACTCCAAAGACGTACAGGTATGTAGGTTAATTGGCTGGGTAAATGTAAAAATTGTCCCTAGTGGGTGTAGGATAGTGTTAATTTACGGGGATCACTGGGCGGCACGGACTTGGAGGGCCGAAAAGGCCTGTTTCCGGCTGTATATATATGATGATGTATGATGATATGATGCTACTCCATTAGCTACAATACTATGTGTTTTAATTTTACACACTAACACTTTGTAAGAAAGGCTCTAATTTATCTTCGAGTTTATTTCTAAAATCATTCCATGAGACAAATTTCACATGTCAGATATCACTGGGGCCATCTGCACATTTACCACATTATTTCACACTTTGATGATAGTCAGTCCCTATCCTATATAAAATCGCTGTATTTTACGGTAAAATGAGGGGAAACTCATGAATTAAATAGATTAAATTGAAATAAAAATAATTCATGGATTTATTATCAAGTGGGTTTAATATATAACTAAAATACTTTCATTCATGGTAGAGACTTGTTTGTGTGAAGGGGTGGTGCTGTGGTACTGCTCATGGTAACATATTGGTTAATTAGTTACACAAGGAGGAAGGTTGTGAATAGCCATGTTAGTTCTGCCAAATTTAAAGGTGTAATGAACTTGTTCAGCAAAGGCTGCCGATCTGCCTTTGTTTTTCCCCGTTGGAAAGACCCTTTGAGCAAGAGAGACTGTCCTTGATAATCATCATCATCATATCATATATATACAGCCGGAAACAGGCCTTTTTTCGGCCCTCCAAGTCCGTGCCGCCCAGTGATCCCCGTACATTAACACTATCCTACCACTAGGGACAATTTTTACATTTACCCAGCCAATTAACCTACATACCTGTACGTCTTTGGAGTGTGGGAGGAAACCGAAGATCTCGGAGTAAACCCACGCAGGTCACGGGGAGAACGTACAAACTCCTTACAGTGCAGCACCCGTAGTCAGGATCGAACCTGAGTCTCCGGCGCTGCATTCGCTGTAAAGCAGCAACTCTACCGCTGCGCTTTGCAACTTTGAACTTTGCAAACCTGATGTCAGGACCCATTTCCT
This sequence comes from Rhinoraja longicauda, assembly GCF_053455715.1. Taxonomy (NCBI): domain Eukaryota; kingdom Metazoa; phylum Chordata; class Chondrichthyes; order Rajiformes; family Arhynchobatidae; genus Rhinoraja; species Rhinoraja longicauda. The sequence continues at coordinate 56,774,542 of NC_135959.1, forward strand.
TTAAGCAGGTGTCTCCAAACTATGGCCCGTGGGCCACATCCGGCCCGCCACGAGATTTTATCCGGCACGCAGCAAGCTCTTAACACGTTCCGTACGGCGGGCTATAAGCGAGTTCAGTATTCCGACTGAGCATGCGCAGGTCATAGGTCATACAGAATTATCGCCAGCTGATCTACTACGTGTACACAAACCTTCACTTCATCCGTTTTTTCCAGTTTTTTTCCATATAGGTAAGAAATACTGTTTTCAAAACTATTAATTTGATGTACACATGTTTAATTAGTAGCGAGTTCCCTCAACTCTCCCCGACTCTTTAACTTGTCCCGGAGCCGTGGAACCACGGCAGCGTGGGCGGAGACTGCAGGCAGAAGCTGCTGGCGAAGGTTCACCGGAGAGCGGATCTCCACCGACCCAGAGCCGGGACAAGGCGAGAGATCGCAGCGCCCCCTCGCAAACAACAAACTCAAGGAAACTTCCATCCTCGCCACCGCCGCCGCTCACCCCTTTCTGAACAACAACTTCAACACTTGTGTTTGTTCTTGTTTCACTGCATTAGAGGGAGACGGGGCCAGGGAAGAAAGTGGAGGAGCGGCCCAGATCTCGCTGAGGGGGAGGAGGAGAAGCAGCAGATCTGTGAGATGAACGTTCAGCTGCTCTCTTCAGGCACCTCGATGTCACAGCACAGTAGAGCAGCTGCCTGAGCTGCTGCCTCACTTCTCCAGAGACCCGGGTTCGATCCTGACCTCGGCTGCTGTCTGTGTGGAGTTTGCATGTTCTCTCTGTGACTGCATGAATTTCCTCTGCATGCTCTGGTTTCCTCCCACATCCAAAAGATGAGTGGGCTTGTAAGTTAATCGGCCTCTGTAAATTGCCCCCAATGTGCAAAGAGTGGATGAAAAAGTGGGATAACATTGCATTAGTGTGAACAGGTGATCGGTGTGGACTCAGTGGTCCGAAGGCCATTTGCATGCCGTATCACGAAATTTAAAACTCTTGTCCCACCTCCACAAAAGCATCCCACCATGCCGGTTTATTGAACAAATACATTCAAGACATTATGATGATGCTAGCATTAATTTTGAGAGGGTTTGTATACAAAAGCAGGGATGTAACGCCAAGGCTCACGCCCCATTTGGAATATTGTGAGCAACTTTGGGCACCATATCTGAGGAAGGATGGTGCTGGCTCTGGAGACGGTCCAGAGGAGGCTGACAAGAACGATCCCAGGAATGAGTACGTTAAGGTATGATGACCGTTTGTCAGCACTTGGCTTGTACTCGCTGGGGTTTAGAAGGTTGAGGGTGGACCTCATTGAAACGTACAGAATAGTGAAAGGCTTGGATAGAGTGGATGTGGAGAGCATGTTTCCACTATTCTAAGACTAGACTCAGAATTAAAGGACATTCTTTTAGGAAGGAGATGAGGAGGAATGTCTTTAGTCAGAGGGTGGTGATTTTGTGGAATTCTTTGCCACAGAAGGCAGTGGAGGCCGTCCGTGGATATGTTTAAGTCAGAGATAAGGGCCTGTCCCACTTTAGGTGATTTTAAGGCGACTGCCGGCGGCTGTCAAAGTCGTAGCAGATCGCCGAACTTTTCTTTTACCCGACGACAATGACCACGACAATGCCGAGTCAGGTCGAGATTACACCGTCTTCGGAAACATGGCGAAATTCCCACGCTGTCAATGCTTCTCCGGCGCCTAATTTTCGCTGAAATCACTGACAAGTCGGTAAGTACTTGAGAGTTTTTAACTATAACATCTTGTATGGGTTACTTAAAAACCAAGCATCACTGTAACAAGGCATAAACTGGATTTACTTCCAGTTTACTAATAGCTGTATTAAAAAAAAAATTTTTTTTAAATGGTTAAGTGGATTTTTGTGAAAAGTGTGTGGGCATTCTTTGAAAATGTACAGGAGATGCATATCTGGTTTCTGGGTTGCATATCTGGGTTGGGAGCCCACTTTAAATGTAATGGCTGATGGCCATAAACATCGCGAAATTCCCACGCTTACCTGACTGTCAAACTGTCGCCTCGAATCTACCTATCAAATGTCCTGACGGTAAATAAATTGGTTAAACACAAGCATTTTATGGTATTTTTAAATGACTTTACTTATTTTAATATAATGTGCTTCAAAATGCATCGAAGAGAACCTAGCAAACCTGGGGACAGCAGGCGACAGCGCCCGCAATAAGCAACGATACCTGGCGACAAGCCAGCTGTCGCCGAGAAATTTCACTCAGGATGATTTCTCAGCGACGCGCTGAGATCCACTACAATTCTTGGAAGACTCCTCACGATCATGCCCGCGACACCCGGCGAACTGTCGGCGACAGCCTAGTCGCCGGCAGTCGCCTTAAAATCGCCTAAAGTGGGATGGCCCTATAGATACAGGTTATGGGGAGAAGGCAGGAGAATGGGGTTAGGGGGGAGAGATCAGCCATGATTGAATGGCAGAGTAGACTAGATGGGCGGAATGGCCTAATTCTGCTCCTATCACTTATAATCTTATATTTTATGATTGGATTGTCACCTTGAGATATAAAGGGCAGGTCGCATTTAATGCACCCAACTACGTTTAAGAGGTGATAACGAGTAGACCTGATGGGACGAATGGCCTAGTTCTGCTCCTATCACTTATGATCTCATGATCCTGCTGACTTCCCTCAGTTTCCTCAGAGGGTTGCTCCAGGGTCCTAATTCCTGGCCAGCAACAGTTGGTTCAGTCAGTGCAAAGGTCAGACATTTTTAGATTCCGAGGGGCAAACATCATCGGTAATGTTAATGATGCTCTAAAATGAAAATGATTGGACAAAGGAATTATGGCTCTTGTGAAAAGGAGAGGGTTAATATTGGAGGTGAGGGAACAATTTGCAACATTGGTTGACATAAAGGACCAGTTAGGAGAATATTGATTTCTCTAACTTCAAGTAACCCTTGCATTACCCTCTCTCCGTCCCTCCCCCACCCTAGTTTCACTGTCTGTATAACTCGTTATCACCTACCCCACTGCCAACAATGGACCATTGTGGGCTCCACCTTTCCTTGATCACCGTTGCTTTTTACATATGTTTCATTCATTTGTTCCCTTTACTTTCCTTATCGTCCCTTTTCCCTTTCCCGACTCTCAGTCTGAAGAAGGGGTCTTGACCCGAAACGTCACCTATTCCTTTCCTCCGGAGATGCTGCCTGACCCACTGAGTTACTCCAGTTTTTTGTGTCTATCTTAGGAGAACTAGATGGTCAGTTGTTTATTGGGAGTGCATTGTTGGAAGACTGGAGTGACTGGGCTTGCATACACTGGAATTTAGAAGGATGAGAGGGAATCTTATTGAAACATATAAGATTATCAAGGGATTGGACACGTTAGAGGCAGGAAACATGTTCCCAATGTTGGGGGAGTCCAGAACCAGAGGCCACAGTTTAAGAATAAGGGATAGGCAATTTAGAATGGAGATGAGGAAAAGCTTTTTCAGTCAGAGAGTTGTAAATCTGTGGAATTCTCTGCCTCAGAAGGCAGTGGAGGCCAATTCTCTGGATGCTTTCAAGAGAGAGCCAGATAAAGCTCTTAATGATAGTGGAGTCAGGGGGTTTGGGGAGAAGGCAGGAATGGGGTACTGATTGTGGATGATCAGCCATAATCACATTGAATGGCGGTGCTGGCTCGAAGGGCCGAATGACCTACTCCTGCACCTATTGTCTATTATTGAGACCACTGATTATCTGTCTCTGCTTATCCATAAATCCAAGCCTTTATCAGGAGCAATCCCATCTCAGCTCCACACATTGTTCTACTGAGTTTCTCTGCTATTTATCTTTATAGCCTCTGCAAGCTCACAGTAGCTGCAAGATTTACCTGTGCCTTGAACAGACAATAGACAATAGATGCAGGAGTATCTAACTCTCTCTTGAAAGCATCCAGAGAATAGGCCTTCACTGCCATCTGAGGCAGAGAATTCCACAGATTTACAACTCTGAGTGAAATAGTTTTTCCTCATCTTCATTCTAAATGCCTACCCCTTATTCTTAAACTTAAATTGTAATGATGAAAAGGTAAGAGTGGTGTGTGGAGAAATGGAAGTGAGAAGGATACCTGATACCAGAAAGGAGATACTAGATTAGTCTGATTTCCAAGGTAATCCTGGTTTGGTGAATAATTTGGAGAAAATAGAACCAGTCACTTCGACACTTTTTGTCTATTTAAGTAAATCAGCATCTGCCGTTCCTTGTTTCGTAAAGTGCCAAATGTTATCCGAGCAGATAATTAAATCAACTTTGCAAAGAATACGTAAGTCCGCATCTCATGTATATAAAAGGGCAAAAATGAGGATAATTTATATGAGGGAATTGCCAAGATTACAGTGAGAATATCATCTAACAGAGGCACGAACTTCAAAGATTGAGTTGCAAAGTGACTGAGGAGATCAACGGTTGCTATGTATTGCGCTGAATGATTGGCCAACTGCTGCTGAGATGAATGAAGAGAGAAGTTATTAACAGAATTAAAGCTTTTCTTAGTGATAACGTTTCCCATAAAGACTTTAAAGTGCAGAAGCATTGCCTCAGCTCAGCTGCTCCTTGCTCCTGTAGAAACCATGCCAGTCTAGTTTTCTCTTTGTGTAGGAAGGAACTGCAGATGTTGGTTTAAACCAAAGATAGGCATAAAAAGTTGGAGTAACTCAGCGGGACAGGCAGCATCTCTGGAGAGAAGGAATGGGAGACTGAAGAAAGGTTTCGACCTAAAACGTCGCCCATTCCTTCTCTCCAGAGATCCTCCTGTCACTGGAAGCAAATAAACAAAGAAAGAGAAAACTAAAGATAGACACAAAAATGTGAGTTACTCCAGATTTTTGTGTCTATCTTTAGTTTTCTCTTTCTTTGTTTATTTGCTTCCAATGAAAAGAAAGTGATCTGCACATTCTTCAGAGGTAAGAATTGCCTGCTTATTGTGGACGGTATCAGGTACGGCCTGGAAAGATCCAATGACAAAGAAAAGCCAAGAAGGTTTTACCTTGACTGTTGCAGACAATGCTGTTAATTACAAGTATTTAATCCGTAAGTAATGTATCTCTGGAAAATATCAAGCTAAATATACATCAATTAATTACAGACACTGAGAAATAGCACGAGGAGTTGCGATAAGATGTCCCTGAAGACATTATCACATTCAAAAGGTCATTTACTGTAACTGGAGGTGAAGGTGATTTTGCCTGTATTATGCTGCCTTCAATACTTTGGAGATACAGCTAGTTATCCACCGAATAGCTCAAATTACCTCCTTGCAAATAGGCCAAGAATTTCCTTGTGAAAAATGCTGCCAATTATAGCTTAGAGACACAGCGCGTAAACAGGCCCTACATGCCCACCAAGTCCCCGCCGACTAGCAATCACACTAGGGACCATTTACAATTTTTACAGAAGCCAATTAACCTACAAACCTCCACATCTTTCGAGTATGGGAGGAGAGCAGAGCACCCGGGGAAAATTCATGCAGTCACAGGGGGAACGTAGAAATCCCGAACAGACAGCACCTGTAGTCACCGGGTCTCTGGCACTGGAAAGCAGCAACTCTACCGCTGCACCACCGTTAATTATGTTATGTATCAGAGGAGAAGGAGGAAGATGAAACCGTACAATTGAATGGGGCATCTGAAATGTTATGTCCCATCCATTACACATTAACATTCATTATGATCTACACACCAAGAGGGTTTTACCCAAGGATATTCTGTCCATCAGTGACTGTTGTGGGTTAAGTAGAGTGCTGTATGTAGCAGTCTTTGCTCCTGGTGAATCTTAATGATGATTATTATTTTGAGGATAATATTGCTGAATATTTTAAGTGCCACTTGAGCTTTAATAAGTAAAAGCCTTCTTGAGAACATTAACACTCACCATTTGAGAGTTGTTGGACTAAAAAGTTAAAACAGTGCCAATACTGGAAATGAAGTCAAAATCTGAAAAGATTGGAAATATTGGTTGTTCAGGGTCTGGATAGGTCAATATCCTATTTACTCTTGATATCTGATGAATGAGTTTATATTATTTATATTTTCATATTTCATATTTCATATACAGCGCGGAAACAGGCCTTTTCGGCCCACCAAGTCCGCACCGCCCAGTGATCCCCGCACATTAACACTATCCTACACACACTAGGGACAATTTTTACATTTACCCAGTCAATTAACCTACATACCTGTACGTCTTTGGAGTGTGGGAGGAAACCGAAGATCTCGGAGAAAACCCACGCAGGTCACAGGGAGAACGTACAAACTCCTTACAGTACAGCACCCGTAGTCAGGATCGAACCTGAGTCTCCGGCACTGCATTCGCTGTAAGGCAGCAACTCTACCGCTGCGCCACCATGCCGTATCTTACATTATCCCCCATCAACAATATCCAAATACACACAAGTGCACTAAGAAGTGCTAAGTAACATTTGTGCCACAGATGTGCCAGGCATCCCCCAACACGAGGCAGTTTAACAACTCACCCTTGACATTCAATGGTATTACCATTATCATATTCCCCCTTGGCCCATCATGGTCCATGTAATTTTTGGACCAATAAATCATGATCCAATTGCATAATTGACCAGAGAATAACATGGACCAGGCCTCTGAATATTGTGGCTAGAAGTGTATGTAGGTCAGTGTCTTGGTGCCTACAACACTGACTGACTATACATGCATTCAGATGGGCAAGGGCTGATTAGGGATAGTCAGCATGATTTTAAGAAGCATTTGGACAGGTACATGGATAGGATAGATTTAGAGGGATGTGAGCCAAACACAGGCAAGTGGAACTAGTGTAGATTGGACGTTGGTTGGTGTGCGAAGGTTGGGCCGAAGGGCCTGTTTCCATGCTGTATGACTCAATAACTTGCCTCCTGCCTCTCAAAGCTTTTCAAGCACCTACATTCCACATCAGGAATATATGGAGTGCCTTCATCAGAAAGACGGCAGCGATTCCACACCAGCTCCTCACAGATAATTCGAATTAGTGAATAAGGCCTGGCCTCACCAGTATGTCTGCACTACATGAATGAATGAAAAATAAATATTCGGGTCCATTTCCATGATAGTCCAAGATGGTTATCTTGCATATTGGCAATTTGCTGTCTTTGACAGAAGATTGGATTGCGACTAGGCAGATTCCAAGAGTCATCTTGCTACAGCTCTCTTCCCGACTCCATCCCTGACAGCCCTTTCAGGTGAGGCAGAAGTTCACTTGCACCTCCTCCAACCTCATATATTGCATCGTGTAAGAAGGAACTGCAGATGCTGGTTTAAACTGACGATAGACACAAAAAGCTGGAGCAACTCAGCGGGACAGGCAGCATCCCTGGAGAGAAGGAATGGGAGACTTTTTGGGTTGAGAACCTTCTTCAGACTGAGTTACTCCAGCTTTTTGTGTCGCATCTACTGTATCTACTGTTCTCAATGTGGGTTCCTATATAACGGTGGGACCAAGCACAGACGAGGCGATCATATCGTTGAACACATGCTCAGTCTGCCTTGGTCAACTCCCCTTCCCATTCCCATGTTAACCCTCCTGTTCTGGGCCTCCCCCACTGTCAAAGTGAGGTCACAAGCAAATTGGAAGAACAACACCTTATATTTTGCTCCGGAAGCATACAACCCCGTTGTATGAATGTTGATTTCTCAAATTTCAAGTAACCCTTATTTCCCTCCCTCCCCCCTCCCCCACCTTAGATATCCTACTAGTTTCAATGTTCACATCCTTGGATCCTCTTGTTATCATCTCTTCCCCCGACAATAATATGCCATTATGGGGTCCACCCGTCCTTGGTCATCTGTTGCTGGTCCTGCTTTCTTCTGGTCTTTTCTTTCCTCCAGTTCCCGCTCCTCTACTTTCAATCTGAAGGGTTTCAACCCAAAACTTCACCCATCCTTTTTCTCCAAGGGTGCTGACTGATTCGCTGAGTTACTCCAACACTTTGTGTCTATCTTTAATATTTACCAGCAACTACAGTTCCTTTCTACACAATTTTCAATGACAGACAGGTTCATCTGAAGAAGGGTCTCGACCCGAAATGTCACCCATTCCTTCTCTCCAGAGATGCTGCCTGTCCCACTGTTACTCCAGCATTTTGTGTCTATCTTTGAGGTAAACCAGCATCTGCAGTTCCTTTCTCCACAGGTTTATCTCCTGCTGTTTACACTCCTACAAATTAGTGGCAGTGAGTTCTGATGTTTCTAAAGAACTTGAAAGATGCACTTGCGAAGCTAGATAGGAATCTGGAAATTACATGACACTGGAGAGGAAATGCAGGAGGAGCACAATGTCAGCATGTTCTGGTTGGGTTGAAAACTATTTTTGCAACCTGCACCCATTGGAAACATTTAGCCACCTGGCCCAGGAGGCGGCAGTTCCCATTACATCAAATAGCCAGTGACACTGCTCTACAAATGAAGTGGAAGATTTGGGTTTTGATGTGTTTTAGTTTAGTTTAGAGACAAGGCATGGAAACAGGCCCATCGGCCTGAGTCCGCCGCAACCAGCGATCCCCGCACACTTACACTATCCTATACACACAAGGGACAATTAACAATTATACCAAGCCAATTAACCTACAAACCAGTACATCTTGGGAGGATACTGGCAATCCCGGAGAAAACCCAGCAAGTCAAGTCAAGTTTATTTGTCACATACACATACACGATGTGCAGTGAAATGTAAGTGGCAATGCCTGCGGATTGTGCAAAAAAAGTTACAATTACAGCATATAAATTAAAATTAATACAGTAAATTAAATTAGTCCTTGGAGTTACAATAGTTAACAGTCCTGATGGCCTGTGGGAAGAAACTCCGTCTCATCCTCTCTGTTTTCACAGCGTGACAGCGGAGGTGCTTGCCTGACCGTAGCAGCTGGAACAGTCCATTACTGGGGTGGTAGGGGTCCCTCATAATCTTGCTTGCTCTTGATCTGCACCTCCTGATGTATAGGTCCTGCAGGGGGGTGACTGTAGTTCCCATGGTGCGTTAAGCCGAACACACTACTCTCTGCAGGGCCTTCCTGTCCTGGACAGAGCTGTTCCCAAACCAGACTGTGATGTTGCCGGACAGGATGCTCTCTACAGCCCCAGAGTAGAAGCATTGAAGGATCCTCAGAGACACTCTGAATTTCCTCAGCTGCTTTGTCTTACCCACCAGTGAGCCATGTGTGTTGTTCATGTCAGATCCTCTTTGATGTGGACTACCAGGTATTTAAAGCTGCTCACCCTATCCACAGTAGACCCATTTATTTCCAGTGGCATGTATGTCCTTGGATGTTGAGCCTTTCTAAAGTCCACAATCAGCTCCTTAGTTTTTTTCAGGTCAGCAGGTCACAGGGAGAACGTACAAACTCCATACAGACAAGCACCCGCAATTAGGATTGAACCTGGGTCTCTGGTGCTGTAAGGCAGCAACTCTACCGCTGCTCCACCGTACAGCCCCTTACATTGAGTGCTGGGTTCTGCTTGATATGAGCAACCACTGCCTCACCTGCTGTCTTCTACTTGGTTCAGCTGCTGATGGTGCTGAGTGGTGAAGTTACTATGTGTAGGAAGGAACTGCAGATGCTGGTTTACACCGAAGATAGACACAAAATGCTGGAGTAACTCAGCAGGACAGGCAGCATCTCTGTATAGAAGGAATGGGGGACGTTCAGGGTCTCGACCCATTCCTTCTATCCAGCGATGCTGCCTGTCCCATTGAGATATGCCAGCCTTTTATGTCTATCTTTGGTGAAGTAACTATACCCCTTCCAAGCCTGTTTCTCTTTTCAGGTGAAACTGCAATAACAGATACAAAGATAAAAGTTGCTGAGTGCAAGGCAAAATAAATTGAGAAAACAGCAATCTGGAAGCGAAACATTCTTCTGCCAATCGACACCGTAAAGGCACACAGATCTATTGATCCAATTAGCTGAAAATGGTTTCCCCTTGAAATTCCACCAGCAATTCTGCAGGGCTGATCTCATTAGGTTTTACTGCCTGTGTTGGGCTGGGCCACGGTTTCTGTGATATTGATTAAAATATTTAAAGTCTTCTTACTGTGCCCTAAGATCCTGATTTGCACTTATCCGTGATAATACTGATTGCCTCTGGCAATACCTTTAGATGACTTTTTTTAAAATGTGTTTTTAAAATGGTAGCCATGGGAGCACAGTAAGAGCAGTACGGTTATTACCCTGCGCATGGATTAGTGCCCAAAATGCCAGGAGGCAGAGATGAAATTGCCCTTTTATATTACATATTAATAATTTGATTCTGTACTTTTTTTTTTTGTCCATTTGATTAACAAATGGAAACCTGATGTAAAATATCTGAGCATTTTTACAGCGTAGATTTGCAATGTTTTTCACGTGTTACTGTAGTCCATTTATTGAAGCGGTGCATTTCAAGATTTAAAGCCTGATAACAATGCATGGCGCGTCCTTTAACATTACTTATTTAAGTGTAACTTTAACTCTATCTTCAGAAGCCACAAATAAACAAGTCTGAGATTGTACCGGCATGCTGGCGTGGTGTGCTTCAAATTTATTGCTCACAAGCAGCCGCTAAAGAAAACTTGGACTTTTCCAGCAGGCTATCTGAATTAACTCTCCAGCTTTTCAGCACTCTAAGTCAAAAGCCTGGATCCCTACTGAGTCACTTAAAACTAGCTCCACTGGTATCCAGCTGTGGCTTAGAGCACGCCGTCAATCATTTAAATATCCCATAAACTCTCACATCCAGTGAGATTATCTGGTTTTCTGCTTGAAAACACCCTTTTATTTACTGGATGTTTTATCTACTTGACAACAAAAGAGCCCTGAATCATCTTTTACAAATTCCTAAAGCCGTTCTTACACAGTATCTGAAAGTAATTTAAATAATAAGTAAAGCAGCTTTTAAAAACTATGCAAAGGAGCATTTTTCAGTGATTCCGTTATTGTTTACAAATTCCTCAAAATGACTACACTAGATGTAAGAATATACGAAAAAATCTAAATAATAAAATTATTTTTCAGTTGCTCTAGTCTATTATTAAATGATCTTTCAAAACAATCATATCCTTTTCTGAAAGAGTTTATGAAATCATGCCCATAAAGTTGAGAAATATTTGAATTAGCAATACATTTAAGATGTTTAGATGTTAATACTTTTATATTATCCTGACAAAAAAGAAATTATAGGAATATTTGAAGCAACAGATGCCATTTATTCCAGTCTATTGAATAAAAAGCCAAATGTTTTGCTTGTTGCCATTGTATACCAATAATACATTAATAATTCACTGTTAAAACTTTGTTTAATCCTCTTTCCAAACACCTTCAGCCCCAAAATATCACATGATGACTCTTCAACTGTGAACACCACAGGTAAGGATTGCAGATAAGGGGTCGGCCATTTAGGACTGAGATGAGGAAAATCTTTTTCACCCAGAGAGTTGTGAATCTGTGGAATTGTCTGCCATAGAAGGCAGTGGAGGCCAATTCACTGGATGTTTTTAAGAGAGAATTAGATATAGCTCTTCGAGCTAACAGAATCAAGGGATATGGGGAAAGAGCAGGAACGGGGTACTGATTTTGGATGGTCAGCCATGATCATATTGAATGGCGGTGCTGGCTCGAAAGGCCAAATGGCCTACTCCTGCACCTATTTTCTATGTTTCTATATCTAAGAGCATAAACGTTACAATATATCGACTGGATTTTAACTGTGTAGAATCATAGAAATGTACTGCACAGAGACTTAGCAGCTCTTCATGTCAATGCTGACTCCTTGAAAGTGCAGTCATGTATAATTCCAAATGATAATTTTTTTTGTTTGTAACACAGCAAGATGCTCATCTTCAATGTCCAATTAAAATTATTTATGGAATCACCATCCAAAATGGCAGCCGAGCCTGGAATCACATGCTGAATATCCAAATTAAATATTCAACACATCAATTGGCCCTCTCTTTGTTGCTCGTAGTGGGAGAGTCCAGGACCAGAGGGCCCAGCCCAAGAATATAAGGACGTACCTTTAGAAAGGAAATGGAGCGGAATTTCTTTAGTTTAGCCAGAGGGTGGTGAATCTGCGGAATTCATTGCCACAGACAGAATGGAGACCAAGTCATTGGGCATTTTTCAGGAGGAGATTGATAGGTTCTTGATTCGTAAAGGTGTCAAACGTTCCAGGGAGAAGGCAGGAGACAGGGGTTGAGAGGCAAAAATAGATCAGCCATGATCGAATGGTGGAGCAGACTTGATGGGCCAAATAGCTTAATTCTGTGTGTGTTCCTTTGTGTTATGAACCTATGAATTTATGAAATGGGTTACGTAGAGTAAGCACCACAAAGAGAGAAAGATGACAAAAGCACATTTGTTCCTAATTTTACTGCCCCAGAATTTCCAGACCAGACCCTCCTAAGATAGGCATTGATCAGGTGCCCTGCTTACCTTGCTCCAGCTACATGTGGGTCTGATAGGTAGGCACCCAAGGACAGATACACTATAACATTGATATTGAGATATCAACGTGTCTGAAGAAGGAAGGAAGAAAAATGTAACCAGTAAAATGTATCCCTTTTGTTCCAGCATGAATCTTCATTTCCCAGGTATGGAGCTATACCTCCCATTCTGAATTCTCCCCCAGAGTCCTGCTAAGGACTGGCACGTTTGAATAGCAAATGGTCTGGGACACGAAATCTGTTCACCTCCAAGAGCACTGCACCCATTTAACGAATACTGTAGAGCAAAAGGATAAAATCAGGCACCACTTTCTGAAGTATTCAACACTCATTTTATGATCACCATTGAATATTTGCAGATCAGGTTTAGCACATTCTACTGTATTTGTTTAATACCTCGGCCTTCTGTAATGGCTCAACTCTGGATTTTCAAATTGAATTCAAATAAACAGCACTTATGTGACCATGTTGATTTTTTGGGACTGTGATTTCAGAGAAAAATGTGCCAAGATTAATATTATTCATTATTTAAAATAGGATTCTATCCTGTCAGAGATGTGACTCTGTTATCAAATAATAATACACAAAAAGTATTGAAACGATGGCATAGACGACTAAAGTTGCTTTGTGCACAACCGTGCTTTGGAAAATGTTCATGTACTCTGCACGCAGCCAAAATATTAATTGTTTTCTTTCTATTGTATGATATTCATCTTGCAGCCCATAATTTCATTGTAACATGATAATGCATTTATTGACCATATGATCTTGGTGCACAGGTCCAATCCTATAATTTGTATTTTTCCACTGTTTTGCTGGACAACAACAGAGTGACAGCTTTGATTTCTGACTGACATTCAAGTCTTGCAGTCAATATATTTTTTAGATGCCAAAAGACCATTGGCAAGCTTCAGAATATGCAACATATCTCACTTCAGGGAATTCATTGTGAATGTTGGATCCGGGAAACAAAACACTGGAAGAAACAATTTCTCCTTTGTGCCTGCTGTTTTGTTTTTTTTAAACAGAGGGAAATGTTTCCATGGCATTTTGCTGATCGCTAATTGTCATCATAGATCACCAGCCCAAATGACTAAAATCTCACAAGCTCTTCCACCCATGAATCAGATTTATTCAACATTACAACTGTATTTGTTTCTGCCCTGCAGCATTTAGCAATTCTGGAAAGCTATTTCATAAAAGGACAATACAAGAAACAATACAGAGGCAGCACCTCATTTGCAAATTATTCGAGACATTTAACATGGGGGCTTCCTTATCAACGTATTTCTCGACATCATTTGAACAATCCTCGTGACTAAGCTTGTTAATATTTCTTCATTATGTTGACAAACTAATAAAGCATTCCTCAAAGTGATCAAATCGCTCACACAGATCAAAGCTCACTATTTTGACCAAAGCAGCAGGTTCTGTTTAACTCTTACAAGAAAATAGTTTCATCAGTTTTAGTTGGCATTGATTATATGTTGGTGAAATATATTCATGAGCAATTTGGAGCAAGTTAATTGCACAAGAAAACTTGGATCAATGTTGTATAATTTACAACTAGTGGAAGAATTGTTGCAAGTTGCATTAAGTACTTGTAATAAAACACCAGCTGTTGTTGTTCCATTAATTTTTGATTGGTATATGTTACTAATCTTGCATTTCCAGGAATCATTGAAAAGACTGTAAATTGTAATGTGTACATAACATATACAAAGCACATGTTATGCAGCAGACCTATACATGTGACAAATGATGGCCATGCTGGCCAGATATTCCAGTGCTTATTTATACTCAGCAGGACATTTACTTCTAGATTGCCAGGCCAGCAACCCTGTAAAGTGTAAGCTCTCACTCAAATTGTCCCATCTGATTTGCACAAATTGGAACAACATCTAATATGTAAAAATGCACATTTGTAGACAAGTGAGGGAATGATGAAGCAGCCACTCAGCCATTTCATAAATGCTAATTAAAGCCACAGGAGGTACAAGAAGTCTTGCCCAATTTGTTCCATCTCTGATAAGCCCCATGGCATTATCCATAGGAGCAGATGGTAGGTTAATACAACCTGTGTATTACATAAAGTGCTGGGGGAACTCAGTAGGACTGGCAGCATCTGTGGAGGGAATGGACGGAGGTATTTTGAGTCAGTATCCTTCTCCAGCCTGACAAAGTGTCTTGAACCGAAATGTCGTCTGTCCGTTTCCTCCAGAGATACTGCCTGAACCACTGAATTCCTCCAGCATTTTATCTTTTGCGTCTCAACCTGGGTACGAGTTGAAAAGTCAATAGTATACAGACACATCTACAGGGAGATAGACCCAACCATACTATACCATGGCCCCTGACTCTCAGTCTAAAGAAGGGTTTCGACCCAATACATCATCTTTTCCTTTTCTCCAGCTATTTGACCCGCTGAGTTATTCCAGCTTTTTGTGTCTATCTTTGGTTTAAACCAGCATCTGCAGTCCCTCCCCACACATTAAATACCATCTATTTATGGATGTATCCTGGTTAGCTTTTTTCAAAGTGTTGATTATTCCACATATGATCATTAACTATAAGAATCATTTATGTAATCTTATTCTTTATTCTATATACAAGGCATAGAATAGTATATTTTCCAATATATAGAAAATATACATTCTAATACATGGAGCTTATTTGTCATTATAACTACTTTAGAGATACAGCGCAGTTTTAGGACCCTCGGTCCACCCAGTCCACACTGACAAGCGATCACCCTGTACACTACACTATCCTACACACTAGGGACAATTTACAATTTTACCAAAGCCAATTAACCTACAAATTCATACATCTTTAGAGTGTGGAAGGAAACCGGAGCCCCCGGAGAAATCCCACACGGTAACAGGGAGAACATACAAGCACCGTA
This sequence comes from Rhinoraja longicauda, assembly GCF_053455715.1. Classification (NCBI taxonomy): domain Eukaryota; kingdom Metazoa; phylum Chordata; class Chondrichthyes; order Rajiformes; family Arhynchobatidae; genus Rhinoraja; species Rhinoraja longicauda. Next base: position 56,789,901 of record NC_135959.1, read on the forward strand.
CAGACAGCACCTGTAGTCAGCATCGAACCCGGGTCTCTAAGGCAGCAGCTCTACCGCTACGCCATTGTGCCACCCCCATTATATGAAATCTATGCAATTAAAAAATACAAGCTTTCTTACACTCACTTTTGGACAAAGTCAAAGACCTTTTTGCATTTTTGAAAAACTAATAGACAATAGGTGCAGGAGTAGGCCATTCAGCCCTTCGAGCCAGCACGGCCATTCAATGTGATTATGGCTGATCATTCTCAATCAGTACCCCGTTCCTGCCTTCGCCCCATACCCCCTGACTCCGCTATCCTTAAGAGCTCTATCTAGCTCTCTCTTGAATGCATTCAGAGAATTGGCCTCCACTGCCTTCTGAGGCAGAGAATTCCACAGATTCACAACTCTCTGAAAAAGTTTTTCCTCACCTCAGTTCTAAATGGCCTACCCCTTATTCTTAAACTGTGGGAGGGAAACAAACGTCCACCGAAGTTAGCACAGACAATACACATGCTCATTCAATTTATAGCCCCTCAGGAAGGCGCTTCTGCACCCATCACACGTTTCCAGAATGCAAATGTTTGCATGCCCTTTTATTTGCAGAAGACCTTTCTAAAGACACTGCATTGAGTTTTCCATCGCTAATGCCGCCAGTGCCACTGCTCAGAACACCAATAACTTGCAAATGACGACGTGCCCCTTTGCCACAACGATCATCTGTAAAATATGTATACAGGGAGGTTGCCATGTGTAAACACATATTTGCCCCATAACATTCAGGGCAACATAATAGATGTCAGAAGATGGACACAAAATGGTGGAGTAACTCAAGGAATGTGTTTGGAGACATGATTCCAAGAAAAAGAACTCCCGCACATGCGCACGGGTGCACTTTATTAAGTTGTGCACAATATTCCATTACATTAGCATGCATCCATGAATATGCATATATCACAACAGGATGGGTGACGTTTCAGGTTGAGACCCTTCTTCAGTCTCGACCCAAAACGTCACCCATTCTTTCAATCCAGAGATGCTACCTGTCCCGCTGAGTTACTCCAGCATTTTGTGTCAATCTTCAGTTTACACCAGCATCTGCAGTTCCTTCCTATAACAGATGCCAGTTCAGTTCTTGCATATATTCACCTCCAAAAGCCAGCAATTTCACATTCCTGTGCATGTCCCTAGCTTTTGGCACAAGGGATCCTTGTCAGCCATTATGGGTCCTCAAATACACTTAAAGTCCCTTTACATTCGAATGTGCTGAACAATGTTCTTAAATGTCTATGCTCCGAGGGAAAGAATAATTACACTTAAGGATTACATTCTTCCCACTCCTCCACCATTACACTGAGCACCGGCTCACCACAGGGCTGTGTGTTGAGCCCCATCCTTTACTCCCTCTACACTCACGACTGCGCCCCCACCCATCCCACCAACACCATCATCAAGTTCGCGGATGACACGACTGTGGTTGGACTCATCTCAGAAGGAGATGAGACAGCCTATAGGGATGAAATCCAAAGGCTGGCAGCATGGTGTTCAGTGAACAATCTGGTCCTGAACTCCTCCAAAACAAAGGAACTTATAATTGACTTTAGAAAAACCAGTGGAGATTACGACCCACTCTACATCAATGGGGTCTGTGTGGAAAGGGTACCAGCTTTCAGGTTCCTGGGTACGCACATCGCAGAGGATCTTACCTGGTCTACCAACACCATCACCACAGTAAAGAAGGCACAGCAGAGACTCCACTTCCTGAGGATCCTCAGGAAAACCAACCTGCAGGAGAAGCTCATGTTGTCCTTCTATCGCTGCTCCATCGAGAGTGTGCTGGCATACTGTATAACCACATGGTATGCCAGCTGCTCAGAAAAGGACAGGAAGGCCCTTCAGAGGGTCATCACGACGGCCCAGAAGATCATCGGCTGCTCACTGCCCTCCCTGGAGCACCTGTTCAGCCTACGCTGCCTCAGTAGAGCAGGCAAAATAATAAAAGATCCATCCCACCCCGGCCACCGTCTGTTTGTTCATCTGCCCTCTGGTCGACGTTTCAGGTCGATCAAATCCCGAACAAACAGACTTAAGAACAGTTTTTACCCCAGGGCCATACGAGAACTGAACACTACCTTTGCACTAGGCAACACCGTTAAAAAATCTTGTACTTAATATAATTGTATTTAATTGTATTTATGTATTTATTTGTTTTTGCATTTATTGCATATATGTTTGTACGCACCGTCAGGATTGGCTATTTTTTAATTTCGTTGTACTCGTTGCAATGACAATAAATGAATATTATTATTATTATTATTATTAAACTGTATGATATTAAGCATTTCCAGATGCAAATGGAACTCCCTTTATATTGGTCCGATATCATTCATAAATTCACCTTTAGCCTCATAATAATACTTGCACAACCGGTGTCTTGAGGCAGCAGAACTAGACTGAGAGTCTTCATGTTATTTCCAATGGTGTTTTTCAATAGTTGAGAAATCTGTTCTACCCATTAGACTAAACTGGATTTGAACCTAACTTTTGCAGGGAAAATACTTCAGACCAGAATACTTTACTAAACTTTTACTCCATTACATTTCATGTACAGATAATGCCATATTTTTCATCTCTTCATTGGAATTTTGAAAGTCCATTCATTATTCCTTCATTTTTTTTCTGCTTCAGATGCCACAATAACCAGTTTGCTAGTTCCTATCAAATTTCAACACATTTCCAAATCCCTGGCTCGACAAACTTTTGCCCTTAACAATTAATTCTGTCAGAATTGCAATGGCTTTGAAGAGATAGCATTTTAGTCCTATTCAGAATAACTGGTATTAAGAATAGTTTGTACATTTTGATACTAACACTTGATTCATGTTCCCTTAACAACATTTTTGCTGCAAATCTATTTATCTAGACATTAGGTTTTATTGCTAGGCTTCTCTTTGTTTTCTGTAATTTTCTTCAAACAGCTATATTAAATCAGCAGAATTCATCACTTACTCATCATCTTCTTCATATCAGTCACCCTGAAATGACATCTATTATGTTACAGCATTAGTCATTTAAGGTACAAAAAGTATTAAATCCTGAGAAAATCTGCAGATGCTAGAAATGTTGCTTATTTGACAGTTCTAATTTATTTTTCAACAGTTTGAGTGATGGCACCTTTTGTATGTTTCAACTAAATTGCATGTAATTGCGTTACACGCTGAAGCTCAGACAAGAATTGACTTATGATCACATGCAGGTTTGATGGCACTTTTTAATTTTCTCAGCACCACCCAGTTATTCCACCCAAGAGCGCCGGTCAAAACTGTAAACTATTTGGCTTTTTGGCGGGTGCAACAGTTATGAAGGTAGCTCTCTGTTTTTAACTGTAATTGCCCTTGCCTGTGGAACTCAAGCCAGGGAAGGCAATTAAAATGCAGTTTTTAACTCACTTTCCAGTCCCCATTTCTAACCACCAAACGTAGGCCTCACACATCACCATGGGCGGCCACGGTGGCGCAGCGGTAGAGTTGCTGCAATGCAGCGCTTGCAGCACCGGAGACCCACGTTCGATCCCGACTACAGGTGCTGTCTATAGAGAGTTAGTATGTTTTCCCTGTGACCACGTGGGTTTTCTCCCAGATCTTCGGTATCCTCCCACACTCCAAAGACGTACAGGTTTGTGGGTTAATTGGCCTGGTGTATGTGCAATTTGCCCCCAAGTGTGTGGAGGATAGTGTTAATGTGCGGGGATAACTGGTCGGTGCAGACTCGGTGGGCAGAAGGGCCTGTTTCCGCACTGTGTCTCTCAACTAAACTAAACAAGGTTGACCTATCCCATTGAACAGCGGAAGCTGATCAGCCACATGAAAGAAAAGGCATTCTGCTTTATATATGTAGATCAGGGCCAATGATTCATCGTGACTTAATCTACTACTAAGAGACTTAATTGTGAAAGTCGGTCTTTGTATATGTTGGTTCTTGATCCTGATGCAGGACATTTCAACCTGAAATGTCGACCATTCCTTTTCATCCACGCCTGCTGCTCAACCCACCGACTCCCCTCCAGCAGATTGTTTGCTGCTCCTGACTGCAGACTTGCGCCAGTAATTGGAAGGTGGGTGACTAAAGGCATCAGTACTTTTTGGGGAACCAGAGAGAGTTCTTTAGGGAGTACCTGACGAGATCAAATGTGAGCCCTTTAACGAAAGCTGGGTACCATGATCACCTCTTAGTACATGTTCCCATTACATTAACAAAATTCAAAAAGATCTTCACAACTAACAGCTATAACACAGAATATATATATTCTGTTATAGCTGTTATTTGTGTGTGTGTGTGTGTGTGTGTATATATAAACAAATACTGAAGGTCACCTCACCTTCTGTCTCCTTTCTCTGTTCGTTTACTTATTTACTTATTTATCTATTTATTCATTTCCCTTTCTCTAAATCTCTGTAAAGCGTCTTTGAGTATATGAAAAGCGCTATATAAATAAAATGCATTATTATTATTATTATATATATATATATATATATATATATATATATATATATATATATTGCAAAATGCAAAATTAAGATTAATTAAAAAAGTTAGTAAACCTCAGTACTCTATAAAAAAATTATATGAAAACTACTTCTATTTGGCAATTTTTCTAAGACCATTGATTTCCTTTGTTAATATATTATAAATTGTCACCTCTGTTGTGAAAATTTCATTCGGAGTCATATAATTAATCAGCTCTCGCAAAATATGCAACAGATATTGAAACAGAGCATTTGAATGTCTTACAAGTAATTTCAACAAAGATCAGAATTTGCTTATTAAAGTAAATCCTCGGTGGAGACTTCACCAGCTTGTGCTTGGCTATGCAGAAAACGACTCCATGTAATGGATGTGTAATATGAATCATTGATATTGACAAGGTGGGCGAGTAAGATAAATCGCTGTCCTTGGTAATACCAATACTACACAGTTCAGAATGAGATCTCATGGTCTTTCTTAAATAGAGCAATTAAGTAAAGTTTAATACAAGCTCTAATCACACAATCTGTCTCATGCACCAGGAACTGTCATCTCAGGTTTGTATTAACATACCCATCACAAAAAGGTTTTGAAATCTTCAGAGCATTAACTTATAACAGCAGGGAGATTTGTGCACAAGCTTCAAACTCCTCTAAAGTATTTGCCCTTCTGTAGATTGTTTCTTCCAACATGAGAAATTAAAAAGCTGCACTATGAACGGTTACTTTGGGCATCAATGAATTTCTCTTCAGCGGATTAGTTAAGTACAGAATGTAATACACTCGTAATACCTACCAGCATCTGCTTGTGCAACTAGTGGAACCAGGACATCGATCATTTGTAGTTCTAGGCGATGCCCCATGCCACTTGTTGAGCACACTGCGAGTTGGATAACTGCTAATTGATCATAGATAGACACAAAGTGCTGGAGTAATACAGTGGGTCAGGCAGCATCTCTGGAGAAAAAAGATGAGTGACGTCTCAGGTCAGGACCCTATTTCAGACTCTGTAGAAGGGTCCCGACCCGAAACGTCACCCATTCCTTCACTCCAGAGACGCTGCCTGTCCCGCCGAGTTACTCCAGCTTTTTGTGTCTATCTTTGGTATAAACCAGCATCTACAGTTCCTTGCTTCGATTAATTAATCATTTTTATTTTATTCCTACATCATGCCCCTCATTGGGCACCAACTGTGATGATATTGAGTGTTGTAGGAAGGAACTGCAGATGCTGGTTTAAACCAAAGATAGACACAAAATGCTGGAGTAACTCAGCTGGACAGGCAGCATTTCTGGATAGAAGGAATGGGTGATGTTTCGGGTTGAGACCCTGAAGCAGGGTCTAACTTCAATTACACCCGGCATTCCCTCCCTATCCCTCCCCACCAAGTCGCACCAGCTTCTCGTTCTCACCCAACAAACAGCTAACAATGACCCGTTTCCTTTATCATTGTTACTTTTTTTGCATATCTTTCATTCATTGTTCTTCATCTCTCCACATCATCGTCTGTATCTCTCGTTTCCCTTATCCCCCAACTAGTCTGAAGAAGGGTTTCAACCCAAAACGTCACCCATTCCTTCTCTCCATAGATGCTGCCTATCCCGCTGAGTAACTCCAGCATTGTGTCTATCCACTGGGCTGTAAACTGTAAGAAATATGAGGTGCTGTTCCTCCAATTTGCATTTAGCCTCACTCTGACAATGGAGGAGACCCAGGACAGAAAGGTCAGTGTGGGAATAGGAAGGGGAATTAAAGTGTTTAGCAACCAGGAGATCAGCACACTCCCAAAATAAATTTTCTGAAATATAAATTTTATCTTGGTTAACAAAAATGTAGGCAACACGAAAAGAAACAATTCTCTAAAAAAATCCAGACCTCAGTCTGGTGCTTTTCCAATGCTCTGCATTTCTTTCCCTTTGCAGATTACAATAACCTACTGCCGAAAATGATTTTGCTTCTTTGTCCTTACCTGGTATTTGTGGCTTTAACACTTATTTGTTGCTGACCTGCTTGTCCATGGTAATCGTTTTTCATTCATGTGCCATAAAACTTTTCAACACATTTTTCCAAACACATTTACGCCTGCCAGGATTGACTGCAAAAGTGCCAACAGATATTCCAAAAGAATAGCAGATATTCCAAACTCATTACTCACACACCAATGTCAATTTTCCTGCTGTTTTCAGCAGCAAGAATCAAACAGCAAAGCATCAGCAGGCAATTCCCAAGCACTTGTGCGGCACTTTCAGATGGTAATGACGCTGCCTCATTGAGCCCCAATGTAAACATCAAGAACTAAATCATATGTTCCACCTGGCCACTTTGCAACCTTCTGGAATGAACACTGAATCTACCATTGATATCAGCTTTTAGAATCTGAAGAAGAGTCTGAAGAAGGGTCTCGATCCGAAACATCACTTGTTCCTTTTCTCCAGAGATGCCGTCTGACCCACTGAGTTACTCCAGCTTTTTGTGTCTATCTACAGCTTTTAGAATGGCTGTGGAGTAGATAATGAGGGGATACGAACAGTAAAACTAGCAGGATGACTAGGATGGAGGTGGGACAGAGAGAGAGGGAATGCAAGGGTAACTTGAAATTAGAGAAATCAATCCTCATACCGCTGGGTTGTAAGCTGCCCAAGCAAAATTTGAGGTGCTGTTCCTCCAATTTGCATGTGGCCTCACTCTGACAATGGATGAAACCCAGGACAGAAAGGTCATCATGGGAATGGAAAGAGGAATTAAAATGATTGTGAACTGCAGCTCTTGCTGGAATTGATTCAGCATGTATTGTCAAGTTGGAAAGGGTGCAGAGAAGATTTATGAGGATGTTGCCAAGACTTGAGGGCTTGAGCTATACGGAGAGGTTGAGAAGACTGGGACTCTATTCCTTGGAGCGCAGGAGGATGAGGGGTGATCCAAGAGGTGTACAAGATCACGAGAGGAATAGATTGGGTAAATGCACAGAGCCTCTTGCCTAGAGTAGGGGAATCGAGAACCAGAGAACATAGGTTTAAGGAGAGGGGGGCAAGATTTAATAGGAACCCGAGGTGGGATCTTTTTACACAAAGGGTGGTGGGTGTATGGAACAAGCTGCCGGAGGAGGTAGTTGAGGCAGGTACTATCGCAATATTTAGGAAACGTTTAGACTCGAGTACAGGGATAGGACAGATTGAGAGGGAATATGGCCAAAACGCAGGCAGGTAGGACTAGCGTGGATGGGACATATTGGTCGGTGTGGGCAAATTGAACCAAAGTGCTTGTTTCCATGCTGTATGACTATGACTATTGACAAAGGACAAGCATATTCCTTGTTGGATGTGATGAAGCTGCTATCTCCTACTCCCTTTGTTTGGTGATACAACTCAAAGATCACCATCAAGCTTGTTACTGCAGAGAAATCTCTAGGCTGGAGAGTGCTACACAGTTAAACTAAGAGAGGGAGAGACAATGCCTTCTATCGCATTCAACAGGTGATGTCGAGAGACAGCATAGGATTGGGACTTTCATAACGAGGATTTGAGTATAGGAGTAAAGAGGTCCTTCTGCAGTTATACAGGGCCCTAGTGAAACCACATCTGGAGTATTGTGTGCAGTTTTGGTTTCCTAATTTGAGGAAGGACATCCTTGCTATTGAGGCAGTGCAGCATAGGTTCATGAGGTTAATCCCCAGGATGGCAGGACTGTCATATGAAGAAAGATTGGAAAGACTGGGCTTGTATTCACTGGAGTTTAGAAAGATGAGAAGGGATCTTATTAAGACGTATAAAATTATAAAAGGACTGGACAAGCTAGATGAAGAAAAAATGTTCCCAATGTTCCTGCACCTATTTCCTATAAAACACAAGGAGTATACACTGCCAATCCTCACCAGTGGCCTGACCTCAGCACTGAGTCCATCACCCGACCTCTTCAGCCCCAAAGAAGGAACCCGAGACATTACCCATCCATGTTCTCCAGAGGATGCTGCCTGATCCGCTGAGTTACTCACTTTGTCTCATCTCTTCAGTACTGATGCAGGGTCACAAGATCATAAGTGATAGAAGCAGAATTAGGCCATTCAGCCCATCGTCTACTCTGCCATTCAATCATGGCTGATCGAATTCTCCCCCTCAACACCATTCTCCTGCCTTCTCCCCACAACCCCCGACACCCAACTAATCAAAATGGCTCAAGTAAAATGCCGACAATTCCCCACCCCCTTCCCATCCACCGATTCTGCTTGACCTGCCGAGTTCCTCCAGCAATTTGTTTCCCTCTTGCACCAGACCCAGACCACTCAGGCTGTGTTTCCACACTGAGCCATAGCCACAACAGTGCTGGTTTTGTGCCGGGTGCAGTTCCCGTCACAGCAGCTATCACTGGCAGTGAAAATCGAGATTCGAACCATGTCCTCTGCACAGCAGCACAGTCGGCAATACATATCTGCATGCAGAATGTTAAAATAACTCCTTCACCACTGATTCCATTAAAGCCCACTCCTAGGAATGTATTCTGAGTCGCAAGCAAGGTAACATGAGTAAATCCTCATGCCAAAAATAATATTAATGCACAAATTTTGTAATGATACTGAGCAAAGGATATTCACCATCTTGACAAATCATAGATTTCAAGCCTTTCTCCCATAATAAATACATCACTGCCAGTATTAGGATGCTGTCTCAGATTCCAAATATATTTTATACAGCAGTATCTCTTATCTTACATGTTTATAATTATAGTGCAAATATTTCACAAATACAATCCTTTACTAAGAATGCCATCGCATATCAACAAAGTGAATAATTTAATTATTGTTGACAGTTCCATTGCATTAATATAGGCACAAGACCAACATCAGAAATTGAACGTCTCACGTGCAGCATCTTGACTGAAAATAGATAAAAGGTTTAACTGTTCAGATTGACATAAAAGTGCCCATGGCATCTTCTCAAAGAAAGTGATATGTGTCTATTTCCTGGTTAACATTTATCCTTCAGCTATCTCAACCACTATAGCAGATGGCCTCATATCGTATTGCTGTTTGTGAACAAATTGTCCACTGCCTTAGTCACTGGACAATATTGACCGATTTTCAAAAGTTAATTTATTGTCTATAAAGCTGCTTTGGAAACCTGGAGGATGAGAAGAGTAGATTATCAATTGAAGTTTATCATTTACTTTAATAGTATGAACTGTACCACTGCAAAGTCTGAAGGAGGGTATCGACCCAAAACCTCACCCATTCCTTCTCTCCAGAGATGCTGCCTGTCCCACTGAGTTACTCCAGCATTGTGTCTATCTTCAATTGCAAAGTCAATGTTGATTGTGTTACCCTACAGGTGAAATGTGCCCTCATCACACACCCTCTTAGTCCCTCCATCCTTTCAGGCCAATGCAAGGGACATTATTTGGCCTCTGTCTTGCAGTTCTTTGTTGCATCAGGCAGCTAAATGATAGCAAGGCCAAACAGTACATCACCTTCCCAATGGCCCAGATGGAGTCCCTGGCCGTGTCCTTAACAAACTGCGCGAAGCAACTAACGGGAGTGTTCACGGACATCTTTATTGTCTCCCTACGCTGTTCTGAGGTACCCACCTGCTTGAAGACACACCTCCCCACTCTTTCTTCACGATTCTTGACTCCTTTGCAAATTAGCTGCCTATCATTTTCTGCATTGAATGCCATATATTCTATGGCTCTGCCTCCACAGCTCACTCAGAGGATTCCAAGGTCTTACAAACCTCCTCTGGTCTCTCTAAAATGGGCAACTCTTTATTCTGAAATTATACTCTTTGTCTCAAATTCCACCCCCCCCTCCCCCCCCCCCCCCCCCCGAGATGTCGCCTGTCACGTTGAGTTACTCCAGTAATGTGTGTCTATCTTCGATGGAAACCAGCATCTGCCATTCCTCTTACACTACTCATCCTCTCTTCATTGTCAACCCTTTGGCCCCACAACATTCCCTGCACTGCCTTCATTTCAAGCACATCTCACTTAAATGGATAAGAACTATATACAGTACTCCAGGTTCAACACCATCAAAACCTCCTTACTTTTATATTCGATACCCTTTGCAATAAAGTCGAATATTCCAGAAGCCTTCCTAATTACTCTTTATATCTGTAAACCAACCTTTTGTGTTTCACATCCTAGAATTCCAGATCTGTTTGTGCTGCTACATCTTGTAGTAATTTCTGTATTTGATGGTAAGTTTGAAATTAACATAATCACCTCCAGTCAAACACTGGGTAAACAAAAATGAGTCATTTCAATCTGTGCGGGCTTGCCACAGATGTTGTTGACCTGCTCAGCCACAACTTCAGGATGGACCATAGTGATCCCAGCATCAGCTGTTTATATAAATCAAAGCTAAGCTCACACCAATGTGTTTCCCATCACAAAGACAGCTTGATTTTGCACACAAACCTCCAATTCTGCTTCAACCCTTCTACCTCTAAGACTCTCAAGTCCCTGTCCTATATATATATAGCTTTGATTTATGTACACAACTTAAAAGTTCCAAGATAATTTGTCCTGGCATTCTTTCTACAACCCTCCATAAACTTAAACTAGTCCAACATTCTGCTCCCCCCATGTGGTAATACCAAAGATTTCTGCCCTTTATATTTCACCATTGTATTAAGTTCCTCAAGCCTCTGCCTTTCTATTCTGCACCTTATATATTCTCAGGTTAGATACAAAAATGCTGGAGTAACTCAGCGGGTCAGGCAGCATCTCTGGAGAAAAGGATAATACATATATAAACTTCCTTAGTCTGAAGAAAAAACATTTTTGTCTCTTCAGTAAAAATCAGCATCTGCAGTTCCTTCCTGCAACTTATATATTCTCCCTGCTTGGACTCCAAAATCCATGGCCTGGCAGGAAATGTAAGCCCATATCATGGAATTCCTACATTAAATATTCTTGGCTCTCCCTCCTCAATATCCATCCCGTTACTTTATCTTTAATCACTCTCCTAAGTTCTCAGACTTTTTCTCCAAGGCCATTTTGCCTTAATTGCACCTCGGTAAAACTTAGAATCAAAGAACCGCAGAAGCTGGTTAATACACAAAGGGACACAAAGTGCTGGAGTAACTCTAATACGCAAAAGGTAACTTCAGCTCTTTTTGTCCTCTGTTAAACCTATTGGGGATATTTTTCCATGTTGATAAATTCAATGTAAATACAAATTAGTATTATAGTTGTGGAGCAACAACGATAACTCCGCTATAAGGACACAATTTAAAGGGATATGACAAGCTTCAATATCGACACTGACAACTGGGAAGTGGCTGCTGAGGACCGTGGCAGGTGGAGGAAGGACCTCCAGGCGGGCATGAAACATCACGACAGCATGTGGTGCAAGTCCCTGGAGTACAGGCGCCAACGCCGCAATATGGTCAAAGACAGCAGCCATGGACTCCCCAGAACAACGACCAGAGACGACCTCACCTGTGGAAACTGTGGAAGGATCTGCCTGTCACGGATAGGCCCAGTCAGTCACACAAGGAAATGTAACCACAGATGAAAAATCCCCCTCTCCAAGCAGGAACGGGGTACTGATTGAGAATGATCAGGCATGATCACATTGAATGGTGGTGCTGGCTCGAAGAGCCGAATGGCCTACTCCTGCACCTATTGTCTATTGTCATCATCTCCCGCAGATGGACGGATGCCAGAAGAATTATAGTTGTGGGTATTGTAAATTTCAATCATTCACTTTTTAAAGAAAATTAACTTTAAAGGCAAACTAATTGAATTTCTTCTATGACTTTATTACACAAATATTGGACTGTTATACAAATACTGGGATAATACATACATAAACTTGAATCCCACCGTGACAGAAACTCAATCACATTAGATCATGCTCTTACTAATAATTACATCACAAACATATAACTTCAGTGGGAGGATATAAAAAATTGACAGTATTTAAGAATACATATTGAATACAGAATGATCCTATTTTCCATATGGCAAGTAAATAAATTGCATTCTGATTAATGTGAAGTGTGTTAGACAGAATAAAGTTAAACTCAACTTACTGGCTCCCCCAAGAGAATTTGTTCTCCATCAAAAAAAAGTGGTAGACTCATCGTTAATGAGATTTAGCAACCACCAGTCAAGTACACACTTACTTTATTCTTAGTGTGTGTTTATTATCAGCAAATAAAGCTGTCCATCAAATAAGTAATTCAATAGGTGAGAAAACAGCATTCACTTATCAGACATTGGATTTAATCTATTTCACAATCCTGACTTCCTGCCTGATATAAAGGTTGCCTATTTATGCGAGTGTGGGCAGTTTCTGTTCATTGCCAGTAGATGTGGTTCAATTATGCCCATTAGCTTACAATTCGCAACTCTGCAATCCTTTTGCCTCTCATCTTCTGTCTTTTCATCTCTGGCCTTTGTCCAACTATCTGTCTATCAAATAACCTTCCTCATCTGTATCAACCTCTTACCTGCCAGGCTTTGTCCTGCCCCTCCTGTCTTCCAACGTTCTTCCCCCCACCACACCCCCTTTCAATCAGTCTGAAGAAGGATCTCGTACCCGAAACATCACCTATCTATGTTCTTACCTGGGAGGGGAGAGACCGTGATCAAAAAGGCAGGGGAAAGAGCAAACCGTTCTTATTGGATTGGATACAAGTGTATGTTCTTATCAGAGCAATGCCAGTATCTGAGCATTGTCGAGTCGTGGATCACAGACGAGGACCGGAGGTCACGTCGGTGACCAGGAGTCTGGCCTAGGGGTGGATCCATGCTGGTTGGGTAACCAACCTAACACCCTTATCCAGGCGGCAAATGGAGTGGGAGGACAAGGTATCCATAATACCCTGCGAGTGTCGGTAAAGGACCTCAGGGAGGGGAGCCCCTTCTCACAGGGCCTCTTCACCAAGGTCCTGCTGGAGGCATGCAAATCCAAGGCCGAGGACATTTACTGTCTCCAGGACTTCCCGGGTAATGGCCACTTTGACGTTACCTTCAAGCACCCGGTGGGATGGCAGATGCTGCAAGACTTCCGGGAGAAGGGGAAGGAAGCTCCACTGTCGCTGCTGAAGGTGCAGCCACTCTTCACCCTCCCCACCCAGAAGGAACGGCTGATCATGTTGCACATGTTAAACCCGCATGTGCCCGTTGTGGATGTCCTCACCTTCCCTGCTCGCTGTGTCGAAGGGGCAGGGAACTGTGTGGACGTGAAGGACTGGTTCGGGATCTGGACGAGCGAGCGGCAAGTCAAGGTAAAGCTGAGGGTGGACGGGAAGGGATTCATCATCCACCCTCCCTCGGTGTTCGCCATCGGAGGGAACCGAGGCTACACGTCCTACGCAGGGCAGCCCAGGGCGTGCAGGAAATGCAACAAACCTGGGCACGTGGCGGCAGAATGTAAGACAGTCGTCTGCAAGAACTGCAAGCTGGAAGGCCACGAGACCAAGGACTGTAAAGAGAGCAAGAGCTGCAACCTGTGTGGGGAGGCAGGCCACCTCTACAGGGCCTGCCCTAAAAGAGCTTGCAGCTATGCACAGGCGACAAGAGGGGGCGCTGCCAACACCCCCAGGGTGGTCGAGACGCCTCCCACCACTGCTAAGGCCCAAATGGGAAAGGAGAGCAGGAGCGACGACAGCTCGACCATCTCGAGCCCCCAACCGCTGGACAGGGACCCCCAGCCCCCTGTCCAGGATGGCGAGTCGATGGAAGAGGGGGAATAGAGGGAGGAATGGAAGGTGGTGAAAAGGAGGAAACCCCAGAGGGATCTGCCCAAAGAGCAAAGGCCGGAGGGAGCAGGCAAGTCTAAGAAAAGAGTCCTCTCCCAGACCGACGCCAGCAACCTCGTCGGAGGAGGAGGAGGCGACATTGAGGACCCGACGACGGAGGCAGAGGAAGAAAACGGGGGAGGAGAATGGAAAGAGGAAGGACACGCCTGTTGTCCCCCAGCACCGGGAGACCAGGAGCGGCACAACGGCCAATGGGCCCCAGCTCCTGGAGACTGGGAGCAGTGCAGCGGCCAATGGGCCCCAGCTCCTGGAGACCGGGAGCAGTGCAGCGGCCAATGGGCCCCAGCTCCAGGAGACCAGGAGCAGTGCAGCGGCCAATGGGCCCCAGCTCCAGGAGACAGGGAGCAGTGCAGCGGCCACCGTACCCCAGCTGCAGGAGACAGAGGGGGTGGTGTGCCCAGAAGAGGGTAAAACAAGGAGCGCCCCTCTAACAATACCAGCCATGCCAGAAAACCCACCCCTTACTGAGGAAGCCAGCACCCAGTACCTGTGCCACGAAAAGGTGCTGAAACTCACCCAAACGATGCACATGCTGGGGCAGAAGGACGGCCTGGGCATCTAACGGACAATGGAGCTGAAACTGGCATCCCTAAACGTGCGCAGTGTGAAGAGCACTGCGCGATGTGTAAATGCCTTGCAGTACCTGGCCAAGTCTAGGCGGATGTGACTTTTCTGCAGGATTGTGGGCTGCCACACCTCCGCTGCTATTGGAGGTGGTCGCGATGGTGGCCCCACGGACTGTCGGTATGGTCGGGGGGCAATGATTGTCGCGCTTCCGGTCTGGGGATCTTGCTGCGGGGAGGGGGCTTCACCATCACTGAGGTCAGGGAGGTGGTGGGGGGGGCGCCTCCTGGTGGTGGATGTAATGTACCGTGGCTCTCCGCTCCGGCTGATTAATGTGTATGCCTCACCCGTGCAGAGCGAATGGTTGGCCGTCCTCCAGCAGCTCCCACCGCTGCTGGCCACGTCCGGGCTGCTCTTTCTGGCCGGTGACTTCAACTGCATCATCGACGCAGCTGGACGATCCGGCAGCGCTGACCACAGACTGGACGACACCTCCAAACCCCTGGTGGAAACGGTCAAAGACGCAAAGCTGCGCGACGCCTTCAGCGAGCCTGCAGGTGGGGCCCAGCCGCGGTTCACCTGGTTGAGACCGAACGGTTCAGCCCGGTCCCGGATAGACTTCCTCTTCACCTCGAAGGCCGTCATGGTCAGACACACTGACCTCAAGCCAGTGTTCTTCTCTGACCACTGCCTCCTCCAGGCCTCCTGTCACCTACAGGAGGACCGGAAGGTGGGCAGAGGGACGTGGAAGTTAAATGTGGAGCTGTTGACCCCAGAGAACATTGAGGAGCTAAAGAGGGACTTCGCATGTTGGAGAACTGTGAGGCCCCTCTTTGACTCCCCGACACTCTGGTGGGAAGAAACCAAGGAGAACATCAAGAAGTTCTTCATCTCCAAAGGGTTTCAGAGAGCAAGACAGGGTAAGAGGGAATTGTGTCAACTCCAGACAGATTTGCAGCAATTGCTCCTTCTGCAGTCGAGAGGGGGGGATGTGAGGGAGGAGCTTAGAGAGTTGAAGGGCCGGCAAGCTCGGCTCTTTACCTCTGAATCCTCCAAGATCATTTTCCGGTCCAGGGTCCGCCATGTTGAGCAGGATGAGACGTGCTCACGTTTCTTCTCCCATAAGGTTCACAGGGGGAGCTCTGTGATCAACAGCCTTAGGGAGGAGGACGGCTCGGTAACATCCTTGCAGACAGACATGCTGAGGATCTGCAGATCCTTTTATAAGGATCTGTACGACATAAAGACCACAGACAGCACCGCCTCCCAGAACTTCCTGTCCTCCATCATGGAAGTCTTGGAGGACAGCAAGCGGGAGAGTCTGGACCAACCACTGACCCTGGAGGAGCTGACTGGCTCCATCCGTTCCTTTGACTCGAGTAAAACTCCCGGAAGCGACGGCTTAACAGCAGAGTTGTATCCGGCTCTGTGGGACTGGGTGGACCCGGACCTGCTGGAAGTGTACAACCACATACTTCTAGCCGGCAGCATGTCAGACTCTATGTGGAAGGGCAGCATCACCCTGATCTACAAGCAGAAGGGGGAGATGAATGATATAAGGAATTGGAGACCCATCACGTTGTTGAATGTAGACTACAAGATCCTGTCTAAGGCCATCGCCAACCGGGTCAAGTTTGCTCTGGGACAGGTGATCCACCCGGACCAAACGTGTGCTGTGCCTGGCAGGAAAATCTCAGACAGCCTGGTGCTGCTGAGAGATACCATTGCCTACGTGCAGGACAGACGGGTGGATGCCTGCCTGGTCAGCTTGGACCAGGAGAAGGCCTTCGACAGGATATCCCACATGTACATGAGTGACGTGCTCTCCAAAATGGGCTTTGGGGAGGAAATCAGGAAGTGGATCCAACTGTTCTACACCGATATCTGTAGTGCAGTCCAAATCAATGGGTGGGAATCAGACAGCTTCACCGTCAGGTCTGGAGTCAGGCAGGGTTGCCCTCTCTCCCCTGTCTTGTTCATCTGTTGTATTGAGCCCTTTGCCGAGTCCATCAGGAAGGATGCGAGCATAAGAGGAGTGACATTGCCAGGCAGTGGGGGCACTCAGGTCAAGGCCTCCCTGTACATGGACGATGTCGCCGTCTTCTGCTCGGATCCAGGGTCGGTCCGCAGACTGATCAGCGTCTGCGACCAGTTTGAGTTGGCCACGGGGGCCAGGGTGAACCGCAGGAAGAGCGAGGCCATGCTCTTTGGCAACTGGCCCGACCGATCTTCCATCCCCTTCACCATCAAGCCTGACTTCTTGAAGGTGCTGGGCATCTGGTTCAGGAAGGCTGAGGCGTGTGACAAGAATTGGCTGGAGTGGATAGCCAAGGTGGGGAAGAAGCTGGAGTTATGGAAGCAGGGCTCCCTCTCCTTCACAGGGAAAAATCTGGTTATCAGGTGCGAGGTGCTCTCGGGGTGCTGTACTTGGCGCAAGTGTGGCCCGTCCCTCCCTCCTACGCCACGGGGATCACCCGGGCCGTCTTGCGCTTCATTTGGGGGTCGACGATAAACCGGGTGCGACGGGCCACAATGCACAAGTCGGCAGACAACGGGGGTAAAAGCGTGCCCAACGTCGCCCTCACTCTGATGGCCACCTTCGTGTGTGGCTGCATCAGGAGGAGCGTAGAACCAAGGCACGTGGGCACCAAGTGCCACTACCTGCTGAGGTTCTACCTGTCCCCGGTGTTGCGAAGAATGGGCCTGGCGCAGATGCCACGCAATGTGCCAGTCAGCTGGACATTGCCGAACCATCTGTCGCTCGTGGAAAGGTTCTTCCGGATCAACACCTTTGACCACAATTCCCTCGGGCAGTGGTCAGCACGGAACGTCCTGCAGGCACTGCAGGGGAATGACTCCATGGATCCTGTGGCATGGTTCCTAGAGCAGACTGCCCAACTTGTCTGGCAAAATGCCTCATCGCCCGAACTCACCAACAAGCACCAAGACCTGGCTTGGCTGGCGGTGAGGGGAGCCCTCCCAGTCAGATCCTTCCTGCACCGCCGGAGCCTTACTACCAGCGCACGCTGCCCTCGGGACGGCTGCTATGGAGAGGAGAGGGTTGCCCACATCTTCACAGAGTGTGGATTTGTCAAGAGAGTCTGGAGAGGTTTGCAGGGGTCCCTGGCACGATTTATTCCGAGCAGTTCCATCACAGAGGACTCTGTGATCTACAGACTGTTCCCAGGGACGCATTCAGAGACCGACATCGAGTGCTGCTGGAAGGTCATCAACTCGGTGAAAGGCGCTCTTTGATCTGCCCGAGCTTTGTTGACCTCCCAGCGGAACGAGCTGTCCATCGGGGAATGTTGCCGACTGGCCCACTGCAGACTGCAGGAGTACGTGCTGAGGGACGCACTGAAGCTTGGTGCAGCCAACGCCAAGGCTCTGTGGGGGAGGACCACAGTCTAGGGTCCTTCCGCTGCTGGACATGGGGGCCAGGGTGTGGTGGAGACGTCCCTCCAAATAAAGGAAGGGATTCTGTGTAAATCTGGCAATAAATATCTGTATTGAATGTATAACCTCCGGGAATGTCGGATGGAGTTTTTGAAAAGAAAATGTTTTGTAAATATTTATTACTGGAATAAAGTATTTTTTGATATTAAAATAAAAATTATGCTGAAATGAAACATTACAGCTGGAATAACCCCATCAAGCTTGTTCCACTCAGACGTGATCTAACTGATGCAACTCAGTTCATGATAAAACAACCATCACCCTCTCCGTAACTCCACCCAACAAAAATCAAGGGAAAAGAGTCAAGAGTATTTTATCATCATATGTCCCAAACAGAGCAATGAAGTTCTTACTTGCAGCAGCACAACAGAATATGTAAACATAATACTCTGTAAACAATATAAAGGAAAAAAGTTTAGAGTTCCAGAGGTAAAAATCAAACACCTGCAGGTGCCCGAAAGAGAAACAATTAACATTTCAGTACCAGGATGAAGGGTCTCAGACAGGAAAGATAAAATGTTTCACTTTCCACAGATGCTGCCTGACCTGTTGAGCGTAGGTGTTTCAAACGTTTTCTGTTTATAATTCCAGCTGTAGCCCACCATCCCATGTGCTATCCGCAGGAAGTGGCATCAGCCATAGGAAAAAATCTGTACTCATTACTTTGGCTCCAAAGTCAATAATCCTCTGCAAAAATAACACCCCTAAATCAGTATGGGAAAATACTTTAATCAGTTCAATACCCTTGGCTTGCCTAATGCTTGTTGCTTTTGCTGATTAGCACCCTGGATGTAGCACATGACACAGCTGAAGCACAATTAAGGCATCATCCAACTGATCTCCTTGAATCATATCCATTCATAAACCATCTATTCTCATCTTGTTGATCAGGTATCAGAGAGGGTAACTAGTTGAACAGTGAAGATCACACATCCCAATGTTTGCACAAATTAGACACTTACACCTTAGTTCTTCCTGGAAGAATAAAGCTGCCAATAACAATCCCATTTCACAGTTCACTTCCACCTCAACAACAAACTTCATGATGCTGCTATACCTATCCTACACATTAGGGCCAGAGCCCCAGGTTTGGTCCTGACTATGGGTCCTGTCTGTACAGAATTTATACATTCTCCCATTGACCGCGTGGGTTTTCTCTGGGTGTTCCAGTTTCCTCACGCACACCAAAGCCATACAGGTTTGTAGTTTAATTGGCTTAGGTAAAATTGGAATATTGTCCCTAGTGTGTAGGATAATGCTAGTGTACAGAGTGATCGCTGGTCTTCGCGGACTCAGTGGGCTGAAGGGCCTATCTCTGCACTGCATCTCGAAAGTCTAAAGTATAAGCATGTTGTTCCCTATCGTAAAACAGATATCATTCTCTACAGGTTATGCCCTCCACCCATACAAGTAGCCTAACTGCTAACTCAGGTTAGAATAATTAATCACATGGTTTATGATGCCCACACCATCACTCACCATTTGTTTTCACCCACCATGAGGAAAGGAAATATATATTTTTTTTATGTTTTCATTTTACAGAAATGTGGGAATTGCTGTCCAAACCATCATTTATTACCCATCCGTAATTGCCTTTGAGAAAATGATGGTGAGCTGCCTTCTTGAACGGCTGGCTGCCTGGTGAAAGTGGTCTATCATTTATGAGAGGTTTAGCTGCAGAAAGTCCCATATGAATAAACAAACAAATCAGACTGGAAAAATAACAAATTTCAACACAGTTTGACTGTAATTTTCAGTTGAAATCCAGCTGAATGCTTCAACAAAACTTCTCTTAAAGTTTCAGTTTTTCCATTAATTCGAATACAAAACTTCAACAGAGCTTTACTCTAAGCCATTGTCCATAAACTTCAGCAACGTGTTTGTTCAAATCCACCCAGCCTCCAACTAACTGCAGAGTGAGTAAAATTGTGCTAAAATAGCCAAAGATTATTGTCTCAGATTAGCCATCATTCAAGTTAAAAATTTGAATAATTATTGAGAGGGTATAATATAGATCTGATAATTTGGCACCTTTGGGAATTTGGTGCTGCCTGTCTACTAGACTTTAGACTTTGCACTTTAGAGATACAGTGTGGTAACAGGCCCTTCGGCCTACCGAGTCCACACCGAGCAGCGATCACCCCGTACGGTAACACTATCCTATACACTGAGAACAATTTACAATAGCCAATTAGCCTACAAACCTGCTCGTCTTTGAGGAAATCAGAGCACCCGGAGAAAACCCACACGGTCACAGGGAGAACATACAAACTTGGTACAGTTAGCACCTGTAGTCAGGATCGAACCCGGGTCTCTGGCACTGCAAGGCAGTAACTCTACTGCTGTGCCATTGTACTAGATTTTACACATTTTTGGATGCTGTTCCCATACAGCAACTCATTTTGAATTTTATTTTTTTAATTGTTACACGGTAATATCATTAAATTTTGCAATAAAACCAAGGAGTTTAAAGAAATTGCAGGAAACAGACACCTGGTGAGCCATATGTCGAACCTCCATGATATCAAAACAATCAGATGACGGATTATCCGTGCTTTAATGTATCTGCTGAGCCAAGGCATTTTTAAGTCAACATTGAACTAAACTGCAGCCAGACAAAGATAGTCTTCATACAGAATTTCAGTTTCCGCGCAAAAATAATTTCGCATATAAAATTCAATCAAGCATTCAATGAGGTTCCAACAAGCACTAGAGGCCCTGCATGCAATCAGACCAAACTGTGCTCACGCGTCAGCATTGGTAGTGTTCCAGGAATTAGACCCAGCAAATGCGATGGAATGGCAATATATTTATTAGTCATAAATCAATTGGTATAGATACAAGTAAGAAGATAATGATATTTTCCTACACACTGTTTACCGAAAACACTCATTTCATTAGATCATAGGTGATAGGAGCAGACATAGGCCATTCGGCCTATCAAGTCAACTCCACCATTCAATCATGGCTGAACCCCCATTCTCCTGCTTTCTCCCCATAACCTCTGATACCTGTACTAATCAAGAATCTATCCAACTCTGCCTTAAATATATCCACTGACTTGGCCTCCACAGCCTTCTGTGGCAAAGAATTCCACAGATTCTCCAACCTCTGACTAAAGAAATTCCTCCTCATCTTCATAAAAGAACGTCCTTTAATTCTGAGGCTAGACTCTCCCACTAGTGGAAACATTCTCTCCACATCCATTCTATCCAAGCCTATCACTATTCTGTAGGTTTCAATGAGGTCCCTCCTCACTCTTCTAAACTCCAGTGATTACAGGCCAGGTGCCATCCAAAGCTCATCATATGTTAACCTACTCACTCCTGGGATAATTCTTGTAAACCTCCTCTGGACTCTCTCCTGACCCACCACATCCTTCCTCACATATGGTGCCCAAAATCTCACACTGAAAATAATTTGCCTTAAATATGCCTTTAGAGTGTCTCAGTGTGAAAACATAACTTGCTTGATTTTCACTGAAGTAGCTAATCAAAGTGAAACATAGAAAGAGCTTTGTGTAGATTATTGACAGTTTTCAAGTACTGCAATGTGGTTTGTTGAAAAGAGAGGACAGTGTTTCTTATGATTTTCTTCCTTCAGTACCAGCAACAAATGCCAAGGAACAAGATAAAAATATGATTCTTACAAATAAACAGAAGAGGCCTAATCAGATTTAATTCAACAAGCTGTCAATACCAAACAAAATGATTGTATCACAGTTACTGAATCCTTATTCTCAGTATGAATACTTTTTTTCTCTGCGGAAAATAACATCTAAAAACAGATACGTGTGAATCTGCAAATAATTGTAAAGGTGTTGATTTTCCATCAGGGAAATTGGTTAATATGGCGTCACCTATAAACCTTTCTTACTCTTATCGAGTTGCATAGCAAATGGTGTGAACATGGGTTCTGTATCATTTTATATTCACGTTCTCATATTAAATGACAGAGTGTTGGATAAAGCTGCTAAGACACAGTGATTGACATGTCATTTTAAGTGTCCTTTCAAATGCCTTTTCAAGGCAATCAATTTTGTTGTTCCATCTCATTAAATTTCACTGTTTTTACACTTTATACATCAGTCGATGGCAGCAGAATATTGTGACCTTGAACTAAAAGGCCCTGTCAGTTTATCCATGAAAAGAGTGCCTTTTGTTTTATCAGATAGAGACAGATATAATTTCCCATCAACAGTCAAGAATTCATCAAGCTGCAACAAAGGGCACAAAATCTACTGCTTCATCTTGACAATCTTGAGTTGTTAATCATACAGCATCTTCCAGTGTGATTTTAGAAAGAAGATTGTGTTGATCATTGTAAAGCAAAGGCCAATGGGGAACTGTCTCACCACACTGGGAACACATCATGCAGGCTCTATGAATGGAGAATGGGGCCGAGAGGGGAAGATAGATCAGCCATGATTGAATGGTTTGCTTTTGCTCCGACAACTTACAAACTCAGCTATGCATTGTGTGTGGTTTTCGGATCAGTTGAATTAATATTAGGATGAAGATAGACACAAAATGCGAGAGTAACTCAGCGGGACAGGCAGCATTTCTCTGGAGAGAAGGAATGGGCAATTTAGGATGGTTTTTCAAGTTAAGTCTGTAAAAGCATGTTGCTTAATAAATGCATACACAATGTTAATGGTAATATACATTTTGTATATTGAATATTGAATATTGTATATTGAAGTGGGAAAACAGCATGAAGTGTAAATCAGCACACACGGGGTGTTATGGTGCCTACTTGCTGTCTTCAGTTAATTAGCAGTTTGACTTTCAGGATCTGCAGGAACAAAATCAAGCAGAATGATAGATTAAACATAAGAAGGTCAGAACAACCCTCTCCTAACCCTGAGAAGGATCCAGGGACAGTCAAGCAGCCACTAGAATACAAATTAGAAGCTCAAACATGCAAAACAAGGCCACCAATGTCCCTGGGATGAAATGTGAGAGTGAATATAGCTAACCGCAAGGCTCAGTGCTGGGACCCCAGTTATTTACAGTGTATATTAATGATTTGGACGAGGGAATTGAATGCAACATCTCTAAGTTTGCGGATGACACAAAGCTGGGTGGCAGTGTTAGCTGCGAGGAGGATGCTAGGAGGCTGCAGAGTGACTTGGATAGATTAGGCGAGTGGGCAAATGCATGGCAGATGCAATATAATGTGGATAAATGTGAGGTTATCCACTTTGGCAGCAAGAACAGGAAAGCATGTGAACGATTAGGAGAAGGGGAGATGCAACGTGACCTGGGTGTCATGGTGCACCAGTCATTGAAAGCAAGCGTGCAGGTGCAGCAGGCAGTGAAGAAAGCGAATGGTATGTTGGCATTCATAGCAAGAGGATTCGAGTTTAGGTGCAGGGAGGTTCTACTGCAGTTGTACAGGGCCTTGGTGAGACTGCACCTGGAGTATTGTGTGCAGTTTTGGTCTCCTAATCTGAGGAAAGACGTTCTTGCCTTAGAGGGAGTACAGAGAAGGTTCACTAGATTGATCCCTGGGATGGCGGGACTTTCATATGAAGAAAGATTGGATAGACTAGGCTTGTACTCGCTGGAAGTTAGAAGACTGAGGGGGGATCTTATAGAAAGATATAAAATTCTTAAGGGGTTGGAGAGGCTAGATGCGGGAAGATTGTTCCCGATGTTGGGGGAGTCCAGAACCAGGGGTCACAGCTTAAGGATAAGGGGAAGTCTTTTAGGACCGAGATGAGAAAACATTTCTTCACACAGAGAGTGGTGAGTCTGTGGAATTCTCTGCCACAGAAGGTAGTTGAGGCCAGTTCATTGGCTATATTTAAGAGGGAGTTAGATGTGGCCCGTTTTGCTAAAGGGATCAGGGGGTATGGAGAGAAGGCAGGTACAGGTTACTGAGCTGGATGATCAGCCATGATCATATTGAATGGCGGTGCAGGCTCGAAGGGCCGAATGGCCTACTCCTGCACCTATTTTCTATGTTTCTATGTTTCTAAAGATAGACACAAAAAGCTGGGGTAACTCAACGGGTCAGACAGCATCTCATCATATCATATCATATATCTACAGCCGGAAACAAGCCTTTTCGGCCCTCCAAGTCCGTGCCGCCCAGTGATCCCCGTACATTAACACTATCCTACACCCACTAGGGACAATTTTTACATTTACCCAGCCAATTAACCTACATACCTGTACGTCTCTGGAGAAAAGGAATAGGTGACGTTTCGGATCGAGACCTTTTTCATACCCGAAACGGCCTCTTCTTCAGACAGACATAGCGAGGTTGTTCTGAGTATGTCATTCGGTTAAGGTCAAATGGGACAATCAGTTTCCATAGTTCATTTCCCGTTCTTGGAGGTAGGGCTACGAAACCCAGGGTAGTCACAAAGATGTCAGAAATGATTGATCACAAGCTCGCCTCAACTCGACTGGCTGATGAGAGAGTTTCTATACTTTGAGTGAAGATGTTGGAAGATGTTGCACCGTCTCTGATTATATATAAGAATGCCATACTCTGCACAATCAGGGAGAATGTGCAGATCACCCTTTCTCACTTGAAAGTGTAAGATTGATCGATGGAAATATGCTTCTGTTTGAGCTGAAGAACAGACAGTGCAAGTGGAGACACAAGGAACTCTAGCTACTCAAATGTTGAGTTAACCACAAAGAGCTGGAGCAGCTCTGCGGGTCAGGCAGCATCTGTGCAGGGAACGGACAGATGAGATTGTGAGTTGGAATCCTTCTTCAGGTAGTGCAAGTGATCATTTCATCACAGCTCGCAATATAACTAAAATCAGGAAGAGGCTGCAGCTCTTGGCAATAGCAATTGTTACCAAGGAACCACAAAAGCATCTTCATTGTCATGGCAATGTTCAGCTGCACATTGCTATGGCAATGAAGTCAGAACAGTTAGGTAGCCAGAATAACCCATCAACTGTTGGCAAAATTAAATGGAGCTCAGAATCATCTTCCAGTATTGAGACCCTAATTTTCTGTTAAAAGATAGCTGCCTTCAGCAAATTTCTACCACTGAAAGAGGTAAAAAAAAAAGATTACCTGGAGGAGAAAATGGCACAGAAGCAAATAAATGAATTTTGGTTTGAGGACATTAGTGCTGCCTTTAATGAAACCATTTCCTACATCCATTTTGAGCCATTAGACCAATGGCTCCTCTGACAATCTTCAACCGTCTGCAACATAAAAACTGCACGGTCATCAGGTTTTGGATGGACAGTGGGCACACGGGTTTCTGGGATATGTGTCAACACTCCAGCCTCCCAACACTGGGCTATTTTATCTTGGGAATCAGTTGTATCCCACAGAGGCAGCATGGTAGCACGGCAGTACAGTGCTACATTCCAGTTCCAGAGACCCATGTTCAATCCCCATTAAGGGGGCAGTCTGTAAGTTTGTATGTTCCCCTTGTGACCACAAAGGTTTACATCCGGTGCTCCGTTTTCCTCTAAAGACTTTGTTTTCAGGTTAATTGGCTTCTGTAAAATTGTCCCTAGTGTGTAGGATAGAACTAGTGATTGCTGATTGCTGATCAGTGCAGACTTGGTGGGCTGAAGGGCCTGTTTCCAAACTGTATCTCTAAACTAACCTAACTCCTAATGGGCATCTGGCCACACTAAAAATCAGACAACCCAGAAACTGTGCACCAACATTTGGGGAAGGCTTGAATTGAATCGGCCGGATGTCACAACTGTGAAGCAGAGCTGCCCAGACATTCTTTCCGGTGCTCAGAAGTGGTCATATTGTTTGAAGTCTCTGAAATAAAATCTATACTTAATTCTTGAATATTTTGCTCACAGGATGGATTGGGACATATGGCAATTTTAACATAGAAACATAGAAAATAGGTGCAGGGGGCCATTCGGCCCTTCAAGCCAGCACCGCCATTCATTGTGAGTACTGGCACACCATAGGGCTGTGTTCTGAGCCCCATGCTCTACTCCCTCTTCACACACGACTGTGTTCCTGCACCAACACCATTGTCAAGTTTGCAGACGACACAACGGTGATCGGGCTTATCACCAATGGTGATGAAACAAAATACAGAGCGGAGGTGAGAACCTGGCGGACTGGTGCTCTGATAACAACCTGTCCCTAAATACCACCAAGACCAAGGAGCTGATCATCAACTTCCGTAGGTTACATAACGGGGAATATGCCCCGATCTTTATCAACGGGGACAGTGTGGAGAGAGTGTCCAGTTTCAAGTTTCTGGGCACTCACATTTCGGAGAACCTAACATGGTCCAATAACACCGCTGCGCTGGTCAAGAAGGCACAGCAACGACTGTTCTACCTAAGAACACTGAAGAAGTCTGGTCTGCCCCAACAGCTGCTGATGACATTCTACCGCTGCACCATAGAGAGCATCCTAACACATGGCATCCCTGTGTGGTACCTCAGCTGCACGGAGGCAGAAAGGAAAGCTCTTCAGCGGGTAATCCATGGAGCTCAGAGCACCATCGGAACACAGCTACCAGCCTTGGAGGGCATCTACAACACACGATGCCTCAGAAAAGCCACCAGCATCCACAAAGACTCTTCACACCCCTGCAACAGTCTGTTCGAACTCCTTCCATCGGGCAGACGATACAAGGCCTTCTACGCCCGCACCTCCAGACTCAGGAACAGCTTCATCCCCAGGGCCATAGCTGCTATGAACCGGTCCTGCTGAGCCGGATGGTCACATCGCACAGTGATCCGGCACAGATCTACTTGCACTTTATTCTGTCTTAAAACTGTTACAATTTGTTTCGTTGGGTTGTTGTTGTTTAAATTAATACTGACTAGCTAATTAAATTATTGCATCGTATGGGAGGCGCATTCCCAATCTCGTTGTACAATGACAATAAAGATATATTGTATTGTATTGTATTGTATGGCTGAACATCCACAATCAGTAACCTGTGCCCAACTTCCCCATATCCCTTGATTCCGCTAGCCCCAATAGCTCTATCTAACTCACTCTTAAATTCATCCAGTGATTTAGCCTCCACTGCCTTCTGTGGCAGAGAATTCCACAAATTCACAACAATGAAGGCAACCCATTCCAGCCAGGTGAGACAATCAGGTGGGATGAGTTGAAAAAAACCCCAAACACTGCAAGTAATACCTACATGTCTAACAGTAAAGTAAAAACTCTCTCATGATTGTGCAGCATCAGTGAACTACAGTACATGTCTTCAGACTTTAACCTTTAGAGATACAGCGTGAAAACAGGCCCTTCGGCCCATCGAGTCCATGCTGAGCTGCGATCACCCTCACACACGAGGGACAATTTACAGCAGCCAATTAACCTATAAACCTGCACGTCTTTGGAGCGTGGGAGGAAACCGGAGCAAACTCACGCGGTCACAAGGAGAACGTACAAACTCAGTACAGACACCACCTGTTATCAGGATCAAATATGGGTCTCTGTCAGGGTAAGGCAGCAACTCTAGCTCTGCACCACTGTGCTACCCCAAACATCAGTTCGTTAAACATGATTTATGTACTTGTCGATGTCTATCTTCTTAAATGACTGCACCCTCTCGGTGCCTCTGTGAGCTGTATATCATATCTTAATTTAAACAATTCTTTGCAGTCTAAAACAGCTCAGTTACTGGCTGCGCCACAATCTCTAATGCTCGGTGCCCCTGGCACTGGTGTCACTGGTTTTGCAGGAACTGAGACAGGTTAAAGTCAGGAGGTGATGGGGAGGAGGCATCATCATCTCTGCCAACTCCAGCAATGCATTGCTGACTGATCCACATGAAAGCAGATTGTATCGATCCTTCTGCCTACAATCACAGGACAGTTCATTGAATAGTGTCAATCCGTACCCAGGGTACCATCGATGGAGCACTAGAGCACTCTCTAAAGGCAACACAAGAAATACTAGATGGCATCTCAAGGAAACAAAACCACTGTGCGAGGGGCCAAGAGAAATGTCCAGCCTAATGTCTACTTGATCAAGCGTGTTGCCATTTCACTTACCCAATGCCAGCTGTCAGTTGGCTCATTTTAAGAGCTAATTAAACTCCTACCCTTCCACCTCTGGGAAACTGCTGCGGGAAGACACATTGTTTTCTTCAAATGAAACTGGAGCCTCAAATGACTCAATGCCTCTGCTCACACTCTGCCCATTTGTCACAACCAACCTTGTGCTTCATTTCCAAAATATTTCAAAATTTAAAAAACAACCATATTAAATTATTTCTGTAATAATAATTAATAATTCATAGTGTTTTCAATGAGGACTATCATCCCCAAATATCCACTGATTCATACCATATCTTCAACAGGAATTTGACAAAGTCAACCAGAAAACAACAACAATGACCATTTTCTTGCAACTGCTGGGAATTATGAGGGATTTTGCAAGGATGCAAAGCTCTGGTCGCATTTCCCTGGATTAGTGGAAATATAGGCAGCCCCAAGCCCAGAGGATTGTATGGTGGAAGCTTCCATTTTTCCAGCTTAGTTAGGGTCCACATTGTATGGGAAACTGAGGGACATTGAGAGAATTCCGGCATACTGAACTCCAAATGAATGGAAGCTGTTTTCATTGTGGAGAAGATTCTGACAATAGATTGGAGCAGGATTGAATCCCCTGACCCATCTCCCACAACATCCACCACTGCCACCTCACCTCAGCACACAAGGCTGAGGGAAATAACAGCGAGATCATCTGAACCACCCCTGCACCACACTTCCCAAAGGATCTGGACATATCCAGGAACACCCAGCTTCCAGCTCCAGGGAACTAATAAGTAAAATTCATCAATTGGAAAGCAATACCTATGGCTCCATGGAAACTATCTACCCTCCACCATGACCTCCCCATCGTCCATTGGGTCCATGCCTGGAGGGTCCAGGTCAGCATTATTCAGGCAGTTAAACTTTCAATTGTTCACCATTTGACATCAGATGCAAAAACAGATTATTGCTTGAGATAAGGACAATTTATTGTGCATTGAATACATTCATCTTTAATGAATCCTGTAATAGGTCAACATTGTCAGTAAAACAGGCAGGATTCTATCATCATGCAGAAAATTACTGTAAATTACTGATGTGTATCGTTTATAAATGACAAGGTGGTTATCTTTCCCGTAGATAAAAGCATTCCCAACATATAAATACAGACTGCATATGGAGCTTTGTGACAAATAACATGAAGCCTGTTCAATTTGACACAAACGTATTCATTGCTGCAGATACACCAAGTACCTTTGAAATTATCAAAGAGAACCAGCCAGCAAGGAATGGTTGATATGCCACTTATAAAGATTTTAGCTAGTGACAGTTTATGTTTGCCTCAGATTCCCAGATGTACTATTCTACATAGTTATTAACCTGATGGAACAAAGTTCATCCATCACACAATAGGCAGAGAATTTTAACTTCATCCATCCAGCAAAAATTGAAATCGAAATTCAGGGTGGCACGGTGGCACAGCGGTTAGAGCCCAGGTTCGATCCTAACTATGGGTGCTGTCTGTACAGAGTTTGTACATTCTCCCCTTGACCGGGTGCTCCGGTTTCCTCCCACACTCCAAAGATGTACAGGTTTGTGGGTTAATTGGCTTCTGTAAAATCGTAAACTGTTTCTCGTGTGTAGGATAGTGTTAGTGTACGGGGTGATCGCTGGTCGGCGCGGACTCGGTGGGCTGAAGGACCCGTTTCCGCTCTGTACTGGAAAAACTATGAAGGTCTGACAGCATCTGTGAAGATAGAAACATCTGAAATTGGGTTTGATTGTTCCATAGCTATGTTCACCTCATTTTTTGTGGAATAGAATAAAAATGTGTCTAACTTTACTAGGTGTCCTGTGAATAAATGTAAATTGCATCCTATCATGTATACGTGACCCTAACCTTTCAGTCTATTGAGCAAGTATTCAATGTAACACTGACTTTCATAGTTCCACTCTTTCATAGTTCCAATTTCTTCATACAAATTAAGACTATATCTATAAAATCTTTGATAACTTGCAAAGTAGTTCCCAGGCAATCTTAGTTTAGTTCAGTTCAGAGATACAGCGCAGAAACAGGCCCTTCGGCCCAAACCAACCAGCGATCCTCATATACTAGTACAATCCTACACACTGGGAACAATTTACAATCTTTACCAAAGCCAATTAACCTACAAACCTGTACATCTTTGGAGTGTGGGAGAAAAGCAGAGTACCCAGGGAAGAACCCACACGGTCACATGGAGAACGTACAATCTCCACACATCCGTAGTCAGGATGGAACCCGGGCCTTTGACGCTGTAAGGCAGCAACTCTACCGCTGCGCCACCATGCTACTCTTTATCCCTCTCCCTTCCTCAAGTTACTTCAGGTTTCCCTTCAACTACCACTGTAAAATGAACTACACTTCCCCGATTCCTAGGTAAATACCATTAAACAGGGGAAAAAAATCTCTAAAGAAAAGCCTACACTATCAGCGGGAGATCATCAATTGCTTTTAAAAGGATGTAAATCCTAGTGTCGGTACCTTGAGCAAGTGAGGCCGGAAACCAGGCTTCTTTTAAACTTCAGGCTCAAAGATTTTTTTGTCACATCTAATGTAGACCATTAATCCACATTATTCATTCAGTCACCTCACTACTTCTACCCATTTATTAATGTTCAGGTTAAGATGATTGCCTGTAATTCTTACTTACAAATAAATGGTGGCAATATTTTTGGGTAGATTTTGAAATGGAGGGGGTAGGATGTGATTTATCCTGCAGCAGAGCTTGGAAACAGCAAGGTATCCTAGTCATTTCTACCCACAATAACACAGAGGACACAGGGATGTCTAACTAATGCATTTATTCTATTCACCTCCGACACATGACCCTTCTGTCCTGTACAATAGAGAGGGTGTGAGCTGGAAGGAATAATGGTGATACTTTTTACGCAAGGTAAATTGGATATCAGCTGGGTCTCAAAGGGCCTTGCAATTTTTTGGGAGGATAATTTAAGTGCAGATAAGACAATGTCAACCTGGTTGGATTGATCATTCAAAATCTGTCCCCAAAAGGGATATCCATCCACTGGGGTGTGAATTAGCATTCTTCTTAGTTAAATTTGAAATCCTGATCGTTGTCACCTTATTAAAACTGAAACAATAATGAAAAATCTGCCCTTTCTGTCTTTTCCTGATAACTGTTACGAAAGACTTGATGAGAAAGTTTCATCCGTCTCACATTAAAATTGCCCCAGTGGTTTAGGTATATCAAGCTCATAATGGAACTAGCTTAATGACACGCTGTACTTTAGTGCTAATGAAGTACAGTGGAACTATGAATTTTTATTTTGAGATACACCCTTTCACTGATTCAAGGACATTATCTGCAGGATGAAAAAGACTAGTAAAATTATGATTGATGGCATTGTTAAAGGATGAAGAGGCAATAAAGGTACAAACCTTGGATAGATAATGGCTGCCTTTTTTAATTAGTCATGTATGATCTCTTTCAGAACAATGTTTAATATATATACTATAAGTCTGTGCTTATCCTTTACCCTGGGGTACAGTATTAAGACACTCAAAAACGTAACTACGGTTACACAGTTCATCCACTTAATTATTTAAACAAGCTTATAGCTGAAAATTTTCTTTTCATTTTCTAAAACTTGATTAAATATGGCATAAAGTCATGACCAATTTTCTTCAACTTGTTGCAACACAAATGGTTAATGCTAATTGAAACGATGAAACATTTTTATTTGCAAGTTAAGATTTGAAATGATAGCATTCAGCTTGCAACCATTAAAAATAAACAAGGATTTCAAAAAATATTGTGCGGCCTTTGTCCCTTGGAAAATGAATCACAAATTTGTGCTGCCCACAGTTCACAGACGGAAAATATAAATTTATACTCAGAATTTCAGTGTTACTGCAGTTGTTATTTTAATCTAATGTTGCTTACTACTGAATCAATCATCAATCTCCTTTTTTTCCAGTTGCGCAAGGATGAGATTTAGCAGTCTAACGCTATTCTATGATCAACTAAACTGACTTGACTTTTATCAAGGTTAGACTGCAATGGTATTTTAATTTGACTGGTATCTATAAATCCCACAGCACAAACCAGAATGAACTGATAAAATCACCATTGGTAATGATCTATTGCAATTCAAGTCTTAATTGCAAGCAGTTATAGATAGCAGAGTGTTCCCTTTAATAATTCATTGCTGTTCAGCCAAAACATTTGAGCTTTCATCGAGAAAATTCGATATTGGACTTCAGTTTTTTTTTTTTTTTAATTATTTTGTTCACTGAGGTGAAGAATGCCATTCCTGCAGTTTCACACCAAGCACTTTGTCTACTGCATAGGTACAAAGTCTTGTGCTTACTGGTCCTATGGCCTACTTCTGCTTTGTGCTCCTTTGGCCTCTGGAAGTGATAAAGCATTTGTATTAATGACTCAAAAATATGTGTATAATGCACCACTAATCAAATTGAAAGCTTTTCACTGTACCTCTGTACACGTGACAATAAACTAAACGAACTAACTAAAATAGTGCACTCTTTAAATACGCTGCAATGCACTTTACCATTATAAATAATGAACGTTTGTGCTCTGATGATGTGTGCAACATCAGGACAAGATCGCTATTGACTGACAGAACAAGGCTTAAATGAAGCACTCTTCCATTGCTGGTGATCTACGGATCTCAGTAATGGAGCGATCAGCACATTGCTTTTGGTGGGGAGGGCAATATCCCAGCATGACGATCGATCAAAGTGCAGAAAAACATAACATATGGAAAATGGTATTGTGGAAATTGGCTCGCTAGAAAGTTTCCATCGTTTAAAGGCAGCTCCAAAGAGAGAACACAAATTCTATTGTTAAATTGGAGCACAGGCCAATTAGTGGAACTGAAGAAATATCTGCCTGCATATGTGCAAAAAGCCTTGTTCAAAGACAAAACTATACTCGGGGTTTGTGCTTTCATCATTGTGCAATGGTCTGACTGATGTTGGACCGTGGGCCGAGGTGCCTTTTGTTTCATGTCGTGACCCACATCCCATATCTACCTGTATTTATAACATAGTGTAAAAATATTATAGAAATTATATCTGAAACTCGTCAAGAACAAAACCTGCACATATTTTTTAAATATGGAAAAACCTCCAAAATCTTGTCAATTTTCCAAGTAGTAATTGTCCAATCAAAGCACGTTTGTTGTTGAGTCGGACACCAATTGACCAATCACGCGCATTGTTTCAGGATAGCTAGGCAGGGAGCCCACTGGAATCATGGCGGAGAGTATTTCGTCTATTTTCGGTTTAAACCAGCATCTGCAGTTCCTTCCGACACACTAGCACAAAGGAAGATGGTTGTGGTGACTGGAGGTCATCTCAGCCACAGAACACCTCTGCGGGAGTTCCTCAGCCACATTCAGCTGCTTCATCAATTACCTTTCTTCAGTCGTAAGGTCAGAAGGAAGGATGTGCGCTGATGATTGCACAATGTTCAGCACCATTTATGACTCCACAGATACTGAAGCCATTCTATGTCCAAATGCCAAAAGACCTGAACCATGTCTAACAATAGGCTTGGTAGGGTCTCGACCCGAAATGTCACCCATTCCTTCTCTCCTGAGATGCTGCCTGACCCGCTGAGTTACTCCAGCATTTTGTGTCTACCTTCTAACAATAGGCTGATAGGTGGCAAGGAAGATTCACCTGCACAAGTGCCAGGCTGTGACAATAACAAACAAGAAAATCCAACTATCATCTCCTGACATTCATTGGGATTTACTTAACCGAATCCGCAATATAGATATCTGGGGATTATCATTAACCAGAAACTGAACTAGATTAGCTATTTACACAAAGTGGCTAAAAGAGCAGGTATGGGGCTAGTAATCTTGCAGCAAGCAGGGTGGCATGGTGGCGCAGCAGTAAAGTTGCTGCCTTACAGCACTTGCACTGCCAGAGATCCAGGTTCAATCCCGACTACAGGTACTGTCAGTATGGGGTTTGTACGTTCTCCCCGTGACCTACATACGTTTTCTCCGAGATCTTTGGTTCGTTCCCACACTCCAAAGATGTACAGGTTTGGTATAAATGTAAATGATCCTTAGTGTGTGTAGGATAGTGTTAATGGTGTGGTATAAATGTAAATGTAAATTGTCCCTCGTGTGTATAGGAAGGTGTTGAGGAGCAGGGATCGCTGGTCGGTGCAGGCTCGGTGGGCCGAAGAGCCTGTTTCCACACTGTATCTCTAAACTAAACTAAAGCAAGCAACTCCCCTCCTAACTCCCCAAAACGTGTCCCCCATCGACAAAGCTCAAGTCAGGAGCGTGGTGGAATACTCTCCATTTGTCCAGATGAGCACATCTTCAACAATACACAAGAGCCTTGATACCAAACAGGACACAGTGGTTCTCTTAATTGACACCCATTCACATTCATCCACTCACCCCACCCCTGACACAGAGTGGCAGCAGTTTGCACCATCTACAGGATGCTTTGGAGCAAGTCATTGAAACTCTTGAGAAGGCACCTTCCAAATCCATAAGAAGGACTAGGGCTGCCAAAGCTTGGGGACACCACCACCTGGAAGTTGCCCTGCTAGCCAGACACCATCCCCACTTGGAAACTTGTCACTGTTCCTTCACTGTGGGTCAAAGTCCTGGAATTCACTCACTCACAAACAACACAAGGATTGCAGTGATTCAAGAAGGTAGCTCACAGGCACCTACTCAAGAGCATCTAGAGATGAGTAATGTCAGCCCTGTGATGCTCACATCCCTTGAATGAATGTTCTAAATAAAGAGTGCACTCACCGATACCAATTCAAGAACACGAATTCACAGATTAAGAAGTTCTCTGTCCAATTTAGTTTTCATATCAACACAAACAGAATATCTCTGCAGCAAATTCTGGCAAAACCCTGCAGTGCGTGTTCAGAATTCTCTCTCTGAGCTCTCGGAAAGCCACGGAGAAGCCGGGACCAGAGCAGGCCAGAGCGGTATCTCGTGGATCGACGGAGCACGTGGCTGGAGCCTGGGTCGACAAGAGCCCGTGGCTGGGGCCTGGGTCGACGGGGCCCATGGCTGGAGCCTGGGTCGACGGGGCCCTTGGCTGGAGCCTGGGTCGACTGAGCCCTTGGCTGGAGCCTGGGTCGTCGGGGCCCGTGGCTGGAGCCTGGGTCGGCAGAGCCCGTGGCTGGAGCCTGGGTCGGCAGAGCCCGTGGCTGGAGCATGGGTCGACGGGGCCCGTGGCTGACGGAGCCTGGGTCAACGCCACAGAGGCGTCAGGGCGGGACCCGGCAGCGATAGTAGGGAAGCCGGTGCAGCGGTCGATGAGGGCGCTGACCGACGGACGAGGACGGACCACGTGGAAGAACAGTGGAGAACCCGGCGTAGGGGGACCGAGTGAGGGAATTGGGGAGGGGAGGGGGGGCGAACAAAGGTCATCTACAGATTAAATGTTATGGACATTGGGAGGATTTGCAAATGAGGGCTACTACCTTTAAGAACATCAAGAAAAGTAAAAGAAAATTTGAGGACTTCTTTGTTGGGAGTGGGGAGGGCGGACGTTCCGGGAGAATAGAAACTCTCACCATACACTAACACTAGTTAACATACACTACATTTCATTTCCTTCATCTAAATCTCTTCATGTATCTATAGAAATCCAGCTCCCCATAGAGTAATATACGGCTACCTATTATTGAGCACAAGAGGGCGCTGTGACCTTTTCTAATTAGCTGAATTAATTAGTGTGCAACGTTTTGCACTGATGAGTTATGAATTCCTTCTCAATGATTTTTTAAATCTAAATCTGTGCCAAATTTCAAGTAGATACCAGAGATACGTCACAAAAATTAAAATCAAGCCACATTTTCGATGTTCGGCCCGTGCGCGGTCTATCTGGGGTGCCAAATACACACGTCAAGTCAAGTCAATTTTATTTGTATAGCACATTTAAAAACAACCCACGTTGACCAAAGTGCTGTACATCTGATTAGGTACTAAACATCTGATTAGGTACTAAACATCTGATTAGGTACTAAATGTGTGCTGCCATTTCCAATGCTAAGAACAAATGGCAATTTACACCACAGAAGCAAAGAACTGCAGATGCTGGTTAATCCAAAGGACAATAAATTCTGGAGTAACTCAGCAGGTCAGGCAGCATCTCTGGAGAAAATGGATTGGTGACATTCCAGGTCGAGACCCTTTATTCAATACTGCAGTTTGCTTCTAACCACGTAACTATAATGCAATCTCAGAGGCATTTATATTGGAGACATGCAATCCATAACCAACAAAGCACAGGTTAGACATTCTCCCAGATTTGTATTAGATTCTTTGATATCCAAGCACCAGAAGTCTAATCAAGGAGTGATTCCAATTCCCAGGCAGAATTGATTTTTGCAACATGTCAGTTCAAATTTTGCAGTCTCATACATAGTCATTGTTCAATTGTGAAAACAGATCAGTGTTACAAGATCACCACCATCTGTGTGAAGTTTACAGCCAGTTAGCTGAAGGCAGGACTAGTTTCACCAGGAGGTGGGATTGCCAGTGCTTTTAAAATGAGTAAGCCCAGAGCAACTGTAGCAAATCAGATCACTGTGACATATACATAGCTCTGTGCAGAAGCAGGAAGTCTTCTGTATACCAGCAGATGGAAATGGCTACCCAACGATTAACAGCTAGGACAGCATTTCACAGAAAGCACTTCCACAACAAACCATGAAATTCAGAGCACAAAGGGAGTAAATATTGTCACAAATATCCAAAATGTACACCTCCAAAGTCCACACCATATTCAGTTGAAATGGTTTTGATTTTCTGCAGTTTCATTATGCAGAAAATGAAGTTTTACCCGTACCCAAGTTAAAATCATCACCTGCTTTGGTTAATCTTAACGTACCAATGGCATGAAAAGATGGCAGAGATAATCTTCACTACACATTGTGGGTTATTGCTTGAGCACCTGCTTGAGAAGCACACATGATGTCATTCTAGCAATGAGAATACTTCTATACAATATCCCTTCTGCTACAGTCATAGGTATGCATCACGGCATTCCGATTGATCTATGGGAAAGACTGCAGGGGTGTTTCATTATCATTAAAGCTCATATTGGGCAAAGACTGTCCAGCAGCTAAAGGCGTGCAGGTGTCCACATTATAATCAGTACATTACAATCTGTACACATTAAGTATTCAAGAGGAGACAGATACAGGTGATAAACACCAAGAATCATTTATACTTGGTCTATTATCTTAGGGGTACACGTCAACCTCCTCTAACCTCATCAACTACATCCAGTCTTTCTGATGTGGCCTCCTGTACATCAGTGAAACCAAGCGTGCACTTGGCGACTAGTTCGCCGATCACTTGCGCTCGGCAACCAAAGCTTACTGGATGTCCGTGTAGCTAACCATTTTAACTTCTCTTCGCAGTCCCATTCTGACCTTTCTGCCCTAGGGCTCCTCCATTGCCCGAGAGAAGCCACACATAAACTGGAGGAACATCTCCTATTCCACTTGGGTAGTTTGCATCCCAACAGTATGAACATTGAATTCTCCAATTTTAGATAACTACATAACCTTCTCCTCTCCCTTCTTCCCACATATAAACCCCCACCCCCCACCCATCCCCTCTCCTGTGCCCTACTTGGTCCCATTTAACAACCAGGAAAGCATATGGACCAGATATTGGCCTCACATCAGCTCCACTATTATTTCTTTACCTGCTCTGAAAATGTTGTAGCCAGTAATGTTTAGTTCTGACCCTAATAGTGTTGACCCTCCGTCTAGCTAAAACCATCATGTTCCTCAATTTTAGTAAACCACCTTCTTCACTCAAGTGCATTCTGTTAATATCATAGCCATCGAATAGCTATGAATAGTGTCACACAGGGGTCCAACTTGCCCATGCCGGCCAAGATGCCCCATCGACACTCGTCCCACCTGCCCTAATCAAGAGTCCAGAGTGTTTCATTGTCAATATGTACCAAAACAGAACAATTACATTCTTATTTGCAGCAGCAGCACAACAGGTTTGTGAGCACAGTACACATTAGATAATAAACAAACAAAAAGTTGAATAAATTCAAAATAATACAAATATATAGTGCTAGAACAAAAACAAAACATCGTCCCTAGTGCAACCAAGGCAGTCCATTGTGTCTAATAGCCTGATGGTTGTTGGGAAGAAACTGTTCCTGAACCTGGGCGTTTAAAAGGTTCAGACTCCTTTACCTTCTTACCGATGGCCGGAGTGATACGAGAGCATTGCATGGGTTCTTGAGGATGTTGACTGCCTTTTTCAGACAGCGTCTCCTATAGGTCCCACGAGTGGCGGGGAGCTCAGCAACCGTAGTGGACCCGGTAATGTTCACCATTGGCATATTTACATAATTCAGTACTTCTTCCAAAGAAAAACATTTGCCACAAATTTTGTCATTCTTCTGCTAATCTGGATACCCTCCATTTAAGGAAAATCTTGCACCATAATCTCAAAAACATACACTGCCAACTAACTTTCTGCAACTGTTATTTTAAGGTAGAAAACACAGCAATCAATTTGTACATAAAATGCCTTCATCAAAGCAGTACTGATAGGTTTGATATAACTTTTTTTATACGTTCACGCAACTACAAAAAAAAAGTAACTCCTATTTTTGCCTCCTATTCTTTAGCAAATATAATTCCAAGCAAAATTTACATTTGAATAACAACTGATG
Organism: Rhinoraja longicauda; assembly: GCF_053455715.1. Lineage (NCBI taxonomy): Eukaryota > Metazoa > Chordata > Chondrichthyes > Rajiformes > Arhynchobatidae > Rhinoraja > Rhinoraja longicauda. Next base: position 56,828,883 of record NC_135959.1, read on the forward strand.
AATAACAGCTGGTGATGCAAGAAGTGAAAATTCATTTACAATCTGGGAAGTCTATTTCAGCGTAACAAATGTGATTTTAAGAACATACATGATTTTTTTTTTTAAAGCAGTCACTTTCCACTCAAGGGGTATTTCAAATCTTGCGGCTATTTTACTGCAATCAATTAAGCGTTTGATCAATGCAGCAGGGATCAAGGCAGCTTAATTGAAGGCAATTGGCACATGGCACGGCTATCTGGAGAGGTGTAAGTTAGAACAAAACGGATCAAAACCGGCTATTTTGGAGTAGAGCCCCGTTATTTGATCCAGGGAGAAAATCATGTGAAGTCAGATGAAGGAACATTGCAGTTTAACTGACGGGAGGATTGATGACCTTTGACTGACAGCCTTTTGAGAGAGGCATCTTCTGGATCCAGCGCCTCTGGTGCGGCTTTTAACCGAAGCGCAACCGTATAGCAGCCAGCCCTAGTGGGACGCCTGAGATAGGCGCTATCTGCGCCTGGCACCTGTCGCTGATCGGCTGCGCTCTTCAGCATCAGCCTCTGCAGGCTCCTTCTTCATTACATTTCATAAATGGGAAACAAATTTGCAGAACTGAAAAGATTTCCTCTGTTTAAAAATATCTGAACTGGGGGGGGGAAACCCCAACTTAGAGTTACATTTTTCAGCGTCCGTAGAATTATATTCCGCCTGGCGTATCGCGTTTATTTTCACAGAGCACACATCACTGAATAATCATCCATCCAGTGTGGTGATTAGTGATGTGACAGGTTGCGAATGTATTCTCTCCTGGTTTCTTTTCCTGACGTGTTTATCGTAGGCATGTAACATTACCTGTAGGATTGTGTTTATTTATCAATTTTTCCCATTTGGTTATACTGCATCTTGTATAGGATTTCAGTTTAATTAGAAATGGGAGAATCTAAAAGCAAGAAACTGCAAATGTTGGAAAACTAATAAATCAGAATATGCCAGCGATATACCCTAGGGCAGGCTGTATCTGTGGAGAGAAAAACAGGGTTAATATTTCAGTTTGTTGACCCTTCATCTTGTGTAGGAAGGAACTGCAGATGCTGGTTTGTACTGAAGATAAACACAAAATGCTGGAACATCTCAGTAAGTCAGGCAGCATCTCTGGGGAGAAGGAATAGATGGCATTTTGGGCCTGAACCCATCCTCAGTCTGGCAGTCTGAGGGTTCCGACCTGGAACGTCACCTATTCCTTTTCTCCAGAGATGCTGCTTGTCCCTTCATCTAGAATCCATGTGATACAAATCCCAATAGTCATCAGGTCATAAGCCCATGAAGAATAGGAGTAGAATTAGGCAATTCGGCCCATCAAGTCTACTCTGCCATTCAATCATGGCTGATCTATCTCTCCCTCCGAACCCCATTCTCCTGCCTGCTCCTCATAATCTCTGACACCTGTCCCACGAACAAGGGTAGTGAAAGCTGCAGAAGATGGTTGATCTATCTGTAGATGTAAATAAAGGGAGATGAAGGAGGGCAAAAAAGGAAAACAAAATAATAACAATGCTGCAGGGAACAAATTATTGGAAAACCAAAACAAAAGCCTACTCAGCAAGGTGGACACCAGAGGGGAAAAACAGAGTTACTGTTGTCAGTTGGTTGAAAGGTACTGCTGTCGTTCTGGCAGAAATGGCTACTTCTGAAATAAACAGGGCAAAACCATTGCATAGCAATTAAACAATTGGATAAGTATTGGATAGACTCGGCTTGTACTCGCTGGAATTTAGAAGATTGAGGGGGGATCTTATAGAAACTTACAAAATTCTTAAGGGGTTGGACAGGCTAGATGCGGGAAGATTGTTCCCGATGTTGGGGAAGTCCAGAACAAGGGGTCACAGTTTAAGGATAAGGGGGAAGTCTTTTAGGACCGAGATGAGAACGTTTTTTTTCACACAGAGAGTGGTGAATCTGTGGAATTCTCTGCCACAGAAGGTAGTTGAGGCCAGTTCATTGGCTATATTTAAGAGGGAGTTAGATGTGGCCCTTGTAGCTAAAAGGATCAGGGGGTATGGAGAGAAGGCAGGTACAGGATACTGAGTTGGATGATCAGCCATGATCATATTGAATGGCAGTGCAGGCTCGAAGGGCCGAATAGCCTACTTCTGCGCCTACTTCTGCACCTATTTTCTATGTTTCTATGTTTCTAGGTAATTTAGTGGTTTGGATGATAGACACAAAATGCTGAAGTAACTCAGCAGGAGAGGCAGCATATCTAGAAAGAAGGAATGGGTGATGTTTTGGGTCAAGGCCCTTCTTCAGACTGTCAGGAGAGAGGGTGATACAGAGATAGGGAAGTGTAAGGTGTTTAAACAGGACAAAGGGGAAGGAGATCAAAGAAAATGTAGAATAGATCATTGTTAGCTCGGAGAAGGTAACAACAAAGCAAACAGAGATGAAACGTAAATGAGGACAAGCAGACTGATCTTTCAGCTCTGCTCTTTGTCCAACCATCTGCCTATCCCCCCACCCCCTCTCCTGTATTCATATATATACACAGCCGGAAACAGGCCTTTTCGGCCCTCCAAGTCCGTGCCGCCCAGTGATCCCCGTACATTAACACTATCCTACACCCACTAGGGACAATTTTTACATTTACCCAGCCAATTAACCTACATACCTGTACGTCTTCACCTATTACTTGACAGGCTTTGCCCTCCCCTCCTCTCTTCTAGATTTCTTCCCACCCTCCCTCACTACAATCATTCTAAAGAAACATTTATTCATGTTCTCCAGAGACGCTGCTTGATCCACTGTTAATCCAGCATTTTGTGTCTTCAGTCAGTTCATCTGGCCTATTTATTTTATAGTCCATGCATGATTTGTTTTATCCTGAGCTTCATCCAATTCATTAATCACCTAAGGAAAACATTTTACAAAATGTAACCCTCCTCCCAAAGATTATTTGAGAAACTGCCAGGCTGTCTGCCTGAAACCTTTAAGGTCCTGCAAGTTGATTTGCTTTCCAAGCATGATATAGCCTTCTGAATAAGGGTATCGAACCGAAATGTCACCCATTCCTTCACTCCAGAGATGCTGCCTGTCCCGCTGTGTTACTCCAGCATTTTGTGTCTATCCTCGGTTTAAACCAGTTCCTTCCTACATATGATATTGCGTTTGCTTTTCCAGTGAATGATGAACTGTCTTCCAAAGGATATATAATTATCCCCGCCTATATTTATCCCAATAAACATCAATCCCAATACTGACAAGGAAAAAAATCGTTATTCTTAATTATTACAATTGTCCTCTGGTTAAAACACATCAGTGTTCATGGGAGGTATCAGCCTTGGCTGACTGGTAACACTGTTGAATCTGGATCAGAGAAATTATAAGTAAAAACAACAGGAACTCGAGCACATGAAAAAGGTTCACCCTCCACTGCTTCACTGTCCCTGATGTAGCTTTCAATGTGATGGAAACCTGCAGCTTCATTTATAGGCTTGTCACAATCAAAGGCTCCCATGGCACTAGTACAAAAACATATTTTTCTTTTTTTTTTTTTCATATTTCAGATACAGCGTGGAAACAGGCCTTTTCGGCCCACCAAGTCCGCGCCGTCCAGCGATCCCCGCACATTAACACTATCCTACACACACTAGGGACAATTTTTACATTTACCCAGTCAATTAACCTACAAACCTGTACGTCTTTTGAGTGTGGGAGGAAACCGAAGATCTCGGAGAAAACCCACGCAGGTCACGGGGAGAACGTACAAACTCCTTACAGTACAGCACCCAGGGCCGTCTTAACGCATGGGCCTGATGGGCACTTGCCCGGGGGCCCACGAGCATAGGGGCCCCATGCTGATCTGTGTATGTTAAGTGACTTGCAATAAATAAATACTACTTTAAAAATGTAGGTTCAATAAGTGCTTTTTTCGCAACATTTTCGGTCACTAAGTGCTTCTCACAGCGATCTGTAAGTGCTTTTCGCAACAATGTAGCACCCTAAGTCCATCGCTAAGTGCTTTTCGGTAAGTGCTTTTCGCCGGCACGACAGGGGGGGCTGGTAGGGAAAGGGGGGTGGGGGAGAGTAACGGTAGGGGCCCCAGTACACTGCTTTGCCCGGGGGCCCATAATGCTGTAAAAACGGCCCTGACAGCACCCGTAGTCAGGATCGAACCTGAGTTTCCGGCGCTGCATTCGCTGTAAGGCAGCAACTCTACCGTTGCGCCACCGTGCCGCCCCTATTTATCCTTCAACCAACATAATTGGTGGCTTGTGTAGGAAGGAACTGCAGATGCTGGTTTAAACTGAAGATAGACACAAAGATCTCGACCCAAAACATCACCCATTCATTCTCTCCATAAATGCTTCCTGTTCCGCTGAGTTACTCCTACAGTTTGTCTATCATTGGTGTCTTGCAGATGCTGTATTTACACCGACAATAGACACAAAATGCTGGAGTAACTAAATGGGACAAGCAGTATTTCTGGAGAAAAGGAATAAGTGATGTTTTGGATCGAGACCCTTCTTCAGACTGAAAGTTACTCGCTGAGTTACTCCAGCATTTTGAATCTATCTTCGGTGTAAACCAGCATCTGCAGTTCCTTCGTGCACACCGGGTAGTGCTGATGTTGCAGAGTTCCTGCAAAAATCCATGGATTTTTCTTTCCAGATAGTTTGCTGAGAATGAAATGAATCACATTCAACAGGTGCCTGTGTGCCAGTGTGTCCAGGGACAAGATTGACAGTATAATAGTAAGGCTTGCCAGAAACATTAAAAAACTAGTTCAATGCTAAATTCTGTTTCAATGTACCTTAAACAGAAAGTGAAAATAAATCTGTTCAGCTCCTTATAAAAGTGTAGAGGCAATGCTCAATTGAGAACTGTCTCAACAAGTAATAGCTTCCAGACTCAATCTGAGTTCCGCTGAATAAGCCTCACATTTAAGGTGAGCTGGAGCAATTGCCTGGAACCTAACTGCTTGGTGCCTAGGTATATGTCTTCAATAACTTCACTAGGGAGGATCTCATTTTAAATCAAGACTTTGAAAAATAATAGTGCACTCAAATTAGAAGCAATCTTGTCCAAATCAATTCTATTGCTGCTTCTTTGCCCAATTTTGTGAAATGGCTTCCACTCCCAAGACTTCTGATTAATAGCTGGGCCTGACTGCCTAAAGTCATTGGGCAGTTGGAATCGCTGACCTCCTGTATCATTCAGTATCATTGTAATGGCAACTTTCAGTCTTTTCCAGTAAAGTATTTTCTAATTGCCATTACTCTACAGGGAGTTGGAGTGATCTTAACGCAAGCCCCCACGGAGAGATCTTCCAGTCGTTTTTCCAGTTTAATTAGTTGCTTATTGAAGTAGTTATACAAACAAGGAGATGAACATACTGTACCTATTTCGTATACAAGTCATAGCTGGCTGCTCTGTTCCCCCGTCTGCTCACAGCTCTCATCGCAGGTCTGGTAAGAACTGTATCCTCTCCTGGTGTCTAACTCCTCCCATTCCCTGTACCAACATATATACCACCTTGTTCCGACTCCTCCCAGTCCATAATGCACATATATATATTCATCTAACGATAGCCCCCAAGTGTCCAAAATAATACAGCAAGATATATCTAGACAAAATAATATAATATGCTAATAGCAGCCAGTACAAACACAAATGGCTCCTACAATCAGTGTGAAGATGTAATCTTCCTGATGCAGAGAGCCAGCAAATTCAGCCAATCTTCCATTCTCAAAGGTTGGAGAAGCAATGGGCCCTTTGAATGATATTGATGGTCGCAGAACTGTTAATCCACTAAATTCAGTGGTCTCAGGACTATACAAAGGCATAGGCCCCATGTTTTGAGGTATATTGCACTTGTGAGGTAAAATAAATAGTTAATTTGCTGTATCATATTCCTGCTCCAAGGGATTTTACTGCACTTTAAAGGTTTGGATTATTTTATGTCCTTTATTATGACTATAATATCTCATTTGAAAGGCTACAAGTCCATCTCTGTAGCACTCCTTATTACTATGGTAAGCTGTTTAAACAGACAAAGACCTGAAATTTAGAGACTCAATCCCATGATTTTCTGGCTCAGAGCCAATTGGAACGGACTTGAAAACAGAAAAGTAATGTGAATCTGTTTTCATATTACTGAGGGATAAATAAGTGGCTCATTCCCATGTAATATCACAGAAATGGATTAAACATTTCTAAACTACTAAAATACACAGTGATTTCTTTTTATCTACTGGCATTCTACAGAACCACATATGGTTTTCATTATCAAGACAAGGCTTAAGTAATTGTGTTTAAAAGTGTTTCAATTGATGTATATTAGATACACAGTTTTCTGTTCCATGTGCTAGTTTCTTTACACCAAATCTCAGAGTAGAAATGGTGGAATAGTATGCTTGAAAAGAAAGGTTAATGTGAAATTTAAGCCATGTTGCAAATAAAATCTACAATGGCATGATAATGAACAAACCAGAAGATACATCAAGAAGAATATTAGCTACTTACTAAGATGGAATGTTACAAGAACTCCTTGAGAACACAAGATACTTCAATTTATGTACCCAGTGATAGTGTGAGTTAAGGTGGAGTAATCAAATTAATTAGGGGCTGTATGCAAGGTCCAGGTGCAATTGTGCAAATTGAAAGTAACCATTACAGTTTTGCCCTGCTATTCAATTTGAAGGAATTCTGTAGACAATGGCTTTAGTTGGCAAACTTCCAAAGATTTCTGGCTCTTACTTACTACCCTGCTCATCAGAAACATTGCATAGGGGTGGCACAGTGGCGCAGTGGTAGAGATGCTGCCTTATAACATCAGAGACCCAAGTTCGATCCTAACTATGGATACCGTCTGTACGGAGTTTGTACGTTTTCCTTTTGGCCACATGTGTTTTCACTGGCTGCTCCGGTTTCCTCCCATATTCCAAAGACGTGCAGATTTGTAGACTAATTGGCTTCTATAAATGGTCCCTAGTGTGTAGGATGAAACTACTATCCGGGTGATTGCTGGTCGGCACGGACTCATTGGGCCGAAGGTCCTGTTTCCACACTGTGTCTCTAAACTAAATTAAACTAAACGTTACTTTCATCCCAGAAGTGCTTATGGGGAGATGTGATCAGATCCATTGAACGGCCTTCCTTTCCTTGCACTTCCCACAGCTTTTTCCCTTTAATGCAGGGAATCCTCCCTCTTCGATAACTGTTTGACCATAGCCTTGTCCTTCCCAGTTGGGAGAGTTAGTAATTAAACCTTTCATACAAGGTTCAGCTCCTTCACAAGTCACAGCAGAGACTCTTTAAACCTGTTACTGGGCTAGTTACATCAACCTTGAGACAATATGTTTCTTGCATAACACCTAATCTACACATGAAGAACCTAGACAAACATATATATTTTGCAAGATCTCACAAAGCCTATGATACATCACGTACACAGAATTACTGCATTTGCCATAGATCCAGTTGTCATTGCCTGCACATAGCTTTTCACCTCGACCTCAAATATGACTTCCACACATATCCTCTGACACTGGGGCTCTCTTCAGTAAACTCTCTCTCGTTTTTCATTCCAAATAATTATTTTTTCAACATCAACTCTTCTTTCTCAAAATCCCTACACTGAAGTCTTTATGGAGGATATAAATACGGCCCATACATCTGAAGAGACACATCTCTCTTCCATGTGCTGGAAATGGTATAGGACATAAATAATAGGGATTTCTTTTCATTTCGAACTTTTAACAATCTCTATTGGAAGTGCCCTGATCCTCAGCTAGAATTTGTCTTGCTCTGCCTATCTCACGAACTGCAATTGGTTGCAGTAATTGGTAAGAAATTGCAGCAGTGACTTTGCCTTTCAATCATGGTCCAGAGCTTGAACTCCAAGTGCTTGTGCAGTTGAGTTGCTTGCCATTATTAATAAAAAAATAATCTTCGGTGAGAGATTATTAGCCCATGGAACTATTTGTTGCAAAGAGTCAAACTCTTCAGGTGAGAAGGTGAAGGAAAGAAATTTAATAAGGTGGAAAATTATTAATTTCCTTGTTGAAGCATAATTTAAATAACTTTTGCTCTGCCTGTTCCAATGTTCAACTTGATACTATCAGGTCAATGCCTATAAACTGATCATTCCTTTGGATTTTTTTTGCTTTTATGTGCCTTATGATTTATCATGTTACATAGAAAAAATAAATATAAATTTCACTTTTGCTGGTTTAAACCGAAGAAAGGCACAAAATGCTGGAGTAACTCAGCGGGTCAGGCAGCACCTCTAGAGAGAAGGAATGGGTGACGTTCCGGGTCGAGACCCTTCTTCAGACTAGAGTCAGGGGAAAGGGAAAGGAACAAAAGAGTGCTGAGAATGATACTTGGAAATTTTCAAATGCTCTGCAGCACTGATCCAAAGGTAATTTTCATCAAGAAATCAATGTGCAGGAGCAGAATACCGAGGCTCTATAGATTGTTCTATCTTGGCCAATCTAGTCCACTTGCCCTTTACTCAAGTCTTTCATCATTGCATTATACTTGCCAACTCACCTGCAACAGCCCTTAATTACTGCTGCAGCAATTTGTCTTAAAATGTCACAGTGCAACAAAATCTGCACGTCAATAAGTACATCTCAAACCCTGTTTTCTGCACTGCTGGAGAGTTAATTGCTTCTGCTTTAAAACAGAACACTGAATGTCTATTTTTCTCATGCCTTTTAAAATTCCCACAGAAGCTCTGAACTATAAATGGAAAATATTGCAAGGTTACATCAAATTTAACTGTGCCTTGCAGCTAAAAAATTCTGAAAAGATTGCTGTGAATTTTCATTGCGCATAACTGGAAATCAGTGCCTTCTTAAGCTATGCTTTGATGTAAAACTGTGTGGGAACATTTAGCTTAAATATGTAGATAAATACTTCATGCAGTTGCTGCCATTTTAATCGTACAATTTATTTTAGATTCCCCAGATTAATTTAATTACTAACATTATAAACAATACTTATTGAAAATATCTACATCTGATGAATACATTCTTTTCAATATACATCTTGATACATCTACTTTAAGCATAGAAATCAAATTTGAAAATGTTTTGATTAAAAATAGTCATACATTTTTCATGCCATGATCTTGAATGAAAATTTAAAGCCGGGTGCTATTGATTTAATTTTATCAAAGCCTTAATTATTCTAATATTTCCTGCATCCCTCCATTGCATATAAAATGCATATATCAAATCTGCTTTCAATCAGTCAGATAATATATACTTTATTTTCATTTCAATGCATACTTTCAGGAGTGAAGAACATAAACATTCTTTAATTTAATTTATTTCACTGTGTGTAGGCAGTTCAATATGATAATAAAAGCAATATTGTCACAATGTAACAGCACCAAAAGTAAGTCGATACTTGATTATCAACGTCACCAGGTTACATTATCCTTCAATTTTTTTTATTGTAACATCATTAAATTTAATTGAAGATGTCAACTTCAGGAAATGCAGAGCAGAAATTGAAAACAAGTAAAATCCATCATGACTTAAGGAGTAACAAAGCTATTTAATGATTTTAATTTTAATTTTCAGGTTTATATGGCATTTTAAACCAGGCAGTCATTTTACCGAATACATTTCTCATAAAATTAATATCTTTTGGATGACGGTCTAAATGTCAACCTAAATCAGTTCAATATATTGGAATTTGTTGCATTATGAGAAGCAATTAAACATCTTTCTGATGCTTTAGCGCCACCTACTGGTATACGATATTAATGCAAGTAGCAAGTGAAATCAAACCCTGTTCTGAAGCATTATTAGTTATGCATTATATAATGGTTGTTAAAAGGATTCCATTGTCCTGATCATGTGCTATGGCTAAGGAGATTGGCAACTCTGGCCATTTTTATGAAAATAAACTAACAGTGGTGACATTGATTTGCAATGCTGCTTTAGTTTTACTCAAAAAACAAAGTGCCGGAGGAACTCAACAGGTCAGGCAGCAGGTGTGGAGGGAAATGACAGGTGACATTTCAGGTCGGTCGCTTCTTCAGACGGATGGGAAAGAGAAGAGAAAGCTGGAAAAGTGAGGTGGGGTGGGAGAAAGCCTGGCTGTTTAAGAATAAGGGGTCGGCCATTTAGGACTGAGATGAGGAAAACATTTCTTCACCCAGAGAATTGTGAATCTGTGGAATTCTCTACCACAGAAGGCAGTGGAGGCTAATTCACTGGATGTTTTCACGAGAGATTTAGATTTAGCTCTTAAGGCTAAAGGAATCAAGGGATATGGGGAGAAAGCAGGAACGGGGCACTGATTTTAGATGATCAGCCATGATCATATTGAAATGGTGGTGCTGGCTCGAAGGGCCGAATGGCCTACTCCTGCACCTATTTTTCTATGTTTAAGTGATAGGTGAATACAGGTGAGGGAGGGTGATGAGCTGGTGGGTGGAATGGGCGACAAAGGCTAGAAGGGAAAAGGAGACAAAGCGTGTCAGATAAGGAGAGGAGAGGAGTGAAATGTGAAGCTGGAGGGAGGGTCAGGGGCGAGGGGAAGGGGGGCGTAATAAATGAGAAATGTATGACTCAGGGAGGGGAGATGAGCGTATGGAAGAATAATAAAGTGACTGGGATGGTGGGAGATGGTGGGGCAAATGTGTGCACACCAGGGTGGAGGGGGGCAGGTGAACTAGAGGGTGTGATGGGAGGGTAGGCTATTACCTGACATTGGGGAATTCAATGTTCATACCATAAGCTACCCAAGCAGAATATGAGGTGCTGTCCTTGCAGTTTCTATTGTGTACTCACTCTGGCTATAGAGGAGGCCCAGGACAGCAAGGTCAGTATGGGAATGGGAAGGGGAATTAAAATGTTTAGCAACCAGGGAAATCCAGCAGGCCATGGCAGATATAGCACAAGTGTTCGGCGAAATGGTTGCCAGGTGGTTGCCAACCCTCCAGTGAAAGGAGGCCACATCGGGAGCACTGAATGCAGTTGACAAAGTCGAAGGAGGTGCACCTTAACATCTCTCTCAGCTGGAAGGGCAGCTGGAGGTCCCTGGATGGAAATGAGAGAGGAGGTATCAGGACAGGTGGTACATCTCCTGTGGGTGCAGGGGAAAGTTCCTGGGGAGTGGGTGGTTTGGGTGGGAAGGGATGAATGTGCCAAGTAGTTGTGGAGTGAGTGTACCTGTAGAAAGCAGAAAGGGGCAGGGACAGGAAGATACAACTGGTGGTGGGATCACGTTGGAGAAGGTGGAAATTTCGGACGTTACAGAGTGTAAAGCCTTATTCTGGAATCAGATGCGGTGGAGGCAGAGAGGTTGCGAACAAGGATGGCGTCCTTGAAAGAGGCATGCTGGGAGAGAAAGGTATGGTCAAGGTATCTGTGGGAGTATCTGTGGTGTAAACATCAGTCGATAGTCTGTCCCTGTGATGGAGACAGAGAGGAGAGAGGAGTAAGAGATTGTCTAAGTGAATTTGAGGTCAGGGTGAAATTTAATACAGATCTACCACCGTTTTTCCGGCAACTGCCCCACCCCCCCCCCCCCCCCTTTAATCTGGACAAAATCCCCCTCCTCCCAGAAGTCCCACAAAAACTGTGGTGCCTAGGCCGGATGAGGCGGCCACTCTCAATCACAACAGGACTTCCATGCCGACCAGGGGGTCTAATTTGACCCCCGTGGATGGGGCTCTGGAACTCCGGCCCGGCCGGAGCCGGCAAATCCGTTCCCTTAACCAACTTCCGCAGCCGACTTTGCAGGCTGGTCTTGCCCCCCCCCCCCCTCCACTCCCAATCCCAAGGCAATGACCTCTGTTGTACTGGCAAAATGAATAATCTCGAGAGGCTCTGGAACTAAAGGTTCCAGAAAATCGGTGGTGGACCTGTATTAAAGTTGATGGCACTGGGGCAGGGGGCAGCCCAGAAGCAGTCATCGATGCAGACAGGAAAGATTTGGGGACAGGTGCCACACCACACTGGGGATAAGGACTGCTCGACTTAACCAACGAAAAGACAGATGTAGCTGGGGTGGGGTCCAAAGGTGCAACTTTTATTTGAAGAAAAAAGTCAAAAAAGTTGTTGAGGGCATGTTCTGCCAGGTGGAGGAGAATGTTAGTTCGGGGAACTGATTGGGTCTCTGTCAAGTAAGGCCTGGAGGGCCCTGAGGCCTTTTTGGTGGAGAATGAGGGTACAAAGGGACTGGACATCAATGGTAAAGATGAGGACTAGACAAGTGGGGGGGGGAGATGGAATTGAGGTATTTGCAGAAGAGTTTGGTGGGGCAGGAGCAGGGAGAAACAATGGGTCTGCCAGGGCAGTCCAGCTTGTGGATTCAGGGAAGGAGATGGTACGGGTGTCAGGGATTATGGAGAGAAGGCAGGAGAATGGGGTTGAGAGGGAAGGATAGATCGGCCATGATTGAATGGCAGAGGAGACTTGATGGGCCGAATGGCTTAATTCTGTTCCTATAACTTATGATTGGGGAACTATAAGGTTGGAGGCTGTGGAGAGGAAATTGCCGGATTGGTGATGGTTTTGGAGATGGTGGCATGGAGTTTATCTGTGGAGTCATGGTCAAGAGATAGGTATGATTAGGTGTCCAAGTGTCAAGATCCCAGCATCTGCAGCCACTTGTGTCTCCAACTCTGCTTTAGTTTCACAATTTGGTAGTTATAAAAATGTTACTAAAGATAACCTATACAAATGCTTTGCAGAAAAAAATGATGGAAAAATCTTTTCGAACTTCCAGCTAAACTGGAATACAATCCTCTTAAGTTAATTTTACAAAATGAACTCTCAAGTATCTTGGAGAGATTCTTACAATCAATGGCTGAATCTTACAATGTTCATGGAATAGGAGTCCCACCAGTGGGTAGTGGACCTAAAGTGTTTAGCAGTGCAATCATTAAAGTAACTCAGTTATAATGCTAACATTACATAATGACATTTGAAGACATGCAATAATACCTTTAACATCGCCATCACAATATGTTTCCAATCCATCCAGGTTTAACACTGTCATTCACAAGTCTCCATTGTTCCATCAAGGAGAAAAGATCAGAGACACCAGTCAGACTCCAGGTTCCATCAGTTTAAGAGGCAACCCTGGATATATGATGAAAAGGCATGGCTATCAGAGATGGAAAGATAGGATCTCATCCCATGAATGATTGTTGACATAATTGTTGCTTTTCCAGCTAGGTTTCATGGATGTCAGCAGTTTGTGAAGAGTATCAAAACATATGTTATCTTCGGGCCGGTAGGGTGGCGTAATGGTAGAGTTGCTGCCTCACAGCACCATTGACCAGGGTTCGATCCTGTCTGCGGATGCTGTCTATACGGAGTTTGTACGTTCTCCCATGACCTGCGTGGGTTTTCCTCCCACCCTCCAAAGACATACAGGTTTGTAGGTTAATTGGCCTCGGTAAAATTGTAACTAGTCCCTAGTGGGCAGAGGATAATGTTAGTGTGTGGGTATCGTTGGTCAGTGCTGACTCGGTGGGCCGAAGGGCTGTATCTCTAAACTAAAAACGAAATAAAATTAAGCTTTTGAATTCTAATTCTTCAAGCTGCCACAAGGCCCACTTGTGCTCTACAAAGTGAATGGCAGGGAGAGAGAGGAGCCCACTCACTCTGAGGATGCATCACCATAATCCTACCATCTACCAATACAGGCTCTCACATGTTGAATGGTGGAAGATGAAAAGTGAAATTTTCAATGGTTCAATGGTGTTTTTATTGTCACGTGTGTAAAGTGCTAACACAGTGCAATTCTTTCTTATACCAACAGTCCAGTAGCGTATTGCCATACCTCCAATCCTCAATTAGCAAGTGTACATAGTCTACTGAGCCCACATGCAAGAGACGCCATGTTTAGCCACCATTTTTAAAATCCACGCTCTAGTTCTTATGAGCGGTGCCTGTTCCAGGCAAGTGCCAGGCTGTGGCAAGTCTCCAGCCATCTCCTTCCTTGGACACCATGTGGCTTTCCTCGCCCGTCCAACTTTGTTCCCAGGGTGTGCCTCCCGCAGCCAATCTTGAGAGCACTGTCGGCCGGACCTCGGTTCCCTCTCCTCTCCTCTCCTACCTGCCTTGATCATAGCCCGTGCGTCCATTGTCGCAGGCTCCATCCTCCTGGTCTTTGGTCTTTAGGGGAAGAGCAGGGGCCAGCACCTTTCCAGGCCTGCTGTCTGCTGGGTCCAATGAGCAGGGGCCAGCACCTTTCCAGGCCTGCTGTCTGCTGGGTCCAATGAGCAGGGGCCAGCACCTTTCCAGGCCTGCTGTCTGCTGGGTCCAATGAGCAGGGGCCAGCACCTTTCCAGGCCTGCTGTCTGCTGGGTCCAATGAGCAGGGGCCAGCACCTTTCCAGGCCTGCTGTCTGCTGGGTCCAATGAGCAGGGGCCAGCACCTTTCCAGGCCTGCTGTCTGCTGGGTCCAATGAGCAGGGCCCAGCACCTTTCCAGGCCTGCTGTCTGCTGGGTCCAATGAGCAGGGGCCAGGCTCTGTGGCTTCCTCCTGCAAGCCATGATTCTCAGGATCGGCTGTTTGGCTCTGCGGGCTCCCCCTGAAGCGGCAATCCACCAGGTCTTGAATTCGGACAAGGGCCGCAGCCTCCCGGATGCTTCAGCCGCACTCATCCCCCTATTCACAAGGTGCCTCGCACATGACAAATGAGCCAGAGATGGTGGCGGACTTTTGCCCAGCAGTGAAAAGAGCATTTAATAGGTATGCGACTCTCTAAGCTCAGTTCAGCTGAGCTCATAAAGACCTGTCCTGAGCATGTTTTGAACACAGGACTTTGTAATCAGACCTTCATCCATGAGAAGAGGAGACGCCCATACAGAGCACCAAATGCAACAGTCCATCTGGTGCATGCAGACTTCAGCCTCCAGCTTGTGTAGGAAGGAGCCGCAGATGCTGGTTTACACCAAAGATAGACACTAAATGCTGAAATAACTCGACGGGTCCGTGGTCTGAAGTAGGGTTTCAACCTGAAGCATCATCTATTCCTTTTCTCCGGAGATGCTGCCTGACCCGCTGCGTTAGTCCAGCACTCTGTGTCCACTGCCTGGAGCTTGCCTGCTATGAAAGCCGCTGTTAACAGGGTGACTGAAGGTCATGGAGTAAGAAAGGCAGCAGCAATGTGAAGCACCTCAGTCATCACAGAGTGAATCTGAGCAGGCTGCTGAAGCTGCACTCACCAGTTGACATTTAAATGGCAAAATAGCTGACAGAGGAAGAGAACGTGAGAATATTTATGATTACACCATTATGTGTGCATAGGTATTTGACAACTAGTTAGATTTCCATTGTTTCGACACACATAGTGATTTTTAACACCTTTCTGAACAGTGCAATTATAATTGATGATGTGAAAAGCACTTTGACCTCTGTGGAACGAGGAGACGACATTGACGCCAAGCAATGAAATGTGCTTGTGGGACTGGTCTGTCCTGATTGTAGGTGCCTGGTGAAAGTGGGTTTGCCTTTTAAATGTCAACTAGTAGCCACATTATCTGAATCTCGCACCTGTGAGGACCTGCAGGAAGTTTTGTGGACCAATGTACACTACTCCGTCCACTGTATCTGCCGCTTCTTGCTCCTGTCAAAACAAAGAACTGTAGATGCTGGTTTACAAAGAAGGGCGCAAAGTGCTGGTGTAACTAAGCAGGTCAGGCATAAAGTAGGCTCCTGACGTGAACCATCACCTATCCATGTTCTCCAGGAATGCTGCCTGACCTGCTGAGCAACTCCAGCACTTTGTATCTTTCTATTCCCTCTTCCCCTTCCGGCATCTCATCTTAAGAAGCTGTGTGATCGCTGGCATACATGAACAAATTCATTCTAAATTACAACGATACAAAACTATATGATAGAACTTTATTTATCCCAGGAGAGAAATTGGGGTTAATAAAGTTCTATTGTATCCTATCACATCGTAGTACTTTAGAATTAATTTGTCCACGTATGCCAGCGATCATGCACGAGATTTAACATTTGAACCTGATGGAAAATCATTCCATCAAAGGAGATTGCTGTCAAATAAAGGATTTTGACCGGTGCATCCACATAAAAGAGAAGACTGTGGGAGGGATAGTAAGCCAAAGGGGATATCTCTGATGGGGTGAGACCAAGATAGCCCAGAAGATCCCAAAGTTTATGAAGCTGTCTGGTTAATTGATGAATTAGGGGTTAGCGAGAGAGAAAAGAAGGGAACATGTTAACATGTAAGAATAGATCAGAGCTATTATGGAACCTGACACCAAATGGAAAATGTGTAGGCAGGAAGTGCAGATGCTGGTTTATACCAAAGATAGACACAAAATGCTAGAGTAACTCAGGAGGTCAGGCAGCATTTCTGGAGAAAAGGAATAGGTGATGTTTCAGGTCAGAACAGTTTAATCACTTTATTTAAGGCATTTCAGTCTGAAGATAGGTTATGCCCCGAAACATCACCTATTCCATTTTTCCAGAGATGCTGCCTGATTTTATGTCAACCAAAAGGAAAATGGTGGAAACACTGCTGGATATGCTTGGCAAAGTATTTCCATTATTCTCATTTTAGTTTCACCAATGAGCTACATTTCACAGCCTTGAATGTCCCTTTATGTGTTCTCTCTCTCCCTGACTCCCTTCATTAATTTATTAACTAGATTGTTCCCTAACATTAGGATCCCCTGTGTGACCCTGGCCCTCACCCTCTCAGAGATCACTGCATCCTATCACTCTTTCCCCTACCTTCCCTGCAACTTGAAACTAACTTGTGTTCTCTATCTCCCTCTGCCCTTCCATCTACATTCCTTCCTCTAGCTTCACAATTCATAACTCTTCAATCCTTTTGTCTCGCACCTTCTATCTTTTCATCTCTGGTCTTTGTCCAACCATCAAGTGACCCTCCTCACCTACGTCAGCCTGTTACCTGCCAAGCTTCGTTATGCTCTTCCTCTCTTCCAGCATTCTTTCCCCCCTCCCTATAATTAGGGCCGGCACGGTAGCACAGCCGTAGAGTTGCTGCCTTACAGATCCTGACTATGAGTGCTTGTCTGTACAGAGTTTGTACGTTTTCCACATGACCTGCATTGGTTTTCTCCAGCATCTCCGGTTTCCTCCCACTCTCCAAAGACGTATGGGTTTGCAGGCTAATTGACTTGGTATAATTGTAAATTGACCCTAGTGTGTGTAGGATAGTGTTAGTCTGCGGGGTTCGCTGGTTGCCGCGGACTCGCTGGGCCGAAGGGCCATTTCCACGCTGCATTGTTAAACTAAAACTAATTAGCCTGAAGTAGAGTCCTGACCCGAAACGTCCACCTATCCATGAGGTTCTCCAGAGGTGCTGCCTGGCCCGCTGAGATACTCCAGCACTTTGTGTTTCCTTCTTATGTTTTCTCAGTTTCCAACCTAACACTCAGTAAGTGAACGATTCATAAAGGTTCACATGCTCCACTTCATCTCAGTAGAAGCTACTCAAAGGAATAGCAATGAAGATGGCTTATATTATGGAAGTAAGATTCTACAGTTGTTGAAGAGAGATTGACGCAGGACGTGACTGAAGAGAGTCAAGTGATTCGTGAAATTAACCCAGAGATGGAGGCTCCATTTGTGGAGTCTCCAGTATCAGCACAACACCAGGGCACAACTGAAGGTCAAGATGAATTTGAACACCAGTTCACCTGTTAAACTTATAAAATTTTAAACATTGTTTAAACAAATCTCACTCTTTTCTCCTAAAGGTGGAAGCAGTGAAGAATATGTAAATAAACCTGATGTTACTGTGTGACATATTTTAGATATTAGAGATACAGTATGGAAACAGGGCCTTCATCCCATGGAGCCTGCACTGGCCAGCCTTTGCCACATACACTAGCACTATCCCACATGGGACAATTTACAATTTACAGAGAGTAATTAACATACAAACCTAAACATCTTAGGAGTGTGGGAGGAAACCAGACACCCAGAGAAAACCCACGTGGTCACAGGGAGAACATACAAACTCCGTACAGACAACACCCGTAGTCAGGATTGAACCCTGATTTCTGGCGCTGTAAGGCAGCAGCTTCACAACCTGCGCCACTGTGCTGACCCTATCTAATTAAATGTGTATCATTCTGCACATGTGGGCAGTTTAGGAAGCACCTCAGATAAAGCAGATACCTCGTAAATAGCTCTCAATCTTTCCCACATATGACTCTGCACAATTTACACTTCATTCCCTGGGAGACAAGAAACCCATAGCGCAGATACATTACAGAGAGTGAAATAGTCAGGGGAGAGAAGAAGGACGTGGGGAAATTAAATGTAGGAAGCTGTCCAGTTACTTCAGCGTTCATGCTGAGAAAGTTGTAGCAAATACAGACCACATGAACTTCAGTCGAACGCCACCCTGACTGGTTAACTAGCAGCACTTCTCAAGGCAGTCGCGATGAAGTTGCAATGGCACAGTGGCATAGCTGGTAGAGATACTGCCTCACAACTCCAGTTTTCTCCCAAGTCCCAAAAATGTGTGTTTTTTTTACTATAATGACAAGAGAATTATCAGCTATTTGGACGTAATGTTCAATGTAATACAACCCTTTGAATTACTTGTCATTATAGGAGAGGATCCAGTCTCTGTAATAATGTTACAGTTGATCACCATTGATATCAAGCAACAATAAGAACATGCCTTTAAAAATTATAGTGGCATGCATTCTAATAACATCAAAGGACAGAGTGCATATCTCTCCTGCATCAAGTCTGAAGCCACAAGGCAGGTTGTGGTAACAAAGTCATTAAGTCATCTATCAGTTTAAATTTGGTGCATGGATAGGGATGCACAGAGGTGCAGCAGTAGAGTTGTTGCCTTACAGCGCCAGAGACCCAGGTTCGATCCTGACTACAGGCGCTGTCTGTGTGGAGTTTGTACATTCTCCCTGTGACCATGTGGGCTTTCTCAGGGTGCTCCAGTTTCCTCCCACAATCCAAAGACGTACAGGTTTGTAGGTTAATTGTCTTTGGTAAAGATTGTAAATTGTCCCTCGTGTGTAGGAGAGTGTTAGGTGCAGGTGATCATGTGGTTTTGGTGGGGCGTAGGCCCTGTTTCCACACTCTATCTCTAAAGTCTAAAAGATAACACATGCTTTATTGAGGACCTATTACAAGTACCTGCAACACCAGTCTGAAGAAAGGTCTCGATCCAAAACATAACCTATTCCTTTTCTCCAGAAATGCTACCTGACCCGCTGAGTTACTGCAGCATTTTGTGTCGAACACCAGTCACCTCTGTGGACAGTGCGCTCCTGGGCATTTTTTACACAGGAGGTATCACAGTGGCTGCTATCTTATTAACAAAAAGCCGGCTTTGGCCCCTGCAGCTTCAAGAAATCCAAATGGATGATAAAGCAGCTGTTTAACTGGGTTGACACTGTGCTAGTGTAGCACCATACTTCCTCATGCATCAGCCTGCATCCTTCTACCAATCTCGCTATCTCCCACGGCTATCTGTCACCTGCTCCTTCCTGGAAATCAGTTTTCTACTGTCATGAGTGCTCCCTCTGCAGTCTTCCTTTTCAAAGCTGTCTGCACGACTATTTTCCTCAACCAGGATTGAATCGTACTGCCAGCCTAATATTTGAGGAATTCCTCCCAGACAGCTGATATAATAAATCTGCTGCTAAAATGGGGAAATAATTTGTATACCTCCATGCACAAATAGGTCTTGGAAGGAACAACTCGTGAATTCTCGCACTCACAAGGCAGTGAAAAATAGTACTCATGCAACATACATGGGATAAAGTCGTATAATGGTTAATTTACTTATCTAGTATCCAGTCACGTATTCTATTCGTGAGGATGTGAATCATAAATTGGCACCTGGCGTGTTCAACTTCAATTAATGAAATAAATCTAGTCAATGTGTATATTTTTATCTGATACTAGACCAATAGACAATAGACAATAGGTGCAGGAGGAGGCCATTCGGCCCTTCGAGCCAGCACCACCATTCAATGTGATCATGGCTGATCATTCTCAATCAGTACCCCGTTCCTGCCTTCTCCCCAAACCCCCTGACTCCGCTATCCTTAAGAGCTCTATCCAGCTCTCTCTTGAATGCATTCAGAGAATTGGCCCCCACTGCCTTCTGAGGCAGAGAATTCCACAGATTCACAACTCTCTGACTGAAAAGTGGACCCGTTGGGCCCAAACCTCTCCTGCATTGGTGCAGCACCTGCTCCTCCCCCTCCCCTCCTCCTCCCCCCTCCCCTCCCCCTCCCCCACTTCCCCTCCCCCTCCCCCACTTCCCCTCCCTCCCACTCCATCCCCCTCAACCTCCCTTATCCTCCCTCCTTCCCCTCCCTCCCCCTCCTTCCACCCCTTCCTTCCCCCTCCCTCTACCCCCGTCCCTCCTCCCCTTCTCTTCCCCCTCACCTCCCCCTCCCCCTCCACCCCCCCTCCCATCCCCCTCCCCTTCCCCTCCCCTCCCCCCTTCCCCCCTTCCCCTTCCCCTTCCCCCTTCCCCTCCCCCCACTCCATCCCTAACCCCCTTTATCCTCCTTCCTTCCCCCTCCACCCCCTCCCTCCCTCCCTCGGAGGTAGATTTAAACTTTAAAATGTGAATAACTTTTAAAATATAACACCGATTTCAATGATACTTCTTCCATTAGCACCAAAGGGACGATGGTGAATAAGGTGGGGCTAAAATTGTCGCGCTATCATGTACTGTTTTGGCTGTAGTTCAGGAACAAACAAACAAACAAATGAGAGTTTTAGTATATAGATTATTAGAACACATCTCACAATGATTTACCATTAATGTCCTAATGTCCTTTAAAAAATATTCTCCTTCCTTATCTGCATAGCTTGCTATGACTCAAAACTGCCGGCAAAGTGATTGATACTTACTGCCTTTCAACTTTAGACAAACTTTAAAGATACAGCACGGAAACAAGACTTTCAGCCCACCAAGCCCGTGCCAACCAGTGATCACCCCGTACACTAACCTTCACACACAAGGGACAATTTTTACAACCGACTGAAGCCAATTAACCTACAAATCTGTAGGTCTTTGGAGCGCGGGAAGAAACCGGAGCACCCGGAGAAAATAGTTACCCGAGCACTCAGATTAGAGGCATTTAGGGACAGATAATGAATGCTGGCTAACGTTACCCAGATCCCATGAACAAATGGAAAGAGTAATGCCGTTTATATAAACCTCAGGGTCAAAGCATAGAAAATGAAACCTGTTGCTTTGCAGGGAAATACGATGAACAGCAAAAGTTCAAGTAGGATAAATGACTGGAGAGCCTTTTTAGTTCAGGCCGTTGATGGATAAACATCACAAACACTCTCTTGCTCTTTTACGCTTAGTACCATGGGATTCTAACATTTACCTGAGGACAAGAAGAGAGGGTCTTGGTCTAATGATTAATCTGCAGGGTACTAGCCCTGACATTGGGCGCTGTAGCACTAGTTTTGTGAATGTTACAGATGCTAATTTGATATTGTTGTATACATTGCATGTGGACATATTTTGTTAGCAAAACTCAATCTATCTGGTAAAATGGTAACACAGCAGTTTGAGGGCCACTTAACAAACACTCACAATAAGCAGTAAAGGTGGATCCTCAATATGTCTGTAACACTAATTTGATCTCAAATCAGCCAAATTTATCTGTACTTATCACCACAATCCAAAAATAGAATTTGGCACAAGTTACAGGGCTCTCATTCATTGCTATAGCATTGCTATAGGCCAAGGTAATGGATATTTTAAAGTTGGAAATTGACAGATTCTTGATTAGTGAAGGTGTCCAGGGTTTGGGGGAGAAGACAGGAGAATGGGGTTGAGAGGAAAAGATAGATCAGCCATTATTAAATGGCAGAGTAGACTTGATGGGCCAAATAGCCTAATTCTGCTCCTAGAACATGAATTTATGATCTTATGAAGTCTGCAAGGACCAATTTGCAACAAATGTGATGATGTAACCCTTAACTGCTTCCCCTCTTAAGTACATTCAGGCTGGTTCTCAACATCAGCCAGGTGACACAATATGTAAAACACTAAAGATAGGGGAATTAATCTCCTATAGTTAGGTACTAAGATACAGACATGATCTATGCAGAGGTGTGCCAGTGTGCACGGTGGCGCATCGGTAGAGTTGCTGCCTTACAGCGAATGCAGCGCCGGAGGCCCAGGTTCGATCCTGACTACGGGTGCTGTCTGTATAGAGTTTGTACGTTCTCCCCGTGATCTGCGTGGGTTTTCTCCGAGATCTTCGGTTTCCTCCCACACCCCAAAGGCGTACAGGTTTGTAGGTAATTAGCTTGGTAAATGTAAAAATTGTCCCTAGTGGGTATAGGATAGTGTTAATGTGCGGGGATCGCTGGTCGGCGCGGACCTGGTGGGCCGAAAGAGTTTGTTTCTGCGCTGTATCTCTAAACTAAACTAAAAGAAGGCATCTGATATTGGTTTGGTGTCTTTATCTAATTAAGCAGAAATAACACATTGAAACCACAAATAGATTCATTCCAACATCGTGGAGCTACTCTGTCACTGCATACAGAAGATGTTGACAGTCAATGCCAGACACGAGGAGGAGCGTCTTCACTGCACATTCATCTTGTGACATTCTGCTGTGCTAATCATCGTACAGCCGATGCTGGAGTATCTCAGCACGTCAGGCAGCATCTCTGGAGAAAAATGACAGGTGACATTTTGCATCAGAACCCTTTGTCAAAGAACTTCTGCAAACTAGGCATACCTTGAGGAGATTTTGCAGTGGAACAGACAAAATGTGTAGGAAGGAACTTCAGATGCAGGTTTATATTGAAGATAGACACAAAGTGTGCTGGTAAATACCAAAGTACTTAAAATATATACTTTGTGTTTATCTTCGGTATAAACCAGTTCCTTCCCACACAATATTTGTAAGCTGATGTGAATGAGGCTTGGAGGAGAGGTAAGTGTGTGAGTGTGTGGTGGGACATACTGCATGAACGGTTGGACAGGAAGCAAGGAGAGGGAAGGCTTTCCTGCTGCTGATCACTGTGTTTCCCATCTGGGATCAACAATTAGTGTCAACTTGGCTATCATGGAGTGATTTGACAGTGTTGGCATTTAATCAGCATTGTGAGAGGATTGGTGTCATCAGGTGCCATCTCTGCACTGTTCCAGCATGCGTTACCAACAAATGAGCAAATGTGTTGTGCAATTTGCTGACCAGCAAGTCTTACTAAAATGTCGTACCAGTTGCTTGACCAATCATTTACTTACTATATTGGAAGGAGTTGCCTCGCCATCTTGCTTTGCATGTTTTTCAGCTGGTCAGTAACTGGCCCTGCTTTTCACATCCTGGGTCTGATCCCAGGCTAGCCACTCCTAAGCTTCAGTATTATGTTTCAGTCCCATTCTTTGTTTGGACAACTATCTTGTTTTGTGGTGATAACTCCAAAATGTTAAAAGACACAAACTGCTGGAGTAACTCAGCGAATCAGGCAGCATCTCTGGAGAAAATGGCCAGCAGATGGCAGCTGGCAGTCAATCCTTTTCAGTGGCCAAAAGCAGAGGTGGTGTGAACGTATTCTGGGTAGGTGGAACAAACACACTCTTCTGGATGGAGTGGGCACAATGTGGCCTCAGAGTCCAGCCCTCATAGCCAGGGAACCAGCAAGATGTTGCTACTCCCAATGAGACACAGTTTGCTGCTGAAGGATTGATCAATCTCTGAACCTGTAAATGAAGCCACCTAGACACAAAATGCTGGAGTAATTCAGCAGGACAGGCAGCATCTCTAGAGAAAAGGAATGTGTGACTTTTCGGGTCCCTTCTTCAGACTGCGGGTCAGGGGAGAGGGAAATTAGAGGTATAAAACGTTTAGTTTAGAGATACGGCACAGAAACAGGGCCTACTGAGTCCACACCGACCTGCGAACCCCGGAATAATAACACTATCCTACACACACTAGGGAATTTTTTTTCAATTTTACCAAGCCAATTAACATACAAAACTGTACGTCTTTGGAGTGTGGGAGGAAACCGGAGCACGCAGAGAAAACCTACGCAGGTCATGGGAAGAACGTAAAACTCTGTACAGACTGCACCCGTAGTCAGGATTGAACCCGGGTCTCTGGAGCTGTAAGGCAGCAACTCTACCGCTGCACCACCTTGCCACCCTGGTATAGAACCAAAGGTACAGAACAAATCAGAGCCGGCACCGATAACTCAAGAAGGGTGGAGCCTACAATGGTCCATCGTCCAAATTTCTACTTCCTGTACCTAACCTATGTTGTCTTAGTCACACGTAATGGCCTGGGAAATCCCTCCATAAAACTATCCACTTCTCTTTTCTTCTTTAAGTTGCTCTTTAGAACTTACCTTCTGCCGTGCATTTTAATATCTCTTCCCATTGTCTCATTTTTTGGCTCGGTTTCATTATTTACCTGATATGCTACAGTGAAACACGTGAGGATAATCTTCTTCATACAAAAAAAGGCATATAAATCCCAAATGTTATATTATAGACAATAGACAATAGGTGCAGGAGGAGGCCATTCGGCCCTTCGAGCCAGCACCGCCATTCAATGTGATCATGGCTGATCATTCTCAATCAGTACCCCGTTCCTGCCTTCTCCCCATACCCCCTGACTCCGCTATCCTTAAGAGCTCTATCTAGCTGTCTCTTGAATGCATTCAGAGAATTGGCCTCCACTGCCTTCTGAGGCAGAGAATTCCACAGATTCACAACTCTCTGACTGAAAAAGTTTTTCCTCATCTCAGTTCTAAATGGCCTACCCCTTATTCTTAAACTGTGGCCCCTTATAATTTAAGATTTTGTTGCAGAACAGACCTGTGAGACTGAAGGACTCTTAGAGGAGTAAGAGGCCTTCAGTATCACAGGTCTGTTCTGCAACAAAATCTTAAACTAAAATATAACGTTTTACAAGCTCCCTTTATTCAATTGCCAAAACATGTCTTATCATACTGCTCATGGGTGTTCTTTGTCAGGATATATTTTAAGAATGTGATTATGCTATCATATATTTTTTTCGCTATTTCTATGAACAACTGGTCTCATCTCTAACATATTTAGCCAAAATACAGTCAGATAAACTATTGACCACATGATGGTGCTATTGGATATAAACTATTAACAGACCATTTATGTTTCCCCAAAAATCACATTGTACAATCTATCACCGTCCCAAACTTTCAATTAATTACATGATGAAGTGCATTTATAAGTATAGCATATGTAGTTATGTGCAATGTTATTTTTGCCATTTTACATCATATGTCTGTTATTGTGAAGAATAAACAACTCCCACCTTGTTTGAGGTTTTTAAAGTATCATAGCAATCACTGTGTGTTCCCTGCTCTGATCATAAGAAATTAAGAACTCATCAATAAATGTAAGGGAAAGATAAGGGTGCCCTCTGTAAATTAAATGCAAAGGCTAAAAGCGCTGCAATAATGTTATGCGGTAGCAAAACATCGAAGCAATGGCCAAGAAAGCACATCAATGCCTCTACTTCTTTAGAAGGTTTAATAAGTTCGACATGTCCCCCACAACTCTTACCAACCTCTACAGATGCGCTATAGAAACCATTTTATGGGGATGCATCACTGCATGGTTTGAGAACAGATCCATCCAAGACCACAAGAAATTGCAGAGAATTGTGGACACAGCCCAGACCATCATGTAAACCAACTTCCCTTCCATTGACTCCATTTGCAATTCACACTACCTCGGCAAGGCCACCAACGTAATCAAGGATGAGTCTCACCCCGGACATTCCCTCTTCTCCTCTCTCCCATCAGGCAAGGGGTGCAGAAGTGTGAAAACGCATACCTCCAAATTGAGGGACAGTTTCTTCCCAGCTGTTATCAAGCAATTGAACCATCCTATCACTAACTAGGAGCGATCCTGAGCTTCCATCTACCTCACCCTCGGACTATCTTTAATCAGAGTTGACTGGGCTTGATTTATTAATTACTAAACGTTATTCCCTTTATCCTGTATCTGTAAACTGTGGATGGCTTGATTGTTATCGTATAGACTTCCCGCCGATGGATAGCACGCAACAAAAAAAGGTTTTCACTGTACACATGACAATAAACTAAACTCAACTAAACTAAGCAAATATTTATTTCATGTCTTGGACTGGCCACTCCATTTTTAAATGTGTTTAATGCATTTTTCCAAGAGTTAATGGAGATAGGCCAACAGAACCTACTCGAGCAAGCTTGAGTCCTGAAATAAATAGAGGACTGTCATTTGAACAGTGAGAATGTTATTAGTTGAATTTGCCCTCTAGTCAACTGAGCCAGTCAGAATTCTTAGGGACACAAGAAACTACAGATGCTGGAGTCTTGAGCAAAATGCTGGAGGAGCTCGATGGGTCAGGCAGCATCTGGGGAGGGAATGAACTGGCAACGTTTTGTGTCAGGACATATTTTCAGCCTCTTGTGGACTGTGGGAGTACACATGTTCGAGGAGAGGTATATTAAGGATATTTCAAGAGGACATAAAACACTCATGTCGTCTGTGAACACTGTGACTATGGCTTCGGGAATCTCTTATGACATAAAGATGCTCTGGTATCTCTTTAACTGGACTTCCAGAATTCTGCGAGCAGGAAGAGGATATACGTCCCAAGCTGTCAGAAGAAGAGGGAGTAGCGAGCTCTAGCCCCGAGTTATCAGGGAAGGGCAGATGTCATGTGAGCAGTTTTGAAGAGATATAGCTATCGAGACGCAAGTTCTCCAAAATGGCTCCAGAGCTGCAGACACTAAGCCCTCACTATCTCTGCCATTTAAAAATACAGCAACCCTTCAACTTTCTTTGGCATGTGTCGTTTTCTGGACTAGACCCAATGATGTCTATTTTTTTGGAAGAGAAAATACAAAAATCATTATCTAAATCAGCAACAATGAACCCCAAATTCATAATTATTCATGGATTTATAAGGAGGAAGCTAGAATTTTTCCAAGTAACATATGAAAATTAGAAGTGAATGAATCAAAATGTTTCGAAGGGAATTAAATAAATACAGAGAAAGGAAGAGGTCTGAGAAAATGGGGAACACAAGTATGCAGCTAGCAGTGAAATAGGTATAATCAGCTAATCTTGCTTCCATTCATGTTTGCACAAGTGGGTACGGTAGAGCATCAACTAATTGGGAACAAGTGAATCTTAATAGGTTGAGGACTGATGGGGCAAGTGTTAGATGTGATCAATTTAGAAACATAAAAACATGGAAAAACAGCTACAGGAGTTGGCGATTCAGCCCTTCGAGCCAGCACTGATTATCTAAAATCAGTACCCCATTCCTGCTTTCTCCCCATATCCCTTGATTCCTTTAGCCCCAAGAGCTAAATCTAACTCTCTCTTGAAAACATCCAGTGAATTGGCCTCCACTGCCTTCTGTGGCATAGAATTCCACAGATTCACAACTCTCTAGGTAGGTGAAGAAGCTTTTCCTCATCTCAGTCCTAAATGGCCTACCCCTTATTCTTAAACTGTGACCCCTGGTTCTGGACTCCCCCAACATCGGGAACATTTTTCCTGCATCTAGCCTGTCCAATCCTATAAGAATTTTATATGTTTCTATAAGATCCCCTCTCATCCTTCTAAATTCCAGTGCAATGGGATAAGACTGGATAATGGAAATATCTGAATGGGTAGGTTTAGGAAACACAAGCATGCCTGGAAACTGAACAGATGACTCAGTGAAACCATCACCATCGCGAGTATAAGCACATAAGAAGACAACCAAAGTGTTGCAGGCCGCAACAAGGATTAGGCACTCGAATTACAAATTGTTAAAAACAAGCTGGAAAGGTTTCACTGGGGGATTCTGTGAGCTGGGGGTAGATTCATGGACAAGGTTTGTGAGTATCTGCAAACTGAATATCAACAAATTGATTGGCAATACCATAGATCTGATCCAAAACTCCGGAACAGCCAGAAGAAGTTTAATAGGAAGAAAAGGTGGGCATTACCATAATTACATCTCCATTCGCACATCCTTCCTTGAATGCCACCCGAGAGAATCAACCTAAATTTTATCCTCTTTTTTTAAGTTACTCAGAGGTTAGCTTGCCACCATTAAACAGCTGCTGACAGTGCCTATTTATAGTCATAATACAATGCATTCTACAATTGTTTTTCACATGCACATGTAAACTGTGGAAATTAATATCTCTTGCATGTGTTATGTTAACCTATAGTACACATTACATTAGTTATTACTGTACAGAAAAACACTATATATTTCCATTTTTATGTGCATGACAAATAATGTAATTGAGGTTGTGACTCTTTCCAATCCATCTGTGCTACATGTACAAAAGGGAAAGCAGCACTGAGGAGGGAAGAGATGCAATTAATATTTTTTCAGGCTTTGTATAATTCACAACACAAATGTATCTATTATTCATTATCTCAACTTTTGTTGTCAAGATGAAAAATCAGAATTCAGAGAATTCATTGACACATACTTATTTTATTCCAGATAGTGGGAATTGTAAAGATATTTGGATTACAATTATGTTAAACATTTAGTAAAATGGCATTTCCATCATTGTTACTTTTAGCAAGTAGGATATAGTTAATGTCAGTGAAATTGCAATAAAATCAAATGGAACTCAAATCAAATATAAAAAATAAATATAAAGAGCTCTCCCTTTACAGAAATTGGTTAAGAAACAGGAATGAAGGATTAAGCAAAAAAACACAAAGTGCTGGAGTAACTCAGCATGTCAGGCAGCATCCCTGGGCAACATGGATAGGTGATGTTTAGAGTCGGGACGTTCCGAAACATGCAAAAGGCATGTTTTTGCAAATTGAATCTTGAAAGTTATTAATGAGGAAGTCGTGGACAATTGGTCCACAGGAACATGGGCACATGGTGGAACAGCAGTAGAGTTGCTGCCTTACACCACTTACAGTTCGATTCTGACTACAGGTGCTGTCTGCACAAGAGTTTGTATGTTCTTCCCGTGATCACATTGGTTTTCTCTGAGAACTTCCAAAACGTTTCCTCCCACACTCCAAAGACGTACAGGTTTGTAGGTTAATTGGTTTGGTATAAATGTAAGATTGTCCCCTAGTGTGTGTAGGATAGTGTTAGTGTGCGGAGATCGCTAGTTGGCGCAGACTCAGTAGGCCGAAGGCCCTGTTTCCGCGCTATATTTCTAAACTAAACTAAAGTAAAGGAAGGAAAATGATGTTAAAATACCAACCAATACAGTAACCAACCAATAAAGTATATGTCAGTGACTGGTAATATTTGTTTCTGTGACAACACCACTCTTTCTTCCTAAAACCCTAGGAAATGTAGTTACATTTTAAAATGTAATTATGAATCAAATCAGAAATGCAAGATTATTTTAAAGAGTGCAAAGTACTTTGTGGTCAGGTTTTAGAGTTCCAAGAAAACCATTTATTTATAGTACGGTTTAATTATATTTCCAATTTATAGCATATTCAAATATCACAGTGCAGTTGAAAGGCTTCCAGGAAATGTAGTCTCATTATTGGCCTTGAGCAAAGTCCGTGCAATCTGATTTCCCATCTCCAAGTTGACAATCTGCCTTTGTTGACCACATGTGGCATATTCACCTAACCTCAATTGTAATAATTGGTATTACCTGGAAAGCATGACTAGTCCCTGGTACACTTCCAACAGTTTCTCAATTTGTCATTCAAATATCCAGATCATCCCGGCTTTGCCTCGTGAATTGGATCTTGTGGAGAATTTACAAAGCACAAGTTTTGCATTCTTATTAATTAAGCTTGTGTAGCACAGCAGAAAACACTAACAGGGCTTTTAACAGGGAATTAAATTGGAGCAGGGGGAGTGAGGGCTCATATGTTAACAGAGGCAGGGATGTTATTCCCCTGACCTTATTTTAATATAATTGGTATGTGGACTGCTCCCGTGCATCAGTTAATAGGCAGCCAACCAATCTGTAGTTTTCAGTAGTTCTCCCAAAGAATCGCTCTGAATGGAATGCAGCTCTTAAAGCTGATCACATTTCTTCCATTGTGCCTTCATTGGAAAGGTGGTGGGCAGAAGTCAGCTACTAGAAACATATCAAGGGGTTATTTGAATAGTGATGGTATCGGACCAAAAGACGTCATTTTACACACATCACATGGCCCGTCCATGTTTTTGTTCAGTTCTGTCACCCAAATGCCAGATCAAAAGACCCCCCTGTCAAGTCTTAGATCTTACGAAGGAAAGAAATGTCAGCACCTGTATCTTAGCGAGGGGCCACGAACTTAAGCCGTAAAGCACGTATCTCAAGCTGGGAAACTCACCTTTCTGACCATAGATGGCCGCTGCCAAGCCATCTACACGGTGTCTTGCCTTAGATGTTACGAAGGTATTGTGCAGCACGCCTTGGTCTGCCAACTTTCTCACTCCCAAATAAGGGACAAAAGGTGGCGTGCCGCGGCGGTGTGGGTATGGTGCAGGCCCGGGATGAAGTGACTGAGGGGGCTGGCAGCTAGCAGATAGTAACAGAGACCTTTATCAAAAGAGAGAGAGAGAAAAAAAAACTACAACCCTGAATAGGTAAACAAATCCAATATATGAACCATGTATACATATCTTCAGTGTTATATATGAAATGTAACACCAAATTATAACAAAGCTTAATACAGAGCATAATCTGACATGAAATAACACCAAATAACCCTATCTGTATGTGCCTATAAAGTAGACATATAATCGCTGCAAAAGTGGAAAAGAGGGGGGAACTCTCCAAGTCTACTTTTTCCATGGATATTTCTTGCTGCTCGACTGATTCAAGCAGTCCTTTGTCCTTTTGCACACCCAGAGAGAAGTCCTTACATGACAAGTCACAGTTCACAGGTATTTGAAGTTCATTTCTGATCAGCTCTGTGCTGCATCTGTTTCTTGAGTCTGACGATTTAATGGTCATCAGAGAGAAGATCCTCTGTACAAATGCATT
This sequence comes from Rhinoraja longicauda, assembly GCF_053455715.1. NCBI lineage: Eukaryota > Metazoa > Chordata > Chondrichthyes > Rajiformes > Arhynchobatidae > Rhinoraja > Rhinoraja longicauda. The sequence continues at coordinate 56,859,824 of NC_135959.1, forward strand.
TGAGCCTGGCACACTGAGGACCAATGAGACAATCCTGAAGATGTTGACCAAGTTAGCTTTCCCTATGTTTTGGACTTTTATCGCCTTCATGAGTGAGTAACCACAGCCACTCCCATCAGGGAATGGCCGCCCCCGCCAAAAGAACACACTGCACATCTTTCCCACATAAGAACAGCAAGGACAGCACTCCAGCATGGGCACATATTGAGTTAAAGAAATCTGCACATCATAAAGTATCCAGCACAAATTAATACAAGGGATCACTGATGCCAGTCAATGTAGCAGATATTGTGTGGGAGATTTCAGTTCCCACTCTCCTGTGTAGAACATAGATGATGGTGTCAGAGCCTAATCTAAAAAGACTCCTTAAAGCAAGTAAGCAAGAATTCTGAGAAATCCTGCCAACAATTTGCCATATCAACTGAAAGTTTACTTTCAACTACGTGGCAACATTTTGCATTGTATTACTTCTCTCTAATCCCCCATGGAGCATGGAGCTTTAGATTTGATGCACCAAGCAATTGAAACAAGAGTCTAAGTTTCCAACATATGCCATTTTGGCTGAAGCTCAGACAGATGCAATACAAACACTGCACCCCACCTTTGGAAAGACTGGTGGACTATGTTGATAGCCATCTTCATGACCTCGTTGAGCTCTTGGCTACAATATCACTAAATGTTTGCATAGAAAAAAGAGTTGATGTTGTATTTTGAATTAATTTAATTGTAATTATTACTAGTGGCCCTTTGTCTGTGGTATCAGCTTCTGAAGCTGTATTGTCAATGCATAATTGATATGCGTTGTTTAAATTATTCTAACATTCCTTCATAGAGCCATAGAATGATGGTATGGAAACAGGCCCTTTGCCCCAACTTGCCCACACCAGCCAACATGTCCCAGCTACACTAGTCCCACCTGCCCGCATTTGATCCTTATCCCTCCAAATCTGTCCTATCCATGTACCTGTCTAACTGTTTCTTAAATGTTGGGATAGTCTCTGCCTCAACTACCGCCTCTGGCAGCTTATTCCATACACCCACCCCTTTTGTGTGAAATAATAACCCTTCAGATTCCTATTAAATCTTTACCTCTTCCCCTTCATGTGGCAATAAGAGATTGGAGTAACAGTAAAAAGGACTGTTACTGAAGAGTGGCTTCAATAAGTTCTCGGAGAGGAGTTTCAGAATTAATATTCAAATATTTCTGATTACAACATGCTGAGTTGCCCCTCGATCTTCTGAATTGTTTCCTCATCCCCAAGTCCTCCTTGTCCGATACAGCTTGCTGTAGTTCCTCTTCTTTCTACAAATGCAGAACTCACCTGCCAAGTTCATGAAAGAAACAAGAAATCACCTCAATGTGGGAGACTCACTATGGAAGATCATGCAGACTCATCCAGATATATGAAGCATCCTTTGAGCAGACCGCAGTGAGGTCCATGCCCTGCTTTGTCCAGATGCAGTGATATTGCATGGAGTTAAAACAAGCAGCTTGAAACTAAGATCTTTTTTCTCGTAATTCTGAAAGTTTTATATTTGGTCAAATGTTAGTGAATTGTGACTGGGTGAAAGCTTCAATAACAGCATGGACTAATTAGCATAATCCTGTTTTTGTAATTGGTTAAGAACTGGATGTGAATTAAGAGAAGGCCTTCCCTATACCCAACACTATTATTGGGTATACGTGCAATCTATAATAATTGAGAACACATGAAGCCAATCACTGGTGAAAGAAAAAAAACCAATCACAGTTCTCTCAAAAACAGAATATTTCAGATGCTGGAAATCTGAAATAAAACCAAAATATATATGAAATACTCAGCAGGTCGGATAGCATTTGTGGGACAAAACTTTAGCATTTCAAGTTGATAGCCTTTCATCACAACAGGGTTTCAATGGGAAACCAACATCATCTCAGCCATTACGATTTAGGTTCGGGTGTGGGAATGTAATGGTGAATGAGTGAAATGCCATCCTCACTCATTTTCCATCATGGCCACCACCAATCTTTTCAATGTTTTCTAAAAGAACTAATAATCACATTCCTTTATTCAGCAGCATTAGCTGATTTCATGGAACTGTATCTGTTTAGTAAGCACTGATGCAACAAAGCACACAGGTAATAGTGACTCCATGTTAATATCAGGATAATGCAAAAAGAGCGCAATTTATTTGGCTGACTTGCTTCATGACAAAGGAGCACAGGTTATTTGCAGTTTTTATCAGCCAACTGAATCATCCTACCAACAACTGGAGAGCAGTGACGAACTACTATCTACCTCATTGGAGACTCTTGAACTATCTTTAATAGGACTTTACAAGCTTTATTTAGCACTAAACGTTATTCACGTTATTCCCTTTTTCTACACTGTCTTTCTGCTGACTGCTTCGACTGGTTTGAAGGTTAATTGGCTTCAGTAAAATTGTAAATTGGTCCTGGTGTGTAGGATAATGCTAGAGTATGGGGTGATCGCTGATCGGCACGGACACGGTGGGCCGAATGTCTTGTTTCCACGCTGCAAGTCTAACGCCTAAAATCTAAAGTCTAAATCACATACAGGGATTTCATATCTACAGTACTTTCTGCACAGGCAAGCAATGCTAACACCAGCAACCGTGAGATTTGTGCCCAAAAGGCACAATTAAAGCTCTAGGATGGAGACACAAGGACTGTAGATGCTGGAAACTTGAGCAAAACACAAAGACCTGGAATAACAATGAGTCAGGCAGCATCTCTGGAGAGAATGGAGAGGCGATGTTTTGGGTTGTGATCCTACCTCAGGTTGTTTTAGTCTATATAGATGCAGTCTAATGATGAGAATTAAAAACAAATTTATAAAGTTAAGCAAACAGTACTTTGGAGTATGGCAAATGGAGCTGGAAGCCCTACAGATGCCTGGGGCTTGACTAGATCAAGCGCCACTCCAGGAGACTGAGCACATGGACCGGAGGCCACCTGCAGCAGCACGGAGCGCTGGTTCACAACGGTGCACCCTAATGCAAGGTGGAAGACGTCTACAACTTTGCTTTGTCCGACTGACCCTGCAACGCCACCAGGACAACGGACCTTTATGGCCAACTGCACTTAAAGCAACTTGGACTCTTACCAATCATACCAAAACCTGGTGGTTCTTGTATATTGTCTCAGTGGATTATTTCTACACACATTGTACTTAATCTGGCATTGTGCTTATGGATAGTACACAGAAGAAGACTTTCACTGTTCTTCAGTACATGTGATAATAAAGAACCATTGAACATCGTAGTGCTTTTAGTTTGGAAATGTGTGTCACTGGCATAAAAGTGGGATTATTTTATAGTCTGTTCATATGAACTGGGCTTTTCCCTTTAATTGGTTTGACCCAGTCTGAATTGTCTCCAAATAGTAAAAACAAAAACATTTAGTACACCCATCATGAAACAATATATTTTTGCCCTGTGCAAAATATTGATATGTTGACTTTTTGTCCCAACCACCCACCTATATTTCTGACACCCAATACTGATTTGAAACTTTTGGAAGAGATTCTCTACAATCAGTAATGGGAAGCCAGCCAGTAGTCAGACAAAGAGTTGCTCCTCTAACAACACTGTAGCAAAAGGAAGCAATGCAGGAGCTAGACACAAAAAGCTGGAGTAATTCAGTGGGAATGGGTGACGTTTTAGATCGAGACCCTTCTTCAGACTGGTTAGAGATAAGGGAAAGGAGAGATATAGAGGAGCTGAGAGGTACACAGGGGCAGAAGTGTGAAGGAATAAAGAATAAATGCAATAGAAGCTTAATAATTTTGGCAAAATCAATAAATTGACAATAAGAATTTTGGTAAAATCAATAGATAAGAATTGAGAGTTTCTTCAAATACATTATCTGTTATGGTTAGTAGGTCTTCCACTACTGAAAAGACAGATGATTTTTTTAATGACCTATATTCCAGCTAAAGCCATGGTTTAGATGGAATCACAAAACAAAAGTCCAGGAAGTTCCTCTAGAGTGTGGAATATTTGCTAATTGAAAAATGCCAAACTAACTCTTCACTGACGAACTTTGGTATTTTCGGTTCGATCCCACCCGTCGTCATTTAATAACTAACTTTTTTTAATTGCGATAATTCCGAACTTAGTTTCAAGTCCATTGCTGAACTTTGTTTAAAATAACATTTTCTGAGATACATTTCAGAGGCAATCCACATTATGAGTTTTAATATTGCTACGATTTTCAAAGTTTTCTTTAACTTGAGAATGGAGAAATATAATGGGGTTTGTCATTAAAACAAGAACTTGAAGCTAACTTTAATATAATTTATTGCATATGTTTCAAGCAATATTGAGGGGGAAAATCAAGGGTGAAAATATAAATAAGAGACGAGGAAATAAGAGAAATATTTTCATCATATTTCGAATGAGGAGTGGTGTGTGCAATCACAATGTATTACTAGGAAAGTGTTAGCATAAACCGCCTCCTTTCTCTTTTTAATTGAAATTATGTTATACAGCAATCTAATGCCATTGCTTTGTCACATTCCCTTATCTGCGAACGTCTTTCGGGCTGAGGGGAAAGTAAAAGTGAGGTCTTGATTCCCTTGACAAATGTTGAAATGACATTGAACTTTCTGCACTCGAAACTGACTCTGAAGCACATTACGAGGAATCTATTCGATGCACCGTTCAAAGCCAGGAGATATTTTGTCCAGTCCACTTGACCAGCAACACACTGGCGATCAGCCGAGTTTCAGACAACAGTTTAATGCAGAACCACGACAAATGTAGAATCCCCAAGGAAAATAAAACAATCCCACTAAATGGTCGGTGCCCGAGGATATAAAACTAATGTAAAGTGAATTCCGAATCGAAATCTTGAAAGCAAAAGGGAACTATTAAATACGAATTTGGCTTAAATGTCTGACGCCGGTCATATATTTTTTTCATTCTAAGTATAATCCTTACTCAGTGCCCGGACATCTGCGTGTGTTTCAAACTGTATTGTAGCACTGATGTCTGGAACTAGCAACTATTGTAGCACTGGTGGCTGGAACGTTCTGCATATTGTTCTGTGTCATTTTTATCAGATAGTCTGCAAACTGAATTAATGATATTTGCTATCTACAAAAAGCGAACCATTGATAAAAAAAATCAACTTGGTTGAATTCTGCAATCTCATTTTACGAGTAACATTCTAACAAATACCCGACTGTTGACAAAACCAGGACGACATTTTTCTTGAATGGTGTCGAAAGCTATCCTTTACCATTTAAAATATTTTCGTATTATTTGATGGCTTTTGAGGTATATGTAATGCAGCATGCAATGTGGAAACATTTCAATTAATAATGTCCACTTTCCCCGGTAATGAATGTTTCCCTAAGCGAAGAGCGTTGAATCTTGCAGTACAATAAATGACATTGTAAATGTGACAATGGTAAACCTCTGATCGGTACCAGAGCTATTGTAAATCTTTTAGATGACAATGTATAGAGTTGTAATGCAATTAGCCGGGCTCAGCGAAAAAGATAGAACACATTTTAAGCGCAATTATTGGATTTAGGTGGGCGAGTATTAATGGTTGAGCTGCCTCCCATCAAGTGTGGCTTCCTGCCTTTAAGATTGGTTGGTAATGCAGAACGGGCCGTGAAAACGGTGGGAAAACCCGTAACCCCCGGCAGTTTTGCTGCTTCCTGTGGAATTTGAGTTGCCTTCCATCCCCACCCACCACCCCATTTGGTAAAAGAAAACAAACTTCAAAACAGACGAGGTGCATTCCGAAAATAAAGACCAGCTTTATTTTGTCTGTCGACCCTTCGTTCGAGAGGTAACTGCAACCGGTACCTTTCTCGAAATAGCTCACAGATCAAGTGGTTTCTAGACAGGCAGGGCACTAAAACCCAATTCACAGCAGGTACTAGGAGAAGATGAATATCCTGGTGAACAATTCTTGACAGAGTTGTTTGTCTCTTTGGGAAGTGAACAAAGATAACATTGGCAAACTAATATTGTAGTCAGCAGGGAGTCGGGAATATAGATTAATAAAATGGAAAACAAGAAATAGGCCAAAAATCAATGGTTAATGCTAACCCCCGGCATTAAGTCTTTTCTTCATACTATAAATAACACGATCTAGAAATGTCTACTTGTTCCAAAACTAAATGTCATTATGGTTCAATGTTAACCGTGTCACACAACCTTACACAATTTCGGCATGTCTTATTTAATTCCCCAAAGTTTTGGTTTATGCGTTCAAATTGTATAATTTCAGACAGATTTTGACTACAACATCGCTTATTATTATTTTGTTTTGTCTCCTGATAGTGCGGGACTTGCAGTCCGTTGTCGCGTACAGAACTATTTGTTCACATCAGTACAGATTTACTCGGTCAGATCCTTCAATCCACAAAGTGCAATTGCATCTACACGGCGTCAGTAGGGCAGCGCCCATCTTAAAAGTAGTGTCTCATTTTTCGAGTTTCATGCAACATTGGCAGTTGAAAATGACCCGTTTTGCACGTCAGCACAAGGTTTATACACAATCATGGCTAACTTTATTACATTTCATGCTTGTTTCTTGGACTAGGCTAACACAGAATAGTATCGTTGGACCGAAGAAATGGAGCGAGCGAGATGCCAGGCGCTGTCCATGTAACCCGCGCTACACTGCGTGTTCCCTTGTGTGTTGTGTTAACCCCGCCGCGGCTCATGCAGAGCCTGGAGTATCAGCCTCTCGTGTTCACAAGTACAAAAGGGCCCTTTGCCGAGCTTTCCAGTTCACCTGGACAAATGCAACAGTTCGTGGGGGGTTTGAAGAAGCGAATTAGAGACCGGGAAATGTTTGCCTTCCGCAATTAAATCCCGGGCTGTACTCGTAAGAGACGGGTGGCAGCGTGCACTCGGGGAAGAACTGCGAGAAGGCAGCTAAAGTGGCCGGGGGCTCCTCGATGGGCGGAGTGTTAGCGGGCTGGCTACTGCCGTAGAGAGGGGCGAGTCCGCCCGCTGCCCTGGCGCTCTCGGCGGCCGCGGCCAGGCTCCAGCCGGCGGGGGGGCTCTTTTTCGAAAGGTTGCACTGGAGCCAAGGCTCCGGGAAGTTGGCGAAGCCGCGGTACGTGTCGTGGGCACCGAGCTCGCAGCTCCCCTGCTGTGGGACCCGCACTGGGAACGGCTCCTGCCCCGTGATCATGTTGCTGTAATCCGGACCGAGCAACTCGAAAAACTCCGCCGCCTCCGGGTTGCCCCTCTCCAGGTCTTTCAGGGACATGCCCGAGGTGGAGGTGATCTTCACGTTGGCCGGCTCGGTGAAGAAGGACGGCGGCAAGTTGCGGTTTCGCAGCGGCACCTTCTTGCTGTTGCTGCTGTTGTTGCCGCTGCTGTTGTTACTGTTGTTGTTGCTGCTGTTGTTGCCGCTGCTGTTGCTGCCGGCGGCTGCAGATCGCTGCAGGTCCCGCACCGAGTCGAACAGAGCCGCCAGCGACTTGCTTTGAAGGCTCGACTGCGAGCCGTCCTTCTTTGGCGGCGGCTTACACTGGAAATGGCCGGTGGTGGTGGTGGTGGTGGTGGAGGAGGAGGAGGTGGAGGAGGAGGAGGGTGGAGAAGCCAGCCTCTTGCTGCCCGGCTCTTGCCCGGGTCCACTCGCGGAGATCATCCCCGTGCACCGTTTGATTTGTTTCTGCAAGTACTTTCTGTGGTTGACTTTCCTCTTCGATTTGACTGGCTTGTCTAGCGCCAGCTTGATGTTGCTGGAGGCCGAGTCTATAAAGTTGAGCAGGGCGCTGGTGGTTTCTTTCAGCTCGCCGGCGCTGTCCATCTCTCCCAGGAGGGCCCCGTTGTAATCGTTCTCCAACTCGTACTCCACCGAGGAGCCGGGGGGGAAACAGAAGTGGATGAAGTGGGGGTTCATGATGGCAGCCTGCACAGCCATCTCCCGCCCCCCCAGTCCCCAGGATCAACAGTAGCCAGCCCCCCCCCCCCCCCCCCTCCTCACTCTCGAGTGAGTAAGAAGTGCCTTTACCAACTTTCCCAGCACATTCCCGAGGTTTCTGGCGATCCCCGGCGCTGAGCGGCCACGCCGGCCAGCGACTCCACACTGGGACGTGGAGCAGAGCAGAGCAGAGGGAAATCCTGGGAAACGATCGAGCTCTCAAAGCTTAAATCCAGCCCGGACTTCAGTTGCTCCAAATAAAACTGGGCAATACATCATCCCATCATCGCTCTGCCTGCAGCCCGCCTCTCGAATAGCTCCTCCTCCCTCCCCCACTCCCCACTCCAGCACCACCTTGTGAATAGCGCTTTAATAAATGGCCTTCGCTCTGGGCCCGGCCTTGAAAAGCAGATCCGTTTCCCGTCAGTGGAATCAGTCAGTCAAAAGCGGCCCCGAGCCTATTATAGAGCTGTGAATTCATTAAAGCGGGCAGCTTAAGGAGGTTGGACACGGTTTGGGAGAAACACTTTATTACTACAAAGTAAAGTTTAGACATTTACAAAAGGTAAACATTTAAAAACAGAACAGTAGATGAAAGTCGCTCTCATAAATATAGATTCTTGATTTTGCTTATACTTTTATTTTAAAATCCGGAATTTGCAGTTGGAGCGTTTAAAGTAAATTGGACAATCTGAGGGATCTAGACATTCAAGGAACTGCAGATGTTGGAATCTCAGAAGGGCCCGTGTCCTTTCCACCCCTCCACAGATGCTGCCTGATCCACTGAAATCTTCCCTCGGTGTTTGCCGAGAAGATTCCATGTTTCTTTTGCTCCAGGTTCTCGTTCTCTCTCTCCCTCTCTCTCTCTCTCTCTCTCTGCTGGATCGATGTTCCACCACCATCTTACATTAGTCCTTTCCTATTTGTCACCAACCTGCTATCCTTACCACGCCCGCTTCCCCAATGGACGCTAACAACCCCAATTCTACTTCACCAACACCTCCCTCTCCAAGGGTCTTTAAGTTGTCCAACATCTCATGAAACGCGAGGAGAACTTCCCTCCAACGACACACTGGGCAGAATAAAACCTGCAGGCTGCAGATGCCAGAATCCTGAATAAAACAACAAGTGCTCGTGGAACTCAGCAGATCAGGCAGCATCTGAGGAGGGAATGGATAGGCGACGTTTGGGGTCGGGACCCTCTTCAATTTATAACTTGTCTGCCGCAGATTCTGTCCCACCAACCCCATCCGTCACCCCGAGAACCAGTGAGACCGCGACAGATTATTTTCACACTGCAAATCTATACTCGTATGAAAGCATATTCCAGGTAGAACTGCCTTAATAAGCTTTAGGACATCTAAAACGGTACATATGCTAACAGACGCCCGCGTTTGCCAATCTACATTGGGTCCAGCTTAAGCGACGTTTAGATTGAAGAAGGGTCTCGACCCGAAACGTCACCCATTCCTTCTCTCCCGAGATGCTGCCGGACCTGCTGAGTTACTCCAGCATTTTGTGAATAAATAGATTTTTAAACTGCCGTCCTTCTCACCCGGATCTTCAATCCGAAACCATCATCGGCGATGTCTTTATTTTCTGATCCCCAGAACTTTGATCTGACTCCTTAAACCTCTCCTCCGCTATAAAAAAAAGTGCTTCTCCAACACTACCTCTCGGCTACCCGCCCTAATAGTGATTTCTGACAACACCGTGTCAGGTTTTGTTGATAATGCATCTGACAAATACCGTGGGATTATATCTGTGTGGCGATGCTTTTGGCAAGGCAAGTTGCCATTTCTTTCCAGGTAATTGCCTATAGATGTTATTTAATGTTTATGAATTCTTCAGAGGTACAAAAAGTGGGGGGAGCGGGGGGGGGGGGGGGGGGTGGTCAATGAAAATTCGCAGTTATATAACGCCTCTCGTTTCAGCCAAGAAGGGCGTTTTACAATTCTAGCGCACGTCAGTGAGTAATGAATCTGCAAGAGTTAATGTAGTGCATAAACCGTCACATTCAAAGGCCAGTGTTATCTGGAGAAAGACAAGCTATATTTTTTCTTTAATGCTTAGGGTCACTTTAAGTGAATATTGGCAATGTGGAGAATGCGACAATGCTGCCAGACTCCCGCCCCCCCCCCCCCCCCCCCCCCCCATCACCCCCCACCCCCTCTCTGTCACTCTCTCTGCCAGTCAAATATCTACCTGGAGGACGCTCAAGAACACCATCGGATGTTCGTTTCTCGTGTTCACGGGTTACCTTGAGCAGGTGCCTCAGTGGGTGCATGCACACATAGAGGACCTCTCGGCTTACTTTGTATACTTACTGGGTTTTTTGTGTGGTTGATTTCTTAGCTCCAGGCGCAAATACACATTCCCATATCAGTGGGAATTTTTCCCAGCTTGACAAGTATTATGGTTAGCCTTTGACGTACAGCCGTAAGGGTCTAAATAGAGTCTATTCTTCCCTCGCCTGAAAGGATGCTTTGTGCCAAGGATTCATTAAAACTCACCACACAGCTCCGTAAATGATGCTAAATAATGAACAGTCGATTTAACTGCAAAAAGCTTCTGGAGCTATTAAATTAAAGGGAAGAAAAAACAATCCCATTCGGGCTCAATCTGCCAGAAGAAAATTTGACCTTAAGATGCTTCATTTAAATTTTTACAGCAAATAGCTTTCAACCTGGAGAGAGCATAATGTAAAAGTTGGAAACTGTTGGAAAAAATTCCAACGAGCGCATCCTCTAAGGAGAGGAATGCGGTCCCAATAGTTTTAATGCCTATTCCCAATGGTGGTTAATGATCCCGCTGAGTAAATGTGATCTAATCATCGCCTGGGTCACGACCAGCGGTCTTCGGCTTCGGGTGAAAACTTTGTGCAAACAGCTCCATATTTCGGATAGCCCGGCGATTTGTTGTGTTTTGTTTTTCCTTCACAAGGGTCTGGGTTTCTTTGCCAGGACGTGGCAAGGTGATGCACTGAATCGTTCACTGTGGAAGAAAGTGGCGCATTTAAAGGGAAACGGCAACCAGCATAAACTGCCTTTATCATGTAAATAGTAGGGAGAAAAAGGACAGTGAAACTGATAGCACTGATCTAATTATCTCAGCCCAATACAGCAAAGCTACTGAAAGAGACTCAGAGAAAGGCTGACCTTCGAGCACAAAAACTGGGAGAAAACAATAAGAACCGTAGCAACAGTATAAAACGCGCTTCTTTTTTTTGCCTCCACAAAGGACGATTTTATGAGCGTTTTTAGGTTCGCATTTGTATAGGCGATTTTAGAGTGTGATTAATCGTGACAACCTGACGAAAATATGATGGTATTTATTTAAAATCGATTCATTTACAATATTAACTGTTATCAAATTAAACGCCAGGCTTTAAAATAATCCCCATATGTAAATTTGGATTGTCAGGTTTTCCTCTCTGCGATTGATGATCGTGGCAAGAGTAAATAAATATTGTTTTTGCATAACGACTGGTGCAGTGAGCACTTTTCCTTGAACGTAGTCTGTGCTTCGAATATTTTTCATCTCAGAGACTAAACAAATTTCCCTTCTGTTTTGCATGACTATTTAAAACACGTCCTCGCTGCCTTCCCATCAATTCGGCTTGGTTAAAATGACATCACCAGCAAAATAGTTGACATTTTGGCTGCTTTAAATTCAAAGTATACTTCCCATTGTAGTGAAGGGCCAAAGGTGACTGACACTTACAGACAACTGGCAAATGCTACAGAAGGCATCGAGTTGTTTCCCAATTCAGAAGGGCGCGCTTTTAAGCAACTAGGAACATCATTTAAAGACAGAGGGGTCCTTTATAGTCGCCTTCAGGTACATGGTTTAAAACCCCTCCTCTTTTATCAGCACCAATTGTCATTTCCCCAGCCGCCCCTCCCCCATCCTCACCTCACCACACGCAGTCCTCATACCTTATTAAGCAGGTTACTGTGCAGTTTCTATCACACGTACCATTCCCCCAACAATTATAAGTTCGAGAATATTTTATTTTAAACAGGGGTTAGAAACCGACAGATTGTGGCGGATCTCCAAATTTTGCAAATAATCGTTTCTAGTCCTGGTGTTAAAGCAATCGTTAAATTAAAGTTATGATCCAAGCCTTTGAAGATAAGAACCCGTCCCGTTACAGTTTGTGGTTCTAATGATCGGGTTTAGGGGAAATCGTTTGGGTTCTGATGGTCAATTAATTCGAGACACGGAGTGTTAGTGTTAATTTAACATACAGCCCAGCCAGTCAAGTGCAAGGGCTGTAGTTAAGAAGAGAAGCAAACAGCTTATCAAATGCATTCAGAGAGTAAAGATTGAACAAGTGGTTAACCGAGTAAAGAGCGGGCTTAGATCGACTTAAAGGATATTCAGTTGCGGGGTTTAGGATCTGAGACCGGATTCTGCCTTGCTCTGGAGTTTATAACGCGCCTTGAGAGTCAGTAGCAGCGCTACATGGTTCGTGGAGGTGCAACCCTATTTTATCACTAGTGATTTTTTTGTCTGGTACGCAGACAAAAAGATCCCAAAATTACTCGGGTCAGACTGAGGTCAACACGACGGGAGGGTCAACATTTACAATGGTTCAAATGAGCACATTGGGAACCAATGTCTGGTGTCCACCGCATCGGCCAAGCTTGAGCATGTCTCGGTGGAGATGCCCCGCTCCTTCAACTTGATCTTGGAGCCAGGTTAGGGTGGAGGTGGAGGGGAGAGATGGGGGTAACCAGAACCTAGCTCACTGAGCGAGATCTGCCGCAGAGACTTCGCGGCCGTGGAGGAGCTGTGGGGCGTGACTGTGTGTGATCCGTGGGGGGCTCGGCTCCTGGCTTAATTGCGTGGCCTTGTCTGCTTCCTGGGCTCTGGAAAAGGGCCAGCAAATAGATAAGCAAAGGCATGGACCTCAACCTACTGGGATGGATTGTTCTCGTTTAAAAAAATTAATTCCTGAAGATCAGAGTAGCAAGGAACTGGAGATGCTGGTTTGTAACGAATGTAGACACTCTTAAAAACATGAAACCAAAGTAACCGTAAAAAAAATAATTTCCCCTTTGCTTTTGAAACGACAGGTCTGGAATCCTCACTCAACATCAGATCTCAGTCCTTGGCATGAAAATGTCAGGGTTCTAATGAGAACCACCATCTCTAGTAAACAAGGAATGCATCTAGCTGTTGAGCAAAAAAAACAAAGTCCTGGAGGAACTCGTCAGATCAGGCAGCATTTGTAAAGAGAATGGGCAGATGAGTTTTCAGCTAAATACCTTTCTTCAGACCAATGTTTGCTGTCCTATCTTTCCCAGTGGGGTACAACTCACTGATATTGCAGCTGGTATTCTCCAAGAGGAACAAAGCATAGATAATTAGTTGCAACAGTTTGGCACCAAAATTATAAACTTACATTTTAGCTTTTAACTTGAAACACACTGGATAAGGTGTACACCAACGTAAAGGACGCCTACAGAGCTCTCCCCTGCCCACCCCTGGGACAATCCGATCACCTCTCACTGTTTCTACTGCCCGCATACAAACTCCTCATCCGCAAGACCAAACCCACAATAAAGACAGTCAAAATATGGCCCGAGGATGCCACCCTACAACTCCAGGACTGCTTTGATCGCACCGACTGGGACCTGTTTGCACAACAGGCCACCTACGGTTCAGAGGTAGACTTGGAGGAATACACATCCACTGTGCTCTCCTACATCAACTGCTGTGTGGAGAATGTCACGGAGGACAAGGAGATAAAGATGTTCCCAAACCGGAAACCCTGGATGAACAAGGAGGTACAGAACCTGCTGAGGGCACGCAACAATGCCTTTAAATCTGGTGACACTTCAGCATACAGTGTTGCCAGATCAAACCTGAACAAAGGTATTAAAAGGGCCAAAGACACCCACAGGCAACGGGTGGAAGACCACTTCAACACCACGGACACCAGAAGCATGTGGCAGGGTGTCAGGGACATCACTGGCTACAAGAGCAGCCCTGCCTTCCCCCACAGCGATATGGCACTGACCAACGAGCTTAACACCTTCTTTGGCCTTCCATCCCCTTGAGGGGGCTGTGCGTGTCGGTTGCCTCGGTAGGGGTCGAGTTGTCTGTCCGAGGGTGCGGGGGGGAGGAGAGGGGAAGTTTTGTTGCCTCCATCACAGTGAGGGGGTGTTTGGAGTCACTGTGATGGATGTTTGTGTTGGGGTCGTGTGTCCTGTGTTCTTTTCTTTTTTTGCTGTGACTGCTGAAATTTCGTTCGGTGTTGTGCCGAGTGACAATAAAGTGTTGTTATGTTATGTTATGTTATGTTATGTTGAAACTGGCAAAACCACCTTGGGTGGAAGAACCCCAGCCGAGGCGTAGGGACAGGTCTTGCAACTGAGCACACAGGAGGTACAACGCACTCTGCAAGGGGTCAACCCACGCAAGGCTGCAGGACCGGATGGAGTTCAAGGAAGGGTACTGAAGGACTGTGCTGAACAGCTGGCTGAGGTATTCACCAGGATCTTTAACCTATCATTATCTCGGGCTACGGTCCCCAAGTGCCTGAAGTCGGCTATCATAGTTCCGGTGCCGAAAAAAGCAAAGATCTCCAACCTGAATGACTACCGCCCGGTTGCCCTAACGCCGATAGTCATGAAGTGCTTTGAAAGGCTGGTCCTCTCACACATCAAATCCAGCATCCCTGACTCACTGGACCCACATCAATTTGCATACAGGGCAAATAGATCCACAGAGGACGCCATCTCTCTGGCTCTTCACACTGTCCTGACTCACCTAGAGAGACAGGGCACGTACGTGAGGATGCTATTCATAGACTATAGCTCCGCCTTCAACACGGTCATCCCCACCAAGCTCATCACCAAACTCCACCAGCTAGGCCTCAGCTCGTCATTATGTGACTGGATCCTGGACTTCCTGCTGCACTATTCTCCCTTCTGTTATTGTCAGCAAAAAAATGTCTGCGAAACAATAACAACAACAACTTATGGAGAGGAAAGATCAGTCTGAGGAAGGGTCTTGACCCGAAATATAGAAAATTGGTTGACAGACAGAAAGCAAAGAGTGGGGATAAATGGGTCCCTTTCGGAATGGCAGGCAGTGACCAGTGGGGTACCGCAAGGTTCGGTGCTGGAACCCCAGCTATTTACGATATACATTAATGACTTAGATGAAGGGATTAAAAGTACCATTAGCAAATTTGCAGATGATACTAAGCTGGGGGGTAGTGTGAATTGTGAGGAAGATGCAATAAGGCTGCAGGGTGACTTGGACAGGTTGTGTGAGTGGGCGGATACATGGCAGATGCAGTTTAATGTAGATAAGTGTGAGGTTATTCACTTTGGAAGTAAGAATAGAAAGGCAGATTATTATCTGGATGGTGTCAAGTTAGGAAGAGGGGATGTTCAACGAGATTTGGGTGTCCTAGTGCATCAGTCACTGAAAGGAAGCATGCAGGTACAGCAGGCAGTGAAGAAAGCCAATGGAATGTTGGCCTTCGTAACAAGAGGAGTTGAGTATAGGAGCAAAGAGGTCCTTCTACAGTTGTACCGGGCCCTGGTGAGACCGCACCTGGAGTACTGCGTGCAGTTTTGGTCTCCAAATTTGAGGAAGGATATTCTTGCTATTGAGGGCATGCAGCGTAGGTTCTCTAGGTTGATTCCCGGAATGGCGGGACTGTCGTATGTTGAAAGGCTGGAGCAATTAGGCTTGTATACACTGGAATTTAAAAGGATGAGGGGGGATCTTATTGAAACATATAAGATAATTAGGGGATTGGACACATTAGAGGCAGGAAACATGTTCCCAATGTTGGGGGAGTCCAGAACAAGGGGCCACAGTTTAAGAATAAGGGGTAGGCCATTTAGAACGGAGATGAGGAAGAACTTTTTCAGTCAGAGAGTGGTGAAGGTGTGGAATTCTCTGCCTCAGAAGGCAGTGGAGGCCAGTTCGTTGGATGCTTTCAAGAGAGAGCTGGATAGAGCTCTTAAGGATAGCGGAGTGAGGGGGTATGGGGAGAAGGCAGGAACAGGGTACTGATTGAGAGAGATCAGCCATGATCGCATTGAATGGCGGTGCTGGCTCGAAGGACTGAATGGCCTACTCCTGCACCTATTGTCTATTGTCTATTGTCTATTGAAATGTCACACATTCCTTCTCTCCAGAGACGCTGCCTGTCCTGCTGAGTTACTCCAGCATTTTGTGTCCACAACAACTACTTACATCTGTACAATATTTTTAAATGTGTAATATGTCCCACTTAAAGCAAAGGAGCAGCACAGTGGTGTAGCTGCTGCCACACAATGCCAGAGACTTGGATTTGGTCCTGACCTTGAGTACTGTCTGTGTGGAGTTTGCACATTCTACCCGTGAACGTGTGGGTTTCCCCTGGGTGCTCCGGTTTCCTCCCATTCGCTAAAGAGGTGCGGGTTTGAATGTTATAAGGCCACTGAATATTGCCCCTATTGTGTAAAAGGTGGATGAGAAAGTGGGATAACCTAGAACTGGTGTAAACGGGTGATTGATGGCTGGTGTGGACACGGTGGGCCGAAGGGCCTGTTTCCATATTGCATGTCTATCTCTAAACTAAACAATTTCATAAGGAAAGTAAAAGATGGTTTGATTTCAGTCAATTTTCCTCTGTGGCAGCTCCTCGGCCAGTCTGTATTCATGCATCAGTGTTGCAGGATCAGTGTTTCCCAAGGGACCAGACTGATCTTCTCCAGCAGACCACCTGCATTGTATGAATGGATTCCAACATAAACATCTCGTTTTCTGCTTAATTCTTTGATTAGCTGGATTATTTTGTGCATCGTTAAATCCGTCCTTGATTTACCACCTGAAAATATTTCTGGAATATAATTTTTAATTAAATAAAAACATAGATTGACTTTCACAGTTTACTGAAAATCTGACAACGTTCCACATTAAGATGGGAAGATGAAGAGCCCAGATGTGACGTTTTGTCATTGCAACTTAACTTTTGCACAACATAGATTTTGTTTGATGAAAGATACAGAATAGAAACAGGCCCTTCTACCCATCATGTCGACACTGATCATCTATCATTCGTTCACACTAGCTGTATGTTATCCCATTCTTGCATCCACCCCTTGCAAACTAGGGACAAATTACAGAGGCCTATTAACCTGCAAACCTGCACGTCTTTGGGATGTGGGAGGAGACCGGAGTACCCGGATGTAATCTACGCGGTCACAGCGAGAACGTGCAAACACCATGCAGGCAGCTCTTATGGGAACAGCTTCTTCCTCACAGCCATCAGGCTATTAATCACTACAATCTCCAAATAAGCTGAACTACATCGACTTGGGGCATTGGTTTTGTCTTTTTGCACTAATATTGTTTGTGTGTGTGTGTGTGTGTGTGTGTGTGTGTGTGTGTGTGTGTGTGTGTGTGTGTGTGCGCGTATTTACATATATGAACTTTTTTTCTTGTTTATTATAGAGTACAGAGTACTATGTTTACTTATTCTGTTGTGCTGTTACAAGTAAGAATTTCAATGTTCTGTCTGAGACATATGACAATAAAACACTCTTGACTCTCCCTCATCTTCCTTTAACCCAGGTCTTGGCGCTGTGAGGCAGCAGCCCGACCAGCTGCGTCATTGTGTTGCTCACATTGATTGTGATATCGCAGTCTTGACAGAAATGGAAGATTCTGCACTCAGAGGATGTTAAGAGTTCAATTTCAAGAACTAGAGTCAGCGAATTGAACAAAATAAAAAAATGAAAAGTGATTTTGGGAAAGAACCAGATAAGTTTCATAGATGTACAGAGCACGCAATCAATAAATGAATGGAGTAGTCAAGGAAGGAACTGCTGGTTTAAACCACAGATAGACACAAAAAGCTGAAGTAACTCAGCGGGACAGGCAGCATCTTGGGAGCCTTTCTTTATGGGGTCCATCTATATGAATGGACCCCATCCTAGATCTCTGACTAGTTTCACTGTCCTCTTGATTAAATTTTACTGATCTCGGCCCGAAACGTCACCCATTCCCTCTCCCCTGAGATGCTGCCTGACCCACTGAGTTACTGCAGCATTTTGTGTCTACGGTGTAAACCAGTATCTGCAGTTCCTTCCTACACACACAGCAACTTGACTGCATTTGTCGTAATATCTCACATGAGGTGTTTATTGGGCAGATTCTATACTCAGACATTGCAATCCTCCATTGTTTAAAGTCAGTGATCTGAAAATAGTTTTATCATTATCCACTCATGAAATAATAATTTGACGACGCAGTCTCACAAAGCTTAAATCTCATTCATGAACTTTGTTTCATTGTCTTCATCCTTTGTTGCTTTTTTTGGATTATGGCATCTTCATCTAATATGTGGAAGCAAAGAAGGATCCCAATCCAAAACGTCACCCATCTTTTTGCTTGTTAGTTATAAAATTCTGGATGTTTTGTTCACTTGTGGTGTGTGAGAATTGCTGGCAAAGCATCATCAGTCCCCACTAAAAGTGCACCTTGGTCATATAGGAATCAAATAGGAAGATTGTATTTTCCTTTAAAGTTTTAATCTAAGTCCAATAACATTCTGCTATTTTTAAACCTTGGAATCAAGCCTGACTACCCTGCAAAACAACAAATGAATCACCCAAATACAACAGTGGTCGTGTTTGCCTTTGAAGTCCTTCTGTGGCTGTTTGCAAAACTTGGTATTACAGGGGTGGTTTCTTCCCAAAATAGAAGTGGCGAGACCAGAAGCTTCCTTTAGAAGGGCCCTTTAAACGGGCAGAAGTCATTAATTAACTAACACATTATTCAGCTGACACTTTCATCAATCAGCTTTCTTATTAGTATTCTGCTGATCCGCTGACCCTGTGTCTCTGTACTGTCTGCATGAAGCTGCAGAAAACAGACCACACACCAGAGGAAGGAGATTATTCCTCATTTTATCCTGTATGGGACAAGGGAATGAAGTAGAATGCATGGGGGGAGGGCAAGACTGTATTTGTTTTTCATTGAACTCCAATGAGCCTCAGTCATTCCCCCCACAATTCCTGTTGCTTTCCCCCTTAAACTTTAAGGTTGCTTGAAGTTTAAAATCTGTTGTTTGTCTGATTTGCCGTTCTTAATTTTTATTATATGATGGAATATAATATAATTAAAATATTAGAAATGTTAATCGTTTCATTTTTTAACAACGTTGTTCTTACAAAAAAGCTCAAGTGTATTATGTTGAAATGAGAGCAATTTCATTCATACTTAAGAAAATTAATTTATCTTGTATAAAATTGTTCTGGATTGCATTAGCTTGCAGATATATGCATCTCATGCTTCTAGTACCAGTCTGCCAGCTGTTTCCTACGAACCTAGAGCGATCATTCATCATGGAGAATTAATTCTTGACAGATTGTACCTGATAATCCTTTCTCCCTGCACAGTTAAGAACCGTTAATTGCTCAAATAGTGTGTATGAACGCCAAACATAATCCCAAAACCATTTCTCCTGGTATCAACCCCCCCCCACTCTTTCCCTTTCATTGCATGCCTTTCCAACGATATCCCTTGTTCTGGTTTCCTCTTTTATTCTTATTCACTGCATATCTTACAGCCTTTTGTCTTCTTTTCATCCCTGGCCTTTGCCCACCCATCAGTCAATCAAAACCCCTCTCACCTATAACCACATAATTGACCAAAATAGACACACAATCCTGGAATAACTCGGCGGACAGGCAGCATCTCTGGAGAGAAGGAATGGGTGACGTTTCGGGTCAAGACCCTGCTTCACGCACCAAGCCTTGGGTGCAGGGGGTGAAACAGTGGGACAGCGGTAGAGCTGCTGCTTACCGCACCAGAGACACGGGTTCGATCCTGACTACAGGTCCAGCAGCCACCGAGGGAGCATTGGGTTGTAGTGTCAGAGCATCAAAACACAGCCTCAAGATGGTAAAAAAGAAACAGCACAAGGACAATTTTCTTGAAAGACAAATGCCATCATTTTTCATTCAGGCATTATTTGATTTTTCATTGCTTATCAATACATAGTAACATTTGTTTGTTTAGGGCACACAATAGGAGAGGTGAGGCACAGTTATCTGGCAGCTACCAGCATTGAGACATATCCAGTAATGCCTCACTTTGTAAGAAAGCTTAACTGTATGCTCTTCAGATCACATGGGTTGAGATCATACTTGACTTTTATAAATCAGTGAGGATGCTCTTCAAATAAAAGGGATTGATCACGGCAGGGCAGAATGAGTGTGAAAATAATACGATGTTGACATCCAGGCACAGCATTGTGACCAAGGGTTGCCAAATGAAATGTCACAGTTCCCAATTAATGCAGCCTTTGAAAGCCTGAGTCCACAAACACATTGGTCAGCAGAGAGATCTTGTGTTTCGAAAGACACCGTGGGAAAAGGGGCCTTAGCGCATTTTAATTTATCTACCTCCTAACCTTTTTATTCGTTGTTTCTTTCCACAATTTAACAGCCAACATTTTTTTTAACTTTGAGCATTTAAGATCAGAAGGAGTTGAAATGTACATTGCACAATGACTGATATCATTAAGTCTGTGTCTGACACTAGGGAAATATCAAGAGTCAATACAAGAGGCAAGAGTGTTTTATTGTTGTGTGTCCCAAATAGAACAATGACATTCTTACTTTAATCAGTTTAATTGGAATGCTATCAGAATTGCTTGACCCAGATTTACAATTGGTGTAATTTTATCCGTTAATAAACTCTACTATGGTTTGCTCAAGGTAAAATCATTGTTAGATTGAGCAGTATTGAAAGAAAAGCAGCATCAATTTTCAGGCATATATAGAGAACCATTCCCCTCTACGATCCTTCACTGTTTTCCAGTTCAGATTCACTCATAGAGTCATGGAGTTATGTAGCATGGAAACAGGCCCTTCAATTCAACTCATCCATGCCAACCATGATGCATGGTCGGCATGGATGAGTTAAGCGGAAGGGCCCCATCCAAGCTAGTCCCATTTGTCCGCATTTGGCCCACATCCCTCTAAACCATTCCAATCCATGTATCTTTCCAATTGTCTTCTAAATACTGTTTTAGTCCCTGGCTCAGTTACCTCCTCAGGCAGCTCGTTCCATATACCCACCACCCTCTGAGTGAAAACATGTCCCCTCATTTTCTTATTAAATCTTGTCCTCCTCACCTTAAACCTACGTCCTCTGGTTCTTGATTCCCCTACCCTGGGTAATAACGCTATTCCTCTCATGATTTTACATACCTCTATAAGATCGCCCCTCAGCCCCCTAAGCTCCAAGGAATAAAATTCAAGCCTGCATAGCCTATCCCTATAGCTCAGACCCTCGAGTCCTGGCAATATCCTCATAAATCTTCTCTGCACGCTTTCCAGCTCAATTACATTCTTCCTACGGTAGATATAAAATGCCGGAGTAACTCAGAGGGACAGGCAGCATTTCTGAAGAGAAGGAATGGGTGACGTTTTGGGTCGAGACCCTTCTTCAGATCCGAAACGTCACCCATTCCTTCTCTCCAGAGATGGCTGCCTGTCCCGCTGAGTTACTCCAGCATTTTGTGTCTACCTTCGATTTAAACCAGCATCTGCAGTTCTTTCCCATACATTCTTCCTACAGCAGGTTGACCAAAACTGAACACAGTACCCCAAATGTAGCTTCACTAATGTCATGTACAACTGTAACATAACGTCCCAATGTTTCTACTTAGTACCCTGACTAATGAAGGCCAATGTACCAAAGGCATCCTTTACCACCCTGCCTACCTGTGTCACCAATTTCAGGGAACTATGTATCTGTACTCCTCGATCCCTCTGCTCTACAATGCACCCCAGAACACTACTATTCACTGTGAAGGTGATGCCCAAGTTTGACTTCCGAAGATTCAACAACTTGCACTTATCTGCATTCAACTCCATTAGCCATTGTTCAACCCACCTGCCAGCCCAACCATCTGCATATTAACACTCCCCCTCACCTGTATCCACCTATCACTAATGGATCTCCTGGTTGCTAACAATTTTAACTCCCCTTCCCAATCCCAGACTGACCTTCCTACCTGGGCCTCCTCCATTGCCAGAGTAGGGCCACACATAAACTAGAGGAACAACATCTCGTATTCCACTTGGGTAGCTTACAACCTAAGGGTATGAACATTGAATTCTCTAATTTTAGGTAACTGATATATAAAATGCCCCCCTTCTCCTCCCCCACCTCCCTCCCATTTCCTGTGCCCCACCTGGAAATGCATCCATTTCTGTATCCCCCCCCACCCTTCCACATATATTCCTTCCTCTGGCTTCACAATTCGCACTTCTTTCCTTATCTCATACCATTTGTCTTTTCATTTCTGGCCTTGTCCAACCATCTGCTTATCAACCCCCCGCTCCCTCCTCACCTGTATCTACCTATCACTCGCCAGGATTGTTCCTTCCTTTCCTTTCTTTCAACTATCTTCCCCTCCAACAAAATCAATCGGAAGAAGAGTCCCATCCTGAAACCTCATCTATTCATGTTCCCCTGACTCGCTGAGTTACTTCAGCACTTTGCGTCTATTTTTGTAAACCAGCATCTGCAAATAACTCAATTTAAAAAATAAAATAATTGCCAAAAAAGTACTATCAGGCACTTAAGACCACGAAGATCGTATTGTAAAAGACTGAAAAAATATGCGTGCAAATAAAATAGATATCTTTAAAATTACATTCATGATTATGTTCATGCAATTGGCAAGTATAATAAGTACAAGGCTGCATGAGTCAACTTCCATGTAAATAAGGCATTCAAACTTTTTACCTGAGAGTCAAATGTTACCAAATCTGAACACCATCTACAGCAGCATCTGCAATAAAGCTCAATATCATTCATATCTCCTCAGCAAAGCATCCCTTGCTTACATACAACATAACCTAGACAGGATTCAGGCGTGTGCTGATAACATATACACCCACAAAATTACGAACAATCACCATCTACAACAAGAAAGATTCTAACCACCTACACTTGACATTGATAAACTATTACTGAGTTCCTCACCATCAACATGCTGGGGGCCATCATTAATCAGAAACTCATCTGGACCAGCCACATAAACACTGTGGCTGTGAGAGCATGAATAGGTTGGATATTACGTGGTAAGTGACTCATGTCTTGATGAGCCAAAGCCTTTTCACCATTGCCAAGGAACAAGTCAGAAGAACGTTGAAATTCTCTCCACTTGCCTGGATGAGGCAACAATTCTCCAACAATGCTCAAGAATGTTAGACACCATGAAGAACAAATGTGATTATTTCCCTAATTCACCATCCTGAACATCTATTCCAGGCAGCACGGGCACACTGTGGTTACAGGGTGCACTATGTACAAAATGTGCTGCAGCTATTGACCAAGGTTTCTCCAACAGCACCTTCCAAATCCGCCATCTCTGTCATCAAGAAGAATAAGACCAAGAGGACTATTGCAGTGGTGGTCCCCCACACTTGAATGAGAATTCAGAATGGACAATAAATGGTGACTTTACTAAGCAAAGCCCAGATCCTGGAAATTCAATGAATAAAAACCATACAGATTTATAACAATAGTGTCATCTCAATGTAAGACAGTAAACATTGGCATTGAATGTAATTTGAAATGGTTCAGATTGAAACTTGAACAGCGCAACAATATCAATAAGTACAACAACAGGTCTGACTGCTCATTCATCATTTGTCTTTTATATTGACAAGCCAACAGAAAAAAAACTATAAATGGCTTTCAATAGCCCTGGCTAGATATTTTTTTGTGTGGGAAAGCAATTGTTATTTCAAAGATTGAATAAATAACAGTGTGCCAATGAAATAGAAATAAATCTCCATTAATAGTCAGGCTTGATTGGCCTTGCCTGCTCTCTTGTGGGTATTCATGAATGGTTCATTGTAGTTTTTCTACAAGCAGTAAATTAAGCTGCAAGACAATTGAGTCTCAGCTGATTGTGTCAAAAAGCCTATAAAATATCAATAATACTGTTTATCCCAGCATATTTAAATATGAATGTGTCACATCGAGTAGTAGCTATAGTGCACATATCACCAGTAACAGCTGTGTGTAAGTACAAAAGCAAAATGTATTCCATTGCTAGGTTTTTATCATTTTCATGGCAATAATGCCCGCCTGTGTACTGGTGCCAAGCTGCTGATCCAGTCACTGACTTAGTGAATATTGTTCCTGCCCACAGTAAGGCAACCCCCTCTGGCCAAACATGCTTCCTCACATAATACAAATTGCAACAATAGTTTGAACTACCAAACACGTACAAGATTGTAGGTAGACACAAAATGCTGGAGTAACTCAGTGGGACAGGCAGCATCTCTGGAGAGAAAGATTGGGTGACGTTTCGGGTCGAGACCCTTCTTCAATCTGAGCCATAGAGTCATAGAGTAATACAGCGTGGAAACAGCCCTTCAGCCCAACTTGCCCCCACCGGCCAACAATGTCCCAGCTACACTAGTCCCACTTGCCTGCGCTTGGTCCATATCCCTACAAACCTGTCCTATCCATGAACCTGTCTAACTGTTTCTTAAATGATGGAATAGTCTCAGCCTCAACTACCTCCTCTGGCAGCTTGTTCCATACACCCACCACCCTTTGTGTGAAAAAGTTACTCCTCAGATTCCTATTAAATCTTTTCCCCTTCACCTTGAACCTATGTCCTCTGATCCTCGATAACCCTACTCTGGGCAAGAGACTCTAGTCAAGTGCATCTACCCAATTTATTCCTCTCATGATTTTGAACACCTCTATAAGATCACCCCTCATCATCCTAGGCTCCATGAAATAGCGACCCAGCCTACTCAACCTCTCCCTATCGCTCATGCCCTCTAGTCCTGGCAACATCCTCGTAAATCTTTTCTGAACCCTTTCAAGCTTGACAATATCTTTCCTAAAACATGGTGCCCAGAACTGAGCACAATATTCTAAATGTGGTCGCACCACGTCTTATACAACTGCAGCATGACCTCCCAACTTCTCTACTCCATACTCTGACTGATGAAGGCCAAAGTGCCAAAAGTCTTTTTGACCAACTTATCTACCTGTGACTCGACCTTCAAGGAACCATGCACCTGTACTCCTAGATCCCTCTGCTCTACAACACTATCCAGAGGCCTACCATTTACTGTGTAGGTCCTGCCCTTGTTCAATGTCCCAAAATGCAACACCTCACACTTCTCTGTATTAATTTCCATCAACCATTCCTCCGCCCACCTGGCCAATTGATCCCGATCCTGCTGTAATCTTTCACAACCATCTTCACTATCTGCAAAACCACACACTTTTGTATCATCAGCAAACTTGCTAATCTTGCCCTGTATATTCTTATCCAAATCATTGATGTAGATGACAAACAGTAACAGACCCAGCACCGAACCATGATACACCACTAGTCACAGGTGTCCAGTCCGAGAAGCAACCTTCCACCATCACCCTCTGCTTCCTTCCACGGAGCCAATTTGCTATCCATTCAGCTATCTCTCCTTGGATCCCATGTGATCTAACCTTCCAGAGCAGCCTACCATGCGGAACCTTGTTGAACGCCTTACTGCAGACCATGTACACAACATCTACAACTCTGCCCTCATCAACCTTTTTGGTCACATCTTCAAAAAAATCAATCAGATTTGTGAGACACGACCTCCCTTGCACATAGCCATGCTGACTATCCCTAATCAGCCCTTGCCCATCCAAATGCCTGTATAACCAATCCCTCAGAATACTCTCTAGTAACTTTCCATGGCGTTTGCATGTACTCCCTGTGTCTACGTGCGTTTTCACCGGGTGCTCCCACATTCCAAAGACATGCACGTTTGAAGGTTAATTGGTTGCTGTAAATTGTCCCGAGTGTGTAGAATAGAAATAGTTTATGGATTTTGTTGTTTGGCATGGACTTGGTGGGCCTAAAGAGCTGTGTCCACTCTCTAAACAAAACTAAACTGAATGGTAGGAGTCAATACAAATTATCAATAATTTCTATAATATAATTAGGGCATACGTAAGCAACTATTGTTGGAATACTATTTTATAGCTGTTTTATAGCACAGAACAAATTAATTATTCCAAAGTTTGAGAAAACCCTCAGATATTTTTGGAGGCACAAGGAACTGCAGATGCTAGGATCTTGAGCAAAACAAAGTGCTGGATGAACACAAAGGTCAGCCGGCATCTGCGTAGGGAATGGACAGACGACATTTCGGGTCGGGACCTTTATTCAGACAGATTGTCATGGAGGGGTGAAAGCTGGATGAGAGGTGTGAGTGGGACAAAGCCGGTCAAGTGATGGGTGGTTACAGGTGAGAGGGGTTTGATTGGCAGATGGGTGGAAAAGGTGACAAAGGCTAAAGATGAAAAAGAGACAAAAGAATGTCAGTGTAGGAGCCATTTTGTGTTTGTTAGATCTTAGCATATTATTATATTATTCTGTATCCTGCTGTATTATTTTTGGACACCAGAGGGTTGACGTGAGATAATACTAGGCTTACATATATGGACTGGAAGGAGCCAGGGAGGAGTCAGATTATGAGTATAATTCGTACCAGGAGAATTGTCTTATCTCAGGTTTGGAAATATCTAGTCTGGATAAAGATGATTTTATTCATCTACCAGATGTGTTTACACAAAAGACCAACAATGTTTCTCAGTTAAACATTCCCAGACAAGAAGACCTGAAGCAATGGCCTTACTTGAAGGATGTCATGATTCCTGAAATTGACTCTGACATTGACCTAGTCATCGGGGCAGACGCTTCATAGGTATTGGAACCTCGGGAGCAGGTCAATAGTCAAGGAGATGGACAATATACTGTGAAAGCCCTACTGGGATGGGTCATCTATGGTCTCCTGAGAAGAGACCACGACAGCAGGGATGGGAATGGCTGCCCTGCTGCTGCTGTCAATCGAATATCCATTGCAAGCCAAGAGGAGCTTCTGGTCCAGCAACACAATCACGACTTCATAATGGGGAAAATCCAGAGCTGACACAATACTGCTAAAGAATTACAGCTTCAATTGGACAAATCCATCTTCTGGAACGATAGCACAACGGTGCTTATGTACATCAACAACGAAACCAAATGCTTTGAAACATTAGTAGCAAACAGAATCTCTTTTGTAAGGGATGTTACATTGTAACATTTCACGATGGAGATATGTTAGCACAAAGGAAAATCCTGCAGATGAAGCATCAAGAGGACTGACAGCAGGCCGCTTCTTAAACTGGAAGAGAAGACTGAAGAAGATCCTGTCTAATGGGCAGAATATTGGAGACTATACCAGATGCACAATGTTTTGTGCGTACTGTTTGACCTCAGACTTAGAGCAACATCTTGAAGAGACCGATAACGAAGATATGTCTGCTCCTGGAAGCTGATACCTGAGTACAGCAAAAACTGGTGGCTTAAACATTGAAGAATGACTATAGTAGATTAGATGCCAATATATAGTGCATGTTTTTTTGATGAAGTATGAAGTTTTTATGGCTCCTTTTAATGTTTATTAGTAATTGTTTCATTATGTACTTAGAACAATTAGGGGCCGGTGTGTACGAGCCATTTTGTGTTTATTAGCTATCTTAGCATATTATTATATCATTTTGTGTCCTGCTGTATTATTTTTGGACACCAGGGGGTTTTTGTGAGATAATACTAGGCGTATATATATGGACTAGGAGGAGCCAGGGGAGGAGTCAGATTATGAGTATAATTCAGCCAGCACTTATGTAATGCGGCAGTTACGTTAGGAAGCTGCTCAGGTTTTAGCAAGTCAGTAAGAGGATACGAAGAAGTGACGGTGAGATACTAAGTTCTTACCAAACAAAGTAAATGATGGGAGATATACTAATTTGTTTTGTATTGTTACTTCAATAAACGACTAACTAAACTGCAACGTCGTGAAGATCTCTCTGTTGTTGTTTTTGCGTCAAGAAATATCGTTCCCCTCCTTCGTCAACGGTAAGCTTTGGGACTTTATTGGGAAGACTAAAGTTGCTGCTAGACAGATAAGGAAAGAAGGGGAATGAAAAGTCAAAGGTAGGGATATAAATGGAGAAGGGAGGGGGAGGGGCAAGAGGGAAGATACATTTGCTGTTTCGCCTAAAAGATGACACTATGATAGGAATCAGGTTCATTGAGAAAAATAAATCAGAAGTGATAGCTTATATTACTCATCTAAAATGATAAAATCTCAAATGCAAGTGTATTATCAAGTCAATTGTTTATTCATTGCATTGATGGTACAATTAACTACTTATGTGTAGCTTAGTTTGTTAGTTTAGAGATACTGTGCGGAAACAGGCCCTTCGGCTCACTGAGTCCACACCGACCAGCGATTCCCGCACATTAACACACTGTCCTGTACTCACTAGGGACAGCTTTTTACATTTATACCAAGCCAATTAACCTACAAACCTGTACGTCTTTGGAGTGTGGGAGCAAAACCGAGGATCTTGGAGAAAACCCATGCGGTCACGGGGAGAACGTACAAACTCCGTACAGACATCACCCATTGTCAGGATCGAACCCGGGTCTCTGGCGCTGCAAGTGCTGTAAGGCAGCAACTCGACCACAGCACCACCATGCCGCCCTTGTTTTCTAAGCATAAGAGTAATATGGATGATTTTTATAATAAAATTAGACCGTGGACCCGTTGGGCCCAAACCTCTCCTGCATTGGTGCAGCACCCTCTTCAACCCCCCTCCCCCCTCCCTTCTCCCCTCCCTCCCCCCCCCTCCACCCCCTTCCCCTCCCCTCCCCCACTTCCCCTCCCCCCTTCCACTCCTTCCCTTCCCCTCCCCCTTCACCTCCATCCCCCCCAATCCTCCTTATCATAAGCAGATGAAGATGAATAAATCAAAAAACAAAATATTTAGCCCCACCATGTTGTTCCTAGTCCGTCCTATCACACCCCACCATTGATCTCCTGCCTGAAAGGAGCATGCAGAAATTTTGAAAACCATCAGGAATTTATAACGTCCAAATCCTGAAGTTTTAGCAGATGTAACCTATCCCACTTGACATGGGTTACTTTTTGCTGAGACCTTGCTCATGTTCTGTTTGCTTAGGTATAAAGCAGGGGACAAAGTAAAAGAGGTAGATATAATGATGTGTGGAGTCTGTCAGTTTTAACATATACATAAACTGCGGCAGCGGTAGTTGCTGCGTACCACGCCAGAGACCCGGGGTCGATCCTGACTACGGGTGCTGTCTGTACAGAGTTTGTACGTTCTCCCCGTGACTTTTCTGGGTTCTATCCAAGATCTTCGGTTTCCTCCCACACTCCAAAGACGTACAGGTTCGTAGGTTAATTGGCTTGGTATAAATGTAAATTGTCCCTCGTGTGTGTAGGATCGTGTTAATGTGCAGGGATTGCTGGTCGGCACAGACTTGGTGGGCTGAAGGGCCTGTTTCCACGCTGTATCTCTAAACTAAACCAAACATTTCCAGCTCACTGACTTTTTCAATCTAACACATTGTTCTCGCTAATGTAATGAGTGCATGAATGCAACAACTCTTATCACCTGGGGGTGACTTTTTTTCAAACCCGTGTTAAAACTCTTGGGATTATTTTTGCCACGTGAAACAAGATAAAAAATATTCCATCCCTAAGTTTACTAAAGAGGAAAGAACACAACATGGGAAAGAACTGCACTTAGTTTCAGACTGCCTGCTGACTATTTTTATTCTCCCAACCTGATCTTTAACAGCCAGTGGCTAAAGTAAAAGGGAACGACGCAGAGTAGTAGGTATCCCACAGAGAATGCCTGAACTGGTAGTTATTGGCTGGCTGGTTTCACAAGTCCCTCACAATTGTACAAGTCATAAAGCCATGTGAGAGACCACCTAACATCTTTTAAAATACTTTTCCCCATCACGTTTTTCAAGATGTATTTTGTACTTTCTGCACTTTCTTCATCCCCTGCTGACTGTAACTACATTATTAATATTACTATCAGCAGGGCACCGTACACCAAGGGGTTCCAACTTGTCTGGAAGTAAACTTAATGACATTAGATCACTTCTGTAAATTGCTTTGTGACCCAAGGAATTCAGCAGGTTACCCATAGTTCTAGCATTTATTCCAGTTCATTGCCCCCACCCCCTGCAGATGACTATTCAATGGTCAAAGTCCAAATATAGAGCTTCACGCTTTTTATTAGTAATGCATCTCCTACGCATTTGCAACATGAAAATAAGTTGCTTCTTGAAAATATTGATAAAGTCTTAAAATGTTTTCCGAGGCAAGCTCATAATAAAAATTAACAAGGGTCTTGAAAATAATTACTGTTCAAGTGCACATATATACCTTTCAAGAGATAATCATTTAACTTTCAATCAAATATGAAACAAAGTAAGACATTTTCATGGTGAGTAAACGTGGGAAGATATTCCTGCAAGTGTCCTGGCAAAAAGCATGCAATATTGATTCTAGTTTTAATCACTTGGTTTGAAATCAGACATCTTCAATCAAATTTTGATATCCTGCTATGTTTGATATTTTTAAAAATCATCGTTCCTTGATGAATTGCATTTATCCATTCAATGCCATGGAACAAAGGATAAAAAAGAAAATTTGCACACACAAGCATCATCATAACCTGAAACTATATTTAATTAATTATGCAAAATAATTTATAAAAGACAACTATGTTAATCAATCTCACACTTTGTGCGTAGGTAAAGTTCCTAGTCTCAAGTTTAACTACTTGCAAATAGCTCAATTCTTATGACTTTTATATTTAACCTCTACTTTCTCTTTGGATGCTTTGTTCTCTCAAATCAAAACTCATGTCCCAAGCTCTGTCAGAGTTTGATAGAACATTATAATGGACATTTGAAACAAACAAAAATATATTGGTTTTGCAGCTAAAGCTGAAGGGGTTGCTAAATTTTCAAAAGATGAAAGTGTAAATGGAATATTGAACATAAATGCATAAAATCTTAAGCAGTGTCAAAGCTAAATGTGGTGAAGACAGTTAAGCAATAAATGTTCCTGACCCATCAGTAGGACGTAAGCAACAGTGCACAGAGTGAACAAAACTATTAAGCAATGGTTTTGGAAGTGCAATATGGAGAGTGCAACAAAAAATACCAAATTCATCAGATCTATAAACAGTAGGAAAGGAATTATGATCTCTGATGTGGAAATCAGAAGACACTTTGAAGCTGCAAGAAAATAGCAAAACAGAGAAAGACAAACCGTCTTCCTTATGAAGTTCTAAGAACATAAGAAACAATAGCAGGAGAAGCCATTTGCTTCTTCAAGCCTGCTTCACTAATTATTGTGATCGTGGATTAATATCTACTCAGCAGAGATTTTCTTGACTGTCGCTTTGATTTCCTTAATGTTTAGAAAAATATCAATCATTCTTTCGTTATCTAGAAAGACTGGTAGACTTTTAAAATACTTTAAAATAACAGAACTGGTGAACTCTGCCAACACTAACATTTCAAACAAGTATTATTCAGAACAACTTACATCTTTACAACAGCTTTAATGTAAAAAGAAGGCTTAACTTGTTTTATAAGGCCATTTTATAAAATTAATAATACTTTTTTTATAAGGCCATTTTATAAAATTAATAATATTTTTGATACAAAGAAATCAAAATGTTTGTGGTAAAAGGTAGATTTTAATGCTGAGATGCATTCCGTCAGACTCCTTCCCATAGCACATCTGTAAAGGTTCAAGAAATTCTTTGTGGACATGTCGTATCTTCTCAGACACCCAAGAAAGTAAATAGACTGCCCTTTCGTTGCAGAACCAGATTTGTATGAAGGGAACAGGTTAGGTTGCTGGAGACCATCACGAACAGCAGCTCTGTTGATGTTGTGATGTTGTGCTCAGTTGCATCTCAGACACTTCCTTAGTTCAACAATCAATTTGTTCATCTTGCTGGCATTAAGGACTAGCACCATAGCACAAGGTTCCTAATATTATTCCTCTACTGCCTCTCATCATTGCTATTAACCAGTCCAGCAATGGTGGTATCCAGTGCTTTTTAATGTAGACAAAAAGGTGCCGGTGTCAATTAAAAATCAAGCTATATTTGTCAACAAATTTTTCCATTAATATATCCCCGTCTTCTGTTTCGATTTTGTGACCAATCAACTTCTAATTTGAGAAACTATTAATTAAAAAGTATAAAATCAACACATTTACAAAATTGAATATATAATTAAAAATATAATTTAAAAATGTACTAAACAGCATTTCCATGATAGAAGATCCCAAATTTTGCCCACGTTGTCGTCAAAAGTAATATCCTGATGTTGTTCCTTGTTGTTGGGGTCTGTGGCGAATGATGAGGATTATTTAATATAATAATACATCTGGCACTATTGATGGTCGTGCACCAAATAATTACATCCCAGCTGCTGCTATGACCACCTCTAAGCTGTTTAAGCTGTTTAAGGGCCCGGTCACCTAAATTAGTTAATACATTATATTTTAAAAATGTAGCAATCTTTTTGTGATAAAACTGATCATTTAAAATTGAAGTGCATAAAAATTAAAGTTCTGAAAATGTGTAGGTCCAGCTTTTAACTTTTCAGAGATATGTAGAACCAGTGCACGCCTTCATAATAAAAGCACTGGTGGTGCCAGCGATGAACTTAAAGATCGAGTTGGCGCTGTACTTGGCCACACAGTCACAGGTGTTCAGGGTGTAGAGCGGGGGGATAAGCACGCAACTCTGAGGGGCACCAGTGGTGAGGGTCAATGTCGAAGAAATGTCACGACCAATTCCAAATGACTGACATCCGCCGGTTACGGATGGATGCCCCAGGGACAGGGTCAAACAGTTTAGAAATGGGCTACAAAGCCGGGGACATTCGGATAAGTTTGACCTGGTAGCAAAGGAAAAGAAAGTGGTGAAGCAGTTGAACGTGAGGTGCCATTTTTGTGCCAGAAATTGTCCAAGAGATCCTTATTGGAACTCAGTTTGGAGTAGGGACGAGATTGAATTAAGGGAATGAGGGTGTATAATGGTGAAACAAAGCCAGGGTTCATATGTGTATTCAAAATGATCTTTCAACAGTCCAAGTTTGAGTTTAGTTTAGTTTAGCTTATTGTCGCATGTACCAAGGTACAGTGAAAAGCTTTTTGTTGCGTGCTATCCCATCAGTGGAAAGACTATACGTGATTACAATCAAGCCGTCCATAGTGTACATATATATTTTTAGCAATAAAAGGTTGAACCTGACTGCTTCGTCAGGTCCAGTCAGATCTGGCGATGTAGGAATCTTTGGCAATACCACGCAGATGTGTAAATATGTATCCCTTGGACTTCAATGAATGAATAAGCGTAAATAACACGATTGCAAAGAATAATGATTTTTATTGGATAATGTCATCAATGGTGGTGAATTTTACATGATTTAGTGTAGCAATAGCCATAAATCATTGGAAGGATAAACAACCCAACACCAGTTTCCACTCCCTGGCCAACATCCCCTAGGATCAAGGCTCTGATTACACACTGCCGGCTGTAACAGATGAACAACATCATTCACACCCCTGACTCCTGAAATTAGTTCTCCACCTCAAAGTCTGTCACACCAAAGAACCCACTTTAACAACGTTCTCAAAGCTTCCTTGATAAAACATCGTCACTCTGAATGACTCCTGGGAAGTCGTGGCCCATTACTACTCGGAATAGAGCATCTGAGCAAACATTGAGAACCCCGAGTTTCACTGTCAAGCGTATACATGGAAGCCAAGTGAAAATGCCAAAAGATTGCTATATCTTCTAGACCACCCATCTAACCAGCCCATCAAACACCTCCTATCCCATCAATGGCCTCATTAGCCCACAGAGCAGGAGTAGAACCAAGTCATCCCTGAATCCAGACTGTAAGAAGGAGCGATACACCATGATTAAACGTCAGACAGTGCACGATACATTTGGAGCAGACATCACACCAGGTCATGCTGATGATCCTGAAGATAGTGGAGAACCACGATCCAGGTGTAGTGCAGGTGTCCACATGTTCCTGACTCCCAGGCATGCTCTCTGCAATGTGTAAGTATGGAGCAAGATGTGGGAGCATTTGATCTCTCGCTACACCCACGGATCCACCACTTTTTTCTGTAAAGTTTTGAATTAAGGGGGTCAGGTACACTTTGAATGTGGCCTCTTAGCTTTACACCAGCTATAGATGGAGCATCTAATGTGGATGCACTCATTTAAATGGGCTAAAAAAAAATCATTAGTTGGATAAATTCTGCCAAGTACTTCGTTAATGTTTTTAGTTCACTGTGTATTTATGTTTAATTAATTAATGATTAATAAATTTATTATTCAATATTCTTTTTATAATTATTAAGAGAGGCAATAGATGTGGTTTGTTAACTCCATCTCAGATTGCTACAAAGAGACAGAATTACTTTTACTTATATTGCTTTACTGCTACACAAATTCTTGCATAATCTTCCATTCTGCTATTTTATTCACTGTAGCAATTAATTAATTACATGCAGGTTAACCTTGTAGAACTGCAATTTGTTGCCAGGAGTTAAATTGGCATTCTTTCTCAGAAACTATTACTGAGACTAATTTCCATTTCAATTCAAATTGGGATAGTTTCTATAATGAGCAGATGATTCAAAAGGCCACGGTAGCATGTGGATGACATATTGAGAGTTAATAGAGCAAAGTGTGAGCTCAGCTACAGGATTTTTCAGCATCTCTGCATTCCTGTTTTTCTGCATTTACATTACCAGCAGCACTGTGGCACAGCTGGGAGAGCCGCAGCCCTACAGCTCCAGAGTCCCCGGTTCGATCCTGAGCTCGGGTGCTGTCTGTGTTGAGTTTGCATGTTCTCCCCGAGACCACGTGGAATTCCTCTGGGTGCTCCAGTTTCTTCCCACATCCCAAAGACGTGTGGGTTTGTAGGCTAGTTGGCCTCTGCAAATTGCCTCGTCTATAGGGCGTTCATGCAAAAGTGGGATAACATAGAACTAGTTTGAATGGGTGATCGGTCGTCGGGGGACGGTGGGCCGAATGGGCCTGTTTCGAAGCTGTATCTTTCAATCAATTCAATCATATTCCATTCTATGGTGTTTGAACCATTTCATACATTTATAGGCTCAACGTTGTGTCTCCTCTATTTTTTAAAATTTGGGCTATTTTCAAGAGAAAAGGGAGGGAAATCATTCACTGAAAGAATATTAAAAGATAAGCAAAAATAAATATAAATCACACACAAACAAAATTTATTTGATTCAACTTTATTACTCTAAATCTGTTGGTTTGTAAAGCAATCAAAACATTTATCTGAATAGCATTTTAATGGCATTTAGCATGGCAAGTTAATCACTATTTCCTGCAAACCAGTCACGTTATTGATGGTTGCTCCAAATGGTCATCAGTTTTTAGTTTTTTTAGTCTTAGTTTGGGAGATACAGAGTGAAAACAGGCCCTTTGACCCATCGAATCCGCATCAACCAGCGATCCCCGCACATTAACGCTATCCTACACATACTAGGGACAATTTTACACATACCAATCCAATTAACCTACAAAGCTTTACGTTTTTGAATTGTGGGAGGAAACCGAAGTTCTCTGTGAGAACCCACTCGGTCACGGGGAGAACGTACAAACCACGTACAGACAGCAACCATAGTCGGGATTGAACCCGGTGTAAGCGCTGTAAGACCGCAACTCTACCACTGTGCCACCGTGCCGCCCCGGTGGGGTGGTTCATTTTCATTAGTTGTTTAACACTTGCCGGTATTTCAGAGATGGGATTGCTGTGGTCTGGTTTTCTTCCTGAAATTACACCTATATCCTCCTGATTCAGAAGACAATGCAATGATATTAATGATATAGTAAGCTATAATAAAAGCCTAGGTAATATTCTAGCCAGCTGAACTTAAATATAGTACCTCACAGAGTTCAAAGAGTCAAGAGTCAAGAGAGTCTTATTGTCTTATGTTCCAAAACAGAACGATGACATTCTTACTTGCAGCAGCACAGCAGATATGTAAACATAGTACTCATAAAACCCATAATAAACAACAAAGAAAGTTCAGTACATATAAAAAAACAAACAGACAAATAAACTGACAAATAAATAGACAACAATAATAAAAGAAAGCCAAGTATAGAGAATAAAAATGGTTCAGAATTGTTAATTCAAATTTTTAATGTTAATAATAATGATCAGAATTGGTGTAAATTGGTTTGATTTGAACATATATTTCTCATTAATATCGTTGCATTGTCTTCTGCAGAGTCTTACCTCAGAGGATTCCTCCATTTTTCAATTTGGCAAGATTCATATTTGTTCAACCACATTCAGCTTCATTATTCATGTGGAATTAAACTATTCAATTTGTTCAACACCACTTATGGAAATTGTGAATAAGAAACATAAATCAAATCCCAGTGATTAGCATGCCAATGCGAGGAGAATGTTTCTCTGATTATTTATTATCTTCTGTTTCCACTCCACATAAGCAGATATTCAACATAAATGTCTCCATAAAGCTGGAGATTAAGAAACAAAAACCCGCAAGTTTCTAAATTAGCCAAGAGCTCCAGATTTTGCAATCACCAAAAAGCTGAAAGGCTTTCTTCTTTTGGCCCATAATAAAAATTCTCTGTGCAGTGCTGTGCAAATGAAAAGGGAAGCAGCTCTTATTAAAAAAAAACACGCTCAATAACTTTAAGCACCAAGTCAGTCAAAAATAAACTTATGTATTTTTCCATAGATATGATGTATCAATAAACACAGAAAAGCAAATTGTGGTATGAGGATAATCAGAGTGGGAAAACATACTTCATCGCAACACAGTGATGGCAGTCTTCCCAGCTCTGAGGCTCTGCCAAGATATCTGAAAGTGTGTGTTGTGTGAATTGGCATTCAATGGATCAGTATTCATGAAGTCATCATAATCCCTACAGTAGGGTGTGAAAATTATGTTCTGGAAAAGAGAAGAATTTCTGTTCCATCTGAATTAGTCACATTTAATTTTTTAACCTTATTTTCTTTATTTCATATGCTTTAATTTCATTATTTTAAATCATTTTAAGTATCAGGATTTTCACAAGAGGTGGGGGATCATGTAGATTTTAAAACTCTCCCTTCAGATGCACTGTGCTAACCAAGGGCAATTGGAAACTTGATGATTCACCTCAGCTACCAACTAGAAGGTCAGCTCCACCATTGTTATAAAAGGGAGATGCTGCACCTGTAATTTATAACAAAAGGGTTAAATATTTTAGATGAGCAGTAAAAACAATTTACTGTTGCCTCTGTGCAGGGTATTTTTTGGGAAAATTAGACAGATAACACACAATTCTAGATAACACACAATAAGACAGATAACGCACAGCATTCCTCTCTGACTAATGATAATTCAAATGCTGGTGAATCTATCAAGCTGAATAGCATGAGATCTTACACACAAGCTTTAATAATGTCGACCAGCCCGCGGACTTTTTGACTTCTTGTTGACAGCCTGCTGGGCACGAGAAAAGACTGAGCTGAAAGCTAAAGGCATCCAGCCAAATATTGTAATGAACAAGGTAAAAAATTCAAGTTGAAACAATCTAAGTCTATCTCAGAATGTTATTTATACAAGCAAAAGGCTCAATGCGTGATTTATTTTTGCCCAAAGCTATCGGATTCCTTATTTCTTGGCATTGAAGTCAACACTTTTTTTAGGGAAAGAAAACAATGCATGGTTTTCATCAAACTGATGTGACAAGAGAGCATTGCAATCGTGCACATTTTGCTCAGGCTCACATCATCACACACAGCTGCTAACAACATATTATTTCCAGTTTTGAAAATTACATTTCATTTTTTAAAGCATATTTCAATAAGCAGTTTCATCCCACCATTCAACCACGATGGCCAGGATGCTGACATGGATATAAGGGCACTTTCAACACTGGAGCTAGATCAATAGTTATGGACAAACTGAAAGGAATAACCATACTTCAAGGAAACATGGTTGCTGCTGTTGAGCACATTTGGAATCGTAATACTAAGCATTGGACAATTTACAGACAGAATCTCTTTTCTGACAGGGGACCTGATTGCTGGCAGGATCTGTTTCCTGACTGGACCTGATCAGCTTACTTTATTATTGTCACGTGTACTGAGATCCAGTGAAAAGCTTTTGTTTGCATGCCATCCAGTTAATGAAAAGATTCTACATGAATACGATCAAGCCGTCCACAGCACACAGATAAAGGATAAAGAGTGCAACATTTAGTGCAACATAAAGTTTGATTAAAGATGAGGTAGATGGGAGGTCAGGACAACTCTCTCGCTGATGAGAGGACTGTTCAGTTGCCTGATAACAGCTGGGAAGAAACTGTCCCTGAATCTGGAGGTATGCGTTTTCAAACTTTCCCAATGGGAGTGGGGAGAAGAGGGAGTGACTGGGGTGAGACTGGTCCTTGATTTTGCTGGTGGCCTTGCCAAGGCAGCGTAAAGTGATTACTGACAGTATGTGCTTTCTGACAGGACCTGTTTATGGACAGGATTTGTTTTCTGAAAGGACCTGATCACTGTTTTCTGACAGTGCTTGATTATTACCAGAATTAACATTTCAGTTTTTGAAAGCCACACATTATTTTTATTTTGCATATTTTTAAAAAAAAATGTTTTTAAAGCAATAAAGGAAAACAAAACTTGAATTAAAATGTAATCCTTTTGTCCAGGATGACATTCGTGACTGGTGTCCAGAGTTCCAGCAGACACTGTGCTCCGCAGGAAGGTCCAGGCCTAACCTGACGTTGGATGGACTCCCCTGACAAAGATGGCTCAATGCATGGACCTATGCATGGCCACACAGAAGCAGACTGGGAAGGAGATCCCCACACCAGCCCTCAACCCTTCTCCTCCCGCCCTCAACCCCCACCTCAGAAGATCCCAAGATCAGGGGAGCTGGCCTTGCATGTGGCTAAAACACAGGGTGAAGACCTTTCAAATATTCTAATTTTTACATGAAATGCAGACTCATCCAAGCATCAGAAATTTCAGATGGTCTGGCAGTGTGCGAACCTGATTAAAGCCTGTTGTGCAGGACATGTTTGGGTAATATTCTCTGTAGATGGGCTATTGCATGCTAGCCAATTGTAGTGCTTGTTAGTAGTAGTCATGGGCCCCACATGTACATGGGGAGGACTGCCACATGGTGAGATCCCTGTTGGGGACCTCCTTCCTTGTCAGATGCCAAAATGGACTGTCAGGCTGTGTGCTGGCAACAGGTGAGGACGAGGAGGTGGACAAATGGTCCTTTACAGGAGGTCCCTCTGCTCAGCCTCAAATAGCACAGGGAGCAGTTTTGAAAGAAAGCTCAAATGATGTGGGACTGCGAGAAGGAGAATTTGCAGGCCTTACAGCCTGTTGAGCAATTCTGGCCAATTGGTCAGTATCACACCTGCTCTTGAGTCCCCTTGACCTTCACAGCGATCATGATCCTGGCTCAGTCCTCTACTACCCAGTCTGTCTCCAGGTACTATCACCTTGACAGCCACTTTCAGAACCAGTACACTGACTGCAGAAGACTAGGTTCCAGAATCTGTAAAGTTCCGGGTAAAAGGACAGGTAACCTCCCTAAGAGACATGGCCAGCGCTTGCCTACCAGAGCTGTGTGTCATATTCAATGAACGCCGATGAAGAAACCACACCAGCACCACAAACAATCTGGGTACTCAGGACAGATAATTTTATAGGGTGGACAGACACAGCCTGATACCACCGTGTCCTAGATCAGCAGAAATAACCCCCCCCCCCTTTTCTCCCCCACACCTCTCTCACTCCCTTCCATCCCCTGTGCCCTACCGAGACTTTCACCTATTTCTAACCTTCCACACACCCTCCCCTCCCCCTCCTGCTACTTTCCTCCCCCCTGGATTCACAATCTGCAACTGTTCAAACCAGTCTCATTCCTTCGGTTCTTATCCTTGGCCTTTGTTCCAACCATCTGCCTGTCATAAACTACCCTCAACCTAATATCCACCATGCTGTATTCTGCCTCTCCCCCTTTCGTCTCCCCCTCAGTCTGAAGAAGGGCCTCGACCCGAAACGTCACTCATTCCTTCTCTCCAGAGATGCTACTTGACCCACTGAGTTACTCCAGCATTTTGTGCCTATCTCCCCCTTTCCAGGTTTTTTCTCCATTCCCCCACTGAACCCCCCTCCGCCCCGCAACTCCCCCATAATCAGTCTACTAAAAGATCTCGGCCCAAAAAGTCACCTATCCATGTTCTCCAGAGTTGCTACGTGACCTGCTGAATTACCCCAGCACTTTGTGTCCTTTTGTGACCTAGGTCAGGTTGTCCGAGAGTCATTCTAGGGGCCTGGGATAAGAGGACTAGCGTGCAAGCGTGGATTGGGTTGCCCATCAGACCAATATGTGAGTGTGGAACAGACTGAGACTAGGGTCCCTCTCTTCCATGTGCCCCACCTGGATCTGTACCGATTTCTCCCCTTCCCCCTCTCCTCATCCCCTTCCAACGATATTCCTTCCTCTGGCTTCATAGTTTGCACCTCTTCTATCTGTATCTTCTTATCTCACACTTGTTGTCTTTAAATATCTGGCCTTTGTCCAACGATGTGCTAATCAAGCAACCTGCCCCCCCCCCCCCCCCCCCCCCCCGCCCCCCTCACCTCTATCCAATTATCATTTGCTAGGCTTTGCCCTCCCCACATCTTCCTTCCAGATTTCTCTCCCCTCCACCCCCCCTCCTCCCACTCCACTACAATCCGCCTGAAGAAGGATCCAGACCCAAACCATCACCTCTCGAGGTATGTTCTCGAGGGATGCTGCCTGACCCGCTGAGTTGCGCCAAAACTGTGTGTTACGGCGAGTCTGGAGGCTTGTACTTTGTTAAAGGAGTTTATTGCGACAGCAATATTCAATTACAAAGGATAACAAACGAGATTACAGACAACCATTAACTCAAACTGTTCTCTTCCCACTGCCAGGTTTTTGGGCCCCAAAACCACCACCTGACCTTGCTGGCCAATCAACGGGTTCGACTCTCAGGACCAATCCCTATGGTCGCACCACCATGTGACCTTGCTGGCCAATCCGAGGGTTCGACTCTCAGGACCAATCCCTATGGTCGCTACATGATCCCCCCCAGAACCCGAGGTACGGAACCTAGCAGTGAGCCGGATTTCGCGACCAGAACGAGTAAGGAGAGGGGCTGCAGGAACCACAGGAGCAGGGGGTCCCGGATCAGGTGGAATTGCAGGAGGACGGCCCCGCCGAGGCGGTTGGCCGACCAGGACAGGGCGGTCCTGATCCAAGTGTGCAGGTTTGAGCCTGGACACAGAGACGAGCTCACTCCTTCCCCCAACATCCAAGGTGAAGGTGACCTTTACGCAACACGCGGAACGGTCCTTCATAGACCCTCTGCAACGGGGAACGATGGGCATCTCTACGCAGAAACACAAATTCACAGTCCTTCAAGGCAGGCGGTTCGTGCACCATGGAACACCCGTGACGTGAAGTAGGAACCGGAGCCAGGGAACCCACTCGCGCCCGGAGGGATGCTAAAACCGACGGAACCGAGGGCTGCTGACCAGAGGACTCCGGAAGGAAATCCCCGGGCACTCTAAGTGGCGAGCCATATACCAGTTCCGCGGACGAAGTTCCAAGATCGTGCTTAGGAGCAGTACGGATGCCCAAAAGGACCCAGGGGAGCTGGTCTACCCAGTCAGGGCCGTCCAGCCGCGCACTGAGGGCCGCCTGTGAAACCTCTCCACGAGCCCATTAGCCTGTGGGTGGTACGCCGTGGTCTGCTGCAACCGGGAACCGTACAGCTCCGCAAGCGTAGCCCAAAGGGCAGAGGTGAATTGGGACTCCCGGTCGGTGGTAATGACGGACGGAACACCGAAACGGGCCACCCAATGGAGGGCCAGGGCCCGGGCACAAGAGGCGGCGGAGGTGTCGGACAACGGGAAGGCCTCCGGCCAACGGGTAAATCGGTCAACCACCGTGAGTAGGTGTGTGTAGCCCCTGGAGGAAGGTAAAGGCCCAACTAAATCAACGTGAATATGAAAAAAACGGACCACAGGGACCGCAAACTCCTGCACCGGAGGTTGGACATGCCTGTGAACTTTAGCGGTCTGGCAGGGAACACAGGAACGGGCCCAAGCGGCTACTTGTTTCCGCAGGCCATGCCACACAAACCTAGCGGCCACTAAGGCAGAGGTGGAGCAGATGGACGGGTGCGCCAGCCCATGAATGGCATCAAACACCCGGCGCTGAAGGGCGGCCGGCACCACCGGCCTAGGGCGGGGAAGGGAAACATCACACCAGACTTTTGTACCCGCAGGCCCGCAAGCCACTTGGGCCAGCTTCAACCTCGAAGTGGTGGACTGGTATGCTGAGGCAATGTCTGCCAGGCGCTGTGCCTCCGCAAGCTCCTGGAAATCCACCTCGCATTCCACAGCTGAAATTGGGGAAATGGCTGGCCGGGACAGGGCATCAGCAATGGCATTAAGCTTACCCGGGACGTTTCGGACATCGGCAGTAAACTCTGAGATGGCAGTCAGGTGCCGCTGCTGGCGGGCCGATCATGGGTCGGACACTTTCGAAAAAGCAAAAGTCAATGGTTTGTGGTCCGTAAAGGCCACAAATGGGCGGCCTTCTAGAAAATACCTAAAGTGGCGGACAGCTAAATAGAGAGCCAGAAGCTCTCGGTCAAAGGCGCTATACTTCAGCTCAGCCGGATTAAGCTGTCGGCTGAAAAACGCCAAGGGCTGCCAACTGCCATCTACCTGCTGTTCCAAAACCCCTCCCACCGCCACGTCCGACGCATCGACCGTCAGGGCCGTGGGGGCGGAGGCGCTTGGGTGGATGAGCATGGTGGCGTCTGCCAGACCCACTTTAGCTGCCTCAAAGGCCGTCTCAGCGGCCGCGGACCACTCCAACTCGACAGGTTTGCATGCGAGACACTGGAAGAGCGGACGCATGACCCGTGCCGCTGCCGGTACGAACCTATGGTAGAAATTCACCATGCCCACGAACTCCTGCAACCCCTTTACTGTGGTGGGTCGCGGGAAGGCACGGACAGCCTCCACTCTTTCGGGCAATGGAGTGGCGCCGGCAGAGGTGATCCAGTGTCCTAAGAAATCAATAGAGTGGAGGCCAAATTGACACTTGGAGGGGTGGATGTTGAGCCCGTGGTCTTGAAGCCGCCGGAACACGGTCCGCAAATGGACCAGGTGTTCCTGCTCCGAGCGACTGGCGACCAGGATATCATCCAAATAAATGAAAACAAAAGACAAATCCCGACCAACATGGTCCATAAGCCGCTGGAAAACCTGTGCCGAATTCTTCAAACCGAAAGGCATACGCAACCATTCGAACAACCCGAACGGAGTGATCGTGGCAGTCTTTGGGATGTCTTCCGGACGCACAGGAATCTGGTGGTAGCCCCGCACCAAATCAATTTTGGAGAATACCATGGCACCTTTCAGCCCAGACGAGAAGTCCTGGATGTGCGGTATGGGGTAGCGGTCTGCCGTGGTGACGGCGTTAAGGCGTCGGTAATCTCCACATGGTCTCCACCCCCCAGATGCTTTGGAGACCATATGCAACGGAGAGGCCCACAGGCTGTCGGACCGACGGACAATGCCCATATGTTCCATCTTCTGGAATTCTGCACGCGCCACCACCAGTTTGTCCGGCGGCAACCTCCGGGCCCGAGCGAAAACGGGGGGCCCCTCGGTGGGAATGTGATGGACAACGCCGTGCCGGGCAGAAGGGGCGTCGAAACGCTGAACGAGCAGCTCCGGAAACTCAGCCAGGACCGCAGCATACGGGTCGGAGGCCGCGTCAACGGCCTGGACAGTCGGGTTGGGCGGGGTGGCCGGTGGTGGAGCAGCGGGCTCATCACTGCTAGCGGAGGGTTGAAGGCCTTTACCTCGGACATCGGGAACTAGTGAAAAGGCCCAGAGGAAATCTGCGCCCAGGATCGCCTGACCGACTTCCGCGACGATAAACGACCATTCGTACGTGCGGGTGCCGAAAGCCAGAGACATTGCCCGCGTACCATACGTGCGGATGGGGCTATCGTTAACCGCGATGAGGGTAGGCCCTCTCTTACCCAATCGGGCTTCGAGGTCGGTCGGTCGGCGGCACGATGCTGACTATGGCTCCCGTGTCGACCAAGAATTCTGTGTCCGTGAATCGATCTCGGACGTAGATCCAATTT
Organism: Rhinoraja longicauda; assembly: GCF_053455715.1. Taxonomy (NCBI): domain Eukaryota; kingdom Metazoa; phylum Chordata; class Chondrichthyes; order Rajiformes; family Arhynchobatidae; genus Rhinoraja; species Rhinoraja longicauda. The sequence continues at coordinate 56,903,928 of NC_135959.1, forward strand.
TTCGATTTGGATGCCATGAGCGCATCGGCTTTCTCTGCATATATGCCACGGGATCCTTAAAAGAACAATCCGTGAACATAAGCCTAACATCTTCTGGAAGTTGCTCTCGGAATGCCTGCTCGAACATGAGGCAATTCTTGTGCTCACCTGCCAGCGCCAACATTTCGGCCATGAGGGCGGACGGCAGCCAATCTCCGAGATCCGGCAGGTGCATAAGCCTCTCAGCTCGATCATGCCTACTGAATCCGAAGGTTCGAAGCAAGAGTACCTTCAGCGCCTCGTACTTGCCGTCTGCAGGAGGGGAGGTGATGAACTGCATCACCCGCGCGGACGTCTCAGGCGGTAGAGCGCTGACCAGGTAATAATACTTTGTCTCGTCCACCGAGATGTTTCTCAGGTGGAACTGAGCCTCAGCATGGGCAAACCAAAGTTGTGGTTGATGCGCCCAAAACGGAGGAAGATGAACGCTGACCGCGTTTAGCTGCGGTACGCCGGGCGTTAGAACCAAAGAAGGGGCGTCTTGTCCCTCCATGGTAGATGATCGGCTAGATCACGTCGGGGTCACCAATATGGCGAGTCTGGAGGCTTGTACTTTGTTAAAGAAGTTTATTGCGGCAGCAATATTCAATTACAAAGGATAACAAACGAGATTACAGACAACCATTAACTCAAACTGTTCACATCGAAGTTCTCTTCCCACTGCCTGGTTTTTGGGCCCCAAAACCACCACCTGACCTTGCTGGCCAATCAGCGGGTTCGACTCTCAGGACCAATCCCTATGGTCGCACCACCATGTGACCTTGCTGGCCAATCCGAGGGTTCGACTCTCAGGACCAATCCCTATGGTCGCTACAGTGTCATTACTTAGGTCAGTCCAACGTGATAAACCTTTGTGCAGAAAGAACTGCAGATGTGGCTTATACCGAAGATAGACACAAAGTGTTGGAGTAACTCAACAAGTCTGTTTTTCTTCAAAGATTTAAGTGGATCAGGATCTATGTGTACATTGAAGAAAGACGCAAAATGCTGGAGTAACTCAGTGGGTTAGGCAACATCTCTGGAGGAAAAGGATAGGTGGCATTTCAGGTTGGAACCCGTCTTCTGCCTTTCAATGATTGCAACATTAAATATCTGATGGATATCCGTTTCATCCCAGGATCTGTTTGAATCTAGCTTAAACTGAAGAGGTGTAAATATCTTTTGTGTAGGACAGAACTAAGTATGCCAAGCTGCCACAATGCAATTCCTAGTAAACACAGTCACAGGTCACAAAGTTTGTCATAATTTGGAAACTCGAAGATCACTACAGGAGAGAGGAACTGAAAAATAAACCGTCATGCTGCAGCAATCAGTATTGTTTTACTGCAGCCTGTTGAGAGTAAAATGAAGAGAATCTTGGATACTGCGGATTCTGGTTTATGAAAAGAGAATCTTATTCTTTGCATGTCATTTAAAATCTAATTTGTACTGTTCGCCAAAGTTGAATATTACATCTCAACTGGTTGCCTATAACCAATAAGAATATTCTAACAAAACAAAAAAATATGTTTTCAGATTTCTTTTGGAAAATTCACGTTTAGAAATTGGTGTTGACTTAGCTCCTGATCTTTCCAGTGCAACTGTTGTAATCTATGGAAAAACACAAAATGCTGGAGTAATTCAGGCAGAGATCTCTGGAAAACATGGGTAGCTGACGCTTCACGTCCCTTGTAATCCCTGGCTGGGAAGGAAGGATATCACAGCATAGTAACGGAACCATTGTTCCAAGACTACCATGGTCAGGCACATTGCCAGCTCTGAAGTTGGACAGATGTGACCAGTAATATCACATTATGGGGTCAGACAAGGAAGTGCAACTGTTCTTCTGTAGTTTGTTCCTACTAAAAACATAGAAACATAGAAAAATAGGTGCCGGAGTAGGCCATTCGGTCCTTCGAGCCAGCACTGCCATTCAATATGATCATGCTGATCATCTAAAATCAGCATCCCGTTCCTGCTTTTCCCCCACATCCCTTGATTCCTTTAGCCCTGAACTTAATCTAACTCTCTCTTGAAAATATCCAGTGAATTGGCCTCCACTGCCTTCTGTGGCAGAGAATTCCACTTCTGTGGCAGAGAGGTGTGGCAGGGCTGTCAAGTGGCACAGCGGTAGAGTTGCTGCCTTACAGCGAATGCAGCGCAGGGGACCCGGGTTCGATCCTGACTACGGGTGCGGTCTATATGGAGTTTGTACGTTCTCCCCGTGACCTGCGTGGGTTTTCTCCAAGATCTTTGGTTTCCTCCCACTCCAAAGATGTACAGGTTTGTAGGTTAATTGGCTTGGTAAATGTAAAAATTGTCCCTAGTGGGTGTAGGAGAGTGTTAATGTGCAGGTCGGCGTGGACCCGGTGGGCTGAAGGGCCTGTTTCCATGCTGTATCTCTAAACAAAACTAAACAACACCTCCTCTTATGCACCAATTTAACCTGCAAGTGCTAGGGAAGTATGCCTACTGACTTTGGGTGCTCTATTTTGAGTGTGCAATTGCCCTGATGTATTAGCTGGCAGTAACTGTGGCTGATGGCACAGGCAGTCAGCCACAAGGTCTTAATTTCCATGCAGTGGGTAACAACGGTGAAAATTACTTCACTGGACAGGCAGCCACAGACAGCGAAACTGCAGGAACCTCTGGAATCACAACCTCTCAGCACAGCCAAGTGGGTGGCCATGTAGTCCTGGTTTGTGCAAATTTGCACATAGCCTAATGTGCCTGGTGGGCAGCAAACAGTAGATGTGTATGAGAATGAGTGTTTGATTTTTAAAAACAGGCATTCTGTAAAAATAATGGTTAATCCACAACTCTGATCACCAAGCTTTAGGAAGGATGTGAAGGCCCCAAAAAGGTGCAGGAAAAAAAATACTAGAATGGTTCTGGAGATGAGGGATTTGGACTGGAGGAACTGGGATTGTTCACATAAATTTTCTAAGAGTAAATTTAAATTTTCTATCTCATATCTTTGTGCAGTGATTTGTGAATTCTGTAACGTTGAATTTCCATGACCCAAACGGCTGTAAAGCAGCAACTTGCCCCAATAAAACAAACAGATACTGGAACTTACCATACTGAATAATGTTGCAACAACACAGAGCAGTATGTAAAATGGTACCGCTTAAAACAGCAAAATTATATATGACAAAATGTAATAAATGTTAGTTACAAATCTTGCAGATATTTTCAGTGTAATTGGGATAGATATTGTTCCAGATATCTGATAAAATTATTAACCTACATAACATTGAGAACTAAAGTAACAAAATTTCTTGAGAGTGGTGATATTTACTTGTATAATTGGTTTTGAGACAGTCAGTTCCACACTTCATATTAACTACTCAACTTGAAACCTGAGAATTTAATTGAGAAAATGAGCTTGAAAAATGTAATTTCACTCATTCGTTTTAAAATATTTCAGTAAAGATGGACTAAGGCTGAAGAATGTTAAAAACACGTCCTTCGTCTTTGTTTCCAATTAATATAACTATTTATTTCACAAGCACCTACTTAAAATGAATCAAAGACGATTTACTGGCGATCTGTAATAGCAAAGATGCAATTTTGCATAATAAAATTAAATATTCTGTTTATGCACTAAACAATCAAAAGAACTGCCAGGCCTTGGCAATATACCAAGTGGTATTTTATTGGGAAAATTCTGGGCCTCAAAGACTCTCTCCCGAGCTTTTGTACTGTTTTGAAGAAAAAGGCCAATGGGTGACTAAAGCTGCAAATATTCCCTGCCTCCAGAGACTAGTGATTTACACCATAAAACAGCAATTGCTCCTTGGAGCATCTTCCACCCACATTAGAGAAGGGATTAAGCAGATACATTCAGTTCTGCCAACAGATTTCTCTCCTCTAAGCCCTCAATAGCCCTCTCATAGTCACTAAGATAATCACATTAGTTTTGTCATTAAAGAAGCCTCTTTTAGCCAGTGTTTAAACTGCTTAAACCACCCATAGAGGTGACCTAGACCAAAAATATAAAATGAAAATCAGTATTTTAAGCAGAGTAGGTCACATTGCTATATTCACAAGTTTGAACTTAGCAAACTAATATAGCAAATAAACCATTTTAATTGCTGACATTACTAACTTTAATCACATAGTAGGATAAAAAATGCATTTATTTAGTTTGTACAATTTTTTTTACATTTCCATGTATATTTGCAGTTTTTGCGGGTAATTCTGAATCTTGCGCAGTTTAATAAGTATAGGTCCCTACTGACCACTTGATAATCTCTGATGTAAAGTTACATTTATATTACTCAGGGTTTTACAAGGCAATTACAATGAAGTAATTGTCTTAGAAAATCACATTTACTATTCATGCATGTTTGCACAAACTGCATTGCACATTTAACAAAGAAACAGTAATGTGGATTAATATATTTGTTGGCTTTAGCAAGGTGCCATTCTCTCCATTAAAATATAGAGTTGCAATGCTTAGGCTTCAAAGGCCGCATCTTACCAATGAAACCAAGATCTTAAGAAGCTGGATTAAACTTTAATTGGTCTTTTCTGAACTGTATGTACTCACAATTGTGAAAAAACTTTCAAATATAATGTGTCAAGGATTGCGTTTATTTTTGCTTTGAATGGTTACTATTCTTGCAGTTATCTCAATAAAAAAACTAATTATTCCGGATAAATTAAAAATCAGTATTGTTTTATGGAGACATTACAAAAGTATTTTGTTATCATATTTGATTATCCTTTTAATAACAAGCTCCATTTTAATTCATGTGTGAATAGTCACTGTTGCTTGAATAGATAATATTTCTATCCTGGAATTTTTTTTTTCTTATCTGTTATTCTTATAATATGTTAATATTTTAACATTTGCCAGGAACAATTAGAAATAGTACTATATTCTCCCTAACAACCAAATATATCTAAAAAAACCCTGAGCAACCATGAGTTAAAGGTTTTATAACAAAGAATCTCCTGCCTTCAATTAAGTCAAATAGATAACAAGTTGAGTAAAAGGGCCTCAACACCACAAGGACCTTAACAAGAACATATGATCTGTGAATTAGATATCATTTTACAGAGTACACAAATATATGGAGTGGTCAAGCAGGAGACACTTGACATGATTTTTTCAAGTAATCTGTATAAAATTTAATTATCTTCATATGCTGGTTTTGATTTATAATTTGATTGTTGCTTGCTAGTGATTGCAAAACTAACACTCATTATAAATTCACAATTAACTCTCAAATATGTGATAGTTCACAAACACATAATCAGAAAAAGACGGGTGCAGTGGCAGAAGATGTTAGAGTGTTAGACTGAAAGCTTAGTAAAGGAACTGGGGTTTAAGGTGGGTGTCAAGGGAACAGAATGAGATGGAGGAACAGGGGGATTTAAGCAGGGAATTAAAGAAAATGAAGCTTCGATAACTGAACGCATGGCCACCAATGGTGAAATGAAGCAACGAAAGATGTACAAGGGAAGGTGTAATTGAGTAGAATGCAGAACAGCACACACCATGCAACTGAATTAAAGTACGCACGCACAACGCAGAGCTGCTCAAATGTAAAACTGCATATCATCTACAATTACAGAATGTATAATTGTCCTTCCTACTCACAACTACAATTGGATGCCAATCACATATTTTAATTAGTATTTTTACAATTAAATTATATTCAATTTCTAATAGATGTAATTGACTTTTCAGATATCAGAACCACTCGATAAAAATATTCCTACTAACTCTCAGAGGCCATTACATGGCACTGCTGTGCACATCTATAAATATATATATTTACACTACCACAGCAATCCTCACTAACTTCAATCTTAGTATTGGTTTATATACTGCAGCAACGAGAGCAGTAGAACATCAGCAAATATTGCAGGGATGAAAGGAGTTTTATTCAATATACTGTGGCAGCATTGCACAAAGATTTTGAAAAACTGAGTTTTTTGTTTCAAAGCACTGTAACAATCTAATTTTTTATCAATCACAGCAGAATAGATCATAATTTTATGTATTTTATGTTTATTTCTGCCAGTTGATGGTGAGGCTGTGTTGTTACTGCTTTCCACAAGGTAATAAACCTATGAAAGATTATTGATCTAGATCATGAGTTTGATGCAATAGTTCTTGCAGTCCCGCTAGTTGCATTTCATTTTGACAACAATAGTACATAAATGAAAATCAATAATTTTTAAAATCTGCACTGCTGGAAATGTGAAATAAAAATGGAAAATGTAGGAAACACACAGCATTCAGTTGTGAGGAAAGGCCTTTGGTCTCCCTGTGACCACGTGGGTTTATTTCCATGTGCTTTGGTTTCCTTCCACATCCCAAATGCATGTGGGTCGGTAGATTAATTAGCTTCTGTAAACACTTATCCTCTCATTCTGATAAATGCTTCTCCAACCTGAAACACAAACTCTGTTCCCCTTCCCAAAGATACTGCCTGACGTGCTAAGTGTTTCCAGCATTTTCTATAAATTTCATTTAAATTTACAGATTTTCATTTTCAATGGGCATTTTCATTTTCAGTGGTTCAGCATTTAGAGCTGCTGCCTCACACTGCCATTGACCCAGGTTCAATCCTGACCTCTGATGTCTTTGTGAAATTTGTATGTTCTCCCTGTGATTGGATGAGTTTCTTCCACATCATAAATACAGTGCATTCAAAAAGTATTCAGACCCCTTCAACTTTTCCACATTTTGTTACGTTGCAGCCTTATTTTAAAATTGATTAAATTATTATTTTTTAATCATCAATCTACACACAATACCCCATAATAAAAAAATGAAAACAGGTGTTTAGAAATTTTTGCAAAGTAATTAAAAAGAAATAACTGAAATATCACATTTACATAAGTATGCAGACCCTTTACTCAGTACTTTGTTGAGGCACCTTTGGCAGCGATTACAGCCTCAAGTCTTATTGTGCATGATGCTACAAGCTTGGCACACCTGTATTTGGGTAATTTCTCCCATTCTTCTCTGCAAATCCTCTCAAGCTCTGTCAGGTTGGATGGGGAGTGTCGATGCACAGCTATTTTCAGGTCCTTCCAGAGATGTTCGATCGGGTTCAAGTCCGGGCTCTGGCTGGGCCACTCAAGGACATCCACAGACTTGTCATGAAGCCACTCCTGCGATGTCTTGGCTGTGTGCTTAGGGTCGTTGTCCTGTTAGAAGGTGAACCTCCGCCCCAGAACACTGGAGCAGGTTTTCATCAAGGATCTCTCTGTACTTTGCTCCTTTCATCTTTCCCTCAATCCTGACGAGTCTCCCAGTTCCTGTCGCTGAAAAACATCCCCACAGCATGATGCTGCCACCACCATGCTTCACCGTAGGTATGGTATTGGCCAGGTGAAGAGTGGTGCCTGGTTTCCACCAGACGTGATGCTAGGCATTCAAGCCAAAGAGTTCAATCAGACCAGAGAATCTTGTTTAGGTGCCTTTTGGCAAACTCCAACCGGGCTGTCATGTGCCTTTTACTGAGGAGCGGCTTCCGTCTGGCCACTCTACCATAAAGACCTGATTGGTGGATTGCTGCAGATATAATTGTCCTTCTGGAAGGTTCTCCCATCTTCACAGAGGAATACTGGAGCTGTCAGAGAGTGACCATCGTTCTCCCCCGATTGCTCAATTTGGCCGGGCTGCCAGCTCTATGAAGAGTCCTGGTGGTTCCAAAGTTCTTCCATTTAAGAATGACGGAGGCCACTGTGCTCTTCCGGACCTGCAATGCTACAGAAATTGTTCTGTACCCTTCCCCAGATGTGTGTCTCGACACAATCCTGTCTTGGAGATCTATGGATAATTCTTGTCTTCATGGCTTGGTTTTTGCTCTGACATGCACTGTCAATTGTGGGACCTTATATAGACAGGTGTGTGCCTTTCCAAATCATGTCCAATCAATTTAATTTACCACTGGTAGACTCCAATCAAGTTGTAAACGCATCTCAAGGATAATCAATGAAAACAGGATGAACATAAGCTCAATTTTGAGTGCCATAGTAAAGGGTCTGAATACTTATGTAAATGGGATATTTTAGTTATTTCTTTTTAATTACTTTGCAAAAATTTCTAAACACCAGTTTTCGCTTCTTCATTCTGGGGTATTGTGTGTAGATTGATGATAAAAAATGAATTGAATCCATTTTAAATTAAGGTTGTAACATAACAAAATGTGGGAAAAGTGAAGGGGTCTGAATACTTTCTGAATGCACTGTATACGTGATAGGTTAATTGGTCACTGTAAATAGCCCTAAGTGAATAGGTAAGTGCTAGAATCTGTAGAGAGTTAATGGGAATGTGGGAAGAATAGGTTATTAGGGAATTAGAGTGGGGAATGGATTTTCTCTGAGACCTGGCATTCCCTTGATGGACCAAATAAATTTTAGATCTAAGGAAATGTGGAATATTGGTAATTTGCAAATCTTTATAATTGTTTTAAATTTTATTTTCAACCAGCAATGGTTGTTACTTTCTTCTACTTGGTTTTGTCAGTTCTTTTATGAAAAATATTGTGGCTTTCACAGTGATGAACAGATAGAGATAGTGAAGAAAGTGTAAAATGCCAGCCCTTGGAATACAATAAAGGTGTCACAGACTGAAACTGAATGAGATTATTCCAGATCAAAAAATCTAAAAGCTGTAAGTTTGCAATTTTAATAGAACAACTACACAGTTCTTAGCAGCGCAGTGATCCCTCCTGGCGTGAGATGATTACAGCTGTATTCCAATGTCTGCTCTGCCGTGGCAATTCACTGAACTGGCAAATCCAATGAACGTCTGTTTGCTTACCCTTCACTTATTAGATTAAATATGGATTAAATTATTTACCGATTAAAAAAATGCCAAAGTGTGAAGAGAATATAAGGACTAAATTAAAAATATATCAGAAAGCAAACAGTAATACATGAATATAGACACCAAAAGCTGGAGTAACTCAGCGGGTCAGACAGCTTCTCTGGAGAAAGGACAGCCTCAGTCTGAAGAAGGGCCTCAACCAAAAACGTCCCCTATTCCTTTTCTCCAGAGATGCTGCCTGACCAGCTGAGTTACTCTAGCTTTTTGTGTCCATCTTCGGTGTAAACCAGCATCTGCAGTTCCTTCCTACACAGTAAAATATGAATACATCTCAATTACAAAATAAGACTGAAAGTGCATTTAATTCTCATTTTATCCATTTGCCATTAATTTATGTTTGAATGTTGATAAAATGATTTGGGCTTTTCCAATATGGGAAGTTTAGAAACATAACCAGCAGCTTAAATCACTCTCACTTCAAGCTTTTTAATGAGATTTTGAAGCTGAGCTGCAACATGCCACCTAGTGGTTTGCCTGAGAATCAGCAAGTGGTGGGTGGATTTCAGACCACTTCAATTCATTCTGATAACCATCAGCCGAAAGCTACCGTTCCAATGAACTCTAAATCTGGTTAGAGATACAAAGGGAAGCAGTGTCAGCTTCTCAAGGAGAAAACATTGAAGTTTCTGCAGCACATCTGTTGCTGATTTTTAACTGTGGCACTCTATCAGCATATTATATTTGGTCAGTTTTCCTGACCAGTTGAGTCGACTAGATTTCATGACTCAATTTCACTTTTTAAAAGAACAATTCCATTGTGACATTTGTTATTGTTGTGGCATTGACTGTGCAAAGAGAAAGAATGCTGACCATTCTTTCTCTATCTCATCTAACTGAAAGTCATATTCCTCCCAGAACAGCAAAATATTCTTCCTGTGGGATCTCATTGACTGCACGATGTCCTCTCAGGAGCAAGTACATCCAGGTGGCTTGTCTGCATTCTGGTTAGTTTAGTTCAGATACAGCATGGAAACAGGCTCTTTGGCCCCCTGGACCAGCGATCCCTGTACTCTAGCACTATCCTACATACAAGGGGAATTTACAAGCTTTACCGAAGCCAATTAACCTGTAAACCCGTACGTCTTTGGAGTGTGGGAGGAAACCTGACCTCCTGGGGAAAATCCACAAGGTCAGAGGGAGAACTTACAAACTCCTTACAACCAAACAGACAACACTCGAGGTCAGGCTTGAACCACGGTTCCTTTTGCTTTCAGGCAGCAACTCTACCGCTGCACCACCCTGCAGTCCATTTTTGAAATTGAGTCAGTTCTGGATTAGGTTAGGTTTATTATTGTCACAGACCAAAGCTTTGCTTTGCATGCCATCCAATCGTCAGATAATACTGTGCATGAATACAAGTAAGCCAAGGCCAAGTACAATAGGAAGTCTACCTCTTCAATTTATTTTGAAAAAATTAAAGCACACTTAATTCTTAACGACTTTCACATCCCTTTAAGGATATCCCAAGATACTTTACAGCTCTTTAAATAACTTTTAAGAGCAGTCACAGATGCGTAAAAATAACAGGAAAATCATTTTATCTGATGTTGCGAGGAAATAAGTATTTGGCAGCACAAGGTAATCAGTCTTCCTCAAAATTATGTAATTGAATCCTTTACTTCCAATTGTGAGAGTAGACCAGATCTTGTTTTAATTCAACATCTAACCGCTGCACTGACTCAGTACTGATCTGGAAGAGCAAGTAAAGCTATCAGGAAAGATACACCTATTTTAAAATACATTACTCATGTGCTTTGAATATAGGTGGAGTCCACTTTCTACAAATTTAACAGATTAAATCTCAGGGATAACAAGTATGTTTAATTCGCATGTCTGGAAAAAAACATCACACGAGTCAATCCTGCTCTCTGCCTCCTAGATGTTGTTTGGATGCCAAACATGCTCAGCAGCTTAATGCAAAGATCTGGAACAGATAGACATTTTGGCTCAGATATAATGATTACATTATTGGCTCAGATATAAAATTAACAGGTGGCAGTACATAAATAATAGCAAAATCATGATTTATAGCATTGGTAAGAAGGGATATTTGTTAGTGCTTAGGTAGCCTTGTGCACAGAGTAATAAACATTATGGCTTTGAAGGGAAAGTTAAGACTAACAAATATATATTTTTTAAAGGGATTTAGGGAGGACAATATGTTTGATGTATCCCATGTGGATTTCAGCTAGATTTTCAACCAGGTGCCACATGACAGGCTGGTCAAAAAAGTAAAACACTAATGGAATCCAGAGTGGCAAGTTTAGACTCCAAATGACTCAATGGTTGACTCATGTTGTTGGATTCCACAAGGTTTGGTATTCATTCCCTTGGTTTTTGTGGTATATATTTATTTTGGCTTAAACATAGGGGACACAAGTTTGTTTGCATATGATACAAAAATGGGCCAAGATGCTGATAGTAAAGATAAAAACTGGTCTCCAGGAAGCTAGGGATATGGCTAGCTGGACAGAAAAATATATCAGGGATTTTAACCTTGAGACTGGGCTTTAATTCAGTTCAGAGGTGGAGAGCATACATGATAAATGGGAGGACACCAAGATGACCTCAGAATGTCCATAGAACCTTAAAAGGTAGCAGATCTGGTTAATCAATTAATCAAGAAAGGCTTTTTCTTATTAGCAGGGGCATGAAAAATACAAGGGGAGGGAGGTTGCATTAGAGCTGGATAGAATAGCAAACAAACTGCTGTAGGAATTGGATGAATTGAGCCGCTTCCATGGATGGTAAAGAATGGTTAATGTCTCAAAATTGTAACGTACAGCAGAACTAAATAGAACTAACATGAGATAGAACACCAGTTAGACCATAATTTGAGTACTGAATGGTATTCTACATTCTGCAAGAAAGATGTGGAAGAGAGTGCAAAGGTAAGGATGTTGCTAGGATTGGAAAATTTCAGATAGGAGAAAAGATTAGATACCCTGGTTCTTTTGAACAATGGGGGGGGGGGGAGGGAAGGCTGTTTCATAACTAAAGTGTATAAAATTATGAGAGACTGGGAAAGAGCATATAGGAAGGGTACTTCCCTCAGTGTTGGGGTCTAAAGTAATTGGTAGAAAGATTAGAAAGGAAATGAGGTCATATTTTTCATCAAAAAGGCAGTAAGATTTGAGATACAGCAGACACCCTTCGGTCCACCAATCTAGGGATCTCATAGGCTGGGGAAAATCATGATAACAAAGTAGTTGTATGTGAACATGCAGAACCATAACCGTCAGGACTACAGACTACTGGGGGAAGATGAAATAGGCAAGTAAATAGCTTGTTTACAAAGATGTAGACACGATGGGTTGAATAACCTTCTTCCAAGCCACAAATTTGTCATGCTTTCATGAAAAGGTTGCAAAATAATTTTAAGCAAATTATGCCAATAAAGATACGAGTCTTTCTTTTCACCCTTTGTAAGAAAAGCACAGCCATAGGCACGAAAAAAAAAAAAATTTCAGACAGATCCAGAGTATCGATAAAAAAAACGAGTAGTTAATTCAGTAAATTCTTCAAACCAACTCCTGCAAGATATATACTACTATAGTACGCATCCATTATAATATGGATAGAGCATTGGATTTTTAAGGTGTTATGAAGTCAGAAATAATAGAAAACATTCATTGATAGGTTTTACCCTAGTGTCCCTGGATAACATATAGCACCAAGTTCTCATTTAATATAAGCAGCCTGTGTAGGATGGCTCGTCTTGCAGTAGACGAAAGGAATTAAGAAATCAGAATCATTGAGCTTATATACATACAAAGAGCAATGTAGGGCTATTCCAAACGACAGTTTTTAAAAAACTCAGAGTAGCCTAATGTAAATGGATTGCAGTGACTAAGTTGTTGTGATGCTGTGTACTCCACATAAATTGGACTTACTCCTCCAATAATGAAAACAGACACAAAAAGCTGGAGTAACTCAAATGTAATTCAAGAAAAAACAGGATGAATGTAGCATTAAAAGACATGGGTAGAACATTAAAGGAGACCAATAGAAAATGATTTGTGTTTTGTTTGGTCATAAATTGGCAAAATCTGATTCCTTGGATATGCTTTATTTCAGCTTCAGTTATCAAACAATGGAAATATTCACAAATCTTGTGAAATACAACCTACATTTTAATCAGGAAGATCTGACCAGCAAACCACAAAGTAGTAAATTAATACAAAATAATGTAAACAAAGTTACTGGGTATAGTACATAAATGTAACAGATTAACAATGCCTGATTTAGGTAAAACACAAGATACATACTTCTTTTGGTTTTTGGATAAAATGACTCATCACCCACCCAGTCTCAAATACAAAATATAAAATTTTCTTCTAAGGCCACATCAGAACATTTGTTAATGTTGTAAACTGCGGAAAGGAACCATACAAAATAAAGTTGAGAAATCGGTAAAATCTGGGAACTGTTTACCCAAGTTTACATAGTTTAGTGATTAGAAGAATTGTACATATCACCCGATTCAGTTTTTGCTGCTTTAATCCACTTTTTGAAATACTGAACTTCCAGAGCTCGTGCCTTTTGAACAGAGGGAGGGTCGTGTTTATTACTGGAACGCAGATCCAAATGATGAGCTCCGTCAGGAATAAAAATAGCAACCAAGGTGTCAGAGATTGATTTGGTCACTCCTCCACTGGACCAAGGATCCAAACCACCATTGCTGTCGAAAAGACACACAGCTCAAATACATCCAAAATTAATTTGTAAACTATGCTTCTCTTAGGATTAAAAAAGTTTATGGCTTTATTTTGAACTGCTTTCATTCATAATTTTACCGAGCTCACAGTAAATATTATAGCTCAATTCTGTAGTCTGAGTTTTGATGTCCAAGTTTAATGAATAGTTTTTATTTGCAATCTTTTTGCTGTGTCCTGGAGAGAAGTATCCAATATAATATAACTAAAAAAAAATTGTCTGGTGAATTTTCCATTAATTAATCAGCCTGCTGATAAGAACCAAAAATATTCACATAATCAAATACTACCAGTAGGTACTGCATAAAAATGTTGATTCAAAATTAAGGCAAATCAGAAATAGTGATTCATTTAACAATTATAAACAAACAGGCTGTTTTATAGTGGCTTTAGCCATTAGACTGAAGAAACCTACTGCTAAACAGTCCACTCACATTCATTAGCTCTGAAATGTTAACATGGCCATGCACCATCATTTTGTTTTTCATCCAAATTACTTTTGCCTTCCACAAAACTCTCCTCCATTTCCCCCCAACTATCCACAACTCCTATTTTCTCTGCATCTTTCGTAAAAACTTGTAACACCTCAATAATTTTCAAGTTCTGATAAAAAGTCATGCATTTTGAAGGACAAGGGCTGAATAGGGAGAGTCAGCTTAGTTTTGCCTCACAAATCTGATTGGATTTTTTGAAGACGTGACCAAAAAGGTTGATGAGAGCAGAGCTGTAGATGTTGTATACATGGACTTCAACAAAGCATTCTGGCAAAGGTTCTGCATGGTAGGCTGCTTTGGAAGGTTAGATCGCATTGGGATCCAAGGAGAGATAGCTGAAAATTGGCTTCATAAGCAGAGGGTGGAAGATTGCTTCTAGGATAAAAATTAATTATCTGCCATGGGCTGCTTGCTTTGTCCAGCCCTCAAGAGTTTCTCCTCATCTTTAAGAATATCAAATATAGAAAACTGGGTTTCCAAACTATAGATATTTATTATTCATTTTGTGTTATTTATATTCTAGAAAAGAAATTAAAATTCTGAACTATACCCAAAACAAATGTTACCAAACAACACTTAGTCAGGCATCTTAACCGAATTGTAAGTGCTCCATTTGAGAAATACAAGATTGTCAAATTCTGAAAGATTGCATTGTATGAGAGCAAGCTTAGAAACATAGAAAATAGGTGCAGGAGGAGGCCATTCATTGTGATCATGGCTGATCATCCACAATCAGTAACCAGTGCCTGCCTTCTCCCCATAGCCCTTGATTCCGCTAGCCCCAAGAGCTCTATCTAACTCTTTTCAATTCATCCAGTGAAGGCCTCCGCTGCCTTCTGTGGCAGAGAAATCCACAACTCTCTGGGTGAAAACGTTTTTTCTCATCTTAGTTTTAAATGGCCTCCCCAGACTGTGGCCCCTGGTTCTGGACTCCCCCAACATTGGAAACATTTTTCCTGCATCTAACTTGTCCAGTCCTTTTATAATTTTATATGTTTCCGTAAGATCCCCTCTCATCCCTCTAAATTCCAGTGAATACAAGCCCAGTCTTTCCAATCTTTCCTCATATGACAGTCCCGCCATTCCAGGGATTATCCTTGTGAACCTACGCTGCACTCCCTCAATAGCAAGGATGTCCTTCTTCAAATTAGATCAAAACTGCACACAATACTCCAGATGTGGCCTCACCACGGCCCTGTACAACTGCAGAAGGACCTTTTTACTCCTGTACTCAAATGTCTCTGCAGCCTATTCAACCAAACTTTAGACATTAAAAAGTTTTATTCCCCGGCCCAACCAACACAGATTAAACACCCACCACATCTGCAAGGTAATCCCATGCAACACCCTCACCAAATGGGTTTTAGTACAATCAGTAGTAGTTTCCCCTTTCATCCCAAATGCTTTATTCTCACTGGAAACGTTTAATTTTTCTCTAAAGTCACTGGTTCAATCACTGGTACACAAAACTCACCTGAAAATAATATTGCTGTGTGAACTGATACTTTTCCCGCCATAAACCGTCGTCATCCAGTGGGGCCTTGGGCGCAATCCCCAGTCCCTTTTGCAGTTGTCAGAAAACACTTGGAAATCCCATGTCATTGGTTCAAACATATCATTCACACCATTTGTACATGAAGGCATCACCATTTCTGTGCAAGTCTAACAACAAAAAGCAAGCAACAATGTCAGTGGCCAAAAATTACTTTCTTAAAATGTACATTCAAAAATGTCACTATGAATGCTATTGAAAACTTCCTGAAAAATAAAATAATTCCCATTGGACAATGTTAATCTGGCAGAAAAACTAAAAAAGTTCATGGGTCCTTGCAATACCATGAACTGAGAATTACAGGTAACCTATGGTGAACTTCCACTTAATTATTCATATGGGGGGGGGGGGGAGAGAGACCTGACAAGGAAGTCAGGCTAATCAGGCTTGTTAGCGTGTTGTTCAAATGAGGTCTACTGCATTTTTAGAGGCTAATTTGAACATTTTACAGCTACAAAATATGCTTCTTTAATAATAATAAAGATTAAAAAACAGGTAAGAAAATGAGGACATTTACACAAACATCACACAAAACTGCTCTACACATAATAGCATTTACCTGGTAATACCAGCCTTGATCATCGAGATTAATTGAAGACTCGGATATATTCAAGCACGCTACTTTGCCAGTGTAGTTATAATATACATTTACAGCCTGATAGATATTTTGGAGCAATGACTTTGCTGGTAGTGACGGGTCTTTAAGAAACTTGCAAACAACCTAAAAAATAAATTAAATGGATTATCAACTTGTCCAAAGTACATTTAAAAAGGTATTGTTTGCAGATTGATAAGATTTGCATTATTCATGGATAAATAGGCAAACTTTAAAAATTGCTTCCTTCAGCTCCTTTAAGCCAGCACTTTACTTCGCCATAAATGTAGTAGTGTATAAATGGAATCCTCTGTTTTTAACGTGCAAGGTTTCCTTCAACTAATAGAGTACTGGAACCTTTCTCCATAAATATGGTTTACATCAATTACCTTAACAGGCCAGGCAGGAAGTGGCTGTAAAAAGTTGGCTTCATAAGGATAGTCCATCATAGCGAGATTAACCCAAGTGTTAACCAGCCACGATTTGAAGATTATTGCTACATCAGATGCTTGCAATGGTGAACAGAGATGAAAAACACTAGAAAGAAATTGCAAGTCTTCTGCTAAAAGAAACAAAAACAATTAAATATTTAATGTTATATATATATTGATAGATATCCATAGTTACAGCTTATAAATCGTATTGAAACTGCTTTAAAATTCTAAACGAGTGATAGCTTAACAATGCTGAGCAAAACCCATGCAAATCTAGGCGGAAGAAAAACAAATAAAACTGCAGATGCTGGAATCTGAAACAAAAAACAGAAAATGCTGAAAAATTCAGCCAGACAAGCAGTTTCTGTGGAAAATTATACCAATTAACTTTTCGGTCAGTAAACATTCCTCAGAACTGGGGAAGTGCAAAATTTAGTTTTCAGAACAGATCTGGGATGAGTAGTGCAATGACAGACCAAAAAAATGGAGATTGGTTAAGACAGATGAAATGATGAGGAGTACGAGTATTGATCATTAGGGGGACATTTTATGGAAAAGATGTAAAAGAGTGAAAAGCATCATAAAATAAACCAGTTGGTGGGATGGAAGGCGAATACCAAGAGAATTATACCCTTGTTCTGTCTTGGGGAGAGGAGGAAGAGAGCAAAAATGTAAAGAATAGAGATTTCCCTCCTGGGATAAATAAAGTTTTATCGTATCGTATATGTGGTTCGGAGCTCCACCCAGGGAGAGGGAGCCACGTTTCAGGAAGGAGGATATTTATGAGATACCACAGTAGATGGCCTCATCATTAGAATAAATGAGATGGAGCCAAATAAACTGGGGAAAGAAGGAATGTCATCATCACAAGAGGCAGGTTGAGAGGATGTTTAGTCGGGGTAACTGCTGGAGTCATATGCTTGTAAATGTTAGTGGCTAGTCTGTATTCTGAGATGGTGACAGAGAGAAAGGGAAACCTGTGTCATCAATGAACCATGTAAATGCGAGAGCGGGGAGGAAATTGGGATTAAAAGTGAAAAGTAATAAACAAAAATAGTTTTCCATTCCAGACAAGGTTTTATTACCTTTGGATGACAGGTTATTTATTGCATCCCACGAACGTCTGATGCTTTCAGCACAGCTTTTCCCACTCTTCAAAAAGTCATTGGTTACAATATTAGAGAAAGCTTCACATGGGGTCAAATTTTCAAACAGCCAGAGTGGAGCAGAAGCAGCAAGGGCTCTAGGGTATGTACACATATAGGTTAGAACTTATTTGTGGAAACATTGATCATTTTTATTCCGTTTTAATGTTACAACATGAAAATTGCTCACTACTTTAACAAAGATCTTGGCCAATGACAATGTTATAAAAATGTTTCCAGCATGGTTAGAAACAGAAGGGTCTAGAACTCCAGAGTGTAGCAATAGCATGCCAACAATTAATTTGATCATTTCCCTCACAGCAAATAAAAAGGCTGTGTGCTTAGATTCCTGCCCTACTCTCCATATACTTTCCTCAAACTCAATTGCAACAAATCTGAAATCATCATCATTGGTCCAAAAACGCTCACCAAATCCACCCAAAACTTCATCCTCAACATTGATGGTCTCCCGGTATCCACCTCACCTCACATCCGGAATCTTGGAATCATCTTTGATCAAGCCCTCTCCTTCGACAAACACATCAAACACATCACAAAGACAGCCTTCTTCCACCTCAAAAACATTGCCCGTCTCCGTCCATCCCTCTCCTCCACAGCTGCAGAAACCCTCATCCACGCCTTCATCACCTCCCGTCTGGACTACTGCAACAGCCTCCTCTATGGCGCACCCTCAAAAATCATCAGTAAACTTCAATACATTCAAAACTCCGCTGCCCGTCTACTCACCCACACCCCGATCCGTGACCATATCACCCCCGTCCTTTATAAACTCCACTGGCTCCCCATCCCCCAGAGAATCCAGTACAAAATCCTCCTCATAACCTACAAAGCCCTCCATAACCTGGCCCCATCCTACCTGACCGACCTCCTCCACAGGCACACTCCCACCTGCACACTCCGCTCTGCTGCTGCCAATCTCCTATCCCCCACATCCGGACCAAACTCAGATCCTGGGGGGACAGGGCTTTCTCCATCGCTGCTCCCACCCTATGGAACTCACTACCCCAAAACGTTAGAGACTCCTCCACACTCACCACATTCAAAACATTGCTGAAGTCTCACCTGTTCAGTACTGCCTTCAACCACTGAAGGTCACCTCACCTTCTGTCTCCTTTCTCTGTTCGTTTATTTATTTATCTATTTATTAATTTCCCTATGTTCTCTAAATCTCTGTAAAGCATCTTTGAGTATATGAAAAGCGCTATATAAATAAAATACATTATTATTATTATTATTATATACCCATGACTATGTGGGTAAGCACAACTTAAATGCAATCTATAAATCTGCCCACAATACTACTGCTGTTGGTTAAATCACAAGTGGTGATGAGTTAGCATACCGGAATGTCTGGTTGAGTGGTGTTGCAAGAACAATCACTTGCTCAAAATGCTGGAGTAACTCAGCAAGTCAGGCAGCATCTCAGGAGAGAAGGAATGGGCAATTCCGAAGCAGTGGAATGCAAGAGACTCAGGCTGGTTCATCACAGGCGCAGCCCTCCCCAACATCGAAAGTATCTATAAATCAAAGATCCCCACCATTTGGGCCATGCCCCCCTTCTCATTGCTACCATTGGGCAGAAGTCCAAAATCCTATACCAAGTTCAGCAACAGCTACTTTTCTACAACTACAAGGTTTTTTAAATAACCTGCACAACCATAATCCTACACTGGCAAGATACTATGGACTACCTCTTGCACTACCAGACACTTTTTTTTTCTTCAATCTGTGTTTTGCACAAATATCTTGCTTTTGATTTAGCACTGTCTTTTTTATTTTATGCTGCCTTGCAGAATCCATGCTCATTTATGCACAAATTATGTTTGTAGGTATTGTCTCAGTCTATATGCCTGTGATGCTGCTGCTAGCAAGATTTTCATGGTATCACTATACTTGTGCATATGATGCTAAACTCAACTTGACATGAATACAACTGACTGGTTGTTGAACATTTGAGACAGAATTCCCTGCTGGTTTTGGGATGGCTGGTGATCTTAGGCCCATCGGTATGCTTGACCAGCAGGGGAATAATTGGAAACCAGCGATGAAAATACTTCAGTAGTTGCGTAAAGGAAGAGAATGGGGGTGTACAATAAATGAGTACATCTGCAATGATGTTTAAATTGTGGGAGCTGAAGAGAATTTTTTTTTTTAAATCACTGAATGGCAGATCTGTGATCGATGAGAAGTGAGCTAGTGACTGAAGCATAAAAGCAAATAAATGGCCTAAGAGGCAGTTGTTCCATTACAAATCTACGCTCAGAAAACGCGATTACTTTGGAAGTGTTCAGTCATAGTCACTCAATTTAGTCCAAGTTCCCTTGCGATGCTCCTAAAGGAGTGCTGCACAGGGATAGATATAATACTACATGTACTTAATATGGAAATTATGTCAGGGCCTCAAGGATGGGGCAGCACAGTGGTGCAGCTGGTAGAGGTGTTGCTTCACAGCGCCAGAGACCCGGGTTCTATCCGAACTGTCTGCAGGGAGTTCTCAGTGTCCACATGGGCTTCCTCTAAGTGCCCTGGTTTCCTCGACAATTATAAAGATGTACGTTGTTTGGAGGTTAATCGTCCTCTGTAAATTGCCCCTCGTGTGGACTTTTTTTAAAATGAGGTTACATAGAACTAGTGTGAATGGGAGATCAACGGTCAGGGTGGACTTGGTGAGCTGAAGAGCATGTTTCCATGCTGTATCTTTAAAACGTGCCTGAACTTAGCACATATTAACATTAAACATCCAAATAATGTTAGTCATCCTGTTTCACTCCAGAAAAAACTTCCATGTACATTGCAGTATTACATTGCACATAGATGTCTCTAAGTAATGCGATGGCACTTTCATTTAAAATTTGAATTATTTATGCAAAAGTCTAATTTGTACACCGCCAAATGTTGTTTTGCAACTTATTTGAGTGGTCAAGGTGATACATAGCTGCAAAAAACTTGCAAAAGTAGACACAAGAGCTGTTAATTTTGATGTTTAAAGAGAAATTAGGTTAATAATAGACATATTTAGAAAGGAGAAAATGGTATTTGACTGGTAAGGTATATTTCATGTTTTAACCGATCTACAATGCTAATCTAAATACTACATTTTACTGTAGACTTATTAGAAATGGGACATTTGAATCTAAACTATGGTGGTTTCTTCTTAAACTAATACTCACCCAACAACAATATTTGGATACTTCATCCTAAACCAGGCTGCTAACATTCCTCCATAGGAGCCTCCTATTGCAATAACAGGACTGTTCTGAGCTCCAGGAATGGTCTCCTTGAGATTTCTAACAAGAACTGCAAAGTCAGCCAAAGCTTGTTCTGAGGTAAAGTAGTTTAAGTACTTGAGGTTCTAAAAGAGAATTATTGACAAATATACACATTTACAATGAAAAAATAGCTGAAAGTGACAACATTCATAATAATCTTTGGTGTTCCAATAATATTCATGCAAACAGATACTTTCAGAATTAAAAATTGTATAACTTGCACAAATGTGGAATCAACATATATTTGTTCATGTGTACTTGGGTACATTCACGGCGTGCACTTTTTTACCAACACTGCTAAAATACAGCACTATCAGCGAGAGCCATCTCTGGCAAATGGATTTGAAGAGTCACGGTCTACTAGTTTACACTATGCCACTGACATTGGTCCACACCCAAGATAGCACGGCATGACAAGTGAAATTGCCGCATAAAAAACAAACATGAACTGTATCCAAATGCTCCTGACACTTTCTGCTCTCAATAATCCTGTAGCAACTCTTTATTGCCCCCCCCACCCCCACACCAAACAGGTCTAAATGTACAGCGCACTTCATGGTGTGCTGTCCTGTGAAGCAGAGCAGTCGTTGAAGAGGATCCCAAGGCTCCATACTTGAACCACCCCAGTGACCTACTGAGAGCGCACTGCTGTCAAAGGTCTAATTATTCATTTACATTTTGCTGTAAATCAGCGGCATTTAAAATGTAATTTAAACATTTTAAATCACAAGTATATACATTTTGAAAGTTACTTTAAAAGGAGTTTGTGATAATTAACTAAAAGCATTGCGTTTAAGTCAACTAAAACAATTTACTTGCACTTATCTTTTCGTCTCCGGTCAGCAGCCCCATTTAAATTGAAAGAGGCTAGCCTACATATGTCAGCCATTGTAAATGACCAAATGTAAAGTGCATTCATTCTAGCAGGTCGGAATACCTTACTCAGTCCCTGGCTCCAGATCTGGGACCAGTGGCAGAGCTGCTGGTCAAATGTGTCAGATCTCAAGCTCACTTTCGATAACTGTGTTGCAATGCACAGATGAAGTCAGAAACAAGCTGAACAGCTTGTAGCTAATCAATGGATCACACTGTCAACTGCTGGCATGATCTGGCCCAATGATAGGGATTGCCTTATAGTTGTATCCAGCCTTCATATCACTCACCATTCTACACTGAAGTGGTTCTTGACCCAGATTGAACTGACAAAGTTAAAGCATTAATCTAGATCTTTAGCATTACTTTACATCCCATATTTTTGGAACGTTCTTTGAACATGAGCACATCCGTTCAATGTGCAAGAAATATAATTAAGTAGTTCATTCAGAAGCTGACAACAAGAAGGTGATTGAAGAGGAATGACTGGCCCAGAATTTGTGATCAATGGTTAGCCATCTCTGTTAGCCAATGAACTACGAAAAAAAACATTCACCAAGGACATATATCTGGAGACAAACTGGCTAAAAAAACTATCATCATTTACCACCTAATGCTTCATGAAACTATCACATTCATTCTCCAGGAGTTAAAAAGACACACATAAATGCCCATATCTGCACATATATCTTGTTTTCCCCAAGATGGAGTCACAAGGAACTGCAAATGCTGGTTTACAAAAATGGACAAAGTGCTGGAGTAACTCAGTGCATCCCAACTTTGTCTTTAGAAATTTACAGTGCCAAATACAAAAGCCTCAAAATCAAAACCTACCAAGAATGAACGCATATCAAGCGAATCAATGCCTGCACAGATTCTCGGCTTCCATTCTCTCTCGCTCCTCCCTTTTATTTCAATTAATTTACTTGCATTGTATTTCAACATTTACTATCAGGAGTAGTCAGAAAATCTTTTTAAGTCTGTGGGAATTTGGCAATGAAACCAGCCAGTTCTTCTCCTGGATTTTACAGACCCATTTCAAATGCAGTTAATTCAGGAAGTTTATGGCAGTAACCGCAGTTGAGTTTTCTGTACATTCAGCTCTCATTTATCACCATAAACAGGCTGTCAACTGCACAGAAGTGCCTCAGTTGTTCCTTTTTATACAACCAATTCAGCTTTCAATTCTCAGAGATTTTTAGAATTGCTTGATCCTTCTGCTCCAGTGAAAGATGATGATCAAGTCAAATGCAAAAGACTATGTATGCCCTGTGAAGATTTACAAAATAATCACATTTTAGACAGACAATGCAGTTGGTATTTTGCACACCATGCATTGCACAACACTGGTGATACTTCCCAGCATCATTCCCTTTCCCCATCTGAAGTATTGGCAAACGATTCCGATTCTCTCACTCAATAATTCGGCTGATTTTCGTTCAAAAAAAATTAACAACAAAGACTTGAAGGACACAAAGTAAATCAGCGGGTCAGGCAGCATATCTGGAGAACATGGATAGATGTTGTTTTCGAACAGGACCCTTCTTCAAATTGATTGTGTCGAAGTGGAGAAAACTAGAAGAGAGTTGGGGTCAGGACAAAGTTTGGCAAGTGATATGTGGATGAAGGTGAGACAGGCTTTTGATTGGCAGATGGTTGAACACTGGCCAGTGATGAAGAGAAAAAGTGAGAGATAAGGGTAGAAGCAGTGTGAAATGTGAAGCCAGAGGAAGGAAAATGGATGGAAGCAGATGGAGGAGGAGAGAAGCAAGTGGGACATAGAGAAGGGTGGGGGGGGGGGGGGGTTAGGTTAGTTGGAGAATTCAATATTCATACCATGAGGATGTAAGCTACTCAAGCAGAATAGGAGGTTTTGTTCCTGCAATTTGTGTGTGGCCTCACTCTGGCAATGGAGGCATCCCAGGACAGAAATGTCAATATGGAAATGGAGGATAAAATGATTAGCAACCGGGAGATCCAGCCGACCTTGGCAGAGTGAGCCAATGGTGCAGGGGAATGTAGCCGAGGGGGTGGTGGTTTAGGTGGAATGGACTCTGCGGAAGGCAGAAATGGGAAGATGTGACTCGTGACAAGAGCATATTGAAAGTGCCGACAATGTTGGAGATTGATGTGTTGAATGTGGCGGCTGATGTGGTGCAAGGCGACAACCAGGGGAATTCCAACCTTGTTCTGTCTAAGGGGAGTGAGAGCGAGAGCAGAACTGCAGGACAGTGGAAACACAAGCATGTATCCATCTATGAAAGCATGAGGCAAGTGACATTTACTAAAGAAAGAGGGCATCTCAGATCTCCTAGAATGGAAAACTTCATTCTGGGAGCAGATGCTGCAGAGACTGAGAAATTGAAAGTACAGGATAGTGGACAGAGAAAGTGGGAAAAGGAAACTTCAAACCCACTGTTATCTGGAATAAACCTCCTTCCACCCTGCCTCTTGCTATAACCATTGTCTCCAACTGACGAGAAAGTACCATTCGCAAAAGAGAACCAATTAATTTATAAATAAACTCCATAAAAATGCATTTATACAGCATCATGAAATAGCTCCAGACATTTCAAACCATAACTGTACGTTTAACTCCTTCAACTAGCTGTTCTGGATGAATGGATAAAATTCCATGAAATCACTGACGTAGTCTACGTGGTGAAGCCAAAAGCTATTTCCATAATGTTAAAAATATCAACTATTTATAATCCCTATCATTCAGAAAACAAAATCCTGAAGCACTTCAATGTTATTTTGGAACCAGAAATAACTAATTTGTAGCATTTGCTTTACTATCCCATTTTCATGGGAAAGTCAGACCAGGTGGAAACTCTATACTTAATTGCTTTTTTCTCAAGCTAATGCATCACATTATAGAAATGTAATAGTGAGAATTAAGAGTTACAACAGTAGACCTTAAGTGTTGAATATATATGCCATTAAATCTCTGGTGATGTTTTTGCAAGTTTCCAATAACAACAGAAGAAAAAAATAACGATGGCTATAAAACCCAAAACATTTGTCTGTAAAATATACAGACAAAAGGTTTATAAATCACACTTTTGGCAACTTACACTGAACGTCTTCTTCCCAAAAGGCAAAGACTCTCCATAATATCTATGTTCAGCAAACACCAACATGGCACCCAGTTCCTTAGAGATGTCCCACATAAAGCCCTGAAAAGAGCAATTTTAACATTGGTCAATGAAGGTCCGTTGAAAAAAAAGTTATGATCAAGCAAATAAAACCAATTCATTCTTTGTTAATCTCTGACTGACTAGGAAGAATAAGAGTTTAGATTAAACAGCACATTTAATGCTGGTGGCATCTGTGGGATTTAAATTCAGGTTTTAAAGCTGGAATTTGAAGGAACAGGTACTAGCCTTTGTAAAGATGATCAGAAAGTTTATTAGATTATCAAAAATACTTTTGTGGTTCAATCTCATTCAGGGAAGGAATCAGTCATGTATATGTTACATTGTGACAGACAATTAAACAGCTGAGAAGGGACAGCACAGTGGCACAAAGGTAGAGTTGCAGCCTTACAGCATCAACATCCTCTGTACACTCCTGACTACGCGTGCTGTCTGTACAGAGTTTGCACATTCTCCCGGTTTAGTTTAGAGACACTGCGTGGAAACAGGCTCTTCGGCCCACCGAGTCCACACCAACCAGCAATCCCCGCACATTAACACTATCCTATACACACCAGGGTCAAATTACACTTATATCAAGCCAATCAACCTACAAACCTGTACGTCTTTGGAATGTGGGAGGAAACCGATCTGCGAAAAACCACGCGGTCACAGGGAGAACGTACTAACTCCGTCCAGACAGCACCCGTAGCCGGGATTGAACTCG
Organism: Rhinoraja longicauda; assembly: GCF_053455715.1. Classification (NCBI taxonomy): domain Eukaryota; kingdom Metazoa; phylum Chordata; class Chondrichthyes; order Rajiformes; family Arhynchobatidae; genus Rhinoraja; species Rhinoraja longicauda. The sequence goes on from NC_135959.1 coordinate 56,929,768, forward strand.
GGTCTCTGGTGCTGCAAGCACTGTAAGGTAGCAACTCCATGCACCACCATGCCGGCCCTGTGACCACATGAGTTTTCTCCGGGAGCTCCGGTTTCTTCTCGAACTGTGTACAGGTGATCGTTAGTCAGCGTAGACCCAGTAGGTTAAAGGGCCCATTTCCACGCTGTATCTCCAAACAAAATTAAACTAAGAGGTCCCATCAGAACCTGGCCCAACTGTAAAATATACAAAAACTCAAAATTTAGATATAGCTGCAACCCTCCTAGTAGGTATTAGCATAAACTGGAATAGTTTAATAAATTAGATATACTTTAGAATTCCAAAATCATAAGAAGTTACAGTATCATTGTATCCACAACCTGAACAATGCTGGGTTCTAGTCTGCATGTTAGAGCCAAGACAGAAACAATCATATTCAATCAGAATTGCCAAACGGATGATCCATTTTGGCTGCCTCCCGAGATCAACGCTAGTTGGATGTGATCGGTCTCCCCTCTCCCATTGTTTGGCTGCACATCTCTCCCCAGGTCAGAGATTTTTCTCTGCCAAAAAGTTCAACTAAGAGGAAGCCATAGCCACTTCATCACTTCCAATAGGAAGTGGTGCGAGCGATTGCTGAATCAGGACTTGACTGTTGCTGGAGCAGGCACTCAGGAACCAGGGTATTTATCTCGAACTCTTGAGCAAAGTTTAATTACTGCACCAACTTAAAGCTGCCTAATCCAGCATGTGTCTCATTGTATTACCAAAATCTTTTCGATCACTGAGAAATCAAAAACCTGAAAAAGTAAAGAGTACTAAAACAGTGAAAGCATTACAGAGTAATGATAATATCAGATGACTAACAATAGCATGGAAGTTCATAATTAGACAAGTAAAAGCAAAGGAAGAAACTAAAACAATTGCAGGAAACTGAAACTAAGGGAAAATAAATTACAGCTTAACAGATCTTCAAAGTAAACATACTTCCCAAGTACTGATAAAAACAAATTTTTAAAACATTTCAATTTGAGAAACATTACAGAATTGTCTCAAAATGACAGAAATGCCACATCTGAAAAGAGATGATTTCGCAAATTTAAAAATGGGTTTTATTAACCTATTAGTAACTTTATACATGTCCGTACTGGGTTATGAACACCCAGCTAATTGACACCCCAAGCACTCATTTGGAAGACCGATAGGGTGGATGGAGGTGGATGTTCTGGCTGCTGTCAGACTGCAGACATCTTGTACTGGAGGGGAATGGGGCATTTCTGCACGCCTTCTCTCGTCATCATCACATCCAAACCCCCAAGCTGCAACAATCAGTTGCTCCATCAAGCTGGGAGGGTTGAGCAGGCTCAATCACCAAGTCAGTGAGGTACACTGGCAGCCACTCGCCCGTCACAGCCATTTCTGTGACTCTCTCCCACACACTGCTTTTGTACAGTTCTCAATGAATCCCTATCACAACCTGGCCCAACTGTAAAATAAGCAAAAACTCAACATTTAGATATTGCTACAACCCTACCTGTTGGTGTTTGCATAAACTGGAATAGTTTCATAAATTATATATACTATAGAATTATAAAATTGTAAAAAATTACAGCATCATTGTATATCTGCTTGTAGAGAAGACCGCCCTAAACTAAAACATCAGAGCACAATAAAACTTAGAAAAAGCAGGATGCACTTTTAAGGAAGAAAGTTCCCAATTTTTGATATTCACCTCATAAATGCAACTTGATGTAGTTGAATACCAACCCAGACAATCCCCCCCATAAACTAAACAAGCAAAAGAATAGTTACAGGTCCTCTCTAGGTTATGGCAGGGCTCCATCCCAATCAGTTTGCAGGTCAGAAATGCGACTGCAAATCATGCACTCGCTTGGCAGTAAGCGCATGCAGCAGCTTGCCAATCTATTCTGTCACTCCCCAAATGTTTGCTCATATGTACGGTTGGCCATTCGAAAGCTGGTGAGGACCAGTGTGTTATTTGGGCATATTAAACAAAAAAATAAAATACTAGTCCTCACCAGCTTACAAATTAGAAATACACATTAATAATTCCTGGTGAAGATTACAGGACAGCAATTAGGAACAATGGCCATTTTATGTCACAAGATTTTTTCTTAACCAGTTGATTCAGATACATACTACTGTGGTTAACATAAAAACGTGATATAAAATGCCCATTGTTCCTAATTGCTGTCTCGTAATCTTCGCCAGGAATTATTAATGTGTATTTCTAATGAGGACTGGATAGGGCTCAGTATGAAACCCCCAAATGCAAGTCAAAATCCATCAAGTGTTAGCAGATAAGAAGACACAGGCATCAAACATGGAAGTAAATCATTTCAAGAGAAAAGGGAACATAAAAAGGAAGAAAACTTCCAAAGTAAATTGTTTTTACCGTATTGTTACAGAACCATGTAATGTCTCCTTCATTTCCTGTATAGAAAAGAATGGGCCCTCCATTCTTATTCCAATATTTGTCTGCTAGCAGGTATCTTTGTTTGAATGTGGAATCTTCAACAAATCCAAAGTGATCAATCTGTGAAAAATATAATTAGATTTGCCAACTCTTGAATTATAATAACATTTAGCATTTGTATGGATTAATAGACTTCCTTCACTTATGTGAAGTATGGAAATGGAAGTAAAGTTTCTGTTCCTTTTTAAACCCAAATTTGATAATTCAGCAGTCTGTGTAATGCAGCAAACTTAAAGCAGTGTATCACATGACTGAAACATAGTACAAAGTACATAATGCCGTTTATGGCATTCACATGATTATGATGGAAATTACATCATAAACTGAGGACCATCAGCAGAAAATGACAGGGAGAAAGAGTGGAGATGTTTTTTCTAGAACATTTGTTACTTCAAGTAAAACAAAAAATTGCTGGGATATTTTGGCTGACAAGGCAAATGGGGAACTCTTTAAAAGATAAGTTGTCCTAAATTGACTTTGTATTAAAGACAGTTCATTCAGATTTCCTCTCCTTTAAAATTAGATAGTTTACACTTTACTCAATATAGTTATCCTCTCTCAAACAACCAAATTCAAAATTTGCACCCAGCAAAGGAAAGTTTCTGACATCTGAACTTTAATGTCAAATTTCTAACATTTTACAGTGGATGGCATCTGGAGAGGGAGGGACCTGTAGAAGGGGGGATGCGAGCTCTGCAGGGAGGGTGGTGGGGAGGTGAGGGTGGCTAGCAGGGGGGAGAGGGTGAGTGGAAATGAGGGAGGGCCAACCGGGGGGGGGGGGGGGTGATGGAGGTCGGGCAGGGGAAAGGGGTGTGGAGGTGAAGTAGGCCAGTCGGGGAGGGATGGGGTGTGATGGGGGGGAGGTGGGGTGTGATAGGGGGGGGGGTGGAGGGGGTGTGATGGGGGGAGGTGTGATGGAGGTCGGGTAGGGGGAAGGGGTGTGTAGGTGAAGGAGGCCAGTCGGGGAGGGATGGGATGTGATGGGGAGGGGCGGGGGTGTGTGATGGAGGTCGGGTAGAGGTGTGGAGGTGAAGGAGGCCAGTCGGGGAGGGATGGGGTGTGATGGGGGGTACCAGGGCAGGGGAGAGAGAGGCCGGGGGGGGGGTAGGGGGAGAGGCGACGTAGGGGGCCGGGTAAAGGGGGAGAGAAGATCTGGGGATGGATGATACCGGACAGGGGGTTGTGAATGAGTGAGGCCGGGACCCTGACCCTGACCCACCTCAACGCCCAGGGACCCCCCTCCTCCTGCAGCGTTTACTGCTCCAGTCATCGGCCCCCGGCCCCCACTCACCTTCTGGTCGAAGTACCGCGTCTTGTAATCGAACTGTTTATCGAACCCGTCCTGGGGAGCGGAGGCGCCGACCAGCGCCGGGCACAGCCTGGTCAGGGTCAGGGCTGCCATCGCCATGGCGACGGCCACGGCCGCCAGCAGCAGCGGGCCTCCGGCGGCTGCCATCCTCACCGGTTGTTAGAGAGGGGACGGGGAGAGCAGGCAGTAAATAACCGCGGGCTGGGAGGAGGGGCTACGGGAGAGGAGGAGGAGGGGCTACGGGAGAGGAGGAGGAGGAAGAGGGGCTATAGTGGGGGCATGGATGGAGTGGGAGGTTGAGGAAGTGGAGTGGGAGGAGGTTAGAGGCTAGAGTGGGAGGAGGTTAGAGGCTAGAGTGGGAGGAGGTTAGGGGCTAGAGTGGGAGGCGGTTAGGGGCCTAGAGTGGGAGGCGGTTAGGAGCTAGAGTGGGAGGATGTTAGGGGGAAGGTAGAGTGGGAGGAGGTTAGGGGCTAGAGTGGGATGAAGTTGAGGAAGTAGAGTGGGAGGAGGTTGGGGCTGTAGTTGGGGGAAGGTAGAGTGGGAGGAGGTTGGGGGAAGGTAGAGTGAGAGGGAGAAGGCAGGAACGGGGTACTGATTGAGAATGATCAGCCATGATCACATTGAATGGCGGTGCTGGCTCGAAGGGCCGAATGGCCTCCTCCTGCACCTATTGTCTATTGAGGTTAGCGGGCTAGAGTGGGAGGAGGTTTCAGGGCCAGAGTGGGAGGAGGTTGGGGCTAGAGTCGTGGTATGTCAAGTGGAAGGAGGTTGGGGCTCTAGTTGGGGGAGGTAGAGTGGGAGGAGGTTGGGGGAAGGTAGAGTGGGAGGAGGTTAGGGGTTAGAGTGGGAGGAGGTTAGGGGGCTAGAGTGGGAGGAGGTTTCAGGGCCAGAGTGGGAGGAGGTTGGGGGCTAGAGAGGTGGAATGTCAAGTGGGAGGAGGTTGGGGCTCTAGTTGGGGGAGGTAGAGTGGGAGGAGGTTAGTGGGGAGGTAGAGTGGGAGGAGGTTAGTGGGAAGGCTAGTGGTTGGGGGGGCTAGGGTGAGTGATGGAGGGGCAACAATGGAGAATGTGGAGAGTTGGGGCCGCATGGGAGAAGGCAGAGAATAAGGGGTAAGTTGGAGCGACAAAAGCGAGTGATTGAGTGGGCAAAGTGAGGGGGGAAGGGGTGGTTCAAAGGTGTGAGAGTGAGATTGGGGGAGTGGGAGATTCATCATCTGATATTACTCCAATAGATTCTGGTGTAGCGTTTGCTGCATCATTTAGTCAATGTGGATACTTATAACTTGTCCTCTGATTTGGCCAGGAGTCTTGTCAAGTAGACGTACTATCAGACCAACAATAACTTCAGTATATTATTTTTGTTTTGTCAATTTTAAGCCTCTCACTTTCTCACTATGCATGAATGCTTCTATTTGACTCCTTCCAATGAGTTGTTAGGACACAAATCATGATTGAATTACTGCCTGCTCCTTCTCCAAACAAGGCTGCCACAAATTGAAGTATTTGGATCGGCAATGCAACTGCAACTCTGCACGAATGAATCTTGGGATGAAATATCGCATTATACAATACTTGAAAAGGAAGATGGCTAAACGTCAATTCTAGATCAGTGTCAAATAACCCTAGAAAGTTTGGTTGCACAAGGATAACTCTAGACCATTTGGCTGCATTAAGAGGCTGACTTGTATGAGAGAATTGACATGTTTGATACCATTCCTCCTCATAAAGCACCCAAACAGAATTTAACTGAATTAAAACACAAGGAATTAAAATCTGTAAGAAGGAACTGCAGATGCTGGTTTACATCAACAAAGACACAAAATACTGGAGGTATCACAAAATGCTGGAGTAACTCAGCGGGTCAGGCAGCATCTCAGGAGAGAAAGAATGGGTGATGTTTCGGGTCAAGACCCTTCTTCAGCAAATACTGGAGTAACTGGTAACTGGCGCCAAACCTTAAAGTATGCCTTGAATTGGAAAAAAAAAGGTCTCAATTCTGAATTGTAGTTTTTGCATGGTTAAAAGTTGAACTTCGATCCATTTAGAATGACTATCTCTAACATCTGCAAAGTTATCTACAAAGGAAAACAAACTGGAAAATAATTTTACAATCCTTTCACCACTAAATTATTCTAAATCACATTCACTCAGATTATGTTGCAGAGTAGGACACAAAGTGCTGCAGTAATTCAGCAGGTCAGGCAGCATCGCTGGAGAACATGGATATGTGATGTTTCGGATTAAGACCCTTCTTCAGACTCTTCAACCTACAACCAGCATTTGCAGTTCCTTTTCCCTCATGTTGCAGACTACATGGTTCCAGTCATCTGTGCTCAAACCAGAGACAAATTTGGTTCTTATTTGAAGGAATACACTTAATCAGACCAACTGCAAGTGCAAGTAACCCTTTGCTGGGTCACCCTAATAATATCTTATCTAAATAGTTATTTGGACCATAATTATATCTTTTGAACATGACAGATACCAATGAATGGGATTGATAGAATTGTTTGAAACCACAAAGGGTTTGTGATTTCATTGTGAGAGTCATGTTTTTTGACTTCTCAAGTGCTTTTAACACCATCCAGCCTGCACTGCTAGGGAGCAAACCGACGAAGGTGCAGGTGGATGCTCTATTGGTGTCCTGGATTACTAACTACCTGACTGGACGATCACAATATGTCAGGCTGCAGAACCATATCTCGGACATGGTAGTGAGCATTAAAATTATTAAAGAATAATTCGATACAGGTACTACCGGGTACCTGAAAGGGGAAGCGAACTGCAGTAGCATTTGTTCAGGTCAGCAGAAATCAATGCTATTGTAAGCTTCTTCTGCTTATGGAAGTGGGATTTACTGCTTATGGAAGTGGAATTTTATTTTAAAACAGGACCATACAGCCACAGAACTTCTGCAGCCAGGATACAGAAGAGTTACTGCAAGCAGGAAGAGTAAACTGATCATTCACCAGCAGAAGGTAGACAAAATATGCTGGAGTAACTCAGTGGGTCAGGCAGCATCTCTGGAGAGAAGGAATGGGTGCGTTTTGGGTCGAGACCCTTCTTCAGACTGATGTCAGGGGAGGGGGTGGGATAAAGATGGGATATAGTAGGAGACAGGAAGATTAGTGGGCGAACTGGGAAGGGGAAAGAGGAACTATCTGAAGTTAGAGAAGTCAATGTTCATACCGCTGGGGTGTAAACTGCCCAAACGAAATATGAGATGCTGTTCCTCCAATTTGCACTGGGCCTCACTCTGACAATGGAGGAGGCACAGGACAGAAAGGTCAAATTGGGAGGGGGAATTGAATTGCTGAGCCACCGGGAGATCAGGTTGGTTAAGGCAGACTGAGCGGAGGTGTTGAGCGAAACGATCGCCGAGCCTACGCTTGGTCTCACCGATGTAAATAAGTTGACATCTGGAGCAGCGGGTACAATAGATGAGGTTGGAGGAGGTACAGATGAACCTCTGCCTCACCTGGAAAGACTGTTTGGGTCCTTGGATGGAGTCGAGGGGGGAGGTAATGGGACAGGTATTGCATCTCCTGCGGTTGCAGGGGAAAGTACCTGGGGAGGGGGTGGTTTGGGTGGGGACTAGTGGACCAGGGAGTTACAGAGGGAACAGTCTCTGTGGAAAGCAAAAAGGGGTGGAGATGCGAAATTGTGGCCAGTAGTGGGATCCCATTGGATGTGGCGGAAATTTTGGAGGATAATTTGTTGTATGCGACGGCTGATGGGGTGGAGGGTGAGGACAAGGGGGACTCTATCCTTGTTACGAATGGGGAGAGGGGGAGCAAATTTCCCCGGTGTGGGACAAATAAAATATATTATTAAGAGCGGAGCTGCGGGATACAGAGGAGACCCTAGTGAGAGCCTCAGCGAAATGGAAGAGGCGAATCCCCGTTTCCTAAAGAATGAGGACATCTCTGATGCCCTAGTATGGAACACCTCATCCTGGGTGCAGATGCGGCGTAGATGGAGGAATTGGGAGTAGTGGATAGAGATTTTCCTATTCACCAGCAGAATGTAGGAGGGACTCCTGAGATGGGGTGTGGTGAGGGCTGCGAACTGGCCATTTTGGGCATCTTGCTTCATGGGATCATTGACGGATTGACTCCCAGTTATCAATAGTTTATCTCAGAGCAAGGGCAGAAAGTCTTCCAGTGCCAACTGTTGCATAAAAAAATGGTATGGTGTATCAATCGCAAGTAAAGATATTTCACTACAGAATAATAAGTTCTGTTTTATTGTCAATTGCAAAAATAGTCCCAAATCAGGACTTCTGCACCGCCTGTGATTCTTATATGTCTGCTCTATTGTAAATGTAGAGGACAGAGTAAAACTCCTGTCCCACATTTTCCCACTCGCGTAACCTATCAATATGCTTACAGCCTCCTTCATAATATACCTTTCAATCCACAGGTTTACAATAGAGAGCCGATAACTTGGTTGTCACGCCGTTGGTTTAACAACTCGAACACCCAGAATGAGATTACAGAGAGTGGCAGATACTGCCATCACAAGTACTGAATCTCCCACCATCGAAGATATCTCCAGGAAGCACTGCCTCAAAAAGGCAGCTATTATCATCAAAGATCCACAGCACCTTGGCCACACTCTCATTACACTCCTACCGTCGCTGTACTCGCTGGAATTCGGCTTGTACGCGCTGGAATTTAGAAGATTGAGGGGGGATCTTATAGAAACTTACAAAATTCTTAAGGGGTTGGACAGGCTAGATGCAGGAAGATTGTCCCCGATGTTGGGGAAGTCCAGAACAAGGGGTCACAGTTTAAGGATAAGGGGGAAGTCTTTTAGGACCGAGATGAGAAAGTTTTTTTTCACACAGAGAGTGGTGAATCTGTGGAATTCTCTGCCACAGAAGGTAGTTGAGGCCAGTTCATTGGCTATATTTAAGAGGGAGTTAGATGTGGCCCTTGTGGCTAAAGGGATCAGGGGGTATGGAGAGAAGGCAGGTACGGGATACTGAGTTGGATGATCAGCCATGATCATATTGAATGGCGGTGCAGGCTCGAAGGGCCGAATGGCCTACTCCTGCACCTATTTTCTATGTTTCTATGTCAGGAAGAAGGTATAGTAGTCTGAAAACCATGACCAGCAGGTTAAAGAATAGCTTCTTCCCAATAACTATCAAGCTCTTGAACAAAACACACTACTTTGTTTGCATTGTGGACTTGTTTTTTTCCCCCCATTAATACTGTGGTTAATTTATTGAATTGTTGTTTGTTTTTATCATCAATTTCTGTTGTGTTTATGCCTATTATGCTGCTGCAAGTAAGAATTTCATTGTTCCATTGTCAGTACATATAGTTGAGTTTAGTTTGGTGTCACATATACCAAGGTACGGTGAAAAGTTTTTTTTGTTGATACGTGCTATCCAGTCAGCGGAAAGACTATGCATGATAACAATCACGTGTCCAGTGTACAGATAGAAGATAAAGGGAATAACGTTTAATGCAAGATAAGGTCCAGTAAAGTCCAAGGGTCTGTGAGGTAGTTAGTCATATGATGGTTCAGTTGCCTGCTATTAGCTGAGAAGAAACTGTCCCTGAAACAGGAGGTGTGCGTTTTCACACTTTGTACCTCTTGTCTGATGGGAAAGGGGAGAAGAGGGAGTATCCGGGATGAGACTCGTCCTTGATTATGCTGGTGGCCTTGCCAAGACAACATGAAATGTAGATGGAGTCAATGGAAGGTTGGTTTTGGTGATGGTCCGCACTGCGTCTACAATTCTCTGCATTTTTTTACGGCCTTGGATGGAGCTGTTCAATGAATAATTCAACAGTCTGAAGAAGAGTCCCGACTCGAAACATCACACGTCCTTTTTTTACAAAGATACTGCCTGACCCGCTGAGTTACTCCAGCATTTTGCGTCTAAATTCCATATCATTCAACATTCAGTTTACAACACATAATTTTCCGAAATTTCCGCCATCTCCAACGGAGATCCCACCAAGAGCCACATTTTCCCATCGCCACCCCTTTTCACCTTCCACAGACCGTTCCCTCCGCTACTCCCTTGTTAACTCATCCCTTCCCACCCAAACCACCCACTCCCCTGTAACTGCAGAAGACACAAGACCTATCCCTATACCTCCTCCCCCGACTCTGTCCAGGGACCCCGACAGTCCTTTAAGGTTAGGCAGACGTTCACTTGCACCTCCTCCAACCTCATCTACTGTATCCGTTGTTGAAGATTGGACTCTTATACATCGGCGAGACCAAAGGCAGACTGGACGATCGTTTTGCGGATTACCTTCGCTCAGCCCACGTGAACGTAAACTGGTCTCCCGGTTGCTGGACTTTAAATCTCCTTCCCATTCACACAGACCTTTCAAGTCAAGTCAAGTCTACTTTACTTGTCACATACACATACAAGATGTGCAGAGAAATGAAAGTGGCAATGCCTGCGGATTGTGCTAAAACTACAAAACAGAATAGTTTTTTTTTTTTAAAGAGACAACACAAAAAATAAATTAATACAGTAAATTAGTCCCTGTTGATATAAGAGTTAACAGTCCTGATGGCCTGTGGGAAGAAACTCCGTCTCATCCTCTCTGTTTTCACAGCGTGACAGCGGAGGCGTTTGCCTGACCGTAGCAACTGGAACAGTCTGTTGCTGGGGTGGTAGGGGTCCCCCATAATGTTGCTGGCTCTGGATCTGCACCTCCTGATGTATAGGTCCTGCAGGGGGCGAGTGTAGTTCCCATAATGCGTTCAGCCGAACGCATTACTCCCCGCAGAGCCTTCCTGTTCTGGGCAGAGCTGTTCCCAAACCAGATTGAGATGTTGCCGGACAAGATGCTTTCTACAGCCCCAGAGTAGAAGCACTGAAGGATCCTCAGAGAGACTCTGAATTTCCTCAGCTGTCTGAGGTGGTAAAGGCGCTGCCTTGCCTTACACACCAGTGCGGCAATGTATGTTGTCCATGTCAGATCCTCTGTGATGTGGACTCCCAGGTATTTAAAGCTGCTCACCCAATCCACAATAATCCCATTTATTTATTTTTTAGAGATACAGCGCGGAAACAGGCCCTTCGGCCCACCGAGTCCGCGCTGCCCTGCGATCCCCGCACATTAACACTATCTTACACACACTAGGGACAATTTTTATTTTTTTTTAACATTTGCCCAGCCAATTAACCTACAAACCTGTACGTCTTTGGAGTGTGGGAGGAAACCGAAGATCTCGGAGAAAACCCACGCAGGTCAAGGGGAGAACGTACAAACTCCGTACAGACAGCACCCGTAGTCAGGATCGAACCTGAGTCTCCGGCACTGCATTCGCCGCTGATTTCCAGTGGCGTGTACGTCCTCGGATGTTGAGCCCTTCTAAAGTCCACAATCAGCTCCTTAGTTTTTGTGACATTCAAGGGGAGGCTGCTGCCAGAGTGCCAGATCAGCCACCTCCTCCCGGTAGGCCGAGGTCTACCCTATTGTCAGAGTGAGGTTAATTGCAAATTGGAGGAACAGCACCTCATATTTCGCTTGGGCAGCTTGCAGCCCAGTGGTATGAATATTGATTTCTCACTTCAGGTAGCCCCTGCATTCCCTCTCTCTCTATCCCTCCCCCACCTAAGTTGCACCAGCTTCTCATTTTCACCCAACAAACAGCTTACAATGGCCTGTTTCCTTTACCATCGTTACTTTTTTGCATATCTTTTTTTCATGCATTGCTCTTTATCTCTCCACATCACCGTTTATATCTCTGGTTTCCCTTAACCCTAACCAGTGTGAAGAAGGGTCTCAAACCGAAACGTCACCCATTCCTTCTCTCCAGAGATGCTGCCTGTCCCGCTGAGTCACTGCAGCTTTTTGTGTCCATCTTCGGCGAGTGCAAGGACCTCTGCTCACACTTGACTTGACCCTGACCCCTCCCGCACCCAGCCCACATCCTCCCCTCGCCACCCCAGTTTAACAATTGCACTGAAGGAGCTTCATACACGGACTTTAAAAAATGGTCAGAGGCCCCGAGAAACTGAAGCCGGGACCCGACCAAGTGGCCTCCAGACCGAGCAGCCTGCGACGACGTTTCAACACCCGACCCACGCCGCCTGCCGACCGCAGGTTGCTATGGAGCTCCGGAACGGAAAAGCCCCGGACTGTTAGCACCGCGTCCCCGTCTCCGGGACCCAAAAGGCCGCGGACAAACCGCATCCGGCGGGAATTTCAAACGGCGAAGGTCCCGCAACCTGGCTGTGTGGCCCTGGAGGGCGAAGAGGACGCCGTGAGTATCAAGAGGCAGCAAAATGCAAACAGTGTCCGGATGCTGGAGATCTGAAATAAAGCGGAGAATGCTAGAGCGTCTCAGCACGTTAGGTAATGTCTGTGGAAAGAGCAGCTGAATTTCGGATTAGTGACCCTTCATCAGAGCTGGAGAAATGAGAAAACAAGTACGTTTTAACTTGCAAAATATAACGAAAAAAGTTGAAGAAATGCCTGATAATTTGCAGGCGACAGTTGTCAAGATAACCTTTATTTTAAAGGCAGACTGCTTGAAACTGAAGTGAAAAACATGAAAGAACAAATTGAAACTGTAGTTAAGGAAATGCTCAGCCTCAGTATTGAGGACTTCAACATATCCAGACAGAGGATAAAGTGCAGTTCACTGAGTTTATGGAGGGCATTGTTGGCATAATGTCTTAACCCAAAGTCAGTTGTCAGAGTGGATGGGACTGATCCCACCATCCAAGGAGCCAAACACTTCTAGGTGAAGTAGCAATTCGCTTGAACTCAATCTCACAAAGTGGTCTCCTCTGCATTGGAGAAACCAAATATGAGTGAGGGAGGCAAATGTGGAGGAGTTATGCTGCCAATCAGGGAGACTGTCATGGAAGCGTCTCAGAGGATACATACTGGAGAGTTTGTCTGCTGAGGCAATATGTGTAGAGCTTGGAAATGTGGAAGCAAGGGCCTGTTTCCATGCAGTCACTATAAGGATTGAAGAGGTGTGTACTGTGAAGCCAGAGGAAGAATTAGGTGGAAGAAAATGGGTGCCACTGCATTTGGTCCTCCCGATGTGGCCTCCCTTACATCGGCAAGACCAAGCGTAGACTCAGCGACCATTTCGCCAAACATGTGCACTCGGCCTACCAAGGCCTGCTTGATCTCGTGGTTGCTCACCATTTTAACTCCCCTTCTTATTCCCAAACTGACCTTTCTGTCTTTGCCTTCCTCCATTGCCAAAGGGAGGCCACAGTGAACCAGAGAAACAGCAACTGCATGGAGTGCTTACACCTAATGGTATGTCCAATCAATTCTCATTTTTTTCCCCTCTTCCCCCCCGCCTCCTCCTCTGATTTCTCCATTGTCATTTATCATATTACTCCGGGGGGGGGGGGAGCTGCTTACAGTGAAGTGGTCAATTTGGGTGTCACATTTGCCTCAAAATAACTGCCTATTCTGATTGAGGAATCACAGTATATCCTGTGAAAGATTGTTTGGGGGGGGGGGGGGGAGGAAAGAAAAGCTTTGCCTCTGCTTTATGCTATGCCTGTATTCCCCATTTCCTATGGTATGCTTTGCGAATAACTTACTGATAATTGGGAAGGTGGTTTCATTTCAACTAGACATGATGGGTAACAATTCCCGGATGGATTGTATTTCCGTACACCAATACAAGAAAATAACATTGACCAACTGAAATTTATAACTGACATTCATAACAGGTCATTCAGTCAATTGAACAACTTTGGATAAGGGTGCACTGATATCACCCAGTTGTGAAGAATCATTAGAAGTGGCACTATGCATTTCTTTATAATTCAAGTATTTTAACTAACTAGAATACAAATGATTAATTATGTTCTTTTGTGACATTCTTATCTCTCAGGAAGCTCATGAATGGGAAAAGATCTTTTGTTGCTGCTTCCATATTGTGTCTACATGACACATGTTTTCTGTATCCAGCTTGTCAGAAATGTGGCACTCGGTTATTTTTTAATCATGGCAGGTATGTATCAAAGGTAGCTGTAAAACTAAAAAATTGCAGATTGAAATAAAGAACAAACTTGAAGAATTACCCATTTTTGCTACTTTGTCTATTCTTCCTTTCTCTAAACCTACTTCCATGTGATTTGAAAACATCTTCTTTCCTTAATCGCAACGATATCTGACACTAGTTTATTTTGATTTGGTTTAGTTTTGTCACGTTTGCAAGGAAGAGTTAAAAGCTTAGTTTGCTTGCTATCCAGTTAAAGAAAAGACTATACACGATTACAATCAAGTCGAAGATAGACACAAAGTGCTGGAGTAACTCAGCGGGCCAGGCGGCACCTCTGGAGAGAATGAATGGGTGACATTTCGGGTTGCAACCCTTCTTCAGATGCGAAACATCACTCATTCCTTCTCTCCAGTGGAACTCCAGTTACTCTGGACTTTGTGTCCATCTTCGGTTTAAACCAGCATCTGCAATTCCTTCCTACACATTACAATCAAGCCATCCAGAGTGCACAGATAAGGATAAATTTACAACATTATTGTAAGATTAACTGCAATAAAGTCCGATTAAAGATAGTTCAAAGGTCTCCAATGGGGTAGATGGAAGGTCAGGACCACACTTTAGCTGGAGGAAGGTTCCGATGCCTGGTAACAGCTGGGGAAAAAACTCTGAATCTGAAAGTATGTTTTCAAGCTTCTGTACATCTTGCCTCATGGGGGAGGGGAGAAGAGGGAGTGACCTGGGTGAGACGTGTCCTTAATTATTGCTGGCGGCATTGCTGAGGCAGCGCGAGGTGTAGATGGAGTCAAGAGAAGGAATTTCCAGTGTTTCCACGCTAAATCTAAACTAAATCATCCCAATCTGATGAAAGGTTAATGGCCTGAATGTTCATGCTATTTGATACCATAGATGCTGCCTGACCTGTTGAGTGTTTCCACCATGTTTTTTTCCTAGTCAGTATTTGCAGTACTTATTCAGATTTAGCTTTGAGCAGAAATCTCATTTTATAATCTTTGATATTTGTGAGTGTACATCTTCGGAATGATTTTCTGGTTGTAGTATTGTAAATGTACGTCTTGTGAAACAACATAATTAAATCTCCTTTTTATTGTAGATTCCAATGCTTAAAATGCAACTGTTTGCCAATAGCACAAAACGTAAATTACAGATACAGACTGTCTGTAAAAGTTGCAGGAAAATGTGACATATTTAATATCACTGTGTTTGGGAGTTGCCTTGAACCTTATTTCGGAGCCGCAGCAGGACTTTTAAACAGGTAAAATTTTAAATCTTGAAGTTTTGTGCGAACACCATTTATGGCATTAAAACCATCAGACTTTCTCTAAATTAAGTTCATTTGTTGTAAAAGAATAATAATATTGCAGTATGACAGTTAGATATTTAGCAATTGAACCAAATCAAAAACACTTTCAGTTTTGAAAAATACTTTGAGATGATTCTTCTACCTTTTCTCCCCTTGGGTTCAGGAGAAACTACAAAATGTTTTTCCAGCATATGCTACATTCAGAACCATGATGATGCCTGAACCAAAATGAAGAAATATTAATACTTATCTGCTCAGTCTGAAGCCAGTGAAAATTATAGAAATATTAATTGGTAATATCCATGGTAAAAACTAGAGTGACAAAAGTGAAGCATCATCTTTTAATAACAAAAAATATTACTTGCAAGAATAGGCACTAAATCCAGCTTCTCATTAATTCCAAGTGAATTTTTAAAAACTTTTTTTGCCGTACTAATGACGTGAAAATCCTAGTTAACCACTTGGCCAGGAGAGTGCTGATACTTGAGCAAAACAATTAGCTAAAGTTGCTATTTTAAGCTTCCATCATGCATGCTTCATTTCCATAAAACGGGCCTTTTAGATTATGTTTGCATTTGTACTCTATGAGTACTCTAGGCTTGAATGGCAATCTGTCATGTGTCCTTGCCACCTCTTGCCATGGACACAGTAAATAACAACTGCTACTGCAGTCACAAGCTAGTGTTTACTAATAACTGTTTACTGCTCAACACAATGGCACCTTGTATTCAAATGCAGTCAGTTTCCTGTACATTTTGACCCAATCTACAATTAAAGAACATTATTACCATGTTTCTAGAATCTTTTATTTGAAATTGCAAATGAATGTTGGTCATCAGCCAAAACATTATGACCTGATGAGCCAAAACATTATGACCACATGTCTAATATGCTGTTGGTCCCCCTTGTGCAGCCCCATATGCAGCAGGGTGCGATGCACTGTGTACTGAGACACATTCCTCCCGTGACCACCATTAAAATTTTCTGTGACTTGTGCCACAGTCGATTTTCTGTCAGTTCGGACCAGACGGGATAGCCTTTGTAGCCCTCGCGAATCGATGAGCCTTGGGCGCCCAACTCCCTGTCGCTGGTCTATGGTTTGTCCCTCCTCGGACCACTGTCAACAGGTACTCACCACTGCTGATCGGGAGCCATTGCCATTTCAGAGATGCTCCGACCCAATCGTCTGGCGATAACAATTTGGCCCTTGTTAAAGTTGCTCAGGTCTTTACTCCTGCCCATTTTGCCTGCATCCAACACATCAACTTCAAGAACTGACTGTTCACTTGCTGCCTATTATATTCCACCCCTTGACAGTTGCCATTGTAACAAGATAATCAATGTTATTCACTTTGCCTGTCATTGGTCATAATGCTTTGGCTGATCGGTGTATAATAAGAGTACAGTGCAATTAATACTGCCTGCATCTCAGTAACCCAAACTACTTTTCACAAAATGTATTAGATAAAAGGAACATAACACTATTAGCAAAATAATTAACACTATTTTCAAATCAAGTACACTTCAAGTAACAGTTTAACTACTATAATACACAAGCCACACAGTGATGCTTTGGTGACACTTTTAAATTATCACTGTGCCCAATGCAAGCGTTATCTATCGCAGTGTCTGCCCCTCTCGTACATTTGAACCTGTGCACATCATCTGCGAATATTTATGAATACAACTTAGGAAGGGTATTGAATTTCAAACAGATACTGTGAAGATTTGAAGCAGGAACTGCAAGAGCCGGAGGGCGAGAAGGTTCGCGATTTGTTGGTCCAAGCTGTGGAACACTGTTTTATTGGGAGAAACTTTATATTTGGAGTAAAGGTAATTACTGTGTTGGCTAAATATTTCATATGACTAGACTCGCTTTGTTCCCCAAACAGGAATAACTGTTGGTTAAGTTTTCCAAATTTTAGAAAGAAAACACTAATCTTTTTCAATTATATAATAATAGTTCTGATCAACCAAAGATGTGCATTTGGCTCAAAATATACAGTATTTGCTGAAATCCAATGGCTAGTTTTGGACACTGGTGGTTTTTGTAAATATTATTTGTATTTGACAGTATAAAACGATACAAATGTCTAATGAGATTGAATACTTCGTAGAATAATACACAATGCAATTTTTTGAGCGTAGGTAAAATTTGTATGATGAATGTTTGTTTTGAGTTTCCTGCAATAAGTGTTCCCAAAAGTAACTTGATAATGAAAAGCAAGTTATGAATATTTTAATATTGCACGGAATTGCTTCTGGTTTAATTATGTGTTTTTGTCTCTTTGATACCAAAACATTTAAACATGAAAATTGCTAGCTTTAAAAAAAATCCAAATTATTTTTCACTCTGAAAGCTGATCACTCAGATTGACAATTTTCAGTTCCAGAAAACAGTTTCTTCAAAACTTTAAGAAAGAAAATCGGGACTTTCCAAACAGACAAAAACAATTCTGACAAAAGGTCATTACTCTGAAATGTTAACACTTTCACTGTCAAGCATTTTTTGTTTTAATTTTAAAACTTATGTCCCTTTTTCATTCCATAGTTATGATCAGCAACTTTATATTTTGCTTTTTAATTCATACTGCTTTGATGAAAAAAAATCAAAGTTAAACTATAGGGGTTAGCATGTAAAATAAGCAAAAAAACGAGCACATTTGTGATGCCTTGTGCATCATGCCATGGGAGACGGTATCTCCACAAGTGCCGTGTCTTAGAAAAGCAACATGAATAACAAAATCCCAAGGCAATAGGAGAGAAAAACAAAGGAGGAATATTCTTCTCATTAGCTCCCCTCCAAACAAAAACAACACTGAAAACTCATCCAGGAGCCGAGTGACCTTGAATTTTATTATTTGGCACTTCTGTAGTTTATATTGCAACCTCAGCTCAACCAATAATTAATTTCCTTTGCAGTACATTGGGAACCATTATCATTCAATTTATGTAAATGACGGAGATTAACATTGGCACCATTTGACAAAAATTATTTGTTTGAAGGAACAATGTCGGGTGTGTAATCATTGAAGTGAATTATCTATGACGTGCTTTTTGCATGTAATTTACAGTAGCCAGCTGGTTTCAAATGGTGGTTATAAAAGGGATATGAAAATGAGAAATAGATGGTTTTGTTATGCTGGATTCTTTTCTTGTAATGAGGCAGAAGATAGTGTATGGGAGTGAACAAGCAAATAACAGCTTCCACAGGCATGAAAAATAGATAATGGGTTTCCAGATTCAATATCCAGTTCACACATTTATACAATAAATTCTCTTACTCTGCAAAACTACAACAATGATATGCAAATTTGGACAAGTGTTATTAGGTGTGTTGATTGATGAGTGGCTGGAGCCAGTCTCGGTCAGGAACGTAAGTAGTTTTGCAGGACGAGTCAGCTTTTAATCGTAGTTGAAACTCATTGGGTTCACGGGAAATTTATATGAAAAAACACAAAAGTTAAAAAAAAGTAATGTTGCTGTTAGAGGAGAAAAGTCCCATCACCTGGAAAATCTAGTCCGGCACCAGTAATGTCTCAAAAGTGCTGCTTTATCAAAGGTTTACAGTAAAAACGAAGAGTAAATATTCTGTAGATGATACTGGAGAATTAATAATGGTGAATAAAAAGGATGGATTCTATTGGTATCACAGTACTAATGGGAACTTTAAAAACAACTGTCTTTTGGAAAGTGTTGGAATCCATTATTGAGAAGGCTCATTATCCATTATCAGTTCATTTAGAAAATTAATCTAACCTGGAAGAATGAAGAAACACATCATTGAAATGCAGCAAGAGTACAAACTGGTGTAGTGCAAAGGGATAGGGGGCCTTAATACAGAATGCAAGAGGTTGGAATGCAGGTACAGCAGTTCAGGAAGGCTAATGGAATTTGAGTATAAACGTAGGGAAGTTTTGAAATTTTACAGAACGCTGGTGAGACCGACAGTGGAGTACCACAGACAGTTTTTGTCTGTATTTAAGGAAGGATATATTTGCATAGGTGACAGTGGAGGAAAGGCTCAAATATGTTCCTGGGTCCTTTGAAGAAAAAATTCTTCATTGAATTTTACCGGATCATACAAGATTCTGCAAGTGATTTTTAGGGATAATGCTGAGAATATTCTCCCAAGTTGAAAATGTCTACGCTTGGCAGCTTGGAGATGGAGCCATTGATTATAGTCACCATAAAGATGATAGACATTGGAACTGGAGTATAGAGGAATGATCAGAGTGGTGTTGAGGCCAAGACTGGAATAGTCATGGTCTTACATGGAACATACTCAGGGGACTGATTGGACTGTTCCTCCCATTATGTTCTTTGTGTGGTTTCAAGAATGCTTCAAGGAAGGAACTTGGTCAATATCTATTTCACTTCCTCTAATCTTCAGCTACAATTAAACATTTTTTAGATGCTGTACTTTTGATATGGAAAAATGCATCTTTGTACAAGTGGTTTGTATAATAGCATGTGTCTTTCTTCATAGGCATCCAAATCTCAAACTGGTGTACTGTCATTTTCTTCAAGTCCCTTGCAATCAACCTTCAGGAAAAGTAGACATACCAAACACCTAATAGCCTGCCAAATTGCAGTACCAAACAGCACAATATATGGTTGCACTGTAATGAATTATTACAAGAAACTCTTGGATTCAACCAGTCTAAAAGATTTGTCTTCCAGCTCACTATCATTTGCCAGTCCATTTAATAACAATAGCCAATCTACACCCAAGATCAACAGTTTGAGCTTGCTTTCTGGTAACACACAACCATGCATAGAATTAACTGCTGTTAATCAATTACCAAACCCTTGGCAGCAGGATTTTGAACTTGCTTTCCCTTCTGGTGAATGTGTTACAGTTGAAGAGTTAATTGTAAGATCCAGCAGGGTTGGCTTAAAGAGGAGCATCACATCCCTTGATCATGTAGAGGGAGCATCCTGTGGAAGGAAGTATGACAAAATAATATCTTCAGCTTTTGCTACTTCGGTTTCTCAAAGTAGTGACATCAATGACTGTGGTACAAATACAATACGAAGTCTCCCATCGAGTGTAGAATTACACAGGCTACCCTGTAATGAATGTACACGTCAATATTATGATTTTAGTTTAGAGTCGGAGTCAAGTGTGGATATCCAAACGTTTAGCATAGAGGTGTATGGGGATTCTTTGCCCGATTGGAAGGACAATGTTATCTTGCCCTTGGACAAAAGTTGCAGTAAACTGGATTGCAATGACTCTATATCATGGGATGAATTACCCTTTTCAGAAAGTTTGGGTGAATTTTTGGCAAAAGTGGAAGAAAATCTGGAGAGAGGTGATGAAGAAAACACATTGCCCACTGGAGTAAATGCTAGTGATGGTGCCACTCCTTCCTGTTCTTCAAAGAGCCTGGAAAGTGCTAACCATTCTGGGGTCCAAGAGCAGAAGAGAAAATCCAGAGAACAGGGTACTAATTCTACCACGCCCAAATTGTTGGAATCTAGTAAAACTAGAAATAAAAAAACATCCTACAGAAGTGATTCTAACAATCGGAATGATACCTTAGAGCACCTAATCCTTGTGGATAGTTTCAAAAATGTCACCGAGGAACTAGTTTCTCCACCAAGATCATCGCCCCCATGGTCAGGTTATGATTCTTGCACTGCACCCACACTCAGCCGAAAGGCAGTTGGAAAGATTTGCAGTACCTTCTTAAGTCCTATAAATACAGTTAACTACGGCTCTTATCCTGTTCAGACGATCCAATCAAAGATGCACAACCATCAAGTGGGTGAACATTTAAACTTCCCAACCTGTCCTGAAGTTATTACAGTTAACAAACCATGGACAAATGAATCTTCTGTACCAGGTAGGGATGATTTTCAAACACCATTGCCTTCTGCCAAGTGGTTGCAAAATATGGAGGAAAACTTTAAGAGTCTGATTCAAGATGAAGAACAGGACTATGATAAAAGTGACCAGGAATCTGGAGAGAGATCTCAGCTGCTGACTATCTGTAAAAATGAAAACTGCTTGTTCCAAAATTTGTGCACCAGTTTTGAAGAATATGATGTTTCTGGAGAACTCTTCAGTGATGCAGGAGCTGGTGAAGAGGAACCACCATTATGTCCCAGCAGAAACCAGAGTATTTTATCTCAGAGATCTGCATCTAAAGCATCCAGTAAAACCTGCAAGCCCAGTGAAGAACCATGTAACACATCCCTGTATTGTTTAGATGCAGCTGTTAATGCAATAGCAAACCAAAACGATAACAGTTCTGAAAATGATTTGCAGATACTACCTAAATGTGACTTTTCAGATTCACAGGACTACATTCCATTTTCTCAGTCTACACCCGTTTCAAGAGTTAAGTGTTTAAAAATGTTTAGGTTGGGAGAAAAAAGCAATTTCAAGATGTCACCATATGTAAGGACCAATCCAAAGGACGCTGCTTTTAAATACAAACAAGTAGGTTTTAATAAAAATGATAACCTTAAGCAGCAATCCCATCAAATTCAAAAAGTGTCTCAAAGAATCCAGATCTCTGTTTCATCAAAGTCTTCTTTATTGGACAAAAGCCCAGTCAGCAAATCATATGCAAATGATTCTGAAGAATGGATTCCACCCTCAACGATCAAAACTCAAATAATATCTCGTTTTTCTTCATGTGTGTCTGATGTTCACCGGTCACAAGGCTTTGAATCATTTAAAAGTGTATCTTGTACTGGTGCTACTGCTACGCAAACGGACTCAAAGGCCACAATAGAGAGCAACAAAGAGAATGGCAGCAGCAACCAGTGTAGAGGCCATCTATGTATGAAAAGGACACCTGCAGGAAATTATACCACACAATCATTTCAGCAGAAAGTACGCAACTCAAAAGTATTTCAAAAGAGAACAGATGTACTGGAACCAGCAGTTCAAGGATTTCAGATTAGAAAAGATTTAAAAATTAACAAGAGCATGCCAGCAGCTTTTCATGCACTTTTTGCAGAGGGTGAGCCACTAAGTTGTTACTCACCAGAACTATTTACAGCAAGCGCAGAATTTTCTGAAGACGAGTATCCATCATTTTAAAAGTTTCTGACCTTCTCTGAGCATAGTATAATTCTACTACTGAAAATTAGCTACGAGTCAAACATTTATGGTATTGTTGAAGGTTAATTTCTGCAGAGACTGTTTCCTAATCCTCTGTAACATTCATGGAAGAGCTGCAAAATACAGTTTTCATTCATCCAGGCATCACCTCTGCAGAAATTCATCCCATCGTTCCTTTTATCTGTCCATTAATTTTATATTAAAAGGAAATTTACAAACAAGATAGTTCTGGCTGAATTTTTCCCTTCAAATTGTCCTAAAAATATACATTAACATTTGACATGATTTGAATAGCTTGCCAACTAAATTTTCATTTCAGTGGAATGTGTTTTCTAGCTCTCAACATGCTGGGGAATTGAATCGATGAATAATATTCAGTTTAATGAACATGGAGCAGATTTAATGCTGAACTGTTTAGAGCAAATAAATTTGAACTGAATGGTAAAATAATGGTACTGATCTGTAATGGTCAATGAAGTTACGGTGGCTCAGCGTTAGAGTTGCTGCCTTACAGCTCCAGAAACCGAGGTTCGATCCTAACTACAGGTGCTGTCTACTCAATTTGCACATTCTCCCCGTGACAGTGTGGGTTTTTCCCTGGTGCTCCAGTTTCCTCCCATATTTCAAAGACATACAGGTTTGTAGGTTGGGTAAATTGTCCCTAGTGTGTAGGATAGTGTTAGTATACGGGGATCGCTGGTTGGCGTAGACTCGGTGGGTCAAAGGCCTGTTTTCGTGCTCTATCTCCAAATCAAAAGTCACATTGTAGCTAAAGCAAATGGAAAAAGATAGCGTAGACATTTTAAATGCGAGTACTGTATTTGCAAAGGACCTGGGTGTCTTGTTGCAAATTGCTTGCAGTTATAAGGTATAGAATCTAGATTTTTTTGGTTTAGGAGGATTGTGGCAGGTACTATCTTAATTTCATAACCATCTTCACATTGAACAAATGTTCAATGCAGACATGGTTTGAAATTAAGATAGGAATTAGTATTAAGAGAATCAAGGATCTTGGGCGAGTGGGGAAAGTGCTGAAGATCATTCATGATCACATTGAAGGACAGAGCAGGCATGAGAAACTGAATGGCCTACTATTTCTATTTTTTTAATTTACATACATAGCTAGATCAGAATGAGAAAAATCCAACCACCTCCTTTTTTAGGCAAGGGATTTATCCACACTTAATAACTTTCATTATTGACGTTCATACTTAGACATTCTTTACTCTAAGATTGACTATTCTGCAGCAGGTTGTCCATCTCCACCACATGCAAGAGACCAAAGACACAAACTCTCCACTTGCCTGGCTGAGTTCAGGCCAAAATCACTCAAGCTCAACACTATCCAGCAGGCCAGGCAGCAACTATGGAGGGAAATGATCAGACAATGTTTCACTGAAGGTAGCTCCTGACCTGAAATGGTAACTATCCATTTCCCTCCACAGATGCTGCCTGACTGTTGAATACCTCCAGAATTTTGTTTTTTCCATAAGATTTCAGCATCTGTGGTCTTCTGTTCTGAAAGACAGTATTGTAGTTTTGTCTATCGACTGGATTAATGTTCTGAAAACAACTTCAATGAGCATCATGGCAGCTGGTTTAAATTAATTGTGAAGATTCAGAATTGTAACATCTCTTCACTAATTCTTTCCTGAAGTATTCTGCATCTTTGTGGTCTAACTTTAAAGTTAAATAAAAGCTAAGTACTTCACTTCCCACAAGGTGGCAGCAGAAACATTTACAAGGTCTTCCAATTCATTACTAAAAGCTACCTGTAAAAGCAGTCAGATATACAGTAATTAATGTTTCTGTAGTTTAATTAAATCTAGCAGACTTTCCACTTTGCATTACACATTGTTTACTGTAAGCTGATTACAAAAGCTCATAAACTAGGTTCTACCTTTGGAGTAGGTTTAAATATAACCTTGGTGTTTTCTGTTAATTCTGTCCATTACCCAAACACATTCTCCTTCCTGTGAATTACGTTCTTGCAGTTCAATTCCCCGATTATGGAAATTGATTTAAAAATGGATAAAATGTTGTTATTCAAAATTCATAGCAGCAAGATCACTAACCATCAAAGCCAATACTTGACAGTTCATTTATCCCCTTCCATCTGCTCATCCAGCTTAATGTGAAGTACAATTCCCAAATGAATTAGAGATCTCCTGAATATTTGAACCACCCCACCTCATGAGGCTCAAACCACCTGTTCAACCTGGGCATCCAGTGAAAGTTAACTGCACAGTGGCCATCATAAATTTAATCCCAAGAACAATAGTTAAATGAGTTTAGTTTAGAGATACAGCGAGAAAAGAGGCCTTTTGACCCACCAAGTCACACCAACCAGCAATCCCATATACAAACATTGTTTTACACACTAGGGACCATTTACAATTTTTACCGACACAATTAACCTACTATACAAACCTGTACGTCTTTGGAGTGTGGGAGGAAACCAGAGCACCTAGGGAAAACCTACATGATCACAGGGAGACGTACAGACAGCACCTGTGGTCAGGATCGAACCTGGGTCTCTGATGCTGTAAGGTAGCAACTCTACTGCTGTGCCTACCTGCCGCCAAATTAGCTACTGCTTCATAGGGGGCAGTGTCCTCAGAAATTGGCCAAATTTGTGAACTGCTATGCTTGGGCACAAGTGAAATGCTACTTAAAATGTTTTGTTCTGGCATTATATATATATGTATATATATGTATATGATAATTGTTACAATAAATGTCCAATTTCCATTGGTAAAATGTTTGAATGCTCATTTAAATCTATAAATGTTTGGGAAGTTGGCCAATAATTGCTAGGAAAAAAATTGCATTGGGAAAAAATTGCAGAGACAAAATTCAAGATTTTTTCTTTATTATAGAGAGGCTGCTGTTGGACATTCCATATGAAATCCTGATGTTAAATAAGACCAGAATTAGGCCATTTGGCCAATCATGTCTGCTCCACCATTCGATCATGGCTCATCTAGTTTTCCCTCTCAATCCCATTCTCCTGCCTGTTTCCTGCCATTAACTTTGATGACCGTACTAATCAAGAACCTCTCTCTCTACTTCAAAAATACACAATGATTTGGCCTCCACAGCCAATCTGCTTTTAATAAATTCCACAGATTCACCACCCTCTGGCTACAGAAATTCCTCTTTCATCAAAGCTAAGAAAAGCTAATTAGGTTTTAGATTTAAAGTTATTAGAAATATATGATTCACTCTAGTCTCTTTGAATCATCACCTCTGCCTTGGTGCCAAATATGACCAAGAGATTTCCCTGGTTTTCATTCCAATGGCCTGCGAAAGTTTCCTTTTGTGTTTTGTCTTTAAAGAAAAGAACTGGCCTTGGGATTGGTTTTGAATATTAATAAATTGACATTAAAAATGAAATCTGTTTCCTCCATTACCCGAGCTGATCTCTGATCTGGTAACCAAGTTATGTGCAGATGCCATTAATGCAGAAGGATACCATGAACTGTCTTAGCAAGGGCAGAGCTCCCAAAACACCTTGTTTCAAGATTCCTGCTGCTAGTCTCTGTGATGCCCAGGGGAAGTGCACAACAATGTGCAGGTTGGTTGTGGCATTCCAGGGATTGATAGCCCAGTATTCCCAATTGACAACACGGGACAGGAACCTGCCGATACAAGGTCGGTCATGCAGTTTGGAAACAGGTCCTTCGGCCCAACCTGTCCACACCAACCAACATGTCCCATCTACAATATCCCAATTGTCTGTGTTTTGCCCTTATTCCTCGAAACCTGTCCTATCCATGTACCTGTCTAATTGCTTCTTAAATATTCCAATAGTCCCTGCTTTAATTATACCCACCACCTTTTGTGTGAAAAAATTACCCCATTCACTGTGTAGATTTTGCCCATTTCAAAAATGTAACACCCCATATTTCTCTGTATTAAATTCCATCAAGCATTTGTCAGCCCACTTGGCCAACCAATCAAGATCCTGTTGCAATTTTTGACAAACATCTTCACTATCTGCAATATCACCCATTTTTGTATCATCTGCAAACTTGCAAATCTTGCCTTGTACATTCTCATCTAAACCATTGATGTAGATGACAAACAGTAAAGGGCCCAGCACTGAACCTAGAGGCACACCACTAGTCACAGGCCTCCAGTCCGAGAAGCAACCTTCCACTGTCATCCTGTCTCTATTTTACCCAGTGTACTCAGATATAGTTGAACCTGCGCGGGAGATGTCTCTCTTCATACTTGACAGGAGCTTTGGCACCTTGAACACTTGTAACAATAAAATCCCATCAAGTGAATGATGCTTTACGAAAAGGAGAGGGAAAAAAAGCTGAAGTGGTATTTCAATACTGGTAAGCAAGCATTTGTAAAATAAATATTACACAACTGGATTTATTTTCCATGTAATTGTTACCCATCTCTTTTCATTTATGAGGGAATGTAATCAACCATATGCAAACATAGTCAGCAGCACCCTAGTGCAGAACAACCCTCGCCCACCACAAATTCTATATCATGAGGCATAGCATCTCTTAAGTACTTAGCCCAAATTGGTCCAGTGTGCTTGAAACAATTGTCCATTAAAACATGACAAGTGAATTAGAGTATGTATGTTTAAAATGTAAAAATGATTGACAAAAATTCTTAAAATTAACCGTACAAATAGATTTGATTCTTTACTCCAGCTGTACATGCCCAATTAAAGAAAAAATTGTAAAGAATGAGACAACAAGTGTGGCAAAAAACACATTCATTTTTTTCAGTTTAACACAAGGTATACATTCTGTTCAAATTAGTTATAACAAACTATTTTTAATTACTAACATTCTTCATTCCAAATAACAGCACCATTAAGTTCACGTGAAAAACATTTATGTATCTTAGATTACAGCTATTCACAGTTTGGAGATTCTTACAATGCAATCTCATATGTACTGATCTACAAGCATCTGTCAGCATTATAGTTAAAATTTTGTAGTTCTGTACTTTTAGATTTAGTGCCATATCATGAATGTTATTGTGCCAAAGTCATAAATAGAAAATGGCTGGCATCATTGCTCAGCCAACTAAAGGTCCAGATTTTTAAAAAACAGTAACAGCCTGTATAAAATGTGTTTTCTGAAGCGTTTCCCTAGTGTCAATGGAAAATCTATCCTCAATCATTTTACTGGCAAATCTCATCTTCCACACATTCGACTACATACTACCTCACCATCTCTAAATCCAAAGTGACATTGCATGTTCTCTTTGCCATGCACGAGGTTTCAACAGTATCCTGATAATTGCATGGCATCACCAGTAGTAGACTAGTATACATTGTACTATTGTACAATGCAGGATCCAATTATGTAAAAAAGGTTCAGAAAAGGGACATCCTTTCCATACTTGGACAGGAAATGTTAACAAGGATATGGGCCAAACGCAGTCAGATGGGACTAGTGTGGATGAGGCATCCTGGTTGGTGTGGGCAATTTGGGCTGAAGGGCCCGTTTCCATGCTGTATAACTTCTCATTTACATGAAAATTTATAAACACTGAAGAACGTTATTCATTTTGCAGATGGCCTCACTTTTATTCACTGCTAATCCAAACTAAAGTAATTTTTAAAAATAACCTTTTATCGAAGGGCTCGAATGAGATGAACAACGTTTATACAAGTTGTTACTGAATTTGAAAGTAATCTGACAGAAAAGAATTCCATTGTTTCTTGTGTAAATACTTCTGGACAGCAGCATTTTAAAATTGCTTTCAACATTTATACCATATTTGGGTGACAGGGGACAGTCAGAGGGAAATACAATGAATAATTAACATTTCCCCAAATAACAATAGAAACATGTACAATTTAAAAGGAAATGGGAAAATATACTCAAAGAATAAATTTGTAAAAGTACAGATCAGTTCAGCTCCAATAATAGCACAATACACAGAAGGTTGTCACATTCCTGATGGTCTACTTTTCATTTGTCCAGTAAACAAGTTTTCCAGTTACTTTCATATCGATATTAAATCTAAGCAATGGTATTGCTGCATTTCCAATAAACATTTATACTTTCATTGGAAAGACTGCATCAGATGAACAAAACTTTATTCTTAATAAATAGCTTTCTCTTGTGACCCCCCCCCCCTCCAAATTCCCCAGGTAAATTGAGAAAGAATTTCACAAGTTACGAAATGCAACAGTGGATAAATGTGGAGAAACAAAGAACTGCAGATGTGGGTTTACAAAAAAAGACAAAGTGCTGGAGTAACTCAGCTAATCAAGGTGAAGTTCCAGGTCAGACTGATAAGTCTGAAGAAGAGTCTCACCTGAAAACATCACCCATCCATGTTCTCCAGAGATGCTACCTGACCCAGAGTCACCCTAGCACTTCGTTTTTTTTTTACTGAATAAAGATGGACTGAGTCGAGACTGACATGTACTTGTAGACTAACAAATTAATAAGTTATCCTACAATGCCCCTTGGTTACACTAATCTTAAACAAAATGTATTCTTTATGAGACAGATTGGAATGATCTTGAATAAATGAAAACAGAGACAAGAGAATGCAGATGCTGGAACCTCCAGCAGATAACAAAATGTCGGAGAAACTTAGTGGGTCAGGCAGCATCTGAGAAAGGAATAGACAAGTGACGTTTTGGGTTGGGACTCTTCAAAGATGCTGCCTGACCCGTAGAGTTCATCTAGCACTTTGGCTTTTGCTGTTGGATAAATCAAGTCTGTCTCTTCATGAGAGTTTTTTTTTAAAAAAATTTAAACTGATTATGCAAAAGATTTGGCATTTACAAATCAGTGTATTAGTACACAAGCTGCTTAAAAGTATCATCTAGCCCACTGTCCATTGAGGTATTTCCACTAAGTGGCGAGGAAACATCCAGCAAGACATTTTCACACAGAGAGTGGTGAATCTGTGGAATTCTCTGCCCCAGAAGGTAGTTGAGGCCAGTTCATTGGCTATATTTAAGAGGGAGTTAGATGTGGCCCTTGTGGCTAAAGGGATCAGGGGGTATGGAGAGAAGGCAGGTACGGGATACTGAGTTGGATGATCAGCCATGATCATATTGAATGGCGGTGCAGGCTCGAAGGGTCGAATGGCCTACTCCTGCACCTATTTTCTATGTATCTAAGAGTCTGAATTTCTAAATGGCTTTGTGTGCAAGGACATTTCGTTTCTCAATTTCTCCGAAAGGAAAATCCACACGTCAATTACATTGTCTGGTGGCAATTGAGGCAAATTCCCCGCTCTCCCCAGGAATGGAAAACTGTCATGTTATTTGTAGTTATCTAGGAGTAATTGTAAAGATTCTCCAACTCAGAACTTCCCTGCTAAGCACAAAGTACGTCACTGATGATGTAACACGAGAAAATAAAATGATGTAGTGCTGATATTTCCTTCCCATTTAAAGTATTAGATAATGCAGTCAAATCTTCACAAATATTCTGGAACTGCTGCTGATATTCAATGACACTTCCAGTCGATCAGAGAAACAATTTAATGGTGCTGAAGGTCAAAACTCTGCTTTCCCAACTCTCAAATCTTTGGTAATATTAATATGGAAATGCAAATTCAAAAATTTAAATAATGAACATAAAATACATCTAAAAATGTTACCTTTGAAGGCAATTATTCCATAATAGGACAATATTCTCCTCAACTATATCACTGCACATATAGTCACTATAAAAGGATAATGGGCTATTTACATCAAACAGTTTGTATATTTCCTCTTATCTGAACAGTTCAGATTACATTAACATTTCTTTCACTTTTATTAAATCACCCACACATTAAATTTAATTCTGAATTAAGCCTGAACCAGTATTTGTGGAAGTAACTTTGCCAATATCTGAAGGCCGGAGAAGTTTGTTTTCTCAATTCCAAATTCTTCACTTTATTCTTGAACTGAAAATCTCTTGTCAGCCTTTACTTAAATAGAATCAGATGATTTAAAAAAAATCTCACCCCAAACTAAAAGACCGTTGTAATTTGGAACTTTCCATACATTCTATAATGTTTAATTGAGAACTTTAATAGCAACTTTGTAAAATCAATTATAACAGTTAAAACAGTAACACAATACTGCACATTATTTTATTAATATTCAGGCCAAGTCATTTACAGATAAGATTTATAAAAGTATATTAAAAATGTTTCCTAAAAACTCCTTACTGGACAAATGCCTTGCATTTGGAAATTGACTTTCTGATGCACAGATGTTTTCACTTTTAGGCTATGGAAAATTGGTCTGTCGTTTTCCAATCTAGCTTCAGCACAGTCAATACCAAATAAATTAAAATCAGTCATAAATTCACTAGTTTTGTGTGTATTGTGAAATTATCAATGCAGCGATGTCACCTCAGACAATGCACTGTGTACAAGTCTTATTTCAGGTGCAAATTACAGCTTACTGCAAGGCTCAGTTTCATCAAATGAATAATGACATCTATAAAATAACAGTTAATTAATACTTTCAGCTATCAATATTCTTACAGAAATTAGTGTTTGGATTCAATGATACCCATTTTACTGTCCTCTGTCAAGCTCTCTTGAGAGTTGTGCTCTATTGCAAGAGTGTTTGTTTAAAAAACACCACCCTTTATTCATCACACAATACATTCTAGATACAAAATATAGTAGAAAGCTTTATGAAGATATTTCATGATGGTTATATTCAATCAAGTTAATGATATATCAGTCAAAGGTTCTGTGGAAAGTACAACCATTTATCAGTCAGTCCTGAATGGCACCATCGTAAGCAGCCTACACTTCAGAAAAGGTTAAAAACAAAAAGGAATGTAGCTTCTGCTAGTGCCACAAGCAAAAAAAGTATTTCAGAATTTTTAACAGCTCTGCAGCAAATAGTTTCCAATATAGAAAAGATCAGTGTTTGGGAATAAACCAACAACCATAGGCTGCTACATTTGATGTAAAGTGCAAAGATATACAAAACTATTGTTGATGCTGCATGTATTTTCATAACATTGGCAGTGAATGATGCACAGTGATCGGAGAGTTCATTTTGTAATGTTCTCATTATTTCCATTTATTCTGAGTAAAAAGATCAGAAGCCTACTACTAAATGGGCTAATACTTTAGAAAAGTACGAGTTTGTAAAAAGTATGTTTATGGGGTCATAGGAAAAGATCTCAAAGAAAATAATAATTTACTTAGCTTTCTGAAACTGCCCAAGTTGGTAGTATGCTATTCCATAACTGTAATGAATAAAAGTGAGCAAGATGAAATATTCTCAAAATATTCTCAATTTAACTCAGAGTTGTGAATCTGTGGAACCTTTCACCCAGAGAGTGGTGAATCTCTGGAATTCTCTGCCACAGAAGGTCAATTCGCTGGATGTTCAAGAGAGTTAGATATAGCTCTTAGGGCTAATGGAATCAAGGGATATGGGGAGAAAGCAGGAACAGAGTACTGATTTTGGATGATCAGCCAGGATCATATTGAATGGCGATGCTGGTTTGAAGGGCCGAATGGCTTACTCATCCACCTATTTTCTATGTTTCTAAAGTACCACAGGATAACAGTTAAATTTCAGGAACATAAACACCTGATGGATTATGAGATATAAAGTAATCATAGACATAGGGAAGTATTTATTGACTGTACAGACACTTGGTGCAACAAGCTGAGATGTCATAATGTGGTTGTGATGGGATTAAAAAGGATCATCAAAAGGCAGATAAGTATTTCAAATAATTTGAAAGTTTGTCCAAAATTGGAACAACCAAAAGATGTAGAAACAAAGAACTGCAGATGCCAGTTAATACACAAAGGAAAAGTGCAAGAGTAACTCAGCTAGTCAGCAGCATCCCTGGAAAACATGGACAGGTGACATTTTGGACCAACATCCTCCTTCAGACTCAAGAGGCGACGTTTCAGGTCAAGACCCTTCTTCACACTGTAGAAAAGTCTTGACCCAAAATGTCACCTATCCATGTTCTTCAGGGATGCTGCCTGACCTGCTGAGTTACTCCAGCAACGTGTCTCCTTTTGTATAACAACCATAAGATGGTTAGCTGTAATTCTATTTAAGATGTTTTAACATGCAGATATTTGTGATTTTTTTTTTATACCTGCACAGTTTTATTTGAATTCCTGTTATGCAAATAAAAATGTATAGTTCAGATGCTTTTCCAATTCAACTTAAGACAGCAATATTCAAAAACAATTGACAGGATAACACAAGAATTCTTTGCTGGAAATATATGGTGGTTAATGGTTTCTCCATGTTTCCTAATAGTGCAAATGTGTTAATGTTTCAGCATCAGCCGACAATAGTAGTATAACAGAGAGAACATCAAATTTAGAGACTACACAGCTTTAGACACAATGCTTGGTCTATGCTGAATCATCAGTGTCAAGAACAATACGATCTTGCACCATTCTGCTGTTTTGCACTCGTCATTGTATTTGTCATATTTATCATTATTTATGCTGTTTACTCTGTGAGCTTCATGTAAAAAAGAAATTTCATTGCATCCCGGTGCAACAGATCTAATGTAGTTTAAAATGTGAATACAAAAGAATAGGATTAAAGCTCCTTCTCCAAATCAATCAATAATTGCTGTCGTTATACGTTTGTTATGCCTGGAGGTTGTGACGAAACCATACCACGAGAACATATGTCGATGCCTACAGTCATGCATGTTTAACAGTTCTCTTGGGCAGAAGAACATTTAGCTGCAGTAAAGGGTGTATCCCAGCATGATCTGTCATCTTCAGAAACGTCGGCATCAGTTAGAGGAAATAATTAATATATCGGGAAGATTTTGTAAGATTATATGTAGCAAAACTCACACAAATTAAAATGGTGAATAAATTTCACTACACAATCCAGAGATAAAATCTTCCCTAATCACCTTCAAACAAAATGTAACATTTCAGGGCAAATCCAAGCCCGATGGTTTAAACAAAATTAGGAACACAACAGCTACTATTCCATTAAACTATATGGGTTCAAATGGTATTCTTTGCAGATTGAGAAGATAAAACCTTGTTGCACAAATGAAACGCATCCTTAAGGGAATGGCAATATTTCTCAGAGCTATATAAAAGAACTTAATGACAACATGCAGGAATTATCTCACACTGGCAATTTCCATTTATATTGACCAACTAAATTTTCAATGATAGATAACTTAATAAAAACCAGTCTAGCACCGATATATTGTGTGAAGCATGGAACCAGGATGTTGTTAATAGCAGGTCCAAATTCTGCACTTTCTATGCTTCAAATTACTCCTAATTAACTATTCATACAAGCCTTCATTGTTTACGTAGCAGCAAAATGGCAAATTCTGTGCATCAAGTCAGCATTTGGCAGAGCAAAGCACAACAAAATTATGAAGATGGGCATTTAAAAAAAACAAGTTCAGATCTTATGTTGTTATTTTTACCTGGGCAATCTGGAGCATAAAAGCTATCTAATTTGGCTGCTTCCCCCCCCCCCCCCCCACCCAATATCAGTCTGCCATGCTGAAGCCCAGAAATCACCTCAAGCTTTGGTCAATAGGTAAAAAATGTAGGAGTTTCCTTCACCAACAAAATATTCCTGCAAAGCATCAGCTCAATTTAATGGGCTAGTGTTCACATCTAATTAAAGTTGCAGCAGTTCAAGTAGCTGATGGTTCTGCCTTCCCCAGGCAAAGGAGATGCTACATTATTGACCAGTGTGGTCTGCTTCGCTTCACCAATCAACTGACACGCAAGGTCAAGAAACAGTTTTTCAACATTGTCCGACTCTTTTGCTGATGTCTCCAGGTAATGCATATTCTGAGATTCTGAAAATTCTTCACCCCTTTCTCTGGATACTTCTCGTTTCTCTGTTAAATCAATCTTGTTTCCTGCAAAATGGGAAAGAGGCATAATTGAGAACCTAGCCACAAGTTGAAATATCAATGTTAGATTGTCAGCTCACGATGGAGCAGTTGTAATCCTGCCACACAGTCAGTAAGTCAAGGGTTCAAGAGACTTGAACACCATCTAGCTCATGCAGTCTTTCAGAAGCAAGATAAATAGGACCGACCCATCTGGTCAGATGGATAAAAGACAGCCTTTGGCACCACTGAAAGAGGATCAGAGAATTCAACTACCAGCTTGGCCACCACCGTGTAAGCCAAAGCCAGTTAACTTACAAACCTGTACATCTTGAGTATGGGAGGAAACTGGAGCTCCCGAAGAAAACCCACACAGGCCATGGGGAGAATGTACTAACTCCGTACAGACAGCACCTGTAGTCAGGATCGAACCCAGGTCTCTGGAGCTGCAAGGCAGCAACTCTACTGCTGCACCCATTGCATTAACTTAATTTGTCACATTTGTTTCAAGGGAGGAAACAGCATCATTAACTTCTCAAAAGCAAATATAACCACCATCTTCTACCAGAAGTGCCAAGTAGATGATCCATCTCAGCCTCTTCACAAAGCCGTATCACAGAAGCCAATCTAATTCACCTCTGGGTTATGAAGGGGAATGAGCTTGATATAATGGGGTCAATAACATAAATGCTGCCCTCCAAAATGGCCATGCCTCTAACCAACCCATATACAACTGCTAACTACCCAATAATGTGGAAAATTATCCCATGTGTTTTA
This sequence comes from Rhinoraja longicauda, assembly GCF_053455715.1. Taxonomy (NCBI): domain Eukaryota; kingdom Metazoa; phylum Chordata; class Chondrichthyes; order Rajiformes; family Arhynchobatidae; genus Rhinoraja; species Rhinoraja longicauda. The sequence goes on from NC_135959.1 coordinate 56,964,522, forward strand.
TCAAAAAGGGACATAATCTAATCTAGCCAATTACCACCTCATCAGGTTACTTTGTCTTTAGCAAAGTAATAGCAGATGTTTTCTACAGTGCTTGTAAGCAACAGAAATTAACCAATTATAGAATGGTCACAAGGGCAGGTCAAAGACATTAGTTAATAAAAAAACTAAAATATACAGAAAATATTAAAGTCAGGCAGTATATATTGAAAAAGAAACAGAAGAAAGGTTCATGTTCAATGAACAGTTGTAATGAGAGGTCATCAGCTGGAAAGGTTATCATTGCTTCTCTCACTACAGACGTTGTCAGAAATTCCATTATTTCTGTATTTCCATTTCATATCTCCAGCATCTGCAGTTTTTTGCTTTATAAAAACCTAGACATTCACTCCTGACTTCGCCCTCAAGACGAAAGCTTGGAGCATGATGGAACAATCTCCACATGATTAGACAACTGCAGTTCCAACAACACTCCGTCTGAAACAAAGCCATCTATCTACCCAATTCACAGCCCACCCACCACCATAAGTATTTACTTCCTCTTCCAATATCCTAAATTATCCATAATGTATCACCGATAATTGACTATCAACCTCCTTTTGGAGGTGGGGTGTGAATTGACACAAGGTAGACATAAAATGCTGGAGTAACTCAGCAGGACAGGCAACATCTCTGCAGCAGATTTCCAACAGCATGGATTAAATGTTTCCATGACACTGCAATGGCCAATAAATCTATGAATGTTTGCCTTGCCGAGTACCTTTTGCAACAGACTGGTTCCACCAAGATGCAGTACAGAACACCACAAGAGATCCTTTTTCCCCTGTGGCTATCAAACTGTACAACTCATCCATCGGCTGTGGGGTAGACTGACTCCCCTCTCCAACCAAGCAATCCTTTCGACTCGCCACTTTAATTTCACGTTTCATGTATCTTGTGTTTTATGACTGTTGGCAGATCAATTTCCCTCCTGGGATAAAGTTCTGTCGTATCGTATCTTTATTATATCTAAATTCACAAAATGGTTCAGAAATGTTTGTGCAGAGTATGGAACAATGCCTTTTGTGGGATCTCTTGGTTGGGTCGGGTCAGCATTGTACCACTAGATTTAAGGTAAATACTAGAAATATAGATCAGCTTTTATTTTCAGTACCCAATTCAGAACAATCACCAAGAAACCGAACAAGATTCGAAATCAGAGTACAAATGAACAGGGATGGCAGTTAGGCCCAATAAAAATGGCTAACTGGGATGTCTGCCTGTATAATGTGTGCTATAGGTGGGCTTGGATTACAATGGTTTTACAGTTAAATGTCAGCATGGTTATAGAATTTGTATTGGTTACCATGCCTATTGATGCTATTTATATACAAATTATTAACAAATTGCATTATTGCTGGTCATGCGAATCTAAACTTTACCAGCATTTCTGTCGGAATCAGGTTTGGGATCCAGGATATCAAGGGCCAGGAATGTGTGTGGGTTTGCAGCTAGAATCCAAAGTCCTCCCTTTAAACTTGCCAGTTCATTGAAAAAATTCTGTAATAGGCTAAAATAGTCCACAAAAAAAACAACCTATGTTTGGGCATTAATAACAACATTCTGGAAAATCTCCATCTGGCAAAGTTAAAGTCCCAAGGGCACTGGACTATTAGAAATTTACTGCAGGCCATTGAAAAAAGTAAAACAGTGTTTATGGATTTTAATAAAACCATCTCAATATTCTGGGGATCACCAATGGCCAGGAAATGAACTGCAGCACATCTGACAACAGTATGACTACAAGGGAACGACATAGCTGCAAGCTATTTAAATTATCATGTCAATGTGTACATTAAGCACATGGTGTGGAATAGGTCATTTGAGTCTCTGCTTCTAATACGATCATATCGAACATTCATTATTCAATAATTTAGGGCAGCACAATGGCGCAGCGGTAGAGTTGCTGCCTTACAGCTCCAGAGACCCAAGTTCAATCTTGATCTTGGGTGCTGTCTGTACAGAGTTTGTATGTTCTCCCCGTGACCGCATTGGTTTTCTCCGGGTGCTTCAGTTTCCCCCCACATTTCTAAAGATGTGTAGGTTTGTAGGTTAATCCAGATCTATAAATTGTTCATCGTTGTGTAGGATAGAATTAGTGCAGGGGTGGTCGCTGGTTCGTGTGGCCTCGGTGGGCCGAAGGACCTGCTTACACGCTGTATCTCTAAACTAAATTCGGCTTAGATTTTCCCTTTGTTCCCTTACAGTCCAAATATTTGCTAATCCCGCCCTTCAGCATATTTAGTGACACCATCAGAACCCTCTGGAAAGGGAATTCTGAATTGTTGACTACTTTTCCAGACACCCCCCCCCCCATGTTGTGGATTCTCTCGTTGGAGGAAACTGCCTCGATGTATGCCCTGCTGTGACAGCTTAGAATCTTGTATAACTCAACAAGATTAACTCTCATGGACTCAACCAAATCTAGACCCATCCTACTTAACCTTAACTGACACACCTTGGCTTAACGTTCATTTTCTACCACACCAGGACCTGGGTACACAATGCATAATGTTCAAGTAGCACTTCAGCAATTATTTCCCTAATGCCTAGGATTTGCAGCAACAAGTGATTTTGTGAGAATCCAAGACATTCATCTCTGGATCAGATATACATCATGGTGGAAAACTGCTTCAACACCTAAAGAATCCAGCTTTGCCCACACTGAAAGAACAGAAACAAGCTTGATAAATTTGACCTCATTGAAGACGAATATTTCAAGCACTTCTTCCTACTTACCAACCAAAACAGTGGTAACTTTGTTGCTTGCATACTGTTCAATCTCCCTTAACCATTCAGGAAGGCAACGGAAAGATTCTTCACAGGTGATATCGTAGGTCAATATTAAGGCATTTGCACTGCGGTAATAGCTCTGTGTGATGGATCGAAACCGCTCTTGTCCAGCAGTGTCCCAAATCTGGAGCTGAGGGACAGAAAACAAATTCAAGGAGTTTTACTGCACAATAACATGAACAATAACATGCAATAACGAACTAAAAGGGACTGGACAAACCAGATCTCAGATTGTTACTTCCTGTGAGATTTGGTTCTCGTACTGGTTTTGCTGTTAAAAAGAGGATGCTAATCCAATCTAGATTTCTATTGAATAGCAAATATAACAAGCACTCTTACTCAACAATTTTCCTCTCCAACTTCAAACCATACAAGGTCACTTTTGCTTAAATGCATTTTTCTTCTACCCACCCTTATAACCAACCCCAGAAATACATGATAGGTTTAAAGATTCTCAAATCAATTCTCCATCATTGGGAGTTACAAGGCCTACAACCAGCATTGCTTCAGTGTATACCCTGATAGGTAGCAATACTGAATCCACATTTAGCACTCTCACACACCTCATGCTCCTTCTACACCAGCACAAGGATTTTTTTTTTTTTAATGCATATGTAGATATTCAAGTAATATAAATAGTTGAAGACACAAGGAACTGCAGATGCTGGAGTCTTGTATAGAACAGTGCTGGAGTAACTTAGCAGGCCAGACAGCATTTCTGGATGACATGGATAGGTGACAATTTGGATTAGAACCCTTCTTCAGACTGCAGGTTACTGATCCTCAACATCACCTATCCATATCCTCTGGAGATGTCGCTTGATCCACTGAATTAGTCTAGCACTTCATGTTTTCATGTAAACAGCTGCTCAGTGTTTGAGACATTGGCCAAGCACAAAAAACATTCAAACTCTCTCAACCAGTGCCGAAAGGTTTCTCAAATCATGGTCCCACTTACAAATGCCAGGACAAACAATCCTCAGGACAAGAGAAAGTTCAAGCCACTTCAGAGACATAGTCAGAGACAAATGGATGGGAGCATCTTAGAGTGGTCAAAAGCCAAGTCAAGGATGAAAGATAGTGAAGTCAAATGAAGGGGTTTCAAAATGAGGAAACATAAGCCATTGGAGTTGGAGAATGAGAGTTGATAAACAATGATAGAAAAGGGAAAGGCTAGGTTGTGGCGAGACTAAATTACCAGTATAATAAATTGAGAAGTTTCAGAGACTGGCTGCCATGACAGATCAAAAGGTGGTGTGAACAGACTTTTATGCAGAGAACAAAATGAACAGAGTTTTGGATAATAGTGTTAAGTTGTAAAAAAAGTCTGCAAAACCTGAATGAAGATATTTAGAAGTAATCTCTACCACCAAAATGTCATGATAGGCTTAGAACATCTTCATTTCTTTGTAACACCTTAACCAAATCTAAATCAGGGCTGGTATACATTAGCTTCTACCAATTAGGAAGAAAATCCTGCGAGACCCTTCTTCAGACTGAAACGTCATCCATTCCTTCTCTCCCGAGATGCTGCCTGACCCGCTGAGTTACTCCAGCATTTTGTGTCTACATTCGATTTAAACCAGCATCTGTAGGTTTTTTTTCCCCCTAGAAAATCAACACAAGCTTTCTTCATACAATTGCATCAGAATATTGTGCAGGCTGAATTCTCTTTACTTCCCTAGTTTTGTCCGTTACTATCGAAGTAGGTTCCTTAACAACAAGAATGCAGGATAATTGTCCCTTCGCACCAGAAAGCATTGTCTAAATTTGTTATTCATTTATTCTGCTTTGAATGAATCATTCTCAGAGCTATCTGGTATTTTAAAATTCCCTGCACAGTTTTCTCAGAGTTTGTTTTACTGTGCTCAATTAATTTTTGTGGAGGCCAAGCATTGTGCTCACAGTTTAGGGATACATGTGGAAGGGGGGGGGGGGGGGGGGCGGTGGTCAAGGAAGAGGATGATAAATGCCAGAGACAAAAGTTTAATGCTGCTGTGCAGAAAGAAACAAGAGCAGCTGAACAAGGAAATACTCATCCCCCTAGCATGGCCCCAACACCCGTGATGCACATTAAAAACTGGAACAGAGGATAAAGTCGTAAGCAATCTACAATTTAAAACTATGCGTTAATATAATAAAATCCAATAGGACTTTTAGTTGGACTACAAGAAATTCTACAATGACACGTTTAAGCTTTTCAACCATACGAATAATATGTGCTTTCAGCAAAAAAACAAGAATGTTATGACTGCAAAGAAATGATCAGCATGTGGCAACAAATAGAAGGCAATTTGATGTCAAATGCGAGAACCACAGCTGGACACATGCTTTCCACATGAAAATGATATTCAGAACCCATGCTTTATTTTCACATCAATATCCACAAAATTAAAATTATTCTGATGAGAAGAACCATATTTTAGGTCAGCTGATCAAGCTTAATCTGGAGCTGTGAAAGATTTCAATTTTGACTGGGAGGCTGAGTGTTTTAAGGTCCACCCCTCCCAAGAAATCACCCACCCAATTCACTTCAAAGCACCATATTTACTAGCCAATGGCAGGTGGATGATCCAACTGTCCATTGGGCATTGTTCCATTAGAGATGGGCAACCAGAACAAGAGCATATAGAAAAGATGCCTTTAAGACAACGGGACCATTATGAAGATTATACCTTTCTTCAGTGAACCACTCCATGATGACTGCTCAGAATGGAACATGTATGCTTTAACTTATATCGGAACAAGCCTCCAATCAAACCCATTTCTAGATTTAAAATTTCCTCAGCCACTGCTAAAATATTGCAGAAGCAACATCAACCATGCATTGCACACCAATTGACAGCATTGCAACATACCTTGTGGCCTTCATGCACAAGCTTGTCAGCATAGAAGACCATGTGACAATTTACCAAAGTGGCATATGCTTGCAGAGAACATTTTTAATTATTAGTTCTCAGCTACAAAATTATCACTTGACATACAAATATTATGCTGTACAACAGGAATTCTAGCCCAGTAGCTTTATCAGCAACATGTCCAAAAACAAATTTCAGAGGGTATTTTTCAAATCGCTTTCTCAGACTGTTAGTTAACGTTGCAGTTATAAACATTGCCTATTCATTGTTGGTTTTGCCCTTTAAAGCATAGATCGATTGCACAAATACAACCCACACACAATCCTCATCAGCAGCAGACAGGCAAAACTTGTTTTTCTATCTTGAAAAGGAGATATACATGTAGGGGGCATGATTACTTTAACTGCAGTCATTGGTCACCATAAATATCAAATAGACTGTAATGACTTAGAACAGATGAAAAATTAAAAAAAACAAGTTGGAGTAGACTTTGTGCCTTTAAAAAACACACCGTTAAGTAGTAAAGCCCCTTTGGCTCAGTTTATTTGCTTCTGCTTTCAGTTAATCAAAGGAATGTAATCTACAAAACAGAGCATACTGTTCTTTTTGAAGCAGTGATACCAGTCTTCTGATCAGCCTGTAGCTATCAAGGACGTGACACCGGCATGTTTACTACAAACTGCCACAGGCAAAGTCACAAACAACATTCAATGTGACTGGAGCTGTGTTGCAATCTCTTCTCTCACCAACTTGTTTTCAACCTTTGATACAAGTGTACACACCATCTTCTCCTAATCCCCCAACTATACAGAATTTACCCTGACCATTCTCCTTTTACCTATTGAAAGACCCAAACAATGGGTTGTTATTTCTCATTAAATATGTTTTGAGGAAAAATGGTAGTGGAATATTTGATATTGCGAAAGGACGGACCTATATTAGAGGGAAAAAAAATCAAAGAAATAATTTACAGCATTGAATTTATGGACTAGGCTTTTGGCAACATGCGGTAATTGCAGATAAAGTGTCATGTTGATTATCAAGAGGATGGAACACAGAATGATTGATAAAATCCATCTCTTGATGCTCCTGAACACATCAGTGATGTAACCTGGGGTCATTGGGTGTTTCGGGTCTTTCAACATCAGACACCCTCGCCCGGGCGACCCAGCCGTGGTTGATCAGACCACGACTTGTGTTCCGGTGGCATTTGCTCCTCCCCGTGAACCTCCTCTCCTGATCCAGAGCCATCTCGAGGCTTTCTCCGCTGCCTCTGTGGTGTTCTTGATGGCTCTTCTCCTCTCCATTCTGGTGATGCCCAGTGCACTCAAGGCTTTGTAGAGCAATTGCCCTGCAAAACCTCTACAGCCAAACTCAATGGGCATACAGCTTGCCTTCCAGCCCTGAAATGAAACCAGTGTCCCAAGTTCAATCCAAGTGGCATTCAAACTGATGGGACTCACCGATTATTGCCTCAAAGTAGAGGTACATTTCTTGCAGTTACAAATAGAGTTGAAAGTAATATTGGCTTTATTTGGGAGCTATGTCAAACAATGTGCCAGATAGTGCAGAAATTAATCAGAGGTGTGTGACTATTTGTACACATGGATGATAAACAATTGGATTAAGCTCTAGAGCACAGAAGGAAAAAAAAAGCAAAGCGTCTGAGGTGGTGGATGGGGTCAGATACATGTCAAGAGATTGCAGCAGCCAATAGTATTCAAGGCGACAACAAAATCATTTTCATTAGGCTGACATTGACTCATCCACATAAACTGCAATTGCTGACTAACCACTTGCTCTCCAAGGTGGCTTAATATGGACATTCTACATTCTGACATTTGGAGTCTAGAATCTTGCCCAAACATTTTGTTGAAAGAGTAGAAAAGCATATTTGAATATCCTGAGCTTACTGCATGTGGATGCTCAGAGATATCTGTACGCCATTCCAAAAGAAACAGAAGCATGTAGGCAACGGCAAGCAATTAAGAAAGCACTTCATTACAACTAATTGAAGCCAACATGCCAAAAACGAACCACCCCATCTACCCCTAGAACTATTTACTTGTACTCCTAGCTCCCTTTGTTCAACACCATTCCTTACCAAGCTCCCGTACCTGCTTTAACTTCCCAAAATGCAATATCTCGCACTTATCCAAATTAAATTTCATTTGCTATTTGTCACCCATTTGCCTAGTCAATCAAGATCCTGCCGTAATTCTTGAGAAGCATCTTCACCATCTGCAAGAACATCCATTTTATAGTCATCTGCAAACTTACTAATCATGCCTTGTACATTCTCGTCCAAATCATTGAAATAGATGACAGACAGCAGATCCCTAAGGCACACCAGTCATAGGCCTCTAGTCCAAACACCTTCCTCCATCACCCTCTGCTTTCAACCATGTAGCCAATTGCAGCCAGTTGGGTCTCTAAGGTAATCTAACCTTAGAGACCAGCCTACCATGCACCTCCTTGACTGTATAAAAAAAAGCCTTGCTGAAGTCCATGTAGACTACGTCACAGCATTGTCTTCAACCTTCTTGGTCACTTTACAAAAAAAAATTTCAATGACATTCGTGAGACACTATCTGCCATGCTGACTACCCCTAATCAATCCCCATCTTTCCAAATGCATGGATATTTTATCTCTTGTTGGAAGATTCTCTCTCCTACAACAGGTTTGACTTGGTCTATTATTCCCAGGTTTTCCTTTACAGCCCTTTTTATATAGAGGCACAACATTAGCCATCTCCAGTTTTCTGATATTCATATATCCACGCCAGATATCTCTGAGCATCCACATGCAGTGGAACAGAGGGATCTGGGAATAACTGTGCATTGTTCCCTGAAGGTGGAATCTCATGTGGATAGGGTGGTGAAGAAGGCATTTGGTATGCTTGCCTTTATAAATCAGAGCATCGAGTATAGAAGTTGGGATGTGATGTTGAAATTGTACAGGGCATTGGTGAGGCCGAATCTGGAGTATGGTGTGCAGTTCTGGTCGCCAAATTATAGGAAAGATGTCGACAAAATGGAGAGGGTACAGAGAAGATTTACTAGGATGTTGCCTGGGTTTCAGCACTTAAGCTACAGAGAGAGGTTGAACAGGTTGGGTCTTTATTCTTTGGAGCGTAGAAGGTTGAGGGGGGACTTGATAGAGGTTTTTAAAATTTTGAGAGGGACGGACAGAGTTGACGTGGGTAGGCTTTTCCCTTTGAGAGTGGGGAAGATTCCAACAAGGGGACATAGCTTCAGAATTGAGGGACAAAAGTTTAGGGGTAACATGAGGGGTAACTTCTTTACTCAGAGGGTGGTGGCTGTATGGAATGGGCTTCCGGTGGAAGTGGTGGAGGCTGGCTCGATTTTATTATTTAAGAGTAAATTGGATAGGTATATGGATAAGAGGGGATTAGAGGGTTATGGTCTGAGTGCAGGTAGATGAGACTAGGTCAGGGAGAGTGGTCGGCGTGGACTGGAAGGGCCGAACGGGCCTGTTTCCGTGCTGTAGTTGTTATATGGTTATATGGTTAGTGCACCTGCAATTTCTTCTCTTCCTTTATGGTGTTCCCGGTAGAGGTACTTGCTCAGGCCCAGTAGAATTATCTACCTTTACACATCTTGGGACACCAAACACATCTTCACCTGTAATATGGATGGTCTTCACAACATCTTCATTAACCTTCCCAAGTTTCACATCTTTCTCCATATTAAAAACAGAGGTGAACTATTAATTGAGGACATTGCTCATCTCCTGCGGCTCCACACATAGTGACTGCGGGTCAGACAAAATCTCTGGAGAAGAGGAATAGGTGATGTTTTGGGTCAAGACCTTTCTCCAGAGATGCTGTCTGACTCACTGAGTTGCTCCAGCTTTTTGTGTCTATCTTTGGTTTAAACCAGCATCTGCAGTTCTTTCCTACACATGGATGACTGCTTTAGTTTTCGGAGCGGCTCTATTCTCCTTCTAGTTACCTTCAATCCCTTAATAAGGTCTCTTCGGATTCTCTTTAAATTTATCTGCGAGAGCAGTGTCTTTTTTTTTATCCTCCCAATTTTCTTCTCAGCATGCTTCTCAATCCTCTATCTTCCAGGGATACATGCAATCTCAGCAGTCTACATGTGACAGATGAATGGAATAACATTTCCCTCATCCAGGAATCCATACTCCTTCCTGTCTTGCCCTTCACTATAATAGGAACAAGCATGCCCCGAACACACAATATTATGATTTTAAAAACATTTAATTTTCCAGATTGTCCTTTGCCTGCAAACAACCTATTCCAATCAATTTTTGCAATCTCCTGTTTAACACCAAAGTTGACCGTGGCAGAATTTATAACTAACTTGTGGGCTAGCCCTGAACTTATCCATAACTAATTTCAAACTAATATAACAGTGGTCGCTGATCTCCAAAGGCAGGCCCACGGGGCCCACGGACACTGCAGTCACTTGCCCTGACCAAATCCCAGAGCAGGTCAAGCTTTACCTTCTCCCTTGCAGGGCCCTCGATTTATTGGCTGAGGAAACTGTCTCAAAGATTCTTTAAAAATTCCTCCCCATTTAAGCCCTTGGCACTCTGGCAGTCCCAATCTATAATGGCAAAATTACTTCTAGTAATCATTCATGTTTTTACTTATCAAAAGCTTATCTAAAGCTGCCTTAAAAATATTCAAAGAATCTGCTTCAACCTTCCTTTGTGGAAACGAGTTCCAAAGTCTCTCAATGTCAAAAATGTTGTCCATGTTTTAAATCAGCAACTTTGTCATTTTAAATAATGACCCCTGGTTCTAAATTATCTCACAAGAAACATGGTTTCCACATCCACCCTGTGACTTTGTGTTGCGAATCAAGTTATTTACTTTTCTATAGTTGAGCAGATAAATGTTTTATGAAAATTTAAGAATAAAAAATTCACCTGTTTACTTTTGTCCACATGATCATCCCTGATGATTATCATCTCCCCTTCCGCATGCAACATTTGTAATAAATGTATTAAAACTTTTGATACCTCCAAATTATTGATACTTATTCTTTGAAAGAAACTTTGGATACAACATTGTGCCTGATCACCATCAACCCTCCATGCTAATTTAATTCTTGTCCACTACTAAACAACAGCTGTTTGAGAGCAACTCAGTGAAAATATAAAGGTGAAAAGTGAACTGGCTGAATGTTGGTTCTAGTATGTAAAATGAAACTTTTGTTTTCTTCTATGCACACAGTTGCTAAGGTGCCATGATTTTCTGATGTTGGATTTCAGTGGCAACTAACTGGAAAAGCTTGTGAAAACCATGGTCCTTTAGACAATGGTTACACAATTATCAACTGTTGCCAATTCCAAACAGATTTTTTCACACAATATTTGAACTAGATATTTCCAAAGGCAGGTTTGTAGGTTGATCAGCTTCTGTAAAATTGTCTTTAGGGTGTCGGATAAAATTAATGTATGGGTGATCGCTGGTCGTTTTGGACTTGGTGGGCTGAAGGGCCCGTTTCCATGCTGTATCTCTAAACTAAACAGAAGGTCAAATTATGTGATTCTATTAGACAATATAAAATTGTATATATTGACAATTACATAAAATGTTGGAAAGTTTTGTTCTTCTGCAATTTTGCTTTGAATTACCAGGTGACCACATTTTTTTAGAATTAAGGTGTTATAGTGTTGAAATACAAATAGTTTATTCATTAAAAAATCAGTTTGCTGTTCAACATAAAGCAAATGATTACACAAAACACACTGACTGCAACATCATCTGGCACAATTGACACAAGGAACCATGAAGGTAAAAATAGCTGAAGCACCAAATACTTTGTGTGCATGACATGGTCAGCAGGTTATTGTCTAAAGATACCACACAGCATTTGCAGGAACACTCAGTGCAACAATTAACTGAAAATAATCTGTCACAATATTTTCATTATGCAATATACCAACATTTTCAAGCAGTATAGCAATGAAAAAGGGTGCCTATCACCCCATATACAATCTATAGAAGTAAAGTTAAATTCTCTACCATCTCCTCAAAATTATACTCCATCCTATGGGTCCATATCTTGTATGTGGACAAACTTCGTCAGGGCCTTTATCGATTGGATCATAAAGTCAAGTCAAGTCAAGTCAATTTTATTTGTATAGCACATTTAAAAACAACCCACGTTGACCAAAGGGAATCAATTGAAGGCAAGAGAGGTAACTTGCAGCAAAGGGTCAATGTACAGCAAGAATTTCCACTCACACCCTCCCCCAAATCAGTCTCTTTACAGTGCCCTCCAAAATGTTTGGGACAAAGACCCATCATTTATTTATTTGCCTCTGTATTCCACAATTTGTGATTTTTTTTCTATTATAAATCTCATGTGGTTAAAGTGCACATTGTCAGATTTTAATAAAGGCCATTTTTATACATTTTGGTTTCATCATGTAGAAATTACAGCAGTGTTTATACACAGTCCCCCCATTTCAGGGAACCATAATGTTTGGGACACAGCAAAGTCATGTAAATGAAAGTAGTAATGTTTAGTATTTTGATTCATATCCTTTGCATGCAATGATTGCTTGAAGTCTGTGAATCATGGACTTCACCAGTTGCTGGGTGTCTTCTCTGGTGATGCTCTACCAGGCCTGTATTATAGCCATATTTAGCTTATGCTTGTTTTGGGGGCTAGTCCCCTTCAGTTTTCTCTTCAGCATATAAAAGGCATGCTCAATTGGTTTCAGATCGGATGATTGACTTGGCCACTCAAGAATTGACAATTTTTTAGTTTTGTTGCTTTAGCAGTATGTTTGGGATCATTATCTTTATGTAGAATGAACCGTCAGCCAATGAGTTTTGAGGCACGTGTTTGAACTTGAGCAGATAGGATGTGTCGAAACACTTCCGAATTCATTATGCTTCTACCATCAGTAGTTGTATCATGAATGAAGATAAGCGAACCAGTACCTTCAGCAGCCATACATGCCCAGGCCATAACACCCCCACCACAGTGTTTCACAGATGAGGTGGTATGCTTTGGATCTTGGGCAGTTCCTTCTCACCTCCATACTTCGCTCTTGCCATCACTCTGATATGTTAATCTTCGTCTCATCTGCCCACAAGACCTTTTTCCAGAACTGTAGTTGCACTTTTAAGTACTTCTTGGCAATCTGTAACCTGGCCATCCTATTTTTGTGGCTAACCAGTGGTTTGTATCTTGCAGTGTAGCCTTTGTATTTCTGTTCATGAAGTCTTCTGCAGGCAGTGGTCATTGACAAATCCACACCTGACTCCTGAAGAGTGTTTCTGATCTGTCGGACAGGTGTTTGGGGATTTTTCTTTATTATAGAGAGAATTCTTCTGTCATCAGCTGTGGCTTGGCCTTCTTTTTTCGTGTACATCGTCTATGTTCCAAATGTTACATCACTGTCATCGTCAGTCCTGAATAGGACACAAGCTACCAGCGACAATCAGTGGGAGTCATCACTTGTACAATAGATGATGGTGGTAGCAGAATTAGCTCAGGACACTTCCAGTTTCCAGCCCCACGACGTGGAAGCTTCTGCTATGGGGCCGTGGCTTGGCCTGCCAGCCCCTTTGCAATTAGTAAGCTCACCAGTGCTCTCTTTCTTCTTAATGATGTTCCAAACAGTTGATTTGGGTAAGCCTAAGGTTTGGCTGATGTCTCCAACAGTTTTATTCTTGTTTCTCAATCTCATAATGGCTTCTTTGACCTTCATTGGCACAACTTTGGTCCTCATGTTGATAAACAGCAATAAAAGTTTCCAAATGTGATGGAAAGACTGGAGGAAAGACTACGTGCTGAGAGCTCTCTTATACCTGCATTAAGGCGGCATTTAAACACACCCGAGCAATTACAAAACCCTGTGAAACCATATGTCCCAAACATTATGGTACCCTGAAGTGGGGGGACTGTGCATAAACACTGCTGTAGTTTCTACATGGTGAAACCAAAATGTATAAAAATGGCCTTTAATAAAATCTAACATTGCACTTTAAGCACATGTGATTTTTTCTATTACAAATCTCAAATTGTGGAGTACAGAGACAAATAAATAAATGATGAGTCTGTCCCAAACATTATGGAGGGCACTGTACTGTACTGTAAACAAACGACAACATTTCTTTAGTAATAACATTGCCTAAAGTCAATCAATGGCAGAATAACCTCAATTCTCATGGACAATAACATTAATCACCAGATGCATCCTTTCCTCTTTCATTCAGTCAATTTCACATCACCAGGTTTGTGCCATAGTGCCTCATTATCCTTCACCATTCTAAGTTCAAGGTCCATAAATTTGGATTTCTCAATTTGGCTGCCATATGCCCAAATGAGCATTCTGAACTGTTTCTGCCATTCAAAATCACGACAAGTTTTTCGTTGAAATTGACCACTTCCATTTGTATTCTTGGTTATAAAGATTTAATTTTCCATCCTCACTCAAATTCATCATCCCCAAAACCCCTCCAGTCCACTTGCTCCTGCTGCTCACACAAGTAGGGACGATGTCGACATTCTCCCACCTTGGTCACCCGACCCATCTATCATTCACATCTACCTCAACCGTCACTTAGATGTTCGTCCAATATCCAGAACTCGGATTGATTTGGCTTCTCCACATGGTATCAGGAATTTTGATGTTTTGTCATTGGGAATAGTTGTGTCAAAGAACATTTGAAAAAATGTATTTCTCATGATTTCCTGCACATTAGGAATCATAATTCATGATTATGATTGAATCAATATTTCTATCATGCAAGTTGCACCGATATCTCCATTACTACTTTCTTTCTTATAATCCGCAACACCCCATTTTGTTTTGTAAAAACACTCCTCTCTTCTGTACCCCACCTGGGTAATGAACACAAATTTCTCTCACAATCCCCTCCCTCTTTCGCTCCCACCCAAAACCCTTACCTGGTTTCACATTTCACGACTCTTTTCTCTGTATCTTATACCATTTTTCCTCCTTTTCATCTCTAGCCTTTGTCCACCCATCTACCTATCATCCCCCTCCCCTCCTCACATGTATCCACTTATTAAATGCTACGCTTTGTTTCCCCCCCCCCCCCCCCCACCTCTCCAAAATCAGTCTGGTGTGCCCAGACCCAAAACATCACCTATCCATATCCTCCAGAGATACTGCCTGACACATTAGTTAGCTTTTGGGTTTTTATGTAAACATGCATCTTCAGTTCCTTGTGTCTACAGGATAAAAAGATTCCAAGTAGTCGCACAACTAAGTCAATATTACCATGCGAAATGTGATATACTATGCAGCTTTAAGTTTTTGATTTAAGTAAAACTTAGGGATCTAAGGGGTTTGAATATTTTATTATACTGTACCTTCACTTTTTCTCCATTTATATCAACAGTTTTAATCATAAAATCAACTCCAATTGTGGCTCCTTGGCCTGGTGGAAACAAGCCCTGTAACAACAGAAGATTTTCAGTCCATATGTATTTATTAATTTTGTATTACCTTGATAAAACAATGAGAATTACTCACAAAAAAAGATACAAGATTCAAATCAAATTGCCTTTCTTGGCCAAATGGGGAAAAGGTACCAAATATAGAGCATGACACAGAAGAAAACTAAAATTTGCAGTTATCAAAGCTATTAAATGTTTTAAAAAGTAAAACTAAAAATAAAATTCATATCCTTTAATAACACAGAACTTAACATTTCTGTTAGCAATATATGTATTTTCCCAAGATATGGGGGCATTACTTACGATAAAACACGATAAGAAGAATTACATTGCCTAATATCAAAACAATATTGAAAGTATATTGATATCATGTTATAATGATACAATAATATTCAGCAACAGAAATTTCTACTCCATCTCATGGGCATCTTCTGAAGATCGGGAAGTCAGCAGGAGTACCAACATACAAGGCAAAATATTTTTCACATGGGCACAAGCTAAAAGGAAAGTATGGAAATCACCACTGAACCCACTGTAAGGGAATAATTTTATTAGCAGTTTGCACTGAACATCAGGACTTTTACTTTCAAGTTAGTGTTGCCAAATGAATGGAAATTCCAGTTAGCTATGTGAGTTTAAGTAGTAATCAGTCTTCCAACTTGAAATTCCACATTTCTTTTGGAAATCTGCAATAAAAACAAAATCAATTCTTTACCAGAAATATATCTGGCAAGAATTATTTCCAGGTCTTTCCAGGCATTTCTTGGCACAAGCTAACCAAGTGTCCAATTTCCATTTCAGTTGCACTTGGATGATTTCAGTCCACGTAATGTTGATTTTGATGTACTGCAGGGAAGGTAAGGCCAACTTGCTGCAGCAACTATCATTGGACACTCGCAGAACAACTGTGTTTTAATAAATGCCACAGTGGATCGAGATACCTATATGGCTAATCGCTACTTGGCAAAGGTTCTTCAGAACAAACACCAAGAACATTCCCCAAATAGCAAACCCTAGCTCACCATTCCTCTTCCAATCCCCTGATTTTCCAAGAATTCGCTGATCCAATTCCCCAACTCCATTCCACCAATTGTTCTGCTATCAACAGCCAATGATCCTCATAAACTCTACCACATCCTCTCCAACCCCAAGCCACTTACCTGATCACCACACCGAAATCCAGATTCCCAACGACGGAGAAGAGCTCATAGTCTGCTCTTGGCTCTCGGTTTTGGTCAAAAATTCAAGCCCCATCCCCCTTCACTGGGCCATGTCACTGGAGAAGTTCCCTTCCCCCAACATCACCCCAAGGACCCAATCACTGAAGATTGGCCTCACTCCCAATTCTTTTCCGGTCCCATTCTTTGATGTTAATCTCCCTGCTAGCCACTGAACCTTTCTGAAGACCAACCTTACCAAAGAACAGTCTCTGATCCAACTGCAGGGCCCTATGGTAGTGTTGGATCATAAATAAAGAATGCAGAAATGCTGTACATTTCAATATTTGGCAACAAATGGCAAGCATGTTGTGTATACGTTTAACCCTTAAAAATTCAGATGCACACTTTTAGCAAATTAACGAACAATAGAAATTAGAATATTTGGTCATCTTAGTTATGAACACAGCTCCAATAGGAGGTTTCCATTTTGAGATCATAATGATCCATTTTCAGAGAAGTGCATATGATGTAGATAAAGAAAAGCATCTGCCTCTTCCTGTTTTCAACAAAATTAGACCATTTACACATAAACTATGTTATTGTCAAGTCTTTCCCCTTACTGCAGAAGTTCTTACCATAAGGAGTAGCCCCTGCCAACCTCGAGGCAAATACCATCTGGAACACTGGGTTTTTCTCCCCAAGCCTAAAATACCTCTTGCCCAAAAACCCATGTGGGCCTGGGGAGTCAAATGCTAATGGCCATTAAGATCTGATGCCTGACTGACATAGAAATTACATCTTATGCTCAAACAGGAATATTGCTATGTAATACTGAAACAAACAGTGTTACACAGCTAGATTTAGGCCATGCACTTTGATTTATATATTGCAGGGAAGTTACGCAGTGGAAAAAGTAAATAGTGTGAACAAGGGCAGCAATTAAAAACTGAAAGTATATATCCTTCAGAAGTATTCATTCAAAGCTGCAGTTATAAATTTATTCACATTTATTTAATCCTGATCATTTTCTGAATTAAAGAACATCCATGGTTAGATTCATACTGAAATATTGTGGAATCCACTTCTTGGTGCCTTTGAAGCCTAAAGTTTGTGAAAGGAAATTACAGGCAGCCCCTGTCTCAAGGGTTGTGTTCCCGGGATGTATGTAAACTGATTTTTCCACAAGTCAGAAACAAAATTTAAATGAGGGTTGATTAAAATGAATGTTTATTTATTGTCTTCCTGTGTAGTTACAATAGTACAAAATTACAGTGTCCTACATCCAAGGGCTAGTTTTGAAGCGAAATGAACCTGGCCAGGTGACTGGTGTTACAGTGGAAGAGCATTTTGGGGATAGTGATTGTAGCTCCATAAATGTTAAGGTAGACAAAAACTGCTGGAGTAACTCAGCGGGTCAGACAGCATTTCTGGAGAGAAGGAATGGGTGACGTTTCGGGTCAAGACCCTCCTTCAGTCTGAAGACGGGTCTCAACCCGGAACGTCACCCATTCCTTCTCTCCAAAGATGCTGCCTGACCTGCTGAGTTACTCCAACATTTTTTGCCTACCTTCGATTTATACCAGCATCTGCAGCTTTTTTCCTATCCATAAATTTTAGGACTATTTTGAATAGAGAAGGCTGAGCCTTGTGAGAAGGTACTAAATTGGAGTACAGCCAACTACAACATTGTTTGGCCAGAGCTTGGGAGGGTACACTGGGTGCAGTCGTTATTGAGCAAGTCCGCATTTGACATGTGGGAGTCCTTTAAAGGCCAGTTGATTGAAGTTCAGAACCGGCATGTTTCAGTAAGAGGGGGGACAACAACAACTATGGCAAAGTAAGGGAACTTGATGACCAAAGGGAGGACTGTGAGATCAGTGTAGAGAATACTAATATGCAACTGCAGTTTGGTATTAAGGAGGATGTGTGGGGGCTCTTAAAGAGCATTATGGTGGATAAATCACCAGGGTGGGGCAAGAGGAGATGGCAAGAGCCTTGACAAAGACGTTTACTTTTTCTCAAACCATACCTAATGGACATTACCTAATATTGTTCCTTTACTTAAGTGCAGGGAGAATGAAGGGAATTCAGTGGTAGGGAAGCTATTGGAGAGGATTCTTTTGGATAGGATTTACTCCCATTTGGAAGAGAATTGGTTCATTTGGGACAGTCAGCATGGTTTTGTACACAGCAGGTTGTGCCTTACCAATGATCACATTTTTTTGTGGAGGTGATGAAGGTGATTGATGAGGGGACAAGGTGGATGCTGTCTAGGTGGATGTTAGCAAGGCATTTGATAAAGTCCTCCAGGGTAGGCCGATTCAGAAGATTAAGATGCACGGGAAAGTTGGTCGTATGGATTCAGAGCTGGCTTATCACTAGAAGACAGAGTGTTGCGTTGGAAGGACAATCTACATGCTAGAGGTCTGTGACCAGTGGAGTTCCACAGGGATATGTGCTGGGACCTCTGCTGTTTATGATATATATAAATGACTTAGATATAAAGATGGGTTGGTTAGGTTTATTATTGCCATGTGCACTGAGGTAAAGTGAAAAGTTGTGTTTTGTATGCAATCCAATCAATTCAGATAATACTACACAGAAATACAATCAAGCTAAACTCATGTACAATGGGAAGAACCAAGGCTGTACATAACATAGCTCTCAGCATTGTAGCGCACTTGTTCCAGAGACAAAGGTCGATGATTGTAATGGGGTCAAGGTGATCAAACAGTACCATAGCATATGAAAGGACCAGAGGCCTGACAAAAGGGGGTAATAAACTGAATCTGTTCTTCAGTTACATCACCAGCTATTACCTATTAATTCCAAGTGATAATGGTAATTCCTACCACAAGTAAACCCGCCTTACCAGCTATCCAAGAAAAGAAATTAAATATTCAAAGCTATTCAGAATATCTTAAATTCTTCAAAAACTAAAATAAGGACACTATAAAACAATATATTCAAATCAACTTAATGAAATTTAAAACAAAAATGACCTTAAATGCTGAGAGATCAGTTTCCCCTGTACCACAGGTGATCAGCTGTGCATTAGTTTGGGTCTGCCTTCATGCAAGCTCCAGAATTTAGCACAACAAAAGGCATAAAGGGCAGCAGTTGTAACCAGAGCTGCTTTTTTTGTTTAGTAAGTTTGCATTTGACATCAAAATTGCTGGGGTTGCAGACTCTGAGGAAGGTTGTCAAAGTAAATAGTCAGTAATACATCAGCTACAGAAATGGACAGAGAAGTTTGGAGTTTAATCTCAGTGAGAGGTGTACACTTGGGAGGTTGAATGCAAGGAGAAAATAGAATATTAATGCATGACCCTTAATAGCATTGATATGCAGAGGGACCTTGGGATCCAAGTCCATAACTCCCTGAAAGTGGAAACACAAGTAGATAGTGGTAAAAAAAGGTATATGATATGCTTGCTTTCATAGGTCAGGGCATTGACTACAATAGTAAGGAAGTCATGAAGCAGTTTTAAAGGACTTTGTTTTGGCCGCATTTGGAGTATTGCCTACAGTTCTGGTCGTCCCATTAAAGGAAAGATATGGCAGTTTTGGAAAGGGTGCAGAGGTGGTTTATCAATATGATGCCTGGATTAGGTAGTATTAGCTACAGGGAGAAGTTGGACGGATCGTTTTCTCTTGAATGCAGGGAAACCCGATAGACTTGTATAAGATTATGAGTGGCATAGATATTAATCTATGGTGAAAAGTGGCATTAACATTGCTTCATAACCTATTTTACAAATGTCAATAAAAGCAATTGCTTTACCAGTTTCCAAAGAAAGCCTCTTAAGCGGCCTTCGACTGCGAACCAACAGCTCCCATCTTGTAGACAATAGCTTCGGAATACTGCAATACTGCAAGGACTTGCATGTAAACAGGATTGTTGCTAGACTGGTTGTTTTTTTGCATTACCTATTACCTCTATTCCATACTGTGTTGTGCAGATGGGAGCAGAATATTACAAGTGTATAAGTCTGGTGACAAGGCTAAACTTGTGGCGGCAGATGAAGATTAGTGGGGGGAAAGCAAGAGATGAGAGCAGAAATAGGGCTGGGGAAAAGAGCAAATATCAAAGACATTCAATGTTAAAATTATTGGCTTTGACTGCAGGCAACAGCTCCTCCTTTCAGAATCATTCTTGGGCAGAGATCAGCTGACTTCAGAGTGTCGAATGCCACTGAATCAGCCCTCTGTCGATGGACTCATGTGTGAGCAGCTGGATGCTGTGGATGAGGGCTGTGTCCAGCATAATTAGCCCCTCCCTGTTTAGCACATACTTTTGTTTTTTACCCACTACATTTAGAGTTTGCCAGACCAAATCACATTTTGGCTCATTTAAGTGATTTACACCATTGTGATGTGCATTTTCCTAAAGCACATCTATATGTACCACTTAAAAGATTAAGTAGGGAGGATATCAATTCTGAGGAACAAGTAGTTAGAAAAAGGAAAAACAATGACATAACACGAAAATCAAAAAGGACCATCATAACTAAACATAACATCAGCTTGCAATTCAATGCTCCAGTGCAACGTTCAAAATTGTCACCACTGCACTTCCCTCATAATGCATTTCCAAACTCTTGATTCTGCATCCACTCTCTAAAAGAGGAACTCAGGGTTTAAAGTAAAAATATCTTCAGATCGCAAACACGGATGGCTTGTGATGTGTAATTTCCAAATAGAGTCAGAGTCACACAGCGTGGAGACAAACCCTTCGGCCCAACTTGCCCACACTGACTAACATGCTCCATCTACACTAGTCTCACCTACATGCGTTTGGCCCATATCCCTCTCAACTTATCTTCTCCATGCACCCATCAAAAGATTTCTTAAAAATTGCAATAGTATCTGCCTCAACTACCTCCTCCAGCAGCTTATTCTACACTCACCACCCTTTGTGTAAAAAACGTTATCCCTCAGGTTCCTATCAAATCTTTCTCCACTCACCTTAAACCCATGTCTGGTTCTAACCCACTAATCTGGGCAAAAGACTTCATTTACCCAATCTATTCCTCTCATCCTCCTGTGTTCCAATGAATAAAGTCATATCTTGCCTGCTCAACCTCTTCCTCTAGCTCAAGCCCTCAAGTCCTGCAAACATCTTCATAAATCTTCTCTGCACCCTTTACAGCTTAACATCTTTCCTGTAACATGGTGACCAAACCCAAACACAAAGATCTAAATGTAGCCTCACCAATGTCTATGGAATTGTAACACGACCTCCCAACTTCTATACTCACTCAGTATTGTGTTTAGAAATGTTACAAAGTCTGATGTCTCCCAAGACAGTGTGCAGATCAAGACAAAGTGAGAAGTGTATGAGTGAACGAGAGGAACTACATAGAAAAGAACATCAATAAAATACTAACTTAGAACAATCCAAGAATATACATTTATGAATGTTTAAAAAGGTAGAATGCAAGTTAACTTGATAAAAATGAGCACCAGTCAATTCTGGAGGAATACAAGCTTAAAAAAAAATTAACTTTGTACTTTTATCTTTGTTGACCCCAGACAAGATTACTGCACAAAGATCTGGTATCTATGTTGTTTAATATGGAGTTACTCACAATGGTGCAATAAATATTTACGAGAATGAAACCCAAAGTTATGGTTGTGATAAACAGGGAAAGATTCAACAAGGCTTTCTCAGAGACAAGGGGGCTGAGGGAAACTTCACAAAAGTTTTCAGATATCAAGGGGCTGATAGGGTACACAAATATACCTCCACACGGACAGTCAAGAACTACTGGCCACTCATTTGTAACAATAAATTCAACAACTAATTAATTATATTTCTTAACCAAGAAAATGGTTATTACATGTGGAAACAAGTTTCTTGTTATGTTGAGGCAAATACCATAAGTGCTTTGAAGGATACGAAAGAAAAGTCAATGAAAAAGATTATGTGAAGTCAGAGATGATCAGAAATAATGTCAACAAGCCAAGCTGGATGGTTTGTTTCTGTACTGAAATTTTACTAATATAATGATAATCGCATTGATGATATTAACACAGATGGTGCAGAGCATTCAACACGTGCTAAATTGTGCAAAGTAATACAAATACTGATCAATATAGAAGATGCAGATCTACCACTAACATCTGCCAAATGTTTTAGAAAAAGAAAAATGTAAACAGTAAACAGCAAGTTTTTTGTTAATTGACAAAATAATGCTCCATCATTTATATTTTGCAAAACAATCCCACACAAGAAACGTGGCTGCCAAGTCTATCTACATTATCTCCACCCGACCCCTCTTTCCTTTAATATTGGAAAGGAGACGAGTTCAGGCCCATTTCCCTACATTCTGTTACTGTCCCCATCAATCCAACAGACAGCTGGAGAGACAATGGTAGTTTTGGGTAGCAATGGAAATTGGTGAACCCTTTTGAATGGACAAAAAAAAAGTTTTTGGTGCCTCTCTGAAACTACAATTATTTGCTTTGCCCAGTATAAGACAGATACAAAATATATTGGAAACTTACCTATGTCACTTAATCTGCCCTTCTCTCTTTAGGTGGCTCAATTGAAAAACCTAGAACTTTAAATTTGTGGCTTATGCTAGAACACATTATGTGGATTTTGGTCAGTGTTTCTTGACATATAGCCAAGCACAACAGATTCCAAATATCAGGAAAATGTACATCACATTTTACAATAATGATCCCAACTTCAAATTGTTTAACATTCAAGACTTTCTTACCTGAGTAAACCTTCGTACTAAACAGGTCTTTCCTACACCAGCATTTCCAATCAAGACAATTTTAAATAGGTAGTCATAATCTTCCATACTCATTTACACACCTGGAAGAGGACATAAAAAGTTATTACAGTCAACCAATGTTTGAAGTGAGTTTAAATCCCTGTCATAAATGAAAATAATCAAGCAGGAATGATGGTGACATTCTGACAGATGATTTTCCATAGATTAAAGCTTGAGTAAATGAAGAGAGGAATGAACACAAATGAATATGAGGTAATGAGGGGAATGAATGTCTGATAAACGTAGGCATGCTAATGAACTTTACAACATTTAAAAGGCATGTGATTACCAGCATCATTATTTTTGCTGCATATCAAGGTAAAATTTCATATTGCCTTCTGACAGAGAAACACAGAAGGTTCAATTATAATTTCAGTTACAAGTACTCATTTTTGAAAAATGCAAGTAGTAAACAGTAAGAAATTGGCTGAATCTTGAAAATATTCTATTTACTAATTTTCATTGGAGTATCGTGTGGTACACATACATTAATTATTTTTAAACGTCATTCTCTGCCCATGGGAATATACTGTACCAAAATATCTCAATTTACACCACCTTTTCAA
Source organism: Rhinoraja longicauda (assembly GCF_053455715.1). Taxonomy (NCBI): domain Eukaryota; kingdom Metazoa; phylum Chordata; class Chondrichthyes; order Rajiformes; family Arhynchobatidae; genus Rhinoraja; species Rhinoraja longicauda. The sequence continues at coordinate 56,988,161 of NC_135959.1, forward strand.
TTTACTCGATATTACTCAAAACATTTTCCAGGAAAGCATTCCTTTTGGTAAGAGGAATTTCCAAGTCACATAAGCTGATTACTGTGTTAGTTGACTGGGCAATAACAATAAAAAGAGTTTACAGCATGGCACAGAATTTTAATGACAGGTATGTCTATTAATCTAGTTCCCCATATTTAAAATCAGAATTCAGGAAGACACCAGCAGGGAGACAGAATCAACAAGTACCTCAACATTTAAAAATATATATTTAGACTGGTTTTTAATGTTACTAGATGTAAATACAACACTTACTCATCTCTTATTATCTGTGACCCAAATTGCACATTATTCCAGCTCCAGAGATAAAAGAAAAACAATTCATAATCATGAATCCAAGATCCACGTTTCCACAGAGTCAAGCCAACAGCTTGGCATGTTGAATAAAAGATATTGAATTCCAAACTGCATTCCTAAATGGTATTTATTTTTACAAAGTCAAACAGAATGATTGTCGTGGAAAAAGAGTGCAATACTGAGATTGGATCTATTAGTCAGTGACCATCCCTGCTGAGCCAGAGGAGCTCTGCACTGCAATAATCACCCGCATACATTACCTAGTTGTAGGAACCTCTCACCCCAGTAATGAATTGTTGTAACAAACTTGTACTTTAGAAACTACTTTGTCCCATTTCCAAAATGGAACCCAGTCTACAAAGGCAAAGTCTGTGACTTATGTTGCTGGATAACAGACACTTTAGAGATTGAGCACAGGTTTTTAAACAAATGAACAATAATTGAAATAGAGCAGAGACAAAAGATTTGATTTCTAGTATACAAAAGCAGTGGAGGAAAAGACAACCAAGTTTGTTTACAAAAATCACTTTTTAATCAGTTGACTAAATTATGCAATTTTTAGATGAAGAATTCTGTAAATATACTAACACTCCAATACAATCCTGTTGAAACATTTTTGTGTTAGCGGATAAACTACATCTCTGATCTAATGGAAAGATAAAAATAGTTATGTAAAATGGAACACATTATTGGACAGTCTCAGAGGCAAAAACATCCTTAATACACACAAACACTGTTCAAAACAATTCTCAGCATGAGATCTGCTAGGCTGTACAATTCATTGGCAAGACCACAAATGGGAATTTTTGTGCAGTTCTGCTTACCAGCTATAGAAAATATGTAATTAAGCTGGAGAGGGGGCAGAGAAAATTCACAAAGATGTCACTGATATTGAAGGACTTGCATTATCAACATAGGGTAGAACTCTTCCTTCTGGAGCACAGAAGGCCAAGGAGTGACCAGAGGTTTATAAAATAACAAGGTGAATGGTCTTTTGACCAGGGCAGGGATGTCAACAACACACGTTTAAGGGAATTATTTAAAAAAGGGATCAGAGGTAACATTAACAGAGGTTGATGAGCATACAGAACAAGCTGCCAAATCAAGTGGTGCAGGCAAATAAAAATACAGCATTTAAAAGACAATACGACAGGTGCATGACTGCGAAAGGGTTATTAGGATACAAGCCAAACGAGACTGGGATAGAGTGGATGTGGAGAGGATGTTTCCACTAGTGGGAAAGTCTAGGACTAGAGGTCATAGCCTCAGAATTAAAGGACGTTCTTTTAAGATGGAGACATTTCTTTAGTCAGAGGGTGGTGAATCTGTGGAATTCTTTGCCACAGAAGGCTGTTGAGGCAAAGTCAGTGGATATATTTAAGGCAGAGATAGATTCTTGGTTGGTACAGGTGTCAGAGATTATGGGGAGAAGGCAGGAGAATGGGGTTAGGAGGAAGAGATAGATCAGCCATGATTGTATGGCAGAGTAGACTTGGTGGGTTGAATGGCCTAATTCTACTTCTATCACTTATGATGTTATGCGACTTGTTCCGATAGACACTTTAGTGGTGAAGGGCTTGTTTCCATGCTGCACAACTCTGTCTCTGATGCGAAGACAGCAGCTAGCCTTGGCTTCAAAGAGAAAAATGATAGTTATGGAGAAACAAAATGAAGCTTGACTGTTTTCCCACTGCACAGTGATGCACTGAGAATTTGGCTCTGGTTACAATTTTGCTCTTGGTGATGACAATGTGATGGTCTCCCTTCTATCCCCTATAAAACTGGTACCTAAAGGGCCTGTCCCACTTAGGCGATTTTTTAGGCGACTGTCAAAGTCGTAGCAGATCGCCAAAATTTTCTTTTACCCTACGACAATGCCGAGTTAGGTCGAGATTACACCGTCTTCTGAAACATTGCGAAATTCCCACGCTTATCAATGCTTCTCCGGCGTCCTAATTTTCACTGAAATCACTGACAAGTCGGTAATTACTTGAGTTTTGAAATATAACATCTTGCCCGGGTAACTTGAAAACCAAGCTTCACGGTAACAAGGCATAAACTGGATTGACTTCCAGTTTACTAATAGCAGTATTAAGAAATTTAATTTTAAAAGTGGTTAAATGGATTTTTGTGCAGAGTGTGGGCATTCTTTGAAAATTTTAAAAGTGATTAAATGGATTTTTGTGCGGAGTGTGGGCATTCTTTGAAAATGTACGGGAAATGCATATCTGGTTTCTGGGCTGCATATCTGGGTTGGGAGCCTACTTTAAATGTAATCGCTGATGGCCATAAACATCGCAAAATTCCCACGCTTACCTGACCGTCAAACTGTCGCCTCCAATCTACCCGTCAAATGTCCTGACAGTAAATAAATTGGTTAAACACAAGTATTTTATGGGATCTTCAAATGACTTTACTTAATTTAATATTACGTGCTTCTAAATGCATCTAAGACAACCTAGCAAACCCGAGTACAGCATGCGACAGCACCCGCAATAAGCAACGATACCTGGCGACAAGCCAGCTGTCGACGAGAAATTTAAAACCGGTTGATTTCTCAGCGACGCGCCGAGATCCACTACGATTTTTTGAAGACTCCTCACGATCATGCCCGCAACACCCCGGCGAACTGTCGGCAACAGCGTAGTCACCGGCAGTCACCTTAAAATCGCCTAAGTGGGGCAGGCCCTTAACTACAACATGGACCGAGCTCTGTAGTATGTGAAATTACCATATTTTACATTTTTAAAGTGCAAAATCAAATCATCTAATTTTACACAAATACTCCAAATTACACTAAATGTACCCAAGCTGCAACTTCAAATGTATGCCACAATGACTCTGAACTGCAATATACAAAACGAGACATTTTAAATGCATCAAAAAATTACTGCATAGGATTTTGAGTTTTAATGTAGCTTTTTTGGTTCGTAGTTTTAAAGCAGACCCATGGAGCGGACAAGATTTATCTCAGTACCAAGGAGATAGACATGCAATTGACATGTCAATAACTGACCAATTAAAAGAAAACAAGGGCTCTATGAACAAAATGTATAAACAGCACACCAAGTGTAACATATATACTGTTATGAAAATGAAAAAAAAAATTGCAATTGCAGAAAGAAATATAGTAAATTTAAACTGAAAGTGACAAAGTCAGGATTTTAATTAAATTCACTACCTCAGTTTTCAGAAAAGGAAGTATCTGGAGACTGCTAGTCAGAGATATTAAAACACAAGTTACAGTGCTACGGTTCTCAATTATTTAATGCAAAGAGACAAGCAGTGGAAAACTGCCATTTTGATACACCTGGGTGCAATCAAAAATTACCTTCAAGACACCTCTGCACTTACGAAATTGGGGCATCTCCTCTAAACTGTAATAAAAGTAAAAAATAACTGGAGATGAATACTGTGCAGCATTGCATTTTCAAAAATGAAAATTAAACCTTCAAAAGATACAAGAGTTAATGAAAGATAAAGCAAATGATAATGGGCAAAATTGCCCCATTAAAAAATGGGACTAATATATAATAAATTATGGAGTTTTTTTTTAATTCAGTGGAGAAATAGGATAGAATTTCACCTGCCTTAGGGAATCCAAGTACATCAAAAAGGGTACGAACATAACAGACTTAATACTGGTTTTGCACAAGTGGTAATGAAGTGCACTATTTTAGGACATCAGTTTAGTTTATTGTCACATGTACTGATGTGCAGTGAAAAGCTTTTGTTGCGTGCTATCCAGTCAGCGGAAAGACAATACATTATTACAATCGAGCCATTTACAGTGAATAAATACAAGGGAATAATGTTTAGTGCAAGGTAAAACCAGTAAAGTCCAATCAAAGATAGTTCGAGGGACATCAATGAGGTATATAGTAGTTCAGGACTGTGTTCTGCTTGTGGTAGGATGATTCAGTTGCTTGATAACAGCTGGGAAGAAATTGTCCCTGGATCTGGAGTGTGCAATTTCACACTTCTATATCTTTTGCCCGATGACAGAGGGAAGAAGATAGTGGCCAGGGTGCAACTCGTCCTGGCCAAGGCAGTGTGGGGTATAAATAGAGTCAATGGAGGGGAGGTTGGTTTGTGTGATGGCCTGGGCTGCGTCCAGAATTCACTGCAATTTCTTGCGGTCTTGGGTGGAGCTGTTCCCAAACCAAGCTATGATGCATCCTGAACAATACATTAACTGTTCCATCCTTGACGAAATGCAAGGTGAAATAAAGTTAACCATAATTTTCCTGATTATTTTAGATTTAGAAATTTGGGCCTTTCCATTTGAGCATTCTATAACCAGTTCTATAATCCAATAAGCAAGGGAGAAACAAACGTGTTAGCTGTAGACATGTCAGTAAATATCAATTGTGTACATTTGTTAGCATCCATCAGGGAAAGAGTTATGCATTGCCTGGACGAACAATAGTGGATAGGAGAATGACAACAATGAATATTATTGCTGACCCAACTTTGATTGGTATGACCTGCAAGATGAATGGGGTGACTACATCAATCTGGATTTGCACAAGCTTTTGGATAAGGTTCTATAAATCAGTAAGGTGCCACAAATTCCACACAGTGTGGGTCTGTAATTGGTTTTGGAAGCCAGGTGCTGAATAGGGACAAATAATCCATTCTCCGATTGGCAGTATTCAATGGCATTCATGGTGGCTCCGTACACGAGCCTCATCATTTGATCAGATAATATTAAGAAGCGGTCAGTAAACTGCAAAGAAATATTCACTGAAGATTGGGCAAAACACTGATAAATGGAGCTCAATTTGAGGCACAATCTCATTGACAGGTTCAGAAAATGACAATTAAGACCAAGTGAAACAGATAAAAAGGTGTTCTACTGAAATCTACCACCAAGATTATAAAACGGATACAAAAATAAATAGAAAAATCAGAGAGGCATACTGTGTGGAGACAGGCCCTTCTGCCTACCTTGCCCATGCTGACCAACATGCACCATCCCTCAAAACCTGCCCTATCCATGTACCAGTCTAATTGCTTCTTAACATTGTGATAGCCACTAAACTATCTCCGGCAGCTCATTCCATACACCCACCAACCTCTCCCTATAGCTCAGACGGTTGAGTCCTGGCAACATCCTTGTAAGTCTTCTCTGCACCCTTTCCAGCTTGACATCTTTCCTACAACATGGTGCCCAGAACTGAACACAATACTAAACACGGCATCACCAACGTCTTATATAATGGAATGTTGGCATTTATTTCAGGGAGATGGAATTCAAGTACAGCCCAGACTTCCAGCTGGAGCAATGCATTCCATTTAGGGCACCAAAATCAGTAAAGAAATATTGGAAGGATGGATTACAGTTACCCGTGCTTGAAGAACTAAATTATAAAGTGACAGTGCACAAGACGGGTTGATTTTTCTTTCTTGAGAAGGAATCGGATCAAGGCGCTTCAAATAATGAACAAGATACAAGGGAATACCTTCCTCTGGTTTGGGGAATCCTTCAGGGAAAATCATTAAATTAGACAGCTTCTATTTTGGGATGAAGACAAAGTAAAGGCAATCTCACACAAAAGGAAAGGGAAAGTCTGGATCTCTTCTCAGCAAAATATTAAATCAATTGAAATGCAAGGTTAAGATCAATAGGCTTTTATTAATCATGGGCATTAGAGAATATGGATAAGAAACTTCCTACCCGTGTGTTACAACACAATTAGAATTTGACATGTCATGAGATTATGAAAAACTGTGTTTAGTGTGTATCACAACCTAAAATATTGGCATGGGTGTGGGATATAAACCACAATCTCCACCCACGTGCCATGATCTCAACAGCCCTTCTTAATATTGATTTGTGGCATGAGAGCTGATCTGTTTTGTCAATGCTCAATGACTGGTAGTAAACAGGGCTTCCTGTTAACATGGAGACACAAAAGACAGCAGATGTTAGAATCTTTAACAAAATACAAAATGTTGGTGGAACCCAGCAGGTCAGACTGCATCTGGGGACGGAATGGACATGTGATTTTTTGAGACGGACCCTTCTTTAGGCTCAGATTCTCAACATTTCATGAAGTGGGCAGTTGAAACTTCTAGGGGGAGCGAAGATCTGACCTCCAAGGAAGGGAGTGTCCAAATTAGATACTGCTTTGAGTAAAGGTATCGGATGTAGGTGGGGACTGTATTGGGCTAGAGAAAAGCAAAATTATATAATTGAAATGTTGAAACAGGTTCAATGCCCCAGTTAATAAGCGAATGAGCATATAGATTTAAAGGGATTAGTTGTGCAAACTCTCAATCGCCAAAATGTGAAATGCTGCATACTGGACAAATATTAAACAATAAATGTAAAAAATATAGTACAAGCCTCAATAACCTAAAACAAACTAATTTCTCAATTGGTTATGGCTAGCACAATTGTTGATGGGATACACAGATAAGACAACGCAGAGTGGAACTTGGTTGTGTTCACATATACTTGGTGCCCTTGTCCACGATAGTTGTAGATTTTAGAGATGCTTTAAGTCAGCCTTGGTGACACCAGATCTCATGTAAGGTACAACTGTAGCTTGGATACATTGTAACCTAGTGCACTGTTTGTAGTGGTCAATCAGAGTGAAAAATATTATTGTTCAACCAGGAGTTAATGTTTTTCTTCAACCAACAATGACACTGGTCCTGCTGGTACCATAAGTGACTTGGTCAATGCAAATAAACTTGGTTTGTGTCAGTACAAAGAATGACTTAAAGTCAATTATTTAGCTTTCATTTTATTGTCTCATCCTTTGTTTTGCATATCTCCAAGTCTTCATTGCAAAAACAACTGTTAAATGTGGGAGAGTTGTAATTAGGGCAGCTATGACATTGTCCATAAATCAGTAAGATCATTTCATTAAGCAATACCTAACCAGTTACCCCATAATTTATATCACAATACCAACAACATATCAACATTATGATGTAATAAATACAATCTAAACAGGATAAATGTAGTATTGAAAGTGAACCTACATATTTGCATCAGAATTGAACTAATTAAAGTGGTAATTCAATATAGTTTCCTTTGATTGTTTATTGTCTTCATATTATTTTGCATAACAGAAAGTACTGCTTCATAAGAGAACTTTTGAAGAAAGGCACAGAATCTCCTGCAATAGGAAACATCTGGAAATTCACAACACAAAAGATACTCGGGCAACAAATAAAGTATTTCTGTTTTAAATTACATTATAAAAATCCAAGGACATTCACTGAGAGAGAACTGCTGCCAATACCCATGAAGCTTTGCAGGATGCTGCACTCTGAGCAGCATATTCTTTGTTATATAGGCAGGGAGTGTCATCAGTAATTAATGGACCTCTTGGGTCACCATTGTAACCATTTACCATTAAAGCAGGAGTTTAATGACTGTTCTAAGTAGCCATGATGCTCACTATAACTTCAAAATCACTTTACATCTTCATCATTCATTTCTACTATCAGTAAATTTGTTCATTTATTTTTTCTTTCTCTCTTTAATGCTATCTTTTTGGGTGTTCACATCATTAGACTTCCTAATATTTACAGTCAATATTGTAACTGCTCTCTCAATGCTACAGAGATCTAATTAGCACTATTAGAAATGTTTTGTTTACAGATAGTTTAGAGATACAGTATGGAAACGGGATCTACCCCCATCTCTCTACCCCAAATGCAGGTGATCCCATTCTTCACGATGGTAGACCCTCGTGCACAAACACATAAGATAAGGACAAAAACCTTGCAACTATATTCAGACTGAAGCATCAAGTGAATGATCCACTTCTTGGCAGCACAGCGCTGCAGCTGCTAAATCCACTGCCTCACTGCTCCAACGACCTGGGCTCAACCCAAAATTCCCCACCGTCTGTGCAGAGCCCGCACATACTCCCCACGACCGCATGGGACCCTTCTGGAGCTCCAGCCCCCTCAGTTTCCAAAGACATGCTGGCGGGCAGGCTAATCGGGAACTGCAAATTGTCCTAGCATGTAAATGAGTGGAAAAATCCCAGGGGAGGATAGAAAAGGTAATACTGCAAATTGGTAGAAATATAATAGTGTAATGATGCAAATTGGTGCCAAACAGCCAATATAGACTTAGTGGACCAAAGGACCCGTTTCTGTGCTGTATGACCACATGTCACGTTGGTCTCCTCCAAAGGCCTCCCATTACAGCGGCCAGTTTGATTCATTGAATGTCATCTCAAGCAGCAGCTGAGAGCATTGGATACATGCAATCTGACAACTACCCAACTATAGTTCTGAGAAACCATGCTGAATTGTTTGTATAGGTTCTTCATTCAATAAAGAAAAGGTGGAACAATATAGTGTGACACAATATACATCATGTCATAGGATTCTTGATAAATTTCACCCAGTTGAAAGTTACTGCCTTCAATAAATGGATATTCTGTTTTTCATTCTGTCATATTACTTGCTTATACATGGAGCAAACAAAGGAATATATACACACAATTGCTGATTTATGGGTCATTTATTATGGATCCTGAAAAATTGATGCACCTAGAGTTTCTTTTGGTTCCGTTTCAGTCATTCATGAACTGATCCAAAAATTTGAAGCCTTACGAACACATATTTCCTCAAGAACCCCGTACAGGATTTGTACTTTCTGGAAACTTTCAGTGTTTATACAAATTAACTTTCATTCTACATATGTTTTCTCTTCATATTTCTTCAAGTCAAATTTATTACATTCACACTTTTAAAATTAAATGACAATTCCAATAAAACAAATTAGCATTTCTTTGGATTTGTCAATCAAGTGTCACACCCACTAGCTGGGCACTACTCAAGAGTATTGGGAGTAATGAAAAAGATTTTTAATCTTGTTGCGAAACAATGGTAATTGCAGTTCCAAAGTACATTTGCACGTGGAACACATCCTGAAGTCAGAGTGACAAAGTCCCCAACAGCAGACAGGTCACACAACCAATGATGTATAATCAGGAATCCTTCTACCCGTCCTTCAAGAGCATAAATTCAGAAATTAACTCTTCCTTCCAGTTGATTAGGAATCCATCACTCAAAATACTTTTGATCATGGAACAAAAATCCTATTCTCACCAGTGTACTAGTCATGGAGTCAGTGTGGAAACAGGCCCTTCAGCCCAACTCGTCCAACAATGCCCCAGCTACACAAAGATTAAACGATGGGATCGTCCCAGCCTCAACTACCTCCTCTGGCAGCTTATTCCATATACCCCCCACCCTTTGCTTGAAAAAGCTACCCCTCGGATTTCCTATTAAATCTTTTCCCCTTCAACTTGAGCCCATGTCCTCTGGTCCTCAATTCCCCTACTCTGGGCAAGAGACTGTGCATCTACCCAATCTATTCCTTTCATGATTTTGTACACCTCTATAAGATCACCCCTCATCCTTCTGTGCTCCATGGAATAGAGACCCAGCCTACTCAACCTCTCCCTATAGTTCACGCCCTTTACTCCTGGCAAAATCCTCGTAAATTTTTACTGAACCCTTTCAAGCTTGACAATACTTTTCCTATAACGTGGTGCCCAGAACCAAACACAATATTCTCAATGCGGTCTTACCAACATCTTATACAACTGCAACATGACCTCCCAACTTCTATACTCAATACTCTGGCTGATGAAGGTCAAAGTGCCAAAAGCGTTTTTGGCCACCTTACCTATCTGCGACTCGACCTTCAAGGAATCATGCACCCGTACTCCTGGAGGCCTACCATTAACTGTGTAGGTCCTGCCCTTGTTCAATGTCCCAAAAGGCAAAACCTCTCACTTCTCTGTATTAAATTCCATCAAACATTCCTCCACCCACCTGGCCAATCGATCCAGATCCTGCTGCAATCTTTCACAACCATCTTCACTCTCTGCAAAACCACTCACTTTTATATCACCAGCAAACTTGCTAATCTTGCCCTGCATGTTCTCATCCAAATCATTGATGTATTTGACAAACAGTCAAGGGCCCAGCACCGAACCCAGAGGCACACCACTAGTCACAGGTACTGTAACTAAAACAACATTCCCCATGTTCTGAGGAACACAAAATCCAGAAATCTGTATCCTCTATTATCCAGGACCCAATCAGATTGTTAACAAATAAATTCATCATTTATTGTCCAATTTTAATATGTGGCCATCAATCTTGGAGACACTGCAGTCAGATTCTCCTCGATTGCAGGTCCATTGCCCAAGTTAGATTTATTTTTAAGTCAATGCACTTAACCCAATGCCAATTAATTGTGCAATAGGTTCACTCCAGTATTGCTTAACTGAGTTTTATCAATGGCATTTTTCCCTGGAGTTTCAGAGGCTAAAAGGAGACTTATGTTCTACAAATTCATGTGGGGCATGGATAAAGGCATAGATAAAGTCATAGTCCACCCAAGGAAGGAGAGTCTAAAACTAAATGGCATAATTTTAAGGCGTGAAGGGAAAGATATAAAGGGGAACCCCAAGTGGCAACTTTGACAGAGGATGGTGGTGTGTGGAACGAGCTGCCAAAGCTGATGACAGATATAGCACAGGTAGAGTTGGCCAGCATGGATGAGTTGGGCCAAAGAGCCTGTTTCCACAATGTACAACTCCAAAAGAGCTGAAGGGTCTTGACCCAAAATGTTCTCCAAAAATATTGCCTGACCCCACTGAGTTACTCCAGCACTTTGGCTTTTTTTGTAAGCCAGCATTTCCAGTTCCTTGTGTCACCCCACTTTTCACCAGAGATGCAGGTTTCCCTGAATATTGTGCTTTATTATGATCATTGCTATATATTTTTTTAAATCAGTGCCCCGTTCCTGCCTTCTCCCCATACCCCCTGACACCGCTATCATTAAGAGCTCTATCTAGCTCTCTCTTGAAAGCATCCAGAGAATTGGCCTCCACTGCCTTCTGAGGCAGAGAATTCCACAGATTTACAAATCTCTGACTGAAAAAGATTTTCCTCATCTCCGTTCTAAATGGCCTACCCCTTATTCTTAAACTGTGGCCCCTGGTTCTGGACTCCCCCAACATTGGGAACATGTTTCCTGCCTCTGTCGTGTCCAATCCCTTAATAATCTTACATGTTTCAATAAGATCCCCTCTCATCCTTCAAAATTCCAGTGTATACAAGCCTAGTCGCTCCAGTCTTTCAACATACGACAGACCCGCCATTCCAGGAATTAACCTAGTGAACCTACGCTGCACTCCCTAAATAGCAAGAATGTCCTTCCTCAAATTTGGAGACCAAAACTGCACACAGTACTCCAGGTGCGGTCTCACTAGGGCCCTGTACAACTACAGAAAGATCAAAGCAGTCTAGATATGGAAACAACACCTGAAGAGACAAGTTATATTTACTTGTTCTCTCTCAGTTGACCAGTTAACAGGCATTTCATAAACTAGATGTCAGACCAAGCTAATTCCTTTTGGAGTTATTTAAAGGACTGAGACTCAAGAATTAGAAATATAGATAGATCACATTGGATTAGTATTACACATACCCAAGTTGCCACTAACATCTTCCCAATCATCAAATACCATGTCAAGCTTAAGCAGGTCAGTCTTCAAACATTAAATTGGGAGGATTCATTTATAAAAAACACAAATCAGAATTATATTTCATCTATTTACCATAAAATGGCTAGGCAAAGTGTCAGGAACAAGAATTAGTAGAATATTGTCTGTGCAACCTCGTGTTACTTAAACGATAGGCATTATTTTACTTTATATTAAAAAAAGGCAGACTGCTTTTAACCATTGTTCATTGCTCCCAGAAATGCACTGATTCATGAGGCAGAAAACATAACTACTTGTATAAGGAGCTCTTCTTTTTTTTTTTTTAGTGGTAGTCATATTGCATGATTTAAAACCTTAAAAAAGTCTCAAGGATTCATAGCACTACAAACCAAAGATACTAGAGGAACAAGATGGACCACTCTTGAAATTTAGGGCCGAGTGGTCTATCTTGTTCCTCTAGTATCTTTGCTACAAGCCACCCAACAGCTAATTACCAATTAATATTTCACAATAGGAGCAGCAATTTTATGTAGTCAGATACACAAACCAAGACAGTCACATGCTTAATTAATCACAAGCTTACTGATGCACTGATTAGACACTTAATGTCACCTTCCATTCAACAACCTAAAATAAAAAATCCACTATTGTTTACCACACAGGCTATCATTTCATCTATCACATTTCTGTTGGTCCTCTGATGACACATTCAAAACTGGTCCCCAAGACTATCTTCACCAATGGTATTTGCATCTGCTAGAAAAATATTTTTCCTATTTTCCATTAAAAATACAAGCCTTCCCTGGGTTTATGAATACCAACTTATGGAAGACCTGTTCAGAGAAAAAAGCTCCCAAAAAAATATTAAGTTTGAAAGTCCGACATAGAAACATATCTCTTCACGTCTCTCCATTTGTAATTGTTCTTCCTTATTTGTGCATTTGATGCCATTCATTGTAATACAATTGCGCTACGGTTACCATATGAAGTGCTTTGTGTTTATTTTCCTGCTTATGGACAAAATTGACTTACAGATGTCTACAAAAATAGAACCCATTCGTTACCCAGGGACAACCTCTATCAACCACACCCTGCAGGTTCCAGCAATGCAAACTGATAACTGCCAAAAGGATAAAATTGTGACTTCATCCTGACAAGGACTGATGCTTTAATTTATAAAAGTACACACTATTATTATTTTCTTGCTGTTTAGCAATAATGTTATATCATGGGAGGTTAGTGTAGGAAAGTAACTGCAGATGCTGGTACAAATCGAAGGTATTTATTCACAAAATGCTGGAGTAACTCAGCAGGTCAGGCAGCATCTCAGTAGAGAAGGAATGGGTGACGTTTCAGGTCAAGACCCTTCTTCAGACTGATGTCAGGGGGGCGGGACAAAGGAAGGAAACAGGAAGATAGAGGGAGAACTGGGAAGGGGGAGGGGAAGAGAGGGACAGAGGAATAATCTAAAGTTGGAGAAGTTAATGTTCATACCGCTGGGCTGCAAGCTGCCCAAGCGAAATAGGAGGTGCTGTTCCTCCAATTTCCAGTGGCACTGGAGGAGGCCCATGACAGAAATGTCGGACTGGGAGTGGGAGGTGAAGTGCTCGGCCACTGGGAGATCACGTTGGTTAAGGCGGACTGAGCAAAGGTGTTGAGCGAAACGATCGGCGACTCTGCATTTAGTTTTGCCGATGTAAAGAAGTTGACATCTAGAGCAGCGGATACAATAGATGAGGTTGGAGGAGGTGAACCTCTGTCTCACCTGGAAAGACTGTTTGCGTCCTTGGATGGAGTTGAGGGGGGAGGTAAAGAGACAGGTGTTGCATCTCCTGCGGTTGCAGGGAAAAGTGCCTGGGGATGGGGTGGTTTGGGTTGGAGGGAACGGTCTCTGCTGAACGTAGAAAGGGGAGGGGATGGGAAGATGTGGCCAGATGTGGTCCCGTTGGAGGTGATGGAAATGTTGGAGGATGATTTGTTGGATATGGTGGCTGATGGGGTGGAAGGCGAGAACGAGGGGGATTCTGTCCTTGTTACGAATGGGGGGAGGGGGAGCAAGAGCGGAGCTGTGGGATATAGAAGAGGCCCTAGTGAGAGCCTCATCTACAATGGAAGAGGGGAAGCCCCGTTTCCTGAAGAATGAGGTCATCTCTGATCCCTAGTGTGAAACACCTCATCCCCGGCGCAGATGCGGCGTAGACGGAGGAATTGGGAGTAGGGGATAGACTTTTTACAGGAGACAGGGTGGGAAGAAGTGTGGTCCAGATAGCTGTGCGAGTCAGTGGGTTTATAGTAGACAGTCACTAGTCTGTCTCCTGTGATGGAGATGGCGAGGTCCAGAAACGGTAGGGAGATGTCAGACATAGAGGTTAAATATCATCCATTCAAAATATGTTGTATAGGTTATCTTTAGACGTCTTAGTTGATTAGTTTTGCAATTCAACAAGATATCGCACATCCTCTTCACATCTGTATTGTACAGTGCCCTCCTTAATATTTGGGACAAAGACCCATCATTTATTTATTTGCCTCTGTACTCCACAATTTCAGATTTGTAATTTAAAAAAAAAAATTAAATCACATGTGGTTAAAGTGCACATTGACTGACTTTAATAAAGGCCATTTTTATACATTTTGTAGGAATTTCTACACCATGTAGAAATTATAGCAGTGATGAAACATAGTCCCCCCATAAACCCATGCCCTCAAGTTCTTGATTCCCCGCCCTAGGAAAAAGATTCATTCACCCCATCTACTCCCCTCGTGATTTTACACATCTCTATTAAATCACCTGTTCGTCTCCTCCCCTCCAAGGAGAAAAGTTGTCGCCAGGCGGAAGAGGGCTCTTTCCGAGCCAGCTGCCTACCCCTTTTCCGGGGTTACGTCCGCCCCCGGGTGATGTTAGAGGGACTATGCACTGTCCACGGGCTCCCTGGCGGATTTCTGGGACCGATGGGCACTGCAGGGGATTGGATGCATCCTGGATAGGGATTGTAATATAGTTGTATAATAGTTTCATTTGGTATATTTGTTAGTATTGTATTTTAGTCGTTGGTTCTGTTTTGTTTTATTTTATTGTGAATATTGTTTTTAAATAATTGAATATATTTTTTGATTAAAATAAAAAGGAGAAAAGTTACAGCCTCTTTCGACAACTCAATCCTCAGTCTGAAGGGTCTGGACCTGAAACGTCACCCATTTCTTCTCTCCAGAGATGCTGCCTGTCCCGCTGAGTTACTCCAGTATTTTGTGTCTATCTTCGGTTTAAACCAGCATCTGCAGTTCCTTCCTACTCAATCCCCTTAAATGCTGGCAAAACCTTGTAAATCTTTTTTGCACACCTCTCAACTTAACTGCATTTTTCCTATAGCAGGGTGACCAAAATCAAACACAATACTCCAAGTATGGCCTCACCAGCATCTCGTACAACTGCAACACAACATCCCAACTTCGATACTCAATTCCCTGTGTGATGAAGGCCAGTATGCCAAAAGCTTTCTTCACCACCTAACACCACTTTTAGGGAACTATTTACAGAGCTGATGAATATCAATGGCACAATTATTTTGCAAGAAGCACCCACTAAATCAAATACAGAAGTGATCGATGAACAACAAAAGGCTTTGTACAATGTATTTAGTGTCCAGCATCTCTGCATTTAGATGGCAAGTTAACAAGAGGTGGGTCCTTAAGTGATTTTTGAAGGAAGGGAGATTTATGATGAGGATGGTTGAGATAACCATTTCCCAAATATGAAGACTCAAATAGTTGCACACACACACTTTGGACGAGCGAAAGTTAGTAGATTAAAGGAGAAAGGACAACGGTTATACTTTTGTTTGAGAAAAAGGAACCCGATGACAAAGTCCAATACTATTCTGACTATTATTACAACAGAGGCAACCACCATCAGATGTCATCTACAGTGACTGTATGCCTAGCTTTAGTTTTGATTATCTGTGGCAACTGCACCATACAGATTTTAACCTTATCACACCAAATTCAACATTCTACTTTCTTGCTACAATAAAAAAAGATCTCATGCATAAGTTTGATGATAAAAAGTACCATATTTACCATTGCAATTAAATTTGCTGCTTCAATACAAATTGTTCCATTTTCACTTGAGCACTCCACACATTTTGGCAAATCTAAGCTTCAGACTCAAATTGACCATTGTTAAATAATCCTAACTCTACCTTTGAGCAATATTGACATTAAAGTTTTAATTGTACAAAATGCAATATATATTTAGATCAAAGTCTGTGAAAAGAAAGTAAGTCAACAGTTCCATTTCAAGCAGAACTCATTCCATCAATAAGTGTTAAAATTTGGATAACACTCCCTCTGTGCCTGGATTTCAAATCAGTCTGGTATTTCATATGATCCAGTTGTTGCTCAATATTCCAAAAGAACATTCCACAACATTGCACTACAGTAACGTATACAGAGTTAAAAATAAGGCATTAAATTTATCTGCTCCATTTGAGTTGGTTCTTAAACCAACACTTTACTGTTTTGCAAAGTTTATATCAGAGACAAAAAATAAATAAGGCAGGCTGAAAAACTGTGTGGTAAACACAACTTCAAATCTAATCGAGTGGACCCAGTCATATTAAAAAGCCCCAATTCTTTAAAACCCGAATGGAAACAGCTAACGAATGTACAAGTCACATTCTGCTCTCATGTATTATTTTATACTGCGTTACAAGGTTTTAAGTTGAGGATTGATCCTTTAAAAAAAAAAAAATTATGCTGCTTGAAATTATATAAGAAAAGCTTTGTCAGCTATGAATTGTATTCAAGCACAAACTGAGGCAAATCGCTTCAACCAGAATTTAATTAACAGATATCCGTCATTCCGCACACCATCCACGAAGGAATTTACACACTTATAATATGTTATGTCCTCAGAATGAGTACACCGCACAAAATAGTGATGCTCTTTCCAATGCGTGAAAATAAAGTATGTGAAAATCCTCGATCACTTGTTTCTTCCTTCCCCAAATAGAGTGCAACATAAATATTTATTTGCCCTTTGGAAAAAAAAGTTGCAAATTAAAAAAATCAGTTTAAAAACAAGCGAACTATTGTACAGTATAAATCACAACTTTGCTAAAATTGAACGTGCTACAAATAGCAAAACTAAAATATTTAACGACGAATCATATTTTTCACTTATATGGAAACTAAAAATAGCCTTTAAGTCCTTTAGATACAATGAGCCATGATGCTGTAAATCAAACAACCCAATAGCAATGATGCCAATATTAAATACACACAAATGACCAATATAAAATCACTGGGGAAACCGCGACCACTTCAGAACGATTTCCATGAATTCTGTTGGAAGTGGGAGAAAACACAAGCATACCAATGAAGGAAAGGAGTCGATCATTGCACAAAATAAAACACTTTGGGATGAAAACTTACTTGCTTCGGGGTTTTTTTCTTCTTCCCTTGTCGTTGGCGTGTGAAAGGTGGAGTTAGTGTGTGTTTGCGAGTACAGCAGTCATGTCATGCCCTGCTCTTGACTCAGTCTCCAGCGCTGTACCGCAGGACGCTACATTGCACAATGCACCCACTTTATCCCAGCTTTAACCATGACGTAATTTCTTTCAGACCGGAAACGGGTGCTCGGAATCCAACCGTGGAGTCTGTCGGGATTTGTAGTCATTCTCCTTATGCGCGCGTGCGCACCGCCTACCTGCTCTCACAAGCCCCTTTGTCTTCCAGGAGTTCTGAGGGCTTTTGGAAGTGGGGTAGGCATTTGCGTGACTTACACTTGTTCTGACAAGCAAAAATCATGCGTGGAATCACTGACTTTTTCTTCGTATTTTTTTCTCCTGGAATAATTAAGTTTTGCACGTCGTCGCCATCTGCAATCACAGAATGCAGAAACAAGGAATGCTGGGTTTGCCAAAAACAAAAATGCACAGTGCTGGAGTAACTCAGCTGGTCAGGCAACATTTCTGGAGAACAAATATAGGTGACATTTAGGTTCGGGACCCTTATTTAGATTTACATACACAGACTTACTTACCCTTCATATTATCTAAATTATGAAGCTCAGACAGTAGGTGTGAATAGGAGCGTCAACGACAATGTATATCAAACCAAAACAATTAACTCTACCTTCATGCCTGCTTGGGAATAAGGCAGTTTAGTCAGGTAAGGGAGTCCTGGTGGAGTTTCTCTTAAAATACCAGAAATACTCAGCTTGAATTGCTAATTATAGAAATATCACCATAAAATGTAATTCTGCAGATGCTACAAAATCTGAGGTAAAAACTGAAATGCTGGAAATACTTAGAATGTTTCCCAAATAGATGGTGAGTGACTAAGAATAGTTTAAATGTGAAATTTTGCAGGGTCATGCTTCGTAAAGGCTTCAAATCTTTAAGTGCATACAATCACAACAACCTGACTGCGGGCGAGGACAGCGGGAGAAGGGAAAGACATTGTGGCCTTCCATCACAGTGAGGAGAGGACTGGAGGAGACTCACTGTGATGGATGTTTCTTTGATGGATGTTTCTTTTTTTGTGTGTTTTTGGGGTTGGGTAATTTGAATGCCTATTTAATGCTTTTATTGTTGGACTGTGTTTTTGGAGGTTTTGGGGTTGTGTAATTTGAATGCATATTTAATGCTTTTATTGTTGGGCTGTGTTTTGGGGGGTTTTGGGGTTGTGTAATTTGAATGCCTATTTAATGCTTTTATTGTTGGACTGTGTTTTGGGGGTTTTTTGGGGTTGTGTAATTTTAATGCTTATTTAATGCTTTTATTGTTGGACTGTGGGTGACTGAATTTCGTCCAATATTGGATGACAAATAAAGCTATCTTGAATCTTGAATCATTACCCTCTGTTCAGAAACCAATGATCTGATGGGTTGCAGAGAGGCCTCTACGAAGCATAACACTGCAAACCTCCACGTGTAATCCAAGCACATCAACCCTACATGCAGGAAAACAATTCGAGGGAGGTGGTTTGGTTCATTGAATATTATAATCATTAATTCAGAGACATGTCAAGTAGACATTGAAACATTAACTCGCGCACAGATTACCTGAGTTTCTCAGAACTTAGCCCCTAAATGGGCATAATACAAGATCTAAAATGCTTGACAGACAAAGCAGGGAATAAATACTGTAGCTTTGTTGCGGCTTTTTGTGTGATCCTGTGAAAGGATCGTTTATAGATCTTGTTTTTGAACATTGTGTAAACTTTGTGGAGAAATTTCTACAAAAATTGAATATAATTTTCTGTCTCTAAATATGCTGCCTGCATTGATAATTATTAAACATTTTTGGTATTGTATTGATAGTGGTCGATATTTGTCGGATACTGTAATGTCCAGTTAAATATGAACAAATAATTCCAGTTGTGGTTGAGTGGCAATTATTTAGCCATACCTGTCAAAGTGATGATTATGATCAAATTCATTGGTTTGGAAACCTGCAGGACTCTGCTGAAGATCAGGTAGGATCTTTCATTCATCCATTAGTAAATGCTTTGTTTAGCAAGGAATGCTTTGTTTAGCAAGATGGTCAAAAATGTCTACATTAAAGTGTAATAAGCAAACTCCAGCACCTGTTTCATTTATGTGGCCATGAGATTTTTGTCTTCCAATGAATATAAAATGGTTATGAATGAATGAACGAATGAATAAGTTTGTTGGCCAAGTATGCGTATACAAGGAATGTGCCTTGGTGCTCCGCTCACAAATGACAACACAAACATACAGTTAACAATTAAGAATAAAGTATAAACACATCAAAACAATAAGGATACATCATTACAGTCTAAACATGTGGGTGAAAATAAACCAGAGCAAAAAGAGAGCAAAAAATAAGTTAACAGTAGGAACCACAATGAAATATTGAAGATAGACACAAAATGCTGGAGTAACTCGGCAGGACAGGCAGCATCTCTGGAGAGAAGGAATGGGTGACGTTTTGGGTCGAGACCCTTCTTCAGTCATTTCGTCTGCTCCACTGCGGTCTCCTCAAGTTATGTCTACTTTGAAGAAGTTCTCCTCCTCTCTCCGACGAGAGCTCTGCAGCAGTCTGAAGAAGGGTCTCGACCCAAAACGTCACCCAATTCTTCTCTCCAGAGATGCTGCCTGTCCCGCTGAGTTACTCCAGCATTTTGTGTCTACATTCGGTATAAACCAGCAACTGCTGTTCCTTCCTACTAACTTGAATGTTAGTTAATAAGTAATCCAATCAAAGCAAATGAATTAAATTTATTTTAAGTTCTTTCTACCACTGTGAAATGACTTTTACATACTTGGAAATTAATTTGTCCTTAAATCTCTGAGCTCAGGTAGTTGCCAGTTATGAGGGAAAAAGATAGAGAAAGCACGTGTGGGCTGAGGGGCTGGAGGGTTTTGGAGAGATAGGGTGGCCACAAAGGATTTTAAACATAGACATTGGAAAAAGATGGCAAATCAGGCAATATCTAAGGAGAGAGGGAGAAACACAGATTTATTTTTTTCAAATTGATAAGGCTTTTTTAGAACTGTATTAGAATGGTTGTGCATGGAAAGGACGAAGGAGTTGCAGTAAAATGCCAGTAATCCAGCACCCTCGGGATTTTGGTGATGCTGGACTGGCAGATTTTCCACCCCATTGAATGTTACTTCTAATTATAAGCCAACTCATTTTGAATTTACTTTTTATGGATGTTATTCAGTGGTATAATAAAATTGTCAGCAAACCAGGTGAGTTTAAACTCATTAATGGTGATGACATTGTTTGTAATGGGACAGTATTTAAGCACTCTTGCGTTGAAAATGACAGTTTCTTCTGGCCATTCACTTCCCCTGTCACAAGTCTTCCTCTTTGTTCGTTCCGTTTTTCCCCGACCTCTTCCTTCCCTGCAACTTTAAACTCTTCCTTCCTGTGCAGACCAGCTGTGTGGAATAGTGGAGCATGTCTTCAATCTGAGCCTGAAACTGGGGAGAGTTCCACAGCTGTGGAAAACATCCTGCGTGCTACCGGTACCAAAGACGCCGCCTCTGAAGGAACTCAACAGCTGCAGGCCGGTGGCACTGACATCACACCTGATGAAGACACTGGAGCGTCTGGTCCTCGCCCATCTCCGCCCCCTGGTGAGACCATCAATGGATCCGCTGCAGTTCGCCTACCAGACTCGCATCGGGGTGGAGGACGCCATCATCTACCTGCGGAACAGAGCTCTTTCACACCTGGAGAGGCCGGATAGCACTGTGATAACAATGTTCTTTGATTTCTCCAGTGCATTCAACACCATCCAGCCGGGGCTTCTGGGGGGCAAGCTGGAGCGAACAGGAGTGGATCACCACCTCACATACTGGATTCTGGACTACCTCACCAACCGACCACAGTATGTGAGGACAAAGGAACTGGTCTCGGACATGGTGGTCTGCAGCACTGGGGATCCGCAGGGAACAGTGCTAGCGCCATTCTTGTTCACCCTGTACACTGCGGACTTCAGGCACAGCTCCGCAGACTCCTACCTACAGAAGTTCTCTGATGACTCTGCCATTGTCGGCCTCATCACGGGCAACGAGGACAGGGCATACAGAGAACTGATCAAGAATTTTGTGGACTGGTGCCATCGGAACTGCCTCCGGATCACCACAAGGAAAACCAGGAAGATGGTGGTAGATTTCCGCAGGCACAGCCAAGTCCCCCCGACACCGGTGAATATCCAGGGAATGGACATCGAGAGGGTGGATTCTGGGTGTCTACCTCAACAATAAACTGGACTGGACTGAAAACACTGATGCGCTATACTGAAAGGGCCAGAGCAGACTTTATCTGCTAAGGAGACTCAGGTCCTTTGGAGTGTAGGGGGCACTCCTAAGGACCTTCTACAACACGGTGGTGGCATCGGCCATTTTCTATGGAGTGGTCTGCTGGAGCAGCAGCATCTCAGTGGCGGAAGGGAAGAGACTCGACAAGCTGGTCAGGAAGGCCAGCTCTGTCCTGGGTTGCCCCCTCGACAGTGCAGGTGGTGAGAGAGAGGAGGATGATGGCAAAACTAACATCGCTGCTGGCAACGACTCCCACCCCATGCAGGACACTGTCACTGCACTGAGTAGCTCCTTCAGTGACAGACTCCTTCACCCCAAGTGCGTGAAGGAGAGATATAGGAGGTCCTTCTTTCCCGTTGCTGTGAGACTGCACAACCAGCACTGCTCCCAGCAGATGAGTCAACAATAACACCAAAGAACACACAGAAATCTGATGACAATTTATGTATCTTTTATTTATAATGAATGATCTCTTGCTCTCTTGCTATCCAATTTGCTGCTATAACACTGTAAATTTCCCCGGTGTGGGACGAATAAAGGAATATATTATTATTATATTATTATTATTTTGAAGTTCTAACTTTTCATAATTCTGGTGAAAGGTTGTCAACCCAAAATGGTATCTTTTATATGTCTCCATAAATAATTTTCATTTTTTGGTCTCCACCCTTTCATTTACTTTAAGCCCAAGATTAACTTCTTCTTTTAGTTGATGGCCACATTTTCTTCAGTTGAGTTTCAGATTAAGATTGTAAAGCCAGCTAAATACTACGTTTAATGCACAAAGATTTTCTTCTTCATTACTTTTAGCTTTTGGTACATCTTATTAATTGCACAGACAATGATCAGTACCTTGAAGCATCTTGTCCATTGTAGCTTGAAATATCTTCAATGATGATTTCACACCATAATATAATTTTAGTGTTTCAAAACAGATCCTTATGCATATTAAAAATTAAATGTTGCTGATTTCCCTTACCTACATTTAGGTGATAATATACATGCGACAGATCTTTTTAGTAAAAGCATTTGGTCTTGTTAATTTTTCGTATAGATCCTAGGAAGTTGGTAAATGGAACTGTTTGTCATTAGTTGTCCAAATTACCACATAGTTGTATAATTGTTGCTACAGTTGGTGCTGCCCAATCATTCTGCCTTGTCTTCACTACTACATATTGTTATGATTTATTTAACTCTTCCTCTTGCAATCCATCTATTATGCTGCTTCTTAATCAGTTCTGCAGTGT
This sequence comes from Rhinoraja longicauda, assembly GCF_053455715.1. Classification (NCBI taxonomy): domain Eukaryota; kingdom Metazoa; phylum Chordata; class Chondrichthyes; order Rajiformes; family Arhynchobatidae; genus Rhinoraja; species Rhinoraja longicauda. The sequence goes on from NC_135959.1 coordinate 57,011,044, forward strand.
TTACGCAATTCACCTTAATATTTTTCACGTTATACCTTAATATTTTTCACATTATCTACCGCCTGTACAAATTGTTTCATATCATCCAGAGTCTGAAGAAGGGTCCTGTGCCGAAATGTCACCTATCCATGTTCTCCACAGATGCTGCCTGACCCGCTGTTACTCCACCATTTTGTGTCTTTCCTTGATAAACCAGCATCTGCACTTCCTTGTTTCTAGCAAGATATGCTCCGAGTTCCACTGAGACTCATCCTTAATGGCCACGACATAGTACCTTCAGCGTCAGTTTATGTCAGAATGAGTGTCATGTGAATAATGATGCTCTTGGGACTCTTGGGAAAAGATAAAACATTCCAGCATGGATCACATGGAAATATCTGACTCACTATTGTGATTGGCACAATTTCATCCAGAAATGATTGCCAACACAATCTACTCCACATAAAATTGATTTACATGCTAGAAGTCACTGAAAAAAGGTCACACAATCCAGTTTCCAGACTTACAATCCATCCATAATGCTTCTTCGTTATCTGCTCTGACAAGTGTTTGTGCAATGCACCATTAACATTTTTTCACATTATCGACCCCCTGTACAATTTGTTCCATATCATTAATATTATGCAAAGCAGAGGCAGTTAAATCACACAAAACTTTGAAACCGACTGTGCAAAAGATGCACAATGTTGGTCTGGATAATTTTATGGATGGGGTTGCTTGGCCACACTGATTTAGCAGTTTTTTCACAGGGCAAGAAACCCTATCAATGTGCTGGTCCTTCCTGGAATGGATTGAACTAGCTATCAATCACAAGTTCCAGTAAATGTTAATTTATTTTTGCAAATATAAGGTTTTTTATCAATGGTGGTCACTTACTTGGACCCTAGCATGGTGTGTGATATTGCTGGTTCCCTCTGTTGATTGGGCATTGAGTTACCATCCTGCCTTTGCACCACATAATCAAAGTTGACTCAGAGTTCAGATTGTGTGGCAGATAACAGATCCTGTAGTCTCCATTCTCTCAACCAGTGGCACTGATCACCACACTACTCCTTCAACCCCCTCTGCTGCGATACTGTTCTGCATCTGTTCTTCCTGGGACTGGGACTGAATATTTGAAGGCCAGGCCAAGCAAGCATGGGACGTCACTATGCTCCTATGCTTCAGCTCTGTCTCTTTCTAAAGTTTTCAATGTATAATGTGTTGATTCTGTTGAAAATCCCGCCTAGTTTAATCTGATTCTGATTCTCAGCACCACTCAGTATCCCACCCAGTCTAATTTCACTTCCCATTTGTCCTCTTTTCTATCAATATCCTGTCCAGTCTAATCAGGCTCTCCACAAAATTTCAGTAACCTTGAGTACCCCACACCATCTAATACAACAAATTTCAGACTATTTATTGGCGATAACCTCTCTGGCCCTTTCGTAGGCCCTCTAGCATCACTGCATTTAGTACAGCAGCCTCCTCTGGCTCCATGTGTAGGAAGGAACTGCAGACGCTGGTTTACACCAAAGATAGACAAAAAATGCTGGAGTAACTCAGCGGGACAGGCAGCATCTCTGGATAGGAGGAATGTGTGACATTTCGGGTCGAGATCCTTCTTCGGACTCAGTCTATCCCTATCCAGAGATGCTGCCTGTCTGGTTGAGTTACTTCTTATTTTGTGCCCTTCCTTTTTCTGCTGCAAAGTCTGACACCCCTATCATAACCCATCCCAATGATACCTGAAGACAGCATACTCGCCATTGCCACCTCCATCCTTCCACTAACCCCACGGGCAGGCCACAGTTGGTGGAAGATGGAGTGCCCAGGGTGGAAGTAAGTGCTTGTCAGGAATCAGAGAATGCTGAAAAAATACCATCCCACATTCATGAAGCACCAGACTGGAATACAATATTTGGGATAGTCCTCACCAAGCTAGGAAGATTGGCTGGATGGTGATTTCCCAAAGGCTGCGAAATCTTGTAACATTCTGTTCTTATGTCTTGTGATCTGATGAGTAGTAAAATGCAACAAAATAAATGGCAAGAAATTGTTCTTCTTAGAAGTAGACATGAAATTGATAATATTGTGGCGAGTCTGGTAGCGGATGGGTGTTGCAGACGAAGTTTATTGCATGGTCCAAAAACTCCGTGACAATCGCAACACTCAAAACTGTAGACAACCAACAAAACGTCTTACCTAAACGGAGTTCAACGCTAGACTGACTATCTCTCCCGCGCTGGCACACCTGGTGACATCGCTAGCCAATCTGAGGGTTCGAACTCTCCCAGCCAATCCCTATGTTCCTACATGACCCACCCCAGAACCCTCGGTACCGTACCTAACGGGCACCCGGACCGCCCGACCTGAACGCGTACGGAGAGGGGAGGCCGGTACCGCCAGCGACGAAGGAGGCGGGGAGGGCCCTGCCGGTGGAGACGATGGGGGCGCCGCTGGAGGGGGAGGGAGGGGGGACCCTGCAGGTGTAGGCGATGGGGGCGCGGCTGGAGGGGGCGGAGTAAACACGGCCGTGGGCAGCGGAGGCCCGAGCGGTGGGAGAAGAGACGCAGCTGGGGAACCAGGTGGGCCGGCCAGAGGGCGGCCCCACCTGGGGAACCAGGTGGGCCGGCCAGAGGGCGGCCCCGGCGAGGAGGTTGGCCCACCAGCACGGGACGGTCCTGGTCCAAGTGGGCCGGTTTCAGCCGGGAGACGGAGACGAGCTCCTGTCGGGTGCCCACTTGTAAAGTGAAGGTGATCGTCCCCCTTTTCAGCACCTGGAACGGGCCCTGGTAGACCGGCTGCAGAGGGGGGCGGTGGGAATCCCGCCGGAGGAAAACGAACTCGCAGTCATGCAAGTCCACCGGTATGTGCGCTGCGGTACTCCCGTGACTGGAGGCCGCGAATGGGGCCAGGGAACCTACCCGAGCCCGGAGAGAAGCCAAAACTGACGGGACGGACGACGGCAGGGCGGAGGATAAGGGAAGAATGTCACCCGGCACACGCAGGGGCGAGCCGTAGACGAGTTCCGCCGAGGAAGTACCCAGATCAGACTTAGGGGCCGTGCGAATGCCGAGGAGGACCCAAGGCAGCTGGTCAGCCCAGTCAGGGCCGGTCAGGCGGGCACAGAGGGACGCCTTCAGCTGTCGGTGGAAGCGCTCTACCATCCCGTTAGCTTGGGGATGATAGGCGGTGGTCTGCTGCAAGCGGGACCCATACAGCTGCGCAAGCACGACCCAGAGGGACGAGGTGAACTGGGCGCCCCGGTCGGTAGTGATGATGGCCGGGACGCCGAAACGGGCAACCCAATGTAACGCCAGGGCCCATGCACAGGAGGCTGCCGAGATGTCCGATAACAGAAAAGCCTCTGGCCAACGAGTAAAACGGTCGACCACCGTCAGGAGATGAGTGTAGCCCCTAGAGTAAGGCAATGGACAAACCAAATCCACGTGAATGTGGAAAAAACGGACGGGCGGAACCATGAAATTCTGGTACGGAGGCTGGACGTGGCGGTGGACCTTGGAGATCTGGCACGGGACACAGGCGCAGGCCCAGGCGGCCACCTGCTTCCGCAGGCCGTGCCAGACAAATCGGGCGGCCACCATGGCCGAGGTCGCCCGAATGGACGGGTGTGCCAGGCCATGAATGGCCTCAAAAACCTTACGCCGCAGGGTGGTCGGCACAACTGGGCGAGGGCGGGGAAAGGAAACGTCGGACCAAAGTGTGGTACCTGTGGGGCCGCACGCTACCTGGGCCAACTGCAACCCTGAGGCAGTGTAGGCGTTCGCTGAGGCAATATCTTCCAGGCGCTGAGCCTCCACTAGCTCCTGGAAATCCACCTCGCCCCCCACCGCAGCAACAGAGGAATTGGCCGGCCGGGACAGGGCGTCAGCAACGGCGTTGAGCCTACCCGCGATGTGGCGAACATCTGTGGTGATCTCCGAAATGAGGGTGAGGTGCCGTTGCTGGCGGGCCGACCACGGATCAGAAACCTTAGAAAAAGCAAACGTGAGGGGTTTGTGATCCGTGTAGGCAACAAAAGAGCGGCCCTCCAAAAAATACCGGAAATGGCGAACAGCTAAATAGAGGGCCAGGAGCTCCCTGTCGAAGACACTGTATTTCAGCTCAGGTCGAGTGAGCTGCCGGCTGAAAAATGCCAGAGGCTGCCAGTGACCATTGACCTGTTGCTCTAAGACCCCACCCACCGCCACGTCTGAGGCGTTCACCGTCAGGGCCGTGGGGGCAGAGGAGCGGGGGTGCACGAGCATGGTGGCGTTGGCGAGGGCCAGCTTGACCGCGTCAAAAGCCGCCTCGGCGGCTGTGGACCAGACCAACTCAGCGGGGTTACCCGCGAGGCATTGAAAAAGGGGGCGCATGATCCGAGCTGCCGCAGGCACGAACCGGTGATAAAAATTCACCATTCCCACGAATTCCTGCAAGCCCTTGATGGTGGTAGGGCGGGGAAAAGAGCGGACAGCGTCCACCTTAGCGGGCAAGGGAGTGGCACCGGCCGGTGTGACCCAGTGACCCAGGAAATCCACCGCAGACAGGCCGAACTGGCATTTGGACGGGTGGAGGATCAGGCCGTGGTCCTGCAGCCTCTGGAACACAGTGCGAAGGTGGACCAGGTGCTCTGGGACCGAACAACTAGCAACCAGAATGTCGTTGAGATAAATAAACACAAAAGACAATCCGCGACCCACATGATCCATGAGACGTTGGAATGCCTGAGCCGCGTTTTTGAGACCGAACGGCATGCGCAACCACTCAAATAACCCGAATGGAGTAATCGTAGCCGTCTTGGGAATGTCCGGTGGGTGGACAGGGATCTGATGATATCCCCGCACCAAATCGATCTTCGAGAAAACCGCAGCGCCCTCGAGGCTGGCTGAGAAGTCCTGTATGTGAGGGATCGGATAGCGGTCAGGCTGGGTGGCAGCGTTAAGACGCCGGTAATTCCCACATGGTCTCCACCCCCCAGATGCTTTAGAGACCATATGCAAGGGGGAGGCCCATGGGCTGTCTGAAGGCCGAACAATCCCCAGTCGTTCCAAATTCAGGAACTCCTCCCGAGCCATGACCAGCTTGTCGGGAGGCAGGCGCCGAGCCCGGGCGAATACAGGCGGCCCCTCGGTAGGGATGAAGTGGACGACACCGTGCTTAGTGGAAGGGGCATCGAACCGCTGTACGAGGAGCTGCAGGAAGTCGGCATTTAGAGATACAGCGCGGAAACAGGCCCTTCGGCCCACCGAGTCCGCACCGCCCAGCGATCCCCGCACATTAACACTATCCTACACACACAAGGGGCAATTTTTTACATTTACCCAGTCAATTAACCTACATACCTGTACGTCTTTGGAGTGTGGGAGGAAACCGAAGATCTCGGAGAAAACCCACGCAGGTCACGGGGAGAACGTACAAACTCCGTACAGACGGCGCCCGTAGTCAGGAGCGACCCTGAGTCTCCGGTGCTGCATTCGCTGTAAGGCAGCAACTCTACCGCTGCGCCACCGTGCCACCCTTACCAGAGTGCAAAATATAACGTCACAGCTTTATAGCATTACATGATATAGAAAGTGCAGATTTAAAAAATGCAAGGCCTGCATTGAGGTAGGTTGGGAGATTGGTTCTACACCCTTAGCTTATGGGAGGACCATTTGGAAGTCTAATAACTTTGGGGAAGAAGCAGTTCCTAAATCCAGTGAGATGTGCTTTCAAGCTTTTATATCTTCTGTCTGATGGGAACGGGGAGAAGAGGGAATGGTAACAAAAAGTAATCCTTGATTATATTGGTTGTTTTCCTGAGTCCTACATATGGGATTGGAAAGTCATCAAATAAGATTTGCATAGATGTTACTCTCATAGGAAGGTTTAGCTATGATGCAAGGAGTTGCTTAGATTGGGGTTGTTTTTCTCTTTTGAATGGAAGAGGCTGATGGAGAATTTAAGTGAAGTGTAGAATATGATGAGTTTGTGCAGATGAATAGGAAGAAGTATTTCTCTTTGCACTGAGATCAATAACTAGAAACAAAGATTTAAAATAAAAGGTAGAAGGCTTGAACGAATTTAAGAGATAAATAATTCATCTGATACACAGGGATTTGGATTCACAAAAGTATATCAAAGATAGATACAAAATGCAGGAATAACTCAGCAGGTCAGGTAGCTTCCCTGGAGAACATGGATTGGAAACATTTTGGGTCGGAACTCTGAAGAAGGATTCCAACTCGAAAAGTCACTCATCCATGTTCTCCATGCTACCTGACATGCTGAGTTACTCCAGCATTTTGTGTTCATCTTTGGTATTAACTAGGATCTGCAGTTACTTGTTATTACATTATGTTATAGCAAAGGTATACGTTGGTCCCTTAAAAACGAGGACAAGATAATCGATAATGCAAATGTAAATAATGTTCAATAGACAATAGGTGCAGGAGTAGGCCATTCGGCCCTTCGAGCCAGCACCGCCATTCAATGTGATCATGGCTGATCATTCTCAATCAGTACCCCGTTCCTGCTTTCTCCCCATACCCCCTGACTCCGCTATCCTTAAGAGCTCTATCTAGCTCTCTCTTGAATGTATTCAGAGAATTGGCCTCCACTGCCCTCTGAGGCAGAGAATTCCACAGATTCATAACTCTCTGACTAAAAAAGTTTTTCCTCATCTCTTCTAAATGGCCTACCCCTTATTCGTAAACTGTGGCCCCTGGTTCTGGACTCCCCCAACATTGGGAACATGTTTCCTGCCTTTAACATGTCCAACCCCTTAATAATCTTATACGTTTCGATAAGATCCCCTCTCATCCTTCTAAATTCCAGTGTATACAAACCTAGTCGCTCCAGTCTTTCAACATATGACAGTCCCGCCATTCCGGGAATTAACCTAGTAAACCTACGCTGCACGCCCTCAATAGCAAGAATATCCTTCCTCAAATTTGGAGACCAAAACTGCACACAGTACTCCAGGTGCGGTCTCACTAGGGCTCTGTACAATTGCAGAAGGACCTCTTTGCTCCTATACTCAACTCCTCTTGTTATGAAGGCCAACATTCCATTGGCTTTCTTCACTGCCTGCTGTACCTGCATGCTTCCTTTCAGTGACTGATGCACTAAGACACCCAGATCACGTTGTACGTCCCCTTTTCCTAACTTGACACCATTCAAATAATAATCTGCCTTCCTATTCTTACAAAATGTTTGAGTACAATGAGATCTGGGTGTCCCAGTGCATGAAGTACCAAATATTGCTAGATAAAGGAAGTTATTTGGAAGGTTAATGGAATGCTGGCCTTTGTTGTAACGGAATGGAGTATAAAAGTCAGAAATTTTTGAATTTCACAGGGTGCTCGTGAGATTGCATTTGAATACTGTACACAGTTTAAGAAAGCTTATATTGCATTGGAGGTAATGCACCGAAGGTTTACCAGGTTGATTCCTGTGGCGAAAGGATTGCCAAAAATAGGATTATTATTGCAAATTCAGCAAGTATTGAGGAAAACAAATGAATGTTATACTTTATTGCAGGAGAAAAGGAGCATAAAATATCAAAATCTTGCTACACAGTAAAAGGCTGTTGCGAGATCATGCCAGGGGCATTGCATGCATTTCTCGCTCGCCTGCTTGTTCATAGGATAATATCCAATAAAAAATAATCATCCTAAATTACATTTTCTAAATATACGATAGCCAATGGTTTCAAAAATGCAAAATCACCAGTAAACTCATTGCCCTTGACCAATAAAATAATTTGCACTTACCTTGGACTTTTGACATGGAAGAATACTAAATATATAATTTAACTCAATACTGAGGGATACCATTAGTTCATTTGTATTTAAAACAACAATGGTCTTGGGGCTTTTAAAATATCCATGAATGCCACCAACCCCCATCTTTATTAATTAAATATAATGATTCAATTCCAGATTCTATTTAGTGTAAAATCAAACAAATCACCAAATGTCATGTAAATATTGGATTATAAAAGGAGAAGTGACTTCAGCTGATTTGTTAAAGGCACTATTTCGAAGAAATTAGTTCTGTACGGGATAAAAACAGATTGCACCTCAACCAAGCTGGAACTAACGTTATCATAGCAACGTTAACTAATGCTTAGGGTAGAGTTTAAGCTTATGTCAGGAGCTGGACGGTAGATTGGAAAAGGAGAGAAGGTATGAAGATGATAGTCAGATAGCAGAAAAATAAGTGGAATAGACCAAGACAGAGTACAAGAAAGTTTATTTGTGTAGGAAGGAACTGCAGATGCTGGTTTTTGGGTCTGAACTTGGAACGTCTGGGCCTGATGGTCTGCATCCCAAGGTACTTAAGGAAGTGGCTCTAGAAATCGTGCGCACATTGGTGTAAGAAAATAACTGCAGATGCTGGTACGAATTGAAGGTATTTATTTCACAAAATGCTGGAGTAACTCAGCGGGTCAGGCAACATCACAGGAGAGAAGGAATGGGTGACGTTTCGGGTCGAGACCCTTCTTCTCACATTGGTGATCATTTTCCAATGTTCTATAGATTCAGGATCAGTTCCTGTGCATTGGAGGGTAGCCAATGTAATCCTACTTTTTAAGAAAGGAGGGAGAGAGAAAATGGGAAATTATAGACCAGTTAGCCTGACATCAGTGGTGGGGAAGATGCTGGAGTCAATTATAAAAGAAGAAATTGCGGAACATTTGGATAGCGGTAACAGGATCTTTACGAGTCAGCATGGATTTACGAAGGGGAAATCATGCTTAACTAATCCACTGGAATTTTTTGAAGATGTAACTAGGGAAATGGACAAGGGAGAGCCAGTGGATGTAGTGTACCTGGACTTTCAGAAAGCCTTTGATAAGGTCCCACATAGGAGATTAGTGGGCAAGATTAGAGCACATGGTATTGGGGGTAGGGTGCTGACAATAGACAATAGGTGCAGGAGGAGGCCATTCGGCCCTTCGAGCCAGCACCGCCATTCAATGTGATCATGGCTGATCATTCTCAATCAGTACCCCGTTCCTGCCTTATCCCCATACCCCCGGACTCCGCTATCCTTAAGAGCTCTATCCAGCTCTCTCTTGAATGCAATCAGAGAATTGGCCTCCACTGCCTTCTGAGGCAGAGAATTCCACAGATTCACAACTCTGACTGAAAAAGTTTTTCCTCATCTCAGTTCTAAATGGCCTACCCCTTATTCTTAAACTGTGGCCCCTTGTTCTGGACTCCCCCAACATTGGGAACATGTTTCCTGCCTCTAACGTGTCCAACCCCTTAATAATCTTATACATTTCGATAAGATCTCCTCTCATCCTTCTAAATTCCAGTGTATACAAGCCTAGTCGCTCCAGTCTTTCAACATATGATAGTCCCGCCATTCCGGGAATTAACCTAGTAAACCTACGCTGCACGCCCTCAATAGACATGGATAGAAAATTGGTTAGCAGACAGGAAACAAAGAGTAGGAATTAATGGGTCCCTTTCAGAATGGCAGGCAGTGACTAGTGGGGTACCGCAAGGCTCGGTACTGGGACCGCAGCTATTTACAATATACATTAATGACTTGGATGAAGGGATTAAAAGTAACATTAGCAAATTTGCAGATGACACAAAGCTGGATGGCAGTGTGAACTGTGAGGAGGATGCTATGAGGATGCAGGGTGACTTGGACAGGTTGTGTGAGTGGGCAGATGCATGGCAGTTTAATGTGGATAAATGTGAGGTTATCCACTTTGGTGGAAAGAACAGGAAGGCAGATTATTATCTGAATGGTGTCAAGTTAGGAAATGGGGAAGTACAAAGAGATCTGGGTGTCTTTGTTCATCAGTCACTTAAAGTTAGCATGCAGGTACAGCAGGCAGTGAAGAAAGCTAATGGCATGTTGGCCTTTATGACAAGAGGAGTTGAGTATAGGAGCAAAGAGGTCCTTCTGCAGTTGTACAGGGCCCTAGTGAGACCGCACCTGGAGTACTGTGTGCAGTTTTGGTCTCCAAATTTGAGGAAGGATATTCTTGCTATTGAGGGCGTGCAGCGTAAGTTCACTAGGTTAATTCCCGGAATGGCGGGACTGTCGTATGTTGAAAGACTGGAGTGACTAGGCTTGTATACGCTGGAATTTAGAAGGATGAGAGGGGATTTTATTGCATTCAATAGACAATAGGTGCAAGAGGAGGCCATTGATAGAGCTCTTAAGGATAGCGGAGTCAGGAGGTATGGAGAGAAGGCAGGAACGTGGGGTACTGATTGAGAATGATCAGCCATGATCACATTGAATGGTGGTGCTGGCTCGAAGGGCCGAATGGCCTACTCCTGCACCTATTGTCTATTGAAACATATAAGATTATTAAGGGATTGGACACATTAGAGGCAGGAAACATGTTCCCAATGTTGGGAGAGACCAGAACCAGTGGCCACAGTTCAAGAATAAGGAGTAGTCCATTTAGAACGGAGATGAGGAAATACTTTTTCGGTCAGAGTTGTGAATCTGTGGAATTCTCTGCCTGAGAAGGCAGTGGAGGCCAATTCTCTGGATGCTTTCAAGAGAGAGCTAGATAGAGCTCTTAATGATAGCGGAGTCAGGGGGTATGGGGAGAAGGCAGGAACTGGGTACTGATTGTGAATGATCAGCCATGATCACATTGAATGGCGGTGCTGGCTCGAAGGGCCTACTCCTGCACCTATTGTCTATTGAAAGTAATCTGGCAAGATAGGTAAGGGGGATTGACAATTTTTATTTTAAACTATTTTTGTGAGATGAAAATTGCTGGCTAATAAATACACGATTGAAAAGGGGGTTTGAAAGTGGCTGTCTACTGTAGCCAAGTATTAAGGGCATTGCGTCCTTGGGAATATTTCAGTCACCATGGCTGTATGACATCAATGACGTCCTCTGGGTGATTTAATAAGTAAAGGCAGAAGTGATATAGGGGGGTGAATATAACGTGTATGTTACGTATGTGAAGTTGCAAAATTAAATAAACCAATGTGGTGTGTTGGGTGGGGGTGGTGATACACACCACCCTCTGAATTAACAATGAAAGCTGCTTGTTTTAACTCTATTCCCTCAACTGTGTGTTTTAACTACACTCCCGCAACTGTGTGTTTTAACTACACTCCCGCAACCGTGGTTTAACTCGCACACCTGCAACCTCGGGTGTGTTTATCTCCACTCCCGCAACCCCGTGTGCTTTACCCCCACTCCCGCACCTTGTTCCGCACATCCGGCCGCGGGCCGGGAATCCACGTGACACTGACGTCATCCTGCACCCATCGCAGACAGCCAGCCAATCACCGTGCGATCGCCGTGCCGCGGAGGCGACCAATCAAATGTCGTACTTTGCGGGCCGTCACAATGCCTGCGCGAGTTAGCGAATGAAAGGCCGCGGCTTCACGCCCGTCACGATGGCAACCAATGGGTTCTGACCGTCACCGCCGCCCATTGTGACGCCGATGAATAGGTTAACGGAGCGCCGCCGCCATTTTGTGCAAGCAGCGGCGAGGGAGTGGAGGTGCCGAGCGGCGGTGGGCAGTTTAGTTCAGTGTCGTTGTGGCCTGGTTTTAGGAAGCATTTCCCAACCATGCGTAGGCTTAGAGAGTGAACACGTCCTTTTTATTAAGGGGGGGAAACTTTTTGTTTCGATATTTAAGAGCTATCAGTGAACGGAAAGAATTTTAATTTAAAACGCAGCGATGGCGGAAGACACGGCGAAGGCGGACGCGTGTAAAGAGTACCAGTCGTCTTTGGAAGACCTGACTTTCAACAGCAAGCCTCACATCAACAATCTGACCATCCTGGCCGAAGAGAACCTGAAGTATTCGCCGGAAATCGTCAAGTTAATCGAAGCGCAAATATCCAAGGTTTTTAAAATCAGTTTTTTTTTGTTTTTATTTTATTTTTTCGAAGAAAAAAATTATTGGGAGTGTTTTTTTTTATTTGAGAGAGGACCGGCTGAGATAATGCTGGTCAAGATGGCGGCGGCGGCGGGCTGGCGATGGGCGGGCGGAGGGGACGGGCCGACTGGCGCACCAAGCCCGCCCGCCAGCCTGCTCTCCCTCGTCTGTCCGCAGCCTTCCCCGCCCGACGCGGAGCCGCCGACACACCCTCCCACCGCTGGCGTCGGGCGGATTTCCATCCATTTTGTTTTACAGATAAGATTCTGGAAATATTTTTAATTCCTCCGGCGAGTTAAGTCAACTGTAGTAAACGGGTCCCCCATGTTCCCCTTCCTCCCTTCCCCCTCCAGTCTTTCCCCCTCCCCGACTCCCTTCCCACTCCCCAACCTCCCTTTCCCCTCCCTAACCTCCTTCAGTCTCCCTTCCCCCTCCCTCAGCCTCCCTTCCCCCTCCCTCAGCCTCCCTTCCCCCTCCCTCAGTCTCCCTTCCCCCCTCCCTCAGTCTCCCTTTCCCCCCCTCCCTCAGTCTCCCTTCCCCCCCCTCCCTCAGTCTCCCTTCCCCCCCTCCCTCAGTCTCCCTTCCCCCCCTCCCTCCAGTCTCCCTCCCCCCTCTTCAACCCCCAATCCCTCACCCCAGGCAGTGTTTGAGTACGGCTCGGTGTGTTTCCTGGAGCCGGAGACCGTCCGACCTCAGTTCGGGTGATTGGCTTGTCGCAGCGGCTCCGGGGCGGGGGAGGAGCAGGAGGGGAGGGACAGGAATGTGCGGGGGAGCGGCCTCTGTACCCGGGGCCGCTGAGTGTGCAATTACTTCGTAGATCTGTTAAGGTCCGGCATGTTTAAGTTAAATGTTTCCAGTGTTAGTCCATTGTGTAGTCTACATTTTATTATCACAGCAGAGGTTGCATTTTGCCGCCTCTTTAAATTACTGTCTTAATCGTCGTTAGATTTAGTTAAGCTTTTCCTGCCTTTCAGTTCGCGTTAATGTTTTATGACGTAGTGAGATTGAACAAAAACAAGTGTCGGGTGGGAGGGGGAGTTCTCTGTAACTGGGCCAGACAGAATTTGCTTCCCTTTTTACAAAAATAAAGGATATTATTTCATGTTTTTAATGGCGGTGACCTGTTTTAATGGTTTTGAAAAATTGTTAATAAAGAAAATGAAATACGTTCTTTTGTCTTATTTCTTTCAGACTTACAAGGTTTTTATTACAGTGTTTCGGTCATTGGTATTCTGTTGAGGAGCACACTAATCACAAAACTGAATGTTATGTTAATGCTGTACATAGGGGTGGATGGCCTTTTAAAATCAATACAATGTAAATATGGATTTTAAATTGAGAGACCACTACAAATTTTTAACTTAAACGTGAGATAAGTTCTGTAAGTAATTTGACGTTTGTCTTCAAACAAAAAAAAAAAATGATTTGGCTAATCTGGGTCCATCGTTTTGATCATAAAATTCTACCATAGTCTACATTTCCTTGGTTAATTTACAGCATAGCAACCAGAGCACTCTAATTGCTGTTGTCCATTTCAATCTCACTTAGTTTCACAGTAATTGGGGATTACTTAAAAGTGAGTGTAGACTTTATTTTACCTACTGCTGATATTTCCTGTCACTTATAATTATAGCTGGTGCAAAGCTGTAACTAAGAACTATAAATTTGGAATATGCTGTATTGTATCGTAAGACGCCATGATGATTTGAAGGGTGAAATTTCCACTTCAATTGTCTTATTCAAGTACCCAGCTTTGACCATCATTTAAAGCGTGAGTTAAGCCCCCCCCCCTCTCATTCCTTCTGATTGTGCCATAATGAAATATGTGCACATTTACAGAAGCAAATGCACAATGCTGCTTACAGCTGTTGAGCTTTGCAATGATGCTGTGACTCAAACATTCAGTTTTATGATCTCGGTTTTCAAGCATGTTACTGGGCAAAATTCAGTACTGTCTGCTGCTCATGCTGTTGTGGATATACTCAGCTTATTGGGAGGTGCTGATGATCCAGAGTTTACATCAGTTTTTCATTTTTAACACAATGCCCATGGCACATATGACCTAATTCCCATCACTGGTTTGGATTTCGAAATGACCTGATTGTTCAGTGATATAATACACTTAACGTATTGGCTTAGGACCCTGCCTGCCCCAAGATTCAGCCAGTTTGGAATAGCTTGAATTACTGGTTCAGATTATCATTTCCGTCTTCAGCATAGTACATTTTTGCTTATTCGCCATTATCCTAAATTTAATTAAATTTGCATTGTGTATGTAGCTAGTTGACTAGTGTTGACATTCAACACAACATTAAGCATATTATTAAGATGCTAGTCATTTATCAGCAGCTTTGTTCCCAATGCATTTTTCCTTCATGCGTTCCTGTTCCCTGCGCTTGTTCCAGATATTAGGTTTCTTTTCCCCTCAACTGTTAATTGAGGAAGCAAAATAGTCTGGTTTTCCATATACTTGAATAATTTCGGCCGTAAAATCGGATAGTTGGAAGAACAAAGCACAAATGCTTAAAAATAACACTTCACAGTTTCTGTTGGATGGATAGATACAATTAGCGTGTATCATGATTTACAACATACATACCTGTGGTTTTGGAGCTTGATAAAATCAACACTAAATCAAATGGTGCGCTAATAAATTAGTGCTTGTTCAATTTCAATCATTTGTGTCATTTCATTGTATAGAGGGAAATGATTTTCATTAAAGTTGAGGCATTAGGTGAACTGAAGCAGGTCATTTTCAAATGTTAATGAAGGTAGTAATGGGAAATTTATATTTTGAAATTATGTAAGGAATTGACGTTGGAGGCCTGCTATTTAGAGCCCAGACTTGTTTCATTTGGATACAGGTTTCTGTTTGATTAAACTTAGATAATAAAATTTAGGTGGGAAACATTGGTGGTAACTTTTAAATTATTTGCCTTGTTTTAAAGGCTCTCTTTTACCTGGCCAATATTGTTAATCACCAATTGTTGATACAATTTAAAAACAGCATATCCTCAAAACATTTTTCAAAATTAATATTGAACTTGGAGTCTGATTCCTGAAGTCATGTTGGTGCAGTGACAGTGGACCTGTGTAGGTGGTTTAAGCATGCTTTGTAAATAAATACACAATATATAGAAAACTGCACTGAGGCTTAGTTGTAGCCAGTTTAATTATTTATGGTGGTTAGCAAATCGTTGACTAAAATGTACAAATTGCTCCTTTGCTTGTATTTTACATCCAGTATTATCAGAACATTAAGGAGCACACGTTCAAATCTTGTGCAATGTGCAGCCACATATGTAAACCTAAAGAAATTTCAAATTGTGAATTCAGATCCTTTTATGTAGTAGTACATCTTGATATGAGGAATTTTAAGATGTAGATGAAGATTTTAACTGCATTTGAAAATTATTTAATTTTCTTGGAATTCATATAGGCTAGTCTGGATCATCATGGGGCTTATTTTTTTAAGCAACATTGCAAAAATTGCAAGAAAACGAAAGTGAAACTTGCTTTGGATTTTCAATCTCCATAAATCTGTCACCCCATACCAATATCACGTTAGTGACCTATGTGAGTTGAACGGATGTCAGCTAAAAATCCACATTTCACCTGATATTCGCCAAATGAAAGTTTGATTCGGGAAGCATTCCATTAGTAAATCATACATAATGATTAATATTCAATCCACAGTGCCATCAGAGTATTCTAGCATGCTCGGATGTCTTTTTTTTCTGGAAAAAGTTGCGTGTGTGATTGGTTTGATTTTTTTGGTGGGGAGAGTAGGACAACTGGTTAGAATTGCACATTTGCTTGTGATGTGAGGCATTGGGTTTTTCATCTGTAGAGTATCATTCAGAATATATCAGTTTTCTGTGCAATGCAGGTATACATATTCAATGTTTTGATAAATTTCCATCTTTAAATAGAATTATCTTAAACATAATGGAAAGAAATAAGGTGTTGGCTTGGCTCACTTGGCTTCTGAGTGAGCTGTAAGGTTTGCATGCACATTTGGTCTCAACATTGACATGACAAAAATCTAAAGATGAGTGAAGATCCAAATTTGTTCTTTCCCATTATACCAGGCTTGAAGTTAGGTGGGCTACGATTGGCACACAAGAAAGAGATGGGTAAATTGGTGTTAGTAGCAAAATTTGGAATACCATTGATGATCCAAGTACGCGGCACTCGGGGATGCGTGTTCTGACCATGAAAGTTGTCAGTGCCTTAAGAACAGACATTAAATGCTAAAAGAATAAGATGGATGTCAATCACTTATCCAAAACAGAATTACAAAACTTTGGAAGATTGAGAGAAGTTTTGAATCAGTAACGAGTGCATTAAAAAGAATCGTTTTCATTGCCACGCGGTTAATAATATGTACCATTAAAAGAATCACATTGCACTGGTTGCTTTTTTCTTCTTCACTTCTATTATTTCTTTAAGGATATTAAATCTGGGAACAATTTTACATGTTTAGTAATGTAAAATGGCTGACGTTGCAAGCAATTACAAACTGGCAAATTATGTTAAATGTCTGACTTTCTATTTTCATAAGTTCAGAGGTGGATTTTTATTTTTTGCTTTTGGCCTTTCTGGAGTGATACTGACAGTTAACGTTGGGACTGCATTTACTGCAGTATCTCAACTGAAGAATGGCTGGCAACTTATTCCATGTCCCAACCAGTAAGTTGCTGATGATTGCAACTTTGAAGATCTGCTTTGAAGCAAAGTACGTGGAAACAAGCAGTAAAAGGCTTATGTACTCATGAATATGGGCGTCATTAAACTGTTCCGAGATTGAAAGATTCCTTTGAGTATTTGGCAACAACCAAATCCTGAAGTACAGCATTCTGGAACAGTTTTCACTTAAGTGCAAATCCTCCCGAGTTTGTATGTCATTGAAATTCTTTTTAAAAATTGCTTTATTCTATTAAATTTTCTGTTTTTTCCTAATATTTTGAGTTTTCCTATTGCTGCAGGCCCCAGTTTCAGAGAAGCTTCCAGTAATGTACCTCATGGATTCCATTGTGAAGAATGTTGGAGGAAGCTATATCACACTCTTTGCTCAAAACTTAGGTGTTACATTTTCTAGTGTTTTTGAAAAGGTACCTATAATTTTGTCTTTAGAATGTATGTGTATATATTTGCTTCTGTTTTGGTAACTAAATGTCATTGGACTTGCTGATGAAAGGTATGTATGCTTATGAAGTTGGAATGCATTAACATGTTAATCCCATATCCAGATTTACATTGGTACTCTTCAGCATTGATCTGCACTTAAAATGGCAGTGTTGGAAGGCAGGGAAAGGGGATTTTCCATTATTTAAAAAAAGATTATATGAAAGAATCTTCATAGAGATAGGCAAGCCCATCTGATTTTTTTTTGCTGCACACAAAACCACAAATGAACAAACATTATTACCAAGCTGATACGAAACGCTTCTTCCTTATTCATTTAAAACCTTTGACATTCAACTTAATAAATTCCAAAGTTATTTTCATAGCAATGTAATAAGCTTATTGCCATTAAACTGAGTTTGATTTTTGGAGTTATCGTTCCCCATTTTTTGGAGTGGCCCATTAATACAAGGCAGCAGCATGAATGAAGACTGGCCGAGCACCACAAGTTCCTTTGGATTTTCTTTACTAATGTTTGTTTTTCTAAAGAGAGGATATTTGTTAGCTCTGAAGAAGGGTCTCAACCCAAAATGTCACTGATTCCTTTTTTCCAGAGATGCTGCCTGACCCGTTAATTATTCTAGTTTTTTGTATATGTTAACTCTGGCTTGCTCTTCCATACTGCAGCAATCTGCCATTAATTTGTGTTTTTATAATTCATTACAAAATAATGTGACTTTTGTACTGTTGTTATGATTTATGAATGCACTCTGATTTGCAGTTATTTTTCATTCTTCAAGGCACAAGAATTTTATTCTCAGACAATGCAACCAGACACTTCCTATTTTAGGGCCACTGTCCATATTCATACACCCTGGTAGGTGGCAGTCCACTTTGAAACCCAATCTGCTGGTACAGAAACATAGCGAATTTACCATTTCCCACGAGCAAGTTATGATCTGAATGAGCTTTCCCTTTTCATGATGAATATTTTCATGTGCATATGACTAGGAACTAATGGTTTTTATTTCATGTCTCAACTAAATTTATTCTTGGTTCCAGAAGTAGGCCAATGGGTTGGTGTGGGTTATATTGGCAGATGCTCTTCTTTCACCAGACTGCTTTTCCAGCGAGGAGCTGATAAATCCAATTGACAAATTTGCTTCCATTTCATTAACATCAGATTCAGTGCTCGTGTCAGCAAAATCACATTTTGAAATTCTGTTTTTGAATGTTTGATACTAGACATGGATGGCTATACAAATAAAATACGTTTCAAATTGTTTTGTACTGTGCAATGTTGTTCCCAAAGCATTCTTTACATGACTAAAGGAAAGCTTGTAGTTTGCAATTTTTTTAATGTATTTTGTTCATTGTTTTTGCATGGTAACGAGTCAAAATCAATAAGGGTGACTATCCCTGCAATTAGTTACTTAGCTATACGGGGGGGGGGGGGGGGGGGGGGGAGAGAGAAGAGTTAATGAAATAGTTAATTGTTTTGACTCACCCAAAACAGCATGCTTTCAAAATAGTTTAATTGGATCATTCAACTGACAACATATTAGCTAAGTGAAGGAGTGCATAAGTGTCCCAGAATTAGCCTCCTTTAGAAAGGTGCCAAAACAAATCTCATTGCAATTTCTGCAACAGATAATCTTGTGATTTATTCTGTTTGGTATGTTTATAAGAATGTATAAAGGCATAACACTCATAAAGTTGGATAATTGTTTTGTTCTTAGGTGGATGAGAGCACTAGAAAAAGTTTGTTTAAATTGCGCTCTACATGGGATGATATGTTTCAACTGACGAAACTTTATGCCTTAGACGTCAAAGTCAACAAACTAGATCCTGCATGGCCTATTAAGCCTTTACCACCAAATGTGAACAGTTCAAGTATTCATGTAAATCCCAAGTTTTTAAATAGATCGGTAAGTGTTAAAGGAATCTCACCTCTATCATAAGGAAAGAATAACAGCATATGTTTCTCATCTGAGTTGGATTAACAAGCTTGGCAATATTAAACCATGAGAGTAAATAAAGAAAATTTGCAAAATGTTGTGGTGTTTCTCTTATTTTTGTCAGCATTTCTTCTTATACCAGTTTCCTTGGAGAATTGTAGAATATCCTGGCCGTAACTTGACTTTTTCCTTGCTCGTAGCTTGAAGAACCCAGCACCTCAAGTTCCACAGTTGCTCCTGTTAACTCAGCCAAACAAAACATTACTGAGTCACAGAAAAACGTAACACAGGAGCAAGAGCAGTTTATAAGACAACAACTGTTAGCAAAACAAAAGCAGTTACTTGAGTTACAGCAGAAGAAGTTGGAGCTGGAATTAGAACAGACAAAAGCACAGCTGGTAAGTTTACATACTAATCGCTAAATATTACATTTCAGTTTTGAATAGCTGAAAGGGCTGAAGTAAGGTGGAGATTAATTTTCCCAAACTATGGAATTTTAATTTTGATAATAAAAGTATTCTGGGGACCAGAATCTTAAAGCTTGATTTTCTTTAGCAGAAATGCATTTTGTTTGTTTGTTAACACTTACATTTGTCACAGAGCCATAAACCTGTGAGACGGATGACAGTCTTCACAACCATTTAAAAAACATTCAGAAAAGAATTCAGCACTTCTGTCTCATTCTTTTTAACTGGGAGTGTGCATTGCCAAATTCAGCATTACAATTTTCCAAATGCAATGACTGATTATGTCAGAAAAATCAAAATTTCTCATCTTGCATTTATTCGATCAGCTGTCCTTGGGGAATAGACAGAAAAAGCTGGAGTAAGTCTGCGGGACAGGCAGCATCTCTGGAGAGAAGGAATTGCTGACATTTTGGGTCAAGACCCATCAGACTAGTCGGGAAAGGAAAGAGATAAAGAACAATGAATGAAAGATATGCAAAAAAGATGTTAAAGGAATCAGGCCATTGTTTCAAGGAATATTCTAACGACCCCTAACATGGATGCATCAGCAGCACTTAGAAGTCAGATATAAGCAAGTCCATATAAATGTTATAAAGTAACAGTGCAATTTTAGCTAATTGTTCTGATAGAGCACTTGCTCAATGTGAGTAATGCCATGTACCGTGTTTACTGATCTTGCACATCAACTAAGATCCATTTTCTGATTTGTTAGGTAAAAATTATAAATTTAATAAATTAAATTAAAAATAACAAATTTATATCATGAATTGGTTTGCATCTCAGATGCATTGGGGAAAAACCTGGTTAACAAGCAAGGAGACTGATGAAAATAAGATTATGAATCTGGTTTGGCCAGAGGAATGATTTTCACTTGCCCTCATTCACTCGCATCCTCACTCCTGTGTAGGGATGTTGGGCAAATTCCCCCCCAAAAAATTGGTTGATAATTCCGACTAAAAGGGGTCATAAAGGAATGATTGTTTTTGCTCCGCTAAAGGTAGATTTTACAGAAATTGTCAAGAACTCAATAAAATAAGAGCAAAAGGTTAATAAGAAAGTTGCATGACGGCATTTAATACTCCCAATTTCCCAGAAACTAATTTGTTTATAGATTTGAAGGTTGATGCTTTCCTCAGTTGAAAATGCCAATAAAATTCTGGGTAATACATTGCTTTTTGCAAATATCTTCAATACAGCAAAGAGTATTTTTCAATCTAACATTATAAAAGATTTACATCTGACAGCAAAAATAAATGGTTAAATTTCTTATGAAACACGAGGGAATCCTCGAAGTATCTTGATAAATAACTGAGAATCTGCCCAGATCTGCAAATCTTGTGCTTCTCTTTCATTGAGACCTGTAAAGGTGATAACTCAAAAACATCAGGTTAAAGTACCTTATTCCCAAAGCTTTGATAGTTACAGCGTGGAAACAGGCCCTTTGACCCAACTTGCCGACACCGGCAAACATGTCCCATCTACACTAGTCCCACCTGCCTGCATTGGCCCATATCCCTCTAAACCTGTCCTATCCATCCATGTACCTGTCTAAATGTTGCGATAGTACCTACCTCAACTAGTTTCTCCAGCAGCTCATTCCATACACCCACCACCCTTTGTATGAAAAGGGTACCCCTTACACTTCTATTAAATCTTTTTCCCCTTACTTGAACCGATGTCCTCTGGTTCTTGATTCCTCCACTTTGCGTCGAACCGATTACTACTCGTCATTTTGAACACCCCTAATCCTCCTGCGCTCCGAGGATTAGAGTCCTAGCCTGCTCAACCTCTCCCTATAGCTCAGGCCCTTGAGTTCTGGTAACATCCACGTTAATTTCCCTTCCACCCGGTCTACCTGTGATGCCACTTTCAATCAACTGCACCTGTACTAGATCCCTCTGCTCTACAACATTCCACAGAGCCATACAGTTCACTGTGCAGGCCCTGCCCACGTTAGATATTCCAGAATGTAGCACCTAACATTTCTCTATTAAATTCCATCAACCATTTCTCAGCCCACCTGCCCAACTGATCAAGATCCTGAGCCAATTTTTGGCGACCATCCACTATCAACAACACCACCCACTTTTGTGTCATCTGTAAACTTGCTAACCAAGTTCTCATTTAAATCATTTATGTAGATGACAAAACAGTAATGGCCCAGCACTGAACCCTGAGGCACAACACTTGGTCACAGATCTATACATTCAAAATTTCAACATTAAAACTATAAAGTTGAAGGATATATTACTTGGGAAGTGTTGTTGGAGCAATTTAAAAGTGAAAGTGCCCAACAGAATGCAGTCAGAGCTACCTGGATTTGATCTTGACCTCCAATACTGTCTGTATGAGGTTTGCTTCTCTGGCCGCCTGGTGGTTTTCCTCTGAGGTTTCCTCCGATCCCCAAAACATGGATGTTGGTGGCTCCCCCTCGTACATTTTTTGGTGTATTTGGCGTGAATGTGGGGAGAATAAATTGGACTGGGAGAAGGATTTGTGTTAAAATTGGTACGATGGTACGTGGACTCAATGGGCCGATTTCCACGTTATATTCTCTGACCCTAATGCAACTAACAAACTTAAATAAGTAATTCAGGATCATCTGTGGGGAGGGAAAGTTATTATCTGAAATAGTGACCTTTCAATATATGCCAGATGTTGCAGTGGTAAAACTGGTTTGTCAAATGTCCTCTTTGTTCTCTATATGCTTCATTATATAACTGATAGATTTGGGCAATGGCTTCCTATTGCAGAAAGCTGTATGCAGATGCAGAAAGGCATTTTCTGACTGAAATCCCTATTGTCCCAGTGCACATTTTTATGAATCTGGGTGTGATGCCTTGCTGACAGTGAAACATTGAGAGAAAGAACAGATTTTTGGAATCAATGCTCAAACCTATGCTACAGTGGTTAGGGAAGACTCGCTGAAATTTTAAATCAAATGACATTCTGAAAAAATTAGGCCCAAAATATCCCATATTTTCTCTAAGGTATTGACTTGTTTTTCCAATTATAATTTACTGAATTACTTCCTATTTCAGAAGTTGAAAGTAACCTTTCTAATTGGGTGCTGGATACTTAAATGTGTTTGAGAAATTTAAAAGTTAATGCCATTCCAGAATTGAGTTGAAAGTCTCTTAATCCAATTACTTTTGTAATTGTACATATTTTTATTTCAGATTGCTTCCCTTGCTTCCCAGCATCCCATTCCTGATTCGATGGTAACTCTTGGACATTCCAAACAACATGTGCCAATTACAAAAGTTTCTCCCATGCTCTCATCAGGGGCAGGAAAGCCAACTCCAGCTGCAGTCAGACCCTTGCAACATGAATCCACTCAGCCAGAAAAATTTCAGGCAGCACATGCCAGTGATACCAAAGCATCAAATAGAGATCCTCGCATAAATAGGTTCAGTCAACAGACAAAAGATTCTGCTAAGAAGGAAGGGACATTGCAAACAATGAAACTGGACAAAACTGGAAGCAAGAAAATTAGCCCAGCTAAGGGATTCTTTGAGAAGACAGCAGTATCAAAAGCAGACAAAGATAAGGCCTGTGACAGATTGGTCCGAAAGGAGTCTAAAGTGTCAGAGGGAAAATCTAAAGTTGTTTCACCAGTGAAAAATAAGTCGTCTGTTAAAAATGCTAAAAAAGTGGACACGGAGAAAGTAAAAGTTGAAGTTGCAAAGAGAGATCCAAGGTTGCGAAAGTCTTCTCAAGATAAGGCTGATAGCAAAGTAGAATTAAAAGAAAGGAGAGCAAATACAGAAAAAAAGGTAGATGAAGATCAGAGTAAAGGAACTGAACGTAAGCCTTCAGTTACAAGAAACAGAACAAGCAGTGGCATACTGGGAAATGAAAAGGACAGCAAAGAGATTGAAAGAGATGTTAAATCTGGAGGATTTAATTTCAGATCCCATCCTAGATCATCAAGATCACAGTCCCCAAGATCACGATCACCAAAATCTCGGTCACCTATAGCACGTTCAAGACAACGAAGCAGACTGTCACCCAAAAGGAGACGTATAAGTGTTTCACCGCTTTCCAAAGAAAAGTCAGCCAAAAGACCCTTATCTGATGAGTATAAACAAAATATTAACTGGGAACCTCGAGATCTTAGAAAGAAACCAAACATCAAACCAGAAGCACGAGATTCAAGGAAGCCCAAGAGGGTGCGAGATGACAGAAGTCAGGAATCACAAGCGGCACGTCTTGAAAACAGAAGTTCTCCCAGAAACTCCCCTGAGCCAAAAGAGAATTTGGAAAACTGGCATGACCCTCCATCTGCCAAAAGATGGAAGTCTGGCTGGGAGGAAGCTAAAAGGTAAGCTGGGAATGCTCAGAACCAAATCACAAGGTTAATTTTAGTATACTTTGTTCCAAACAACAACACTGATATATATACACGCATGTCCACCGATCGGCACCAGTTCCAGAGCCTTTCTGGATTATCCGTTTCACTGGACCAACAGACCACGACCTCCAAGTGGGAGTCCAATGGTAGTGGCATGGTTATTACTGGCAGCCGTTATTGGCCCAAAAAGTTGGCCTCACAAGTCTGCTTTGGGAACAGATCGGCTGGGCCAGAGCTCCAGCCGGAGGGGGCAAGGGAGTAAATTTGACCCACAGCAATGGAAGTCGGCTATGGGGACGGATCTGCCTTTTCTGGCCAGGCTGAAGGTCCAGAACTCCAGCTGGAGTGGGCAAATTCGTTCCATCTGGCAGCACTGGTGTTCTAGACCCCTAGCTGCACGGGGCAGATTTGGCCAGCCAATCGACGCGGAGGACTCGCCGAGGTCAGGATCGACCTGCCTAGGCCTGCCATTTTCAGGGGGATTTCAAGCGTGCTCCTGGATTAAAACTGGTGCCGAACCACCAGTTGTTGGAAAGTCAGTTGTGGACCTGCGTTTGTGTGTATGTATATATATATATATATATACATATATAATATGTATAATATGTATATGTGTTATTTATTGATCTGCTCCTCAATATGCATAGTGTACTTAAATATCATGTACACTGGATTCCTTTTACCCCTCCTGCCCAAATGGAAGTTTTGCACATTTTGAGACATTTTAAGGCTTTATTTTGAGGTATGCACATTCTTAATATTTGACTGCCACTTGGCTATTCAAATCATAAATGTCACGTTTGTATTTTGTTCCTCCTGTCCTTGTGAAGTTGGGCATTATTAGCTTAGAATTGGTGCATCGTCACACGATTTGATAATTTATTTACAATGGTGGAAGAGAAGTACGTACCTCATGTAATTCCCATCAATTTTCATTTTTGTAGTGCCAAAGTGTAGAGCGTGGAAGGTAGACACAAAATGCTGGAATAACTCAGTGGGACGGGCAGCATCTCTGGAGAGAAGGAATGACAGGTCTACAGACTGATGTCAGGGGAGTGGGCGGGACAGAGATAAAATGTAGTCGGAGACTAAGTGGTGGGAGAAATGGAGAGAGGGAAAGCAAGGGCTGTTTGAAGTTAGAGAAGTCAATGTTCATACTGCTGGGGTGTAAGCTACCCAAGTGAAGAATGAGGTGCTGTACCTCCAATTTGCACTGGGCCTCACTCTGACAATGGAGGAGGCCCAGGACAGGAAGGTCAGATTGGGAATGTGAGGGGGAATTAAAGTGCTGAGCAACCGGGAGATCAGGTAGGTTAAAGCGGACTGAGCGAAGGTGTTAAGTGATACGATCGCCGAGTCTGCGCTTGGTCTCGCTGATGTACGGCACGGTAGCGCAGCGGTAGAGTTGCTGCTTTACAGCAAATGCAGCACCGGAGACTCAAGTTCGATCCTGACTACGGGTGCTGCACTGTAAGGAGTTTGTACGTTCTCCCCGTGACCTGCGTGGGTTTTCTCCGAGATCTTCGGTTTCCTCCCACACTCCAAAGACGTACAGGTATGTAGGTTAATTGGCTGGGTAAATGTAAAAATTGTCCCTAGTGGGTGTAGGATAGTGTTAATGTTACGGGGATCGCTGGGCGGCATGGACTTGGTGGGCCGAAAAGGCCTGTTTCCGGCTGTATATATATGATATGATATGAAGTTGACACATGGAACAGCGGATACAATAGATGAGGTTGAAGGAGGTGCAAATGAACATCTGTCTCACCGGAAACTGTCGGGGGGGGGGAGGGACAGGTGTTGCATCTCCTGCACACGGTATTGGAGGTAGGGTATTGACATGGATAGAGAACTGGTTGGCAGACAGGAAGCAGAGTAGGAATTAACGGGTCCTTTTCAGAATGGCAGGCAGTGACTGGTGGGGTGCCGCAAGGCTCAGTGTTGGGACCCCAGTTATTTACAATATTAATGATTTAGATAAATATGATATGGATAAATGTGAGATTATCCTCTTTGGTGGCTAGAACAAGGTGGCAGATTATTATCTGAATGCTGTCAGATTAGGAAAAGGGGAGGTGCAACAAGACCTGGGTGTCCTTGTGCAGCAGTCACTGAAAGTAAGCATGCAGGTACAGTGAAGAAAGCTGATGGCATGTTGGCCTTCATTGCGAGAGGATTTGAGTTTAGGAGCAAGGAGGTCCTTCTGCAGTTGTACAGAGCCCTGGTGAGACTGCACCTGGAGTATTGTGTGCAGTTTTGGTTTCCTAATTTGAGGAAGGACATTCTTGCTATTGAGGGAGTGCAGCTGAAGTTCACCTGGTTAATTCCCGGGATGGTGGGACTGACATATGATGAAAGAATGGGTTGACTGAGCGTATTCACTGGAATTTAGAAGGATTAGAGGGGGTCTTATAGAAACATGTAAAATTCTTAAGGGATTGGACAGGCTAGCTGCAGAAAAAATGTTCCCGATGTTCCAGAACCAGGGGTTACAGTTTAAGAATGCCATTTCGGACTGAGATGAGGAAAAACCCTTTCACCCAGGGAGTTGTGAATCTGTGGAATTCTCTGCCACAGAAGGCAGTGGAGGCCAATTCATTAGATGTTTTCAAGAGAGAGTTAGATTTAGCTCTTAGGGCTAAGCAGGAACGGGGTACTGATTTTGGATGATCTGCCGTGATCATATTGAATGGAGGTGCTGGCTCGAAGGGCCGAATGGCTGACTCCTGCACCTATTTTCTATGTTTCTATTACTTAGTGGTGATACAGGATTTGGGATTTGCTTTTATTTTACACAATAAGCCAAAATTCTACATATATAGCCAGGTTGTACAAAATACTAGACAATCTGATGCAAACAGACAAGGAAATAGGTACACAGCTGGGTATCCAAAACTTAACCTGTGTCCTTTTTATGAAATGTGCACAAGGGAAAGGGGGTTCAAAAACCTTGAGGGGCAGTGATTGGGTTCTCATTAGAGCCAATAAGTTATGCAAGATAATGTGGTTGGTAATGAAGACTAATAGTAATATTAAAATGCTTGCATTTTAGCTTGAAGCAAAAACAGGATACTCCAGCACATATGAAATATACAAACCAGAAGGAAGCCCATCCTGGAAATAAAGGAATTGTGTCTCCTCGAACACCACGACAGCAAAGAATGAGTGTTGATGCAAACTTGCAAATCCCCAAAGAATTGACGAATGCTAGCAAGAGAGATTTGTTGAAAAAAGTAGGTAGAAATATATTGCGTTAAATTGGTTTACCTCGCGTATTGGGTTTACTTTGTGTTTTCCTTCATCCAGCAATGATACTTTTTTTCCATGCTTATTAAGCATTTGGAGGGGTGGGGATGGGAGACAATTTGGCATTTTTCTGCTCTGACCCTGAAGTAAAAAGAGGATCTGCAGGAAAAGGTTAAAGGGTTGACTGTGAAGAATGGTTAGGATCACAAAATGAAAAATGAGTATCAAAGTTTATCCTGTGATGTCATCCTATCCCAGCACTTCCTTTCCCTGGTATAGCTGTCTTCAGGTTATTTGAGACAAAGGCAAGGGAATTATTGAACATTGCATAATACAACCTTTTTGCTCACAATATTTGTGCCGAACATGAAAAATTGGCCCACACATCTCCTTTAAACATTGCTCTTCTCACATTGAAACTATGCTCTCTAGTATTTGCCAGTTCCATTCTGGCAAATAGGTTCTGACTGTTTACCCGATGGAGGGGTGTCTTGTCTGTGCGATGGACTGGGCTGCATCTTTAACTACAACTGCAATTTTTTGAGGTCTTGAGCAGAGTTCTCAAATGAAGCTGTGATGCAACCCGACTGTTTTTATAGTGTATCTGTAAAACATCGTAGGAGTCATTGGAGACATATCGAATCACCTCAGGAAGTTGTGCCTTTGCTGTGACTTTTTGTCTGTCGCATCAATATGTTTACCACAACAGATTGTTAGTAATATTAATGCTAGGGAACGTGAAGTGCTCAACCATTTCCACTTGGGAATCAATGTGTTTGCCACGGCAGATTTTGAACCATTATCAATCTCTCAAAGCACTTCATGATGATGGATGTCAGAGCCACTGTACGCACACTTTCTTACTTTTCTTTGGTACTGGTAATGTAGTGATCTTTTGGAAACAGGTAGGGATCTCACTCAGAATCAAGCAGTGACATGTTAAAGATGTCTGAATACCTCTTCCAGGTGATCCACACACTTCTGAGTATGTGGCCAGGGACTCCATTGCCTTCTGTAGATTCACTCTCCATTTATGCCACACTAACCTTGGGTACAGATGTACCTAAGACTGGTGGGGCATGTGGCTCCTGGGGAGCAGATTCACAATAATTTCACTTTCAACAGCAGGTTCTTTGAGTTGAAATGCTGCTACACTGAAGGGAGCAAGACAATTTCCAATGTCGATCTTTTGCATTCCTTTTTGCTAATGCCTGTTAATATAGTATGCAAATATTACAGTCACCCTGGGCTTTTCCCCATCATGGATTGAGACCTGGGGATCTGTAAATGATTTGGATGGCTGAACGAGAAGCACATTCAAAACTTTGGCTGTTCGGAATGTTATCAGGAAGCTTGCAAATAAAGCTAGTGCAAATTCAGAAGCTGCTTCCCCACAAAGGGGAGCAGATTCACAATTTCTAACTAGATTTTTATTAAGGAAGGGTAAAATACAGATCAAACTTTAATTGAATAGGACTGGCTCAAAAGTTTGAATTTTCAATAGCAACAATGAATCTCTAATCCCTTTTGTACTTGTGCCTTTTACTAAGAGTATACAACCATAGTGGTCACTTTCAACTCTTCTCTTCCTGAATGGTTGAACAACTTCAATGGGTTGAAGAGGCTAGAAAAAAGTCTCTTAAATTTGAGATTGGGTTTTTGAATTTATTTATTTGATCGGTGGCCTTGATTTTTAATTAATCTGATATTGCATGTATTCATTTACATTGTGATGGCTTGGTACAGGTTCAACCGCTATTTTCCTTCCTATGATTAAATGTTTTAAATGTTAAATACTGTTCATTTTTTTCATCTAATCGAGTTTGTTATCGGTTTTAGGCAAATCAACGACTAGCGGCTGCAGAAATAAGTTACGATGAGTTTTTGGTTGTTGCTCATCAAATCAATCAATTGTTCCAATACCAAGAGGAAAAGAATAGGTCTGGTGATTGGCAAGCACCCCACGTTTCTCCCAGGAGTTTCAAAACTGAACTAAAGGGAGATTCTCCAACTAGAACCCAAGGTAAAGGCACATCTTTATCTGAAGCAGAACTGAGCTACCTTGAGCATATGTCTAAATTAAAAAGAACCAGGGTTCAATCGGAACAATCGTTTGATACAGAACTTCGCTGGAAAGCAAGAGAGAGTCATAAGAAGGATATATCTGGCTATCTTGGTATAAGAGAAGGTGATCATGGAAACAAATCCCCAAATCTGAGCGGTAGCAGGCATGACGCGAGAGGTTCTTTTCAGGAAAGGAAACTTGGAGAAAAAAGAGAGGCAGGTGAGAGTGGGCATCACAGTGAAGGAAGGCATTCAGAAAGAAGAAAATCTTGTGATAAAACTGCGAGACATTCTCCTGTTGGTGATAATAGACAGTTGCATGACAAACATTGTGATCGTGTGTCCCCAGCACATCAGCATACGAGTCCTATAGTAGATGAGCGAAACCAAAGTAACACGCGTGATAGCAAAAAACACATAGACGAAGCATTGGCAACTAAAAGAAGTTCACCAATTCCTGAAGATCGATACAAAACAGATTCTAATCATGGAATGAGACAACCAGAGCTGACAAGAAGTGAACATAAAGATCAGCGGCAAGGGGCACGTCAATCTGAAAAAGATCTCAAAGAATTTGGTCCAAGAGAGAGATCAGGTAAATTCAGAAGAGTAATTGATAATTCATGGTTATATTTCTTTGTTGCCTTGTCCCAATTTACTGTGATTTACTGTTTTTAATTGGATTCAAAATAATTCAATATTTGTTTTTACCAGACGCAAAAAGAGAAGAGCCAAGACAGCGTGACCGTCGTTCAGAAGAAAGATCGGCTTATGATGCACCGCAGAGGGGTGCTGGCCTAGTTGAAAGTTCACGTCTGAGATCCGGTGACGTTTCACAGAGATTAAGTGACAGATCACTGCCAGGAAAATCTGGATCGGTAAAGAATGTGGATAAAATAAGAACTGATGAAACCATTGAACCAGAAAGGGCATGGGTTCTTGGTCAGGATGGATCTCCAAGCTGTGATTTGCATATTACTGGATCTAGGGTGAGATTGCCGGATCTCCCTGAGCCACTTGTCCAGCCTATTAATGATGGCCCTGAGCAGTCTGGTCATTGGATTGAAGGTATTCCAGGTCAACCAAGTAAACACTTTGAAAGTCTTGGGCAGTCTGGAGCATGTTTTGATGGTCCACACAGAGGGCACCCTGCTGCATGCTTTGATTCTCCAGGCAACCTGCGTGTAGGACAGCCCTGTGTGCGATTTGAAGGTCCAGATGGCCCATGTTCTGGGCTGCGTTTTGAGAATTTGCACTCAAGGCAACTTGGGCCACATTTCGATGGCCCTCGCCTGGTACAGTCTGGACTACGTTTTGATGGACCTCGCCTTGGGCATCTTGGCCCACGCTTTGATGGCCCACACCTCGGTCAGCCTGGAGTGCGTTTTAATGGTCCCCATCTCGGGCAGCCTGGGGCACGGTTTGACACTGCTGGTGGTCCACAGCCTGGAGTGCACTTCGAGGGTCCACAGCCTGCTACCCGCATTGATGGTTCGCATCCTGGGCCCTTTGACAGTCCTGGTGGTCACCCAGGCCAGCCAAGCTCGCGTTTTGGGCAGCCCTCAGGACAGCCAGGTGCACAATTGGACAATCCTGGAGCTCATCTAGGACACCCTCGCTTTGATCCACATCCTGGGCAACCTGGCATGCCTTTCGACGTCCCACATCCACGGCAGTCCTGCATCCGTTTTGATAAACCTGATGGTCTTGTAGGACATCCCCATTTGCGTTTTGATGGTCCACTGTCTGGGCAACCCAATATGCGCATTGATTGTCCAGGATCACGTCTAGGGCAGCCTGTTACCCGCTTTGATGGTCCACGACAACTTGGTGCACATTTTGATGGTCCTGGTGGTCGTGCAGCACAGTGTGGTGTGCGCTTTGATGCCCCACAAATGGGACAGCCTGGTGCACACTTCGATGGAGCAGGCAGTCATCCAGGCCAATCTGCTATTCGTTTTGATGGTCCTGCAGGAACCCGTTTTGACATTATTGGTGCCCAGCCAGGTGCATATTTTGAAAGTTCCCGTGGGCCACAATTTGGTGGGGCTCCAGGGCATCCTGATCCCAGATGCAGTGTCACTGGTCATTTATTTAATAATCATCCTCAAAGCTCGCAATATCAGTCAAGAGGATTTGATGGTCAACCTGGACCCAGATTTAATATGCCTCAAGGATCTCAATTTAATGAATCTGCTGTACCTGGAGCCTCAACTTTGGCCAATCCAACCTATGTGCCAACAGCTGGTCCTTGCTTTGATGGCCAGACACCAATGTCTCGATTGGCAGGACCACATAATAACGACCAATATGATCCGGCGTGTGGAACATTTTATAACAGTAACCTTTCATCATCACCTGAACACCTGTCTCGTCAACTACAGACTGTAAGTACCTTCAAATTACTATTTTTTAATCTCCAGTGGTTTGGATATGGATTTGTAAGTGTAATACTGGTCTTGGAGCTCAGAAGGTCCCCACAACAATCGCATATAACTATAAGGTTAGGTTTGAGCTGGTATAGATTTGAGGCGACTGCACTTTATGCAGCATTTATTATGGACATCAGGTGATAATGGTGGAGCTTGACATAAATGGTTTAGATTTATTATTGCCACATACCGATCCATAAATGCAATCTGGTCAAATTTAAGTAAAGGTTCTGCAGAGTTGAAGCAGAATGCTGAATTAAATATTTATCCTGGCATTTGAGCCCCATCAGGTTAGGAGATGAGGCTCAAATATTGAAGCAGAAGAGAAACTTTGTTAAGAGAGACTGCAGATGCTGGAACCTTATGCAAAACACAAACTGTTGGAACTCAGCACATTAGGCAGTAGCTGTGGACTGAAATGGACACATTTTGAGTAGTGACCATTCTACCTGAATCTGCCTGAAGAAAGGTCATGACCCCGAAGAGAGCTGCAATGTGTGTACATTTCCCTGCAGTGACCAGCTAGGTACTCTAGCAGTTTGTTTTTAACTTCATGTTCGGCATTTTATGATGCCGTGTACATTTGTACAATCTGCTTGTTTTCATCTCTTGCATTCCTTTATTTTGTAGGTTAATGCCCTGGCTGGTTTTCCCCGCAATCACATTTCTTTTGGTCAAGGGCAACAGTATCTGCCATCTCAATCTTCTGTTCCTGTTACACAGATTCAGCAAGGTAAAACATTTCTGCCAATACATTTAACTGCTTTTTCATTTTTCCTTTCTGTTTAATGATATCAAGTTTCTGCCAAGTCTTGTATCTTGCTTTGCAAGCAACCAACCTTAATCTCTTAACACAATAATTCAAGTGCATGAGGAAAAAGTTATGTTATCTGCAACTTTGAATTTGCGTTGAGGTAACAGATTGTAGTGCTTGAATCTTACGTTCTGGAGGAACTCTGCAGGTCAGGCAGCATTTGGGGGAGGGCGGTGAGAGAATGGAATGATGTTTTGGGTTAAAGACCTTCAGACTGGGGGATGCACTTTCATATACCCTGTTCTATCGATATGTTGAGGCATAGAGGAAGGAACCTGTTTGACCTCCATTCAAAGAAGTAACCATTCTGGTTAAGGGATAGAGACGTAGGTGTCTGAATCTTACAATAGAAGAGCTAATGTTCTGCAAAAGAATGTCTTGAGATCTAAGTCGTCTGGAAGTTAAATTGATATCTAGTTTGATGGGGAAAAAACTTGCATTTTAAGTTGCATTACACTGATCTGTTTTCTGTGAAACTGCAATTAACTTGTATTTGAAATGGCCAGCAACCTTTGGTATAATATTCATGCAGGTTAATAGCAACTTTTTGGACTTTATCACCATTAGATCAACATAACAGCACTTATATATTTGAGGCTATACTGTTAGAGTCATAATTTATTTCAATATATAATTGTATTATTAAATCGTAGGATCATCCTTTGCACCTTTGGATAATCATTTGGGGCAGCTGGATGTGAATGAGCTGTTTTCAAAGCTGATTTCAACAGGAATTCTGAAGTCAACTGTGGATTCCACCCCAACACGTGAGTTATTATAAAATTATTTTCACCTTCAAATCTGAAATAACGTGAGTTATAAAGGAATGGTGTTGTGGGCTTTTGGATGAATTTGGAGTCTGATGTGTTTCCAGAAGATGAATCCCAGGCTTCCACTACAGTTGAAGATGATGAGGAAGAAGAAAATGAGGAAAACATTCCAGATCTTACCAACTTTAAGATTGAGGAACTAAAGCAGTAAGCAATTTCTACTTAATTACCGACTATGATTTCAACTTTCTTAATTTTTGCTCAATCCAGTTTCTGTTGATCAGCAGAAACCTAATCAAAATGCAGACCAGTTTCACCATCATAGTTATCATTGATTCCTGTAAATGAACATTATTTTTTGTTCTCACTCATTTGGTCACTGGGCGTTTTGAAAAGGAAATAAGGAATTCTAAGATAACCAAAATAATGTTTGATTGAATACTCCATGCAGACTTGCACCTGAGGTAAGGACAAAATCCAGATCTCTAGCACAGTGAGATACCAGCTCAACTAGCTACATCACTGCCACCCGAGAAGTAAAATCAGAAGCAGTGGACATCCAAAGAAACAATGACACTTTATAGGATATAAAAAGGCCAATGGAATATAGGGAAATCTCGAGCTTGGCTGCAGTCATGTGAAGTTATGGGAGGGTATTTTAATGTATGACAGCATGGGATTCACTGAAATGATTTCTGGTCTCCCAGGTGTTGAATCATTTGGAGAAATCTGGCCAAACAAGATTGTTATTCCCTGAATTTGGGAAGGCCCTAATTGAGAAACCCAACACATGGCGAACCAAAAAAATGAACAGAACGTCTATGACTGGAGGCTGACCTTTTTTCAGTTGTGAAATTAAGTGATCACAGTTTGGACTCTTCCACAAAACAGTACATGATTTAATTTCAACTGTTGACATTAAATTCAAGTTTAATTAACCAAATGAATTAAAAGTACATGGAGCCTATGTGGTTTTATTGAGCTACGAGGTCAACCATGATATTAAATAGCAACAGAACATCACTGGATTCAGGGACAATTTCTTCCCAGCTGTAATCAGACAACTGGATCATCCTACTACAACCAGAGAGCAGTGCTGAACTACTATCTACCTCTGATGCCCCTCAGACTATTCTTGATCGGACTTTGAATTGATTGTAATCATGTATTGTCTTTCTGCTGACTGGTTAGCACACAACAAAAAGCTTTTCACTGTACCTCAGTACACGTGACAATAAACTAAAGTAACTAAACTAAACTTGAAAGGATAACAAACAGTATTTTTATACTTCTGATTTAAGCTGCGCTGTTGTAAATCAAGTTTTGCCTTAAGGAATCCTTTCAGATATTTTCCCAAATCAATAAGTAGCAAATAAATGAAAATATGGTACATTATTGACTGAATCTACTCAGATATGTTGCACGGAGGTAATCCGCAGACTTCCTACAGTTGAAGACGATGAGGGAGAAAATGAATTAAAATTAATATGAATTTGGCCAAGGTACTGTTAAAATCAAGATTGCAATTAGACTTTCAAAAAATTAATTGACATTTGTAATCAACGAACATTCCTCTGGCCTTCTGACAGAGGAAGGTATTTGACGAAGCAGCTGTAGATGGTTGGAACTAGGTTCCTAGAGGAACTTGATTATTCTAAGGGGTCTGATGGAAGGATTTGGGTATAATTGCAGTAATTTTCTCTCTTCCTACACCACCCTCAAACATTTTGTTGACATTTTGAGCTAAAGTAATAAATTGCTAATTAATCACTAATTTGAATAAACAAAGATTTCATTAACCAACATGCAAAGTATTTTTAACGGTTTGCGAGGTAGTTATTGTTTCCTTTACTTCAACAAGGTAGCAAATCTAATGCACCTCTTGTAATTAAACGGTTAAGGAGATAAATTGAGTGGTTTTGTAGTGGATGTTACTGAGCAGTCGGGGTAAACGTCCTAGCTTTTGTTTTGGCAGCCTTTGGAAACAGTAATATATAGGACTTTGCTCCCTTGATTCAGGAGGGCATTAACAAACACAATGTTTAAAAACATTCTGGTCTTTTTACGTGTATAGCACATGCACACATTTACAATCTTCTTGTACAAAAGTGTTTGTTTGTTAAATTGAATTAGCTGAATATAATTTAACTAACGCAACTCTAAGACCAGAATCCTGTGGATTACTTCGGGATCTACTTTAGTAGGAGCATCCTGAATTCTAGCTGTGAGAGTTAAAAGTATTGGGATAGAAAGTAGCTGCCTAATTTGCCCATTTGAGATAGAAGCCATTAGTGAATTTTAAAGAAAGGTCCACGTTCTTTTAAAAAAAATGCTTTAAATCTGTGAGCCAAGTTTAAACAATATTGGAATTGCAAAACGTTTGTGGGTATAGTGAAGAGTTTAACATGGTATACAGCATATAAAATAATATAGTGTTTTGTGTCTATCAATATTGGTGAAATATTTTTTTAACTCCATTTAGAAGATGTTTATTATATCACTCTTAATTTTCTTCCTAAAATAGGAGATATGATGGTGTTATCAATCGCCTGTACACAGGCATTCAGTGCTATTCTTGTGGAATGCGATTCACAGCATCGCAAACTGATGTTTATGCAGACCATTTGGACTGGCATTACCGAATGAACAGAATGGAAAAGGACATAACTAAGAAAATAACTTACAGAAAGTGGTACTACAGTTTAACGGTATGTTCCTTAAATTAACAAAATGTTTACAGCATTCAAGATTTTTGTATTAGTAGTTTTGCTCGTGTATTGTGGTAATGGGGATACCTGGACATAGAGCAAAGAGGTTATAAAAATAGATATAAATTTGATGGTAGATAAGCTGCACAAAATATAAACATTATGATGAGAATTGCTTGGAAATTCCAGGAGGTAATGGGGGCAGGTTCATTGCCTGTCTTGTAACGAGAAATGGGGGCTTTGAGATTGGTTGTCGTTATTTGAAACTTTTCTGGCGCACCTGCAGGACTGGATAGAATATGAAGAAATTGCTGACCTGGAAGAACGTGCTAAAAGTCAATTCTTTGAGAAGGTCCATGAAGAGGTTGTGCAAAGAACGCAAGAAGCTGCAAAGGAAAAGGAATTTCAAAGTGTACCTGCTGGACCTGCAGGAGTGCATGAGGTAGGGTTGGTACTGAAATACATAAGATTAAAACATGACTATCAAATTTTTGATCACTTGAATTTGTATGAATGACATGCTATATTTGCAAATGTTTTCAGTTGGGGTCATAGGCATCCCTGATAACAGTAACTGAATTAAAATGCAAAAGAAAAGTGAGCTTAAAA
Organism: Rhinoraja longicauda; assembly: GCF_053455715.1. Taxonomy (NCBI): domain Eukaryota; kingdom Metazoa; phylum Chordata; class Chondrichthyes; order Rajiformes; family Arhynchobatidae; genus Rhinoraja; species Rhinoraja longicauda. Next base: position 57,047,448 of record NC_135959.1, read on the forward strand.
ATGATGACTACAATGCCCATTGATTTCTGCAGTTTTTGGATCTGTTGCTTGACTTGAAGAACTGCATAAATTTATAGTTGTCAGTCAAATGTGCTGCCCTAAAATGGCGTCAGTTAAGTTGACATTTTGGTTATTCAGAAACTTGCTGAAATATTTAACTTAGCTGAAGCAAGCCAGGTAAAATTAATTTGCCTCTGTCTTTTCAAAAGGATTCCGCCAATTGACTATCAGCAATTTTGCATCCTTCAGTAGTGTGTCTTTATTCTGGAAATGTATATACAGTTCTGATGATTATCAGAAACTACTCGTATTACTTCAAATTAAAGCTGACCCATTTAACGGTACATAAGTGTGCTGTATCGCTATATATCTGGACGTGCTTGAGGTCAAGTATAATATAAGTTGTCTGCCAAATATTTTATAATGAAACCAAAGAATAGGTGCACTTTGGAATAATGGATTGTATTTATTTTCTTTGCCTGTCTTGCTTTACTGCCTTGTTGAAAGCATGGTGTTTTGGAAGCCTGTCTCCTTTGATAGCCTGTGACGAGAGACTAAGACAAGTGTTAATTTTTATATGCACCAGAATAATTAAATTCTTTTAATTAAAGCTGCAGCTTTACATGCACTTTATATCCAACTACACAACAAAAAATACACGTTAAAATATCTATTATGCCAGGTAAACCAGACCATAATAGTGCAAGCCAAATTTGCAGATGGCACCAAAATATTTGGTATAGTGGGCAGTGAGGAAGGATATCCAAGTTTACAGCAGGAGATAGATCAATTAAGAAGCTGGACAATTTGACAATTGTTCATCCTTTCAATGGGAGGGTGCCCAATTGTAGTTCTAATATAGACCATTTCAAGTGAGAAAACTTGCAACAGAACGACTTCGGTCCGCTGTATTTGGTCATTGGAGTTGCGCTTTCATGACTTGCATCGTTTCGTGTCATCTTGGTGTTAATGATTTTTTTTAAATTTGGTAGGTCTGTGAAATTTGTCAAGAGGCTTTTGAGCAGTATTGGGATGAAGATGAAGAAGAGTGGCATCTGAAAAATGCACTTCGTGTGGATAATACAGTAAGCTGGAAAGATAAATGGACAGATAATGTTATATCAGCAACTGTTTTAAAAGATAATGAATGACTTTTGTGCATGTAACTCGCAATGTAAAATGATTTGTATGTGATATGATGCGTACTTTTCCTGCAAGGTAATCTTTTAAAAGTTTAGGATAAAACAAACATGCAATATGCAAATGAACACTAGAATTGATTTGTTAATGACTATTTGGTGGAACCTTTACGCTATCAGTGGCAGAATTATTCCAACCCATTTATAAAATATAATTTTGAATATTAATGTCTATGATGCCTGCAGAAGCCAGATTTATTTTTACAGATTATGTGGAATTTTATATCCATGTCACATTATTAAGTTACTCGAGCAGTTAAAAAAAATCAAAATTCCAGTGTTTGCAGTCTCATGTCTAACATTATTATTTGAAATATGATCTAATATTTATCTTTCTTTTTAGACATATCATCCAGCATGTTATGAAGATTATAAAAATGTGAGTATGAAGTTTTCTTTCATGCTGAAATATTCAAGTCCAGGGTAACCGTAGTGCCTTACTGATAGGATGTGCTATTTTTTAAATTCCTCTTGGGCTGTTGTATGTTAATTTAAAATTATATTTTAATTTTTAATACTAAATTCAGCTGCAGTAAATTTTAGCATTGCTTTACTGTCCTGCTGCCATCACAACAACCTGGAGCTCAATGCTCTTAAGACAGTGGAATTGATTGTAGACTTTAGGAGAGCTCCCCCTCCCCGCACTCACCATCAACAACACCACAGTCACATCTGTGGAGTCATTTAAGTTCCCTGGAACCATCATCTCCAGGGACCTTAAATGGGAGGCAACCATCGACTCCACAGTCAAAAAGGCCCAATAAAGGATGTACTTCCTGCGGCAACTGAGGAAACACAATCTGCCACAGGCAATGGTGGTCCAGTTTTATACTGCCATCATAGTCTGTCCTCACCTCCCCATCATGGTCTGGATTGGCTCAGCCACCAAGCATGACATCTGGAGGCTGCAGTGCATCGTTTGATCAGTCGAGAAGGTTGTTGGCTGCTACCTTCCGCCCCCCCCCCCCCCCCAATCGATGAACTGTACACTGCAAGGGCCAGGAAGCGAGCGGGTAAGATCATCTCTGACCCCTCTCACCCTGGCCACAAACTCTTTGAAGCACTTCCCTCTGGAAGGCGACTCCGGACTTTCAAAGCCGCCACAGCCAGACATAAAAACAGCTTTTTTCCATGAGCAGTAGCTCTACTCAACAACGAAAAGTCTGTAGCCTTCTTTTGCTCTGGTATTTTATTTCATTCTTCACATGTTTAAATTATAATGTTTTATTCTTAATTGTTTACTGTATATCGTGTTGTTACTTGCAAGCAAAGCACGAAGGCAAATTCTTTGTATGTATACATACTTGGCTAATAAAATGAATTCAATTCACTGCATTTTTCCCTTTTTTTCCCAGGCTTCATTTACAGATTCAACTCCATCTCCAAGTGATGCTCCTTTGGAAAATCCATTACATTCAGTTATTAAACAGGAACAATTGGATGTTTGTGGCAAGGCTTCTGATCTTGCCAACAGCTGTAAAAGTACTGAGAGTGATTCCAGCAGTGTGTTAACGGACATTAAAACTGAAAAAGATACTGCAACTGTGAAAATGGATACGGTCTAAGTCTTTTATGAAGTGATTTTTCTTTTCACTTAACAGACTTTAGCAAAGGAAGAAAATTGGTTGGATTTGATGTATCCTTTCATATGAGGGTGACTATTTTACAACACTGAAGTGACACTACCTCTTGTTATGTTTTAAATCATTGGGAAACATGCAAAGCAGCAATAGTACATTCTACCTTCAAGGAACGTCAAATTTGAACCCCCTATTTGTTTTATATTTTATTTGAGACGGGGATCTCAGTTGAAGTTAAATATTGAATACATTTTGGTATTTGTATGTTCAACTGCATGTGCAGTTCAGGTGTGCATTACTGTGTGAGTGCTGCAGATGTGTGAATGCACTTGTGGAATGAAAATGTTGCTTTTTTGTAAGAATGTAAATTCTAAAAAAAATAAAATATTTTTGAAATGTTTTGTGTACAGTTGAGGCAGTGTTTAAGTTAAGTTTTAAATATTTATGGTGCAATGAAAATGAATACATTGGTTTGTTTAGGAAATCTGTTAAATTTGCAGGATCTGAACTATTGAGAAAATAGAAATAAAACTATTGATATTTACCCGATGTAAGTTATTTTGTTTTTTCTTGTGGGCTGCATTACCAATTGTTTTTGATAAATTAATCAATCTTAAAATTCTATGCACCTGGAAATGAACAATGCAGTGTTAAACCATTAGAGTTAATCTTGTATGTACTAAACTAAATAAACCACCTGCACACAATATTTCTGTTTTTATTTCTGTAAATCAATATGAACAAAATACCCAATTGGAAAATAGTAAGTTTGATGATCTATTGATCAATTTGGAAACCATATATACTACTTCTCTAATTGGTCACATGTATAACATTTGCCCACACTACAATTTAATTGTGGTACTCACTAAATGCAAATGTTTTAAATTAGCATTCTTTCAGAAAGTTAAATTCACGTGGCATGGAAGCAGGAGAAGGCTTTAATGGCTCTCAAACATGTGATCAATAGACAATAGGTGCAGGAGTAGGCCATTCAGCCCTTCGAGCCAGCACCGCCATTCAATGCGATCATGGCTGATCACTCTCAATCAGTACCCCGTTCCTGCCTTCTCCCCATACCCCCTCACTCCGCTATCCTTAAGAGCTCTATCCAGCTCTCTCTTGAAAGCATCCAACGAACTGGCCTCCACTGCCTTCTGAGGCAGAGAATTCCACACCTTCACCACTCTGACTGAAAAAGTTCTTCCTCATCTCCGTTCTAAATGGCCTACCCCTTATTCTTAAACTGGCCCCTTGTTCTGGACTCCCCCAACATTGGGAACATGTTTCCTGCCTCATGTGTCCAATCCCCTAATTATCTTATGTTTCAATAAGATCTCTGACTCTAATCTTTATTTCTGAAATATTTTAATGGTGATTAATCTATAATTTAAATCAAAGTGAGTTCAATGTTTGTGGGTATCCCATACTTCTATCAGCCTTTGAGTAAAATATTTACCGTCTTATAAATGATGTAAACTCCCGTGCCCTAGATTCTTCTAAAAGTTTCTAGATTCTACTAAAAGTTTGTTTACTCAGATGCCTGACATCAAAAAAATCTCAGCTTTTAATCTTGTATATACAAGATGCATTAACATTTTTTCTCTCCCTTGGTACCATTCTGGTTAATTTACTGTACTTGTGCAAGTATAGTTTAAGATGTAGTTTCTAATACATGTAGTCTGAAGTATAGAGTGGAGAAACAGCATATAGCCTCGAGGTGCTCCTGTGCTAATGGTCAATGAGGAGAAAGTGTTGCCAATTCGTACATTGAGATCTGCCAACAAGGAAGTTGTGGATCCAATTGTAGGAATGAGCAGACACCCAGTTCCCTGAGTTTAATGATAAGCTTAGAGACGTTGATGGTATTGAATGACAAGCTCTGGACGACAAACAGCCTGACCTGTGTTCCTGTCTGTAGTCCAGTGGAGAGGAGATGATTATTGTGATGATATGTGAATTGGAATGGGTCTCGATCCTTTCAAAGGCTGGAGTTGATGTGTCAACCATCCTCTTGAAGCACCTCAACACAATGGTCAGTAGTCTTTGAGCCATGTCACCTTGCTCTTGGGCACTGGCATGGATGTTTGAAAAGTAGTGGAGACCTTGGACAGTTGCAGTGAGAGGTTGAAAATAACCATGACATTTGGTTTGCACGAACTTGGCCAGATACACCATCAGGCACAGATGCTTTTAGAGTTCACCCTCAAGAAGGCTAAGATCTTGGGGGCAGTGGGGGTTTGTGAAAGTACATTGTTCTCCCTTTCAAAGTGACCATAGAAAACATTGTATAGGAAAAAACTGCAGATGCTGGTATAAATCGACGGTAGACAAAAAATGCTGGAGTTACTCAGCGGGCCAGGCAGCATCTGGAGTGAAGGAATGGGTGACGTTTTGGGTTGAGACCCTTTAGACTGATGTCAGGTGAGGGGTGGGACAAAGATAGGATTTAGTAGGAGACAGGAAGATTAGAGGGAGAACTGGGGAGGGGATAGAGAGGGAAAGAGGAACTCTGAAGTTAGAGGTCAATATTCATACCGCTGGGGTGCCCAAGCGAAATATGAAATGCTGTTCCTCCAATTTGGCTCGGGCAATGGACAATGACAATGGAGGAGGCCCAGGTCAGATTGGGAATGGGAGGGGGAGTTGAAGTGCTGAGCCACCGAGGGATCAGGTTGGTTAAGGTGGACTGAGCGGAGGTGGTGAGCGAAACGATCGCTGGGTCTCGCTGATGTAGAGAAGTTGACATCTGGAGCAGCGGATACAATAGATGAGGTTGGAGGAGGTGCAGGTGAACCTCTGCCTCACCTGGAAAGAATTTGGGTCCTTGGAGTCGAGGGGGGAGGTAAAGGAACAGGTGTTGCATCTCCTATGGTTGCAGGGGAAAGTACCTGGGCAGGGGGTGGTTTGGGTGGCAAGGGACAAGTGGACTTATGGAGTCATGAAGTGCCATTTAAAAAAGTATTGTAACATGGCAGGCATTCATCACAAAGGCTACCTTTTGTTCCAAGACTTATCAAATCTACAATATCTCAAGAGTCACACTTAGCTATATAAATACAGGCAGTTGCAGGTTTAGTAAAGGTTAAATTCCAGAGAAGACGTAAACGGATTCCTCCAAATGAACGTCTGTTTCCTGTAGTAATCTATCGTATCACAATTATTTCATTGAATAATCACCCTGAAACTGCCCATAATTAAACAAATGGGATACATATTGTATCCAGTCATTAATGAAAACTGATATTACTACCATGGAAACTGCTTTAAGTTTCATGTCTGAAGAAGGATCCCTACTTGAAACGCTGCTAATCCATGTTTTCCAGAGGCGCCGCCTGACCCACTGAGTTACTTCAGCACCTAGGGGGACCTCGTATTGGTATACAAGATTGTTAGAGGTATAGATAAAGTGGACAGCAAGAAACATTTTCCCCACAGCAGAGGTATCTAAAACCAGAAAGCATAGGTTTACTGGAGAAGATTTCTTGAGAATATCTGAAGAGGATTTTTTTACTCTTGGTTCCAGTCAAGGCAAGTTAAGATTATTGTCATACACAAGTACAGTGATGTACAAGTACAAAGAAAAATCATGCCTGCTGCAGCACCAGACACAGACTCAAACACAAAAACAAATTATACATAAATTACATACTTCTAAAAGAAAGATTGAGAATAAACAAGACAGTGCAAAAACATAATTAGAAAAAAATCTATTGTAGTGCAAGTGTTCCATTGTTGAGGTAGGTTTAAAGATGTGCATGTTGGTTCAAGAACCTGATGGCTGTGGTAAAGTAGATGGTTTCATTATGGGACTTCAGGCTTCTGCAACTCCTTCCTGATGACAAAAGTGAGAAGAGGGCAAGGCTTCTCACAAAAGTGAGAAGAGGATGGGGATCCTTGATAGATGCTGCCTTCTTGAGACAGTGGCTCGTGTGGATTTTTTTCGATGGAGGAAAGTGTTGTGCTGCGATAGACTGGGTTGAGTGCACCATTCTCTGCAGCCTCTTGGGTTCCTATACATTGGAATTGCCAAACCAGGGCTGACATAATACTTTCTATAGTACATTTGTAGAGGTCTGTTAGTGTATTCAGAGATAGATGGAATCTAAAAAAAGGTGCTGGTGTGACTTCTTCATGTTTACATCCATGTGCTGGGCCCCAGGACAGGTCATCCTAGATGTTAATGCCCCAGGAATTTGAAGCTACTAACTCCACCACTGACTAAACTGGCCCATAGAAACATAGAAAATAGGTGCAGAAGTAGGCCATTCGGCTCTTCGAGCCTGCACCGCCATTCAATATGATCATGGCTGATCATCCAGCTCAGTAACCTGTACCTGCCTTCTCTCCATGCCCCCTGATCCCTTTAGCAAAAAGGGCCACATCTAACTCCCTCTTAAATATAGCCAATGAACTGGCCTCAACTACCTTCTGTGGCAGAGAATTCCACAGACTCACCACTCTCTGTGTGAAGAAATGGTTTCTCATCTCGGTCCTAAAAGACTTCCCCCTTATCCTTAAGCTGTGACCCCAGGTTCTGGACTCCCCCAACATCGGGAACAATCTTCCCGCATCTAGCCTCTCCAACCCCTTAAGAATTTTATATGCTTCTATAAGATCCCCCCTCAGTCTTCTAAATTCCAGCGAGTACAAGCCCAGTCTATCCAGTCTTTCCTCATATGAAAGTCCCGCCATCCCAGGGATCAATCTGGTGAACCTTCTCTGTACTCCCTCTAAGGCAAGAACGTCTTTCCTCAGGTTAGGAGACCAAAACTGCACACAATACTCCAGGTGCGGTCTCACCAAGGCCCTGTACAACTGCAGCAGAACCTCCCTGCTCCTAAACTCAAATCCTCTTGCTATGAATTCCAACATACCATTCGCTTTCTTCACTGCCTGCTGCACCTGCATGCTTGCTTTCAATGACTGGTGCACCATGACACCCAGGTCACGTTGCATCTCCCCTTCTCCCAATCGGTCACCATTCAGGTAATACTCTACTTTCCTGTTCTTGCCACCAAAGTGGATAACCTCACATTTATCCACATTATATTGCATCTGCCATGCATTTGCCCACTCGCCTAATCTATCCAAGTCACTGCATCCTCCTCGCAGCTAACACTGCCACCCAGCTTCGTGTCATCCGCAAACTTAGAAATGTTGCATTCAATTCCCTCGTCCAAATCATTAATATACACTGTAAATAACGGGTCCCAGCACTGAGCCTTGCGGTACCCCACTAGTCACTGCCTGCCATTCCTAAAAGGACCCGTTTATTCCTACTCTTTGCTTCCTGTCCGCCAATCAATTTTCTATCCACCTCAACACTGAACCCTCAATACCGTGTGCTTTAAGTTTGTACACCAATCTCCTATGTGGGACCTTGTCGAAGGCCTTCTGAAAGTCCAGATATAACACATCGACTGGTTCTCCCTTATCCACTCTACTAGTTACATCCTCGAAAAATTCTATAAGATTCGTCAGACATGATTTGCCTTTGGTAAATCCATGCTGACTTTGTCCGATGATTTCACCACTTTCCAAATGTGATGCTATCACATCTTTAATAACTGACTAGCATTTTCCCCACTACCGATGTTAGGCTAACTGGTCTATAATTCCCCGTTTTCTCTCTCCCTCCCTTTTTAAAAAGTGGGGTTACATTAGCTACCCTCCAGTCCTCAGGAACTACTCCAGAATCTAAAGAGTTTTGAAAAATTATCACTAATGCATCCACTATTTCTGAGGCTACTTCCTTAAGCACTCTGGGATGCAGCCTATCTGGCCCTGGGGATTTATCTGCCTTTAATCCATTTAATTTACCTAACACCACTTCCCGACTAACCTGGATTTCCCTCAGTTCCTCCATCTCATTAGACCCCCGGTCCCCCCTATTTTCGGCAGACGGTTTATGTCTTCCTTAGTGAAGACAGAACCAAAGTATTTGTTCAATTGGTCTGCCATCTCCTTGTTCCCCATGATCAATTCACCTTTTTCCGACTGCAAGGGACCTACATTTGTCTTAACTAATCTTTTTCTGTTGACATATCTATAAAAGCTTTTGCAGTCAGTTTTTATGTTCCTTGCCAGTTTTCCCTCATAATCTATTTTCCCTTTCCTAATTAAGCCCTTTGTCCTCCTCTGCTGGACTCCGAATTTCTCCCAGTCCTCTGGTATGCTACTTTTTCTGGCTAATCTGTATGCTTCATCTTTTGTTTTAATACTATCCTTGATTTCCCTTGTTAGCCACGGATGCACTACCTTTCCTGGTTTGTTCTTTTGCCAAACTGGGATGAACACTTGTTGTAGTTCATCCATGCGACCTTTAAATGCCTTCCATTGCATGTCCACCGTCAACCCTTTCAGCATCAATCGCCAGTCTATCTTGAACAATTCACGCCTCATACCCTCAAAGTTACCTTTCTTTAAGTTCAGAACACTTGTTTCTGTATTGACTTTGTCACTCTCCATCCTAATGAAGAACTCTACCATATTATGATCACTCTTGCCCAAGGGGCCTCGCACAACAAGACTGCTAACTAACCCTTCCTCATTACTCAATAGGCCCGTGGTCTCTTGACTTTCCCTTCCTGAAGTCAACAATTTGTTCCTTGGTGTTGTGGGAATCTGAAGCACATTTCCCAATGAGTTAGTGGAGGCAGGTACTCCCACAATATTTAATAGGTATCTGAACCATAATTTGAATCACCATGCCATAGAAGGCCACAGACCAAGGACTGGAAAAGGGATTAGTGAAGATGGCTATTTGACGGCCAGCAAAGATCCGGTGGGCCAAAGGTCCTGTTCTTGTGCTTCTGATTATGATTGTGACCAATTCTTTCTTGTCTCCCTCACTTTTTCTTTTTAAGATCATAACTAATAGGAACAGAATGAGGCCATTCGGCCCACCAAGTCTACTCCGCCATTCAACCATGGCTGATCTATCTCCCCTGCCTTCTCCCCATAACCCCTGACGCCCTTACTAATCAACGATAGTTGATTTTTATTCCTTCACTCAAAGACTTCATGCTCTCTGAACCTTACATATTTTCCTTTCTCCCAGTCTCATTGTTTCAGACAGACAAATACTCTTCATTTCCTTTCCCTCTGACTTCCTGGTCTCACTTTCTTTCTCTTTCTGATGCCTCGCAAGTTCCATTCTCTCTCTCTCTCTCTCCCCCCCCCTCCCTTTTTCTGTCTGAACTGTTGTCCTTAAAGCCATATTCTCTCTCCCTTTCCATTTGCTGTCGCCTTACTGTCTTTCGCCTAGTTGTTCCCCTGTTCACTTTCTGTCCAGCTCGGTTGCAGACTTCGAACCCTTGTTTTCTTTCCCTGCACGTACTGTTTCTCTCTTCATGTCCGCGCCCCTTTCTGTCCATCTCTGCATCGAAGGGAGCTTCCTCCGGAAATTAAAGCACTTGTCCATTTCTAACTCACCCCGGATGTTTATCCTGGTTGCTATTGGAGTGTTGTGCAATCGCCGCCCGGTGCAGCTATGCCGGCAGATTCTGCCAGCGCTCCAGGTAACGGGACCATCGGGGGACATGGACAGGGACATAGACATAGACAGGGACAGGGACATGGACAGGCACAGGCACAGGCACAGGGACAGGGACAGGGACAGGCACAGGTACAGGGACAGGGACAGGGACAGGCACAGGCACAGGCACAGGGACAGGCACAGGCACAGGGACAGGCACAGGGACAGGCACAGGCACAGGCACAGGGACAGGCACAGGGACAGGGACAGGCACAGGGACAGGGACAGGGACAGGCACAGGCACAGGCACAGGGACAGGGACAGGGACAGGGACAGGCACCGCTTGCGGTGCACGGCGAGACGTTCAGACAGCGCGATGCAAGTTCTCTCGTGTTGCAGACTGAAAGGAACTTGGGTTTACGATCTGTAACGCTGAGTATTGGCGAAATAAACATTTTTCTACAAAAATTACTTCCTTAATACCAAACAAAGAAAAACCTTTGAAATGGTTCTGAAACCACTTAAAAATCTCATTATTTGCTGCCCCTTAAATCACGCGTCCTTGGTCAAGCTTTTGTTACTTTTTTAAATTCCTCCCTTTAAGACATGATGTCAAATTGAGTTTAATGATGCACGCTCGTTGCGCACTTGGGTGTCTTGCTCCAACTAAGGTTTAATGGCACAAACTTATTATTTTATGAAGAGGGAATTCAAATAGAAAAATAAAGAAACACATTGCCTCATAGTTAGAGGGTCCTGGAAAGATTTTGTACCATTGAACTTAACTTGTATGGAGATTGTAACCACGAAGGGATGCAGAAGGGGATATTCATCAAAACGCAAAGTGCGAGAGTAGCTTATTGGGTCAGACATCATCTGTGGAGAGACTGGACAGGCAATGTTTCAGGACAAGACCATTCTTTGTATTGACTGTATAATAAGGATGGAATGGAGAAAGCCGGAAAAGAGGTGGGGAAGGGGCAAAGCCTGAGAAGTGATAGATGGAAACAGGAGGAAGTGGTTTGATTGAGAAATGGGTTGAGTAAATGACAGGCTGGAGATGAAAATGAGACAAAAGGGTGTCAGATAAGGAGAGAAGAGGGGTGAAGTGTGAAGCCATAGGTGGAAAGGGACAGTGGGGAGGGAGAGACGGAAGGGCATGATAGTGGGAGAAATAGGTGTAGTGTTTAAAATGCTGAATAATTTACATGGGATAAAGAAGGAAATGCTTTTTTCGTTTGAATAAAGCTTAGGTAACCATGGGAACTCCTTTTTTGCTCTCTCTAAAGCAGTGCCTCGATCTGTGGAAATTAAGATGCTTATTGAGCACAATGTGGGACCAGCAGTCTCTGCTGCTGATAGGGCTTGGTTGCTTGATAGACCAGGTGGATAATTTTGGAAATGAGACAGATATAGAGAGAGGCAGCATGAAATAGGCCATTTGACCCATCAAGTCCACGCTGACCATTGAGTGTCCATTTACTCTAATCCTACACTAATCTAATCCAACTTTATTCTCTCCACCTTGTTAACATTTCCCCCCATAGATTCTACCAGTCATCTACACACAAGGACAATTTACAGCGGTCAATTAACCTACCAACCTACACGTTTTTGGGATGTGGGGGGAAACCGGAGTACCCAGTGCAAACCCAAAAACTGTTAATGAGAAAGTGCAAACTCCATATAGACAGCACCCAAGGTCAGGATTGAACCCAGGTCTCTGGCACTTTGTGGCAGTGGCATTACAAGCTCTGTCACTGTGCACTCCCTTTGTCATTAATAATAGATTTTGTTGCTGTTCCCAGGAATTGGAGATTTTCAGTGCTTCCTGGGATGCTCCTCCATTTTGGGCAGTCAAGGGCCAGGGATTGCACCTCCTCTACATAAGTGTTTAGAAACATAGAAACATAGAAAATAGGTGCACGAGGAGGCCATTCAGCACTTTGAGCCAGCACCGCCATTCATTGTGATCATGGTTGATCGTCCACAATCTCCCGTGCCTGCCTTCTCCCCATATCCCTAGATTCCACTAGCCCCTAGAGCCCTATCTAACTCTCTCTTAAATCCATCCAGTGATTTGGCTTCCACTGCCCTCTGTGGCAGAGAATTCCACAAATTCACACTCTCTGGGTGAAAAAGTTCCTTCTCACCTCAGTTTTAAATGGCCTTCCCTTAAATGGCCTCCCCTGTTTCTGGTGCTTGTCCATCCTTAATGAAATGTTTTAATTATGTGAGAGGAAGTCATTATTTCCAATGTATGGGAAGTGCTAGGAAACCTATTTCTTTGCATCTATTTTCACCAAAGAGAAGGACATGGATGACAGTGAGATCAGTGTGGATAAAACTAATATGCAAGGGCAGTTTGAGATTAAGAAGGAGGAGGTGTTGGGGCTCTTGAAGAGCATTGAAGGTTTTTAAGATCACCAGGATCTGATGGGATTTATCCCACGTTATTGAGAGAGGAGATTACGGAGCCTTGATGAAGATCTTTGCATCTTTAGGGCAGCACAATGGCGCAGTGGTAGAGTTGCTGAAATGCAGCGTCAGAGATCCGGGTTCGATCCTGATTACGGGTGCTGTCTGTACAGATTTTTTATTTCTCCCTGTGACCGTGTGGGTTTTCAGGTGCTCCGGTTTCTTCCAACACTCCAAAGATGTCCAGGTTTGTAGGTTAATTTGTAGGTAAATTGTCCCTAGTGTGTAGGATAGTGCTGGTGATCGCTGGTCGGCATGGACCCGGTGGGCAGAACGTCCTGTTTGTATGTTGTATCCCCAAAGTCTAAAGTAAAATTCTCTAGGCATAGGAAGGTCCTGGAGGACTGGAGAGTAGCTAATGTTGTTCCTTTATTTAAGAAAGGAAGTAAAGAGAATCCAGGGAATTATAGGCGAGTGAAACTCATGTCAGTGTTAGGGAAGCTGTCAATTCTTTGGGATAGGTTTTACTTGCATTTGGAAGAGACTGGGTTAGTTCGAGACAGTCAGCAGAGCACTACATGGCAGGTCATGCCTTACTGACTTAATCGAGTTCTTGAGGAGGTGCCAAAGGTGGATGTTGTCTTCATGGATTTTAGTAAGGTGTTTGATAAATTCCTCCATGATGGGCTGATCCAGAAGATTAAGATGCATGGGATTAACAGTGTCTTGGTGGTATAGATTCAGAACTAGATTACTGATAGATGAAAGAGGGTTTTGAGGGAAGGCCGATATTCAAGCTGAATGTCTGTGACCAAAGGCAGTTTTGCAGGGATCTGTGCTGGGACCTCTGCTTTTTGTGATATATATAAATGACTTGGATGAAAATGTAGACAGGTTGGTTAGTATATTTGCAGATGACGCCAAGGTTGCTGGGGTCATGGATTGTGAGGAAGGCTGACAAGGTATACAGTGGGATATATAGTGTAAGAAAATAACTGCAGATGCTGGTACAAATCGAAGGTATTTATTCACAAAATGCTGGAGTAACTCAGCAGGTCAGGCAGCATCTCAGGAGAGAAGAAATGGTCGAGACCCTTCTTCAGACTATAGATCAGCTACAGAAATGGATAGAAAAATAGCAGTTGGAGTTTAATCGAGCAAGTGTGGATATACAGAGAATGGAGGGATATGGTTTATGTGCAGGTAGATAGGTGATGGTCTTGGCAGCATGTTCAGCACAGACATTGTGGGCCAAAGGGCCTGTTCTTGTGCTGTACTGTTTAGTTTTGTTTAGAGATACAGTGTGGAAACAGGCCCTTCGGCCCACCGAGTCCACACCGACCAGCGATCCCCACACATTAACACTATCCTACACACACTGGGGGACAATTTTTACATTTACACCAAGCCAATTAACCTACATACCTGTACGTCTTTGGAGTGTGGGACGAAACCGAAGATCTCAGAGAAAACCCACGCAGGTCAATCCACGCAGGTTACGGGGAGAAAGTACAAACTCGGTACAGACAGCACCCGTGGTCAGGATCGAACCCGGGTCTCTGGCACTGTAAGGCAGTAGCTCTACCGCTGCGCCACCGTGCCGCTCCTGTTCTATCTATGTTTTATGAAACCTGCTGTCATTGAAATTATGCTGTTATTCTCAAATGCTAGTGCATTTTTTTTTCCAAATGTTCTTGTTTAACAGCTGCCAGGAAGAAGTGTTTAGTCAGTATTCACGATACAGTGAAAGCTGGCGATGTGACGGAACTCGAGTTAATGGTGAAAAGTGGAGCCAGCATTAATGAAGTGGATCCCATTCACAAATTTACACCATTGCAATGGGCAGCACACTCCGATAGCTTAGAGGTGAAAAACGATTTGTCATTGTTTACTTGTATTAACAAAATGTAGAGTGTATTAATTGAGATACCACCCCACAGAGCATATCAACATTTTGTCCTGTACATAATGGTTATGGGCTAGGTTTCCTGGGTTTGGATAACCTGGCAGCTAAATTGAGATGGGAACTGCTGGATTCAGGGAATGATTGCATTGCCATCAATGACTGTGGGCCTTGTTTAGTAGGAGTGCTTCCCAGGCTCGACAAACAATTGGGGAACTGCAAGTTTTCCTTTTTTTTTTCCAACTGCTGCATTCCTTGTCTCCTAAATTTAGCAGGGCCAGTTTCCTGAGCTTGCCCCTTTGTGAAAGGGACTCTCTAAAAGCCTGTGGGTCTTGTGGTCAGAAACAAACACTAAAGCAAAACTTTTAGAGAAAATGTGAGAATCATAAAGACTAAAGAAAGATCTAGAGATTGTGACTGCAATATTTAGTGCGAAAAAGGAAAATAAAGATAGCCGCAGACATGATTTATAGTTCCATTCCACCCTCTTGTATCTGCCATTAACACACCTTTTATTTTTTAATCTTAGCTGCCTTCTGTCCTTTTTTTCTTTATCCTTTTTATGCATCTTAAAACTTATTTCAGATCATGGTAGCGATAAACGTTAACTGTTTCTCTCTCTTCACAAATGCTTCTTCACAGATCCTGCCAAATCTTCTGAGTACTTCCAGCCTTTCTAGTTGTATTACATCAACAGAAAATGTTTCTTATTATATTTAACAGCAGATAAACTCATACTAACTCATTCCCATTTACCAGGTGTCTTCTATTTTGTTTTCAAATTTCTGTTAAATTATTGTTGAAGTGGAGATAATAGTGCCACATCTACTAACTTGCATTCACCAGGAAACTGAAAATGACTGGGAAAGGGATAGCTTTGAAATTTGATATGAGATGAATAGCTCTGCAATAATGTTTATTATTCTCTATTCGATCAGCCTATCTATTCGTGAGGGGACCGCCGTGAGGTAGGGGAAAGAACAAAGGAGGACCCGGCGTGGGGGGGCGCTGTGAGGGGGAGGGGGAGAACAAAAGGGGACCTGGCGCGGATACTGTGTACACTTTGTAACTCTGTCGACGCCCTTATGTGGCGGCTATTTGCATACCTTGGGTCACATTGTCACTGTGATTTGTGACAATTAAGTATTCATTCATTCATTCATTCATTCATTCATTCATTCTATTTATGATTAAATCCTATCTATTCATGATTAAATATATTTAATTATAATAATCATTCAGATATTTGTAAATCAGCCTTTTTGTCTTAACATTTGTAAAAATACAAACCTAATCAAATTGAGAATATTTATGATTCACTTGATAATGTTACAGTGCCTACACTGGTTGCTATGGCATGGTGCTGACACAACTGATGTAACTCCCAGAGGCTGGACAGCTGCGCACATTGCAGCCATAAGGGGTCACGATGCCTGTATGCAGGTAGAGTATCTCAATTGTTTAAATTCTTCTGAACTGAAATATTTTTAATAATGAAAATATTTCATCTTGGTGTTTGGGGCACACATTTTTTTAATGAGCCCTAGTATAGGAGAGGAGAGACAGGTGACTGAATGCTGCATAATTCCTCAAATGATTTATATAAAAATGCACCAGATTGAGGGGATGAAGGTCATGTTTCTGTTGACCATAATAATCTTAACATTATCTGTAAGCAGCATCGTGGAAGAGCAAATAGTCACAGCCAAACTTGATTTAATATTCCTCTTGTATCCCTCAGTCCTTGACCACAGGATGTAAGGCTAGGTAATTGCAGCTCATATACTAATTTATCACTACATCAAATCACCATTAATTGCAACCAGTGCAAAAATCCATGCCATTGGGTAGTGAATACTTCTTTTGAAGTTTGGATTATGGTTCATTATTCTAGATGCAGCGTTTTTCAAAATTTTTACTTGTAACTATTTTCATTATCTACTTCAGTTAGCCTCATTCCCAGAAGAAATGCTTCTCAGCATTATGGTCATGTTGTGAAGTTTTGAAGTGATTTCAGGTGTTATCATAAAAGTAGCCTAAGCACAATATGTGTGTTTTCTCCTCAGGCCTTGGTAATGAATGGTGCAAACCTAACAGCGAAGGATGATAGAGGTTGTACTCCATTGCACCTGGCTGCTTCACATGGACATTCATACACTCTTCAGAGGATTCTTCACAGTGGTGTGGTAGTTACCTGTTTGGATCGATTTATATCAACTGTTAATTTAATTTCTTCAGAAGAGGATGGTTAATTGCATCCGCTGCTCTAGATGTCAACTTATTTACATCGGCGAAACCAAGCGCAGGCTCGGCGATCGCTTCGCTGAACACCTGCGCTCGGTCCGCATTAACCAAACTCATCTCCCGGTGGCCGAGCACTTCAACTCCCCCTCCCATTCCCAGTCTGACCTTTCTGTCATGGGCCTCCTCCAGTGCCATAGTGAGGCCCACCGGAAATTGGAGGAACAGCACCTCATATTTCGCCTGGGCAGCTTGCAGCCCAGTGGTATGAACATCGACTTCTCCAACTTTAGATAGTTCCTCTGTCCCTCCCTTCCCCTCCTCCTTCCCAGATCTCCCTCTATCTTCCTGTCTCCACCTATATCCTTCCTTTGTCCCGCCCCCCTGACATCAGTCTGAAGAAGGGTCTCGACCCGAAACGTCACCCATTCCTTCTCTCCCGAGATGCTGCCTGACCTGCTGATTACTCCAGCATTTTGTGAATAAATCGATTTGTACCAGCATCTGCAGTTATTTTCTTATATGGTTAATCTGGGGCTGTGACCCGGAAACTGGAATAGATTATCATAAAAAATCCATCTTGTTCACTATTCTTTTTCAGACTGTCACCTAATGATAGTTAAATGTGACTCTAAACCCACTCATGTTATTGGCTCTTAATTGCCACCGAATAGTACAACAAGCCACTCAGTCCAATTGCAATTAAGGATGCACAACAAATGTGGGGCCATGTATAAAATAAATTAAACGTGGAAATATATGGATTACAATAAAAAGTAGTCTAAAAATATTTGCATTTATTACGCTCAAGTAAATTGACATTAGCACAACAAATGTGGGGCCATATATAAAATAAATTCAACGATGAAATGTTTAGATTATAATAAAAAGTAGTCTTAAAAATATTTGCTTTTATTATGCTCAAGTAAATTGACTTAGCTGGGACATTAACACTATTGGACAATTTGAATACTGAGCAAAGTGACAATGCTTATCTAATTTTACTTTATCAAGGACTTGGGAAATGCATGCATACACAACTCCTGTTCAGCGTTTACTGATTTGGCAGCTGTAAATCACCTTTTATTTTCTGTTGTTTATCCTTAGGATACAAATCCAGCTGATGAAAACAACTGGAGGGCAGTTCACTATGCTGCCTTTCATGGAAGGCTGGGTTGCTTGCAGCTTCTTGTCAGGTGGGGTGCAGATGTGAATGAAGTGGATCAGGATGGCAATTTACCAGGTATACAATTGCTGTAATCTCTAAGGTAGAAGGTTTTCACTGGTACGAAATACTCAATTCCCAGAAGTACCAATTAAATAACAATTTGTTAAAAGGCTTGAGCCTGCAGCCATATTTACCAGTCTTTTGTAATATGTTCTAATACACTATACCGCAAATTCCATTTTTTAATACACCCATTCTTGCTTGGATATACTTGTTCAATCAGATTATTCTGACATATTAGGACACACACACATGTGTGTATCTGACATTGGCTGGAATTTATTAGAGTAAAATAAAGACTTGCATTTATGTTGTTGCATTTATGTTCCTTTCAATATCTCCCAAAACACTTTACTGCCAATTAATTACTTTTTTTTGTTTTTGGAAGTGTATCAACATTGCAATGTAGAAAACAAAGCAGCCAATTATCCCGAGCTATAGGAAGAGGTTGCGCAGGCGAGGACTGTGTTCCTTGGAGCGTAGGAGGATGAGAGGTGATTTTATAGAGGTGTAGAAGATTATGAGGGGTAAATGCACAGTCTTTTACCAAGATTAGGAGAATCAGGGGACATAGGTTTAACGTGAGAGATTTAATAGGAATCTGAGGGGTAACTTTTCACAAAGAGGGTGGGGGTATATGGAATGAGCTGCCGGAGTAGATAGTTGAGGCAGATACTAATAAATTTTAAAGGCATTTGGACAGGTAGGAAAGGTTTAGAGGGATATGGGCCAAACATGGGCAAGTGGGACAAGTTTCGACGGTGCACCTTGGTTGGCATGGGCAACCTGGCCCGAAGGGCCTGTTTCTGTGCTGTATGACTTCCAGCAAATTCCCATCATAATATGATGATAAAAGAATCAG
Organism: Rhinoraja longicauda; assembly: GCF_053455715.1. Lineage (NCBI taxonomy): Eukaryota > Metazoa > Chordata > Chondrichthyes > Rajiformes > Arhynchobatidae > Rhinoraja > Rhinoraja longicauda. The sequence continues at coordinate 57,066,359 of NC_135959.1, forward strand.
TTATTGCGATGTTGCTAAAACTTGCCAAACCTTCTTCTTAACAGTTCTGTGTGATCTTTTTACCTCCATCTGAAAGAGTGGTGAGTTTATATATATCATCCAAAGGATGACAGCCCCAAACAACACACCACGCTCTAAGTGCTGCACTAAAATATTATGTTCACAAGCCATAGGAGCAGAATTAGGCCTTCTGGCCCATTGAGTCTACTCCGTCAATCAATCATGGCTGATCTATCTTTCCCTCTCAACCCTCTTCTGCTTTCTCCCTATAACCTTTCACACCCTTACTAATCAAAAATCTGTCAATCTCCACTTTAAAAATTATCCTGTATTTTGTGATTAGAATTGCTCTAGAATAGCATTTGCTCATCTGACTTCAAGAATCCAACAGCTATCAACTGAGTCGCAGCCTGCACCTGGAGATATGATGTATTTCCCCAACCTACATGTGTTGATAACTGTCTTTAATGGTTCATTAGTTTATGATCAAATTCTCATCGTGAAGATTACTCTGAATCAATGAGAGCACTTCTGCCGGCTACCTTCCAGCTGCTAGGTGTAGTTCAGATGTTATGTTGGCATAAGCTGTACAGAATATTCATTGTGGGAATGAACGTATTCCACTATAATGGAGAAAGATATCTCCAGTCATGGAACAAGTTTGTTTGCATCGCAAGGCAGACCTAGTTCTACTTAGGTTGCATCCATTTTGTTCATCTGCTTATCCGAATGTTTGAAATCAGGGATAATTCTAAATATCAAGTAGTAAAAGCCTTCAGCAACAAATAATCTGCTGGAACAACTCAGTGGGTCGAGCAGCAGCAGTTGAGAAAACGAATGGTCGATGTTTTGGGTGGAAACCCTGCATCAGGACTGGTGAAATGTCTGAAGAAGGGTCTCGACCTGGAACATCGCCCATTCCTTCTCTCCAGAGATGCTGCCTTTCCCGCTGAGTTACTCCAGCTTTTTATGTCTATCTTCGGTTTAAATGAGCATCTGCAGTTCCTTCCTAAACTGGTGAAATGTCTTGCTGGCTTATGTCGTTGCAGGACTCATCCACAAAATATGGGTGGAATTACTAGAACATCAACGGATCTGGCATTAACTTGATATCTGGAGCTGGCCCCAATGTCAGTGATAACTACTAGAATTTGCGTCCATATTTCCATTTGTGCCTCCACATTTCTGGTGTGCTAAATCCAGACCAAAATTTGTTTGTAGGATTTTTGCAGTGTCCTCTCTCTGAGAGTCAAATTCACTACAGAAGGTGGAACTGTGTTGCTGGACATGCCTTGACAAGGGAAATATAGTTTAGGGGTTACTGTACATCCACATTTTTTGTACGTGACTTGTATTGGAGTAGCTGATAGTGAGGTCCATTCATCAACAGGAAAGTGAGGAGGTGCCAATCACCCTTCATAGATGCACTTATGAGCTAAAGTACATTAGGTTATTTTTATGATATTTTTGCAGAACGTTTAAGACAAAGCATGCTTGGCTTTATGAGAGGGCAATGAACGAGAGTCATTTGAAGTGCGTTAGCCTACCCTTTGATAGATACAAAATGCTGGAGTAACTCTGCGGGACAGGCAGCATCTCTGGAGAGAAGGAATGGGTGATGTTTCAGGTCAAGACCCTTCTTCAGACCCGAAACGTCATCTATTCCTTCTCTCCAGAGATGCTGCCTGTCTCACTGAGTTACTGCAGCATTTTGTGTCCATATTCGGTTTAAACCAGCATCTGCAGTTCCCTCCTACAGCTTTCCCTTTGCGTTGGTTTGGAGAAATATCACCTCTTTGGTCAGAAGTTGAGGATTCACCATAAGAGCATTGTGGGCTTGTGACTACTGGGACTAGTACTTGCCCACATTTAAATTCAGATCTGGATGTAGGTAGGGTCAAAAATGAGGAGGTTTGCTCTTGAGCTTGCTGTTCTGAAGAGGCTTCCACTCATTGTGTTGTTGCATTTCTTACTTCACCTTTGCAGACATAGGTTTCCTCCTTGGAACACAGAGCAGAACAGCACAGGAACAGGCCTTGTGGCCCACCATGTCTGCACCAACCATGATGCCAATCTAAACTAAACGCATCTGCCTGCAGACAATCCTGATCCCTCGTTTCCTTGTCGGTTCATGTGCCTGGGCAGTGAGAGGGAGAAAGCTCTCTGAAGGTGACAACATAAGTAGATAGAGTAGTAAGGAAGGTGTATGGTATGCTTGCCTGTAATGGTGAGGTTGGAGAGTTTTTGGCGGACCTCCATTAATCTGTACATGCTGTAGGGAATTTTTCATTAGTAGTCTGGCAGTTAAGCAAGTCAGTTTTGTAGCATGCCAGTGGGGTGCTTAACCATAGTTCATGTGGCAGCTTGGCTTTCATCATTGTAACATTGATCGTAGGAGCTCTTGTCAACGAGTGGCTATGCTTTGATGTATTGGGTTGGTCCAAATATAGCCGGGTGAACAAACAAGTGCTTCATTGATTCTTGACAGATCTCTGCCATTTTAAACTTCAACACTATCTTTTAAGCTAAAATACCCATTCAGAAGCAGGAAGCACCAGCAACCTTTGTCGGGATCGTTAACTACTTGCAGAATATACAGAGTATGTTGATCCTGATAGTTTAAAACAGCATCAAATCACCATTGCGTTCTAAGTGATATCTGGATCAGTACATATTCCTGGTGGTCAGTCATCTTGTTTGAGAAAATGCCTCATCGCATGGGCCTTTCTGAATCAATAGATGCCATTTATTATTGGAGACAGACCAAGGGCATCTGTAGCACCAAGAGAAAAGAATTTAGAATCTAAATTTCATCATATAGGACACATAGAATCTCCAAGTGACCTACCTCCTCTTTCAAGGAAGATTGACTGCAAACACCAGCCCAGGTGAAGGTTTTTTGCCTTTACAAAAACACCCGCAATGTCAAGATCCCGTACAGAGTACTGCAACTTTATGGAACATTGCACACTTTAATATTCTGTAAAAATATTTGTACAATAACTTAGTTGAGTTATTGTAAAACCAGTATGGTAACATAATTACAATGAGTCTTTCCTTGCCTTTTTAACTGTAGCTCATCTTGCAGCAATAGAAGGCCACCTGCACTGCTTTAAGTTTCTTGTCTGTCAAGGAGTCAGTGTGACACACATATTGACAGCAAGGAATGACCAAGGCGAAACTCCAAATGATCTTGCAAAGAGGTTCTACAAGGACAACATCGTGCAGTACATAGAAGCCGTGGAGCATGAACGGGATCACCCAGACGATCAAGAAAGTACGTAAAATGAAATGATCAGCAAAAACATTCGGCATATGTTAAACACCGTGGATGGGTGGTGTGGGCACGGGGACAGAGCGCGTGAGTGCGGGGACGGGTGGATCACACGGCGGGGCGTGCAGGAGTAGCGAGATCCACTTTTGTTTTGAGGGAATCATTACACACAATTATCATTAAGTGGGGACCCTCTAATTTTCTGAAATGTTTGAAAGCTTTCTTGCAGGCAATGATCTTTTTCTCTTTCCTGTCGTTTGTAGATCTTGCATTTCCAGCTCATGTAAGTGCTTTCAAAGGAGATCTCAAGACTCTGCAACAACTAGTGGAATCTGGAGTGATTAACCTCAATGAACGAGACGATAAAGGCTCCACGCCCATGCATAAAGGTCAGCTCCATCCTCTTCACAGCAGAACTTGGCCACAGCAAATCATGTGATCGATTGGTACTCAACTTGGACCATTATACAGGCCTTTAATTCTGCACCTTTTAAGTGCTGATAGGTAAATGTTTCAGCCAACCAAGACATTAAATTGATTGAGACTGTCTAGTTAGTTGCAAAACTGCTGACAGTTGAACAAAATTGTCACTGAAATAATCTGAAGGAGGCTGAGGTGGAAGCTTTCTCTCACTCATTCGGACAGAATGTGTGCTTTTTGAGGTTCAATGGCACTTTTTTGTCACATGTACCTAGACAATTTCCCCAGGCAATTCAAAATCTTACTGTACATAAGCACTGTCCTATCCAAGTACAAGAGTGTAAGATAACAGATTGCACTGAGGCAGTATACAAGAGTTGCAACATTTCCGACACTGTCCTGGATCTTTCAAGTTACTAAGTTCTTAAAACACCAAGTTTTATCATGGCTATGCAGGCCCATTGTCCTGGTGGAGGCACTGGGTCGGAGTTGCAGTCGGCCTGGCCTTGCGATGATATTGGTGTCCTCCACCACTGCTCAGTTCTGCTGCAGGCCATGTACGATCTGTGTGCTTGTCCGACCTCTGTGGTTTGTCTTTGGGGACGTTGATGAGGCAGAAATTATGTTGGGAGAAATAGGAAGATCATCAGCAAAATATTACTCTATAAACATGCATTTTATTTATACTATTGCATCAGGTGATATGCATCTAATGCAGCATAGTGGAGCTGAGGTAAAAGAGCAGCCTTGGTCTTATTAGTGGGTATGCACAAGGGGATAAGAGGCCTACTCCTTTTTCATGTGTTATTAATTGATCTTTAAAACACTAACACTTGTTTTTAAATCCCTCTGTTGGTTCGCACATCGCTCTCTGTACCTAGGGTTGGCAACGGTTCCATATTAGCCGGGACGTCCCGTATTTTGGGCTAAATTGGTTTGTCCCGTATGGGACTGCTCTTGTCCTGTATTAGGCCCGGGAGGCACTGTAGGCCCGGACGCTGTAGGCCCGGACAGTGTAGGCCCGGACAGTGTAGGCCCGGAGGCCCGGGAGCCGCCTAACGGAGGTTGCTCAGCAACCCACCTCCCGGCCTGGGCGGCCGCCATTGGTGGAGCGGGTGCACGTGGGGCGTGGGACGGTGACGTCACCTTGTCCCTTTTTTGGGAGTGAGATAGTTTGCGCCCCTATCTGTAAATCCTCTAACCCAATAGACCTCCAAAGCTACATATGCTCTTAATGTATGTTCCTAAATTTTAACGATCAACTAATGGTTCCGTGTCTTCTGCAGCCTAAGATCTGATGTTCCCACTCTTATGTTTTTCTATATTATTTAAGATGATTCTTAAAAGTCCTCCATCTGCAATGTATCTTCTTATGTTGACCATCTTTTTAATGTTAAATTGTGTCTGATAATGCTGCTATTAAGTGTTTCATACCATTTTACTGGTGCATTTTAATTGCTGGTCACAAACCTTTTAAGTTGTATTTTATCAATATTACTACTCACAATGTGATCTCCTCTAATCTACTGAATTGCCCTCTTTGTTACATCTACTGAATTGCCCTCTTTGTTACATCTTCAAAGAGCTCTTTAAAATATTTCCAAACAAAATTTCCCATTCATCAAACCATGATGACCCTGCCTGATTGTCTTGTGATTTTCTAAATGTCTCATGCTTATCTCTTTATTTGGAGAAAATGATGAAATATTTTACTGGTGTGAGGCTAACTGACATATCGTTTCGTGGTTTTGTTGAATAGTGACACAACATTTGTAATTTTTCAATCCTCAGGGGAATTTTGGTTGATTACAGCTAATGTATCTCTGCACACTTCTCCTGAGACCTTAGGCTCTTTTCTACAGATTCCAGCATCTGGAGTCTCCTGTGTCTCTCATGAGGAATTAAATTCCAGACAATTTGTCACACAAATGGCTGAATGTGTTGGGTCAGTTGAAATGCACAAGAATATTTTAGATTTTGATTATATGGGAATATTGAGGAATGTGGAGTTAGGATACAGATCAGCTTTATCTGACTATATAGCAGGATAGAGTTGTGGGTCCAATTGGCCTTTTCTTGTTCCTGTACTACTTTGGGAAGTGTGTGTAAAGATGGTGTAAGACCAACTCTCCCATCAGGTAAGTAATAGAAACTCGAAAAAGCCTCTATGGTCCTTCCATTGGTGCAGTCATGTAACCTATGACTATTCATACTAAGCCAGTTTTAAACCAGTTCATTTACAAGATGTACAAAGGAGGAATTTTAATTCCTAGACGCGAATCCTAATGGATTCGCCTGCGTGCTTGGACGTTGTTGTAGATTTAGTTAATCCATTTTAAAGTCAGACCTTTTTAACATCCATCAACTATTGGTGTTCAAAGGCAGCTTGTTGACTTTGGAATTGCTGAGAATGTGTGTTGAGAGTGCGTGGGGTCAGCCATGTTAGTCATATGGGGATGGTTGGTTAGAAAAGCAAGTTGGATGATAGAGGTGGATGTAGGATGTGGTGGAGGGGATCGTAAAGCAAAAATATGCCTGTTCTGCTAGGCTGTACATGGGTGAGTGTTGACAAGGCCTCTGCTGCATGAATGTTAGGACCACTGTGGGCTGTTCAGTAAGTAGGGTAATTACTAGTTACTGATGGTACCATGTTATTATTGTAGTATTAGAGCTAGGATGTTGAGAGGCTTCTCAGCTACCTAAGAAAACAACTGTGGTAAAATACAGGCACCAAATATGACCCTGCCTTTTAAAATAAATCATCCTCTCTGATTTCCTTCAAATACTTGGCCTTAAGTTCTCATGTGCAGATGGTGAACTTTGAGTTCCTTTATTGTTTATTTGAATTGTCGTAATGTAAAAAATAAGAGACCTGCTGGAACGAAAATAACACAACAAATAATCCTGCTCAAATTGAAAAGTTTGTTGTATTTTACCTTTCTGGCAAGATTGAATTGTTTGTGACTGACACTTGCATTTGCAATTCTTAGCTGCTGGGCAAGGACACCTTGGCTGCCTGCAATGGCTTATAGAAATGGGAGGAGACCACCACATCAAAAATGATGCTGGAGAGACACCGATGGACGTGGCTAAGAGGTAGTGCGGTCAAAAACCCTGAAGCACTCAGCTGGTCAATCTGCCTTCTTGGAGGAAACAGTGTTAATACTTTGGATTAATGTATTTTAATCTAACCTCAGATGTGGTTTAAGATGCAGAGAAAGCGGAGAAGGGAAGAAAGAACAAATAGGTAGAATGCCAAAGAGATTAAATGAAAGCTAAGATGATGGTGCAAGTGAAGATGGATGGCAATAGAAGTAAGGAAATAAAAATTGGGTGAGAGCAGATGTAAATGGCCATAGCAGAATCCTCACTGAAATTATTGATCTTGGTGTGAAGTTTGAATACAATACAATACAATACAATACAATACAATATATCTTTATTGTCATTGTACCATGGGGTACAACAAGATTGGGAATGCGCCTCCCATACGATGCAATAGTTTAATTAATTTAGACAACAGCAATCCAACGAAACAATTGTAACAGTTTTAGACAGGATAAAGTGCAAGTTGATCTGTGCCGGATCACTATGCGTTGTGACCATCTGGCTCAGCAGGACCGGTTCATAGCAGCTATGGCCCTGGGGATGAAGCTGTTCCTGAGTCTGGAGGTGCGGGCGTAGAAGGCCTTGTATCGTCTGCCCAATGGAAGGAGTTCGAACAGACTGTTGCAGGGGTGTGAAGAGTCTTTGCTTTAATACTTAGGCGCAACGCGCCTAATCTAATGATGAGGTGCTGTTCCCTCACTCGAACATTGTAGACAGTGGAGGACATGGAGGTAAAGTAGAGTGGAGTAGAGAATTGAAGTTACAGAAAGCTCAGGGTCTCGACCCGAAACGCCACCCATTCCTTCTCTCCAGAGATGCAGCCTGTCTCGCTGAGTTACTCCAGCTTTTTTTGTTTATCTTCAGACTAACTCTTGTGCGTTGAACATAAATGTAGTGCATTTATTTTGAACCCCAGCCCCCTGCTTTTTAATTAGGGGAGATCACATTGTGAGGAGCAAGTATCATGTACCATATTAAAAGAAGCACAAGTGAGTTGTTTATGCACCTAGGAAGTTTTACTGTAGGAGCATTGAGCGTGAGGTACAAAAGAAGTTACTGGGCGAGGTAAGCCAAAATGGGACACGTGCGGTATTGAGGGAATCCCAAGGCATTCTGTAAGTATTAGAGTAAGAGGGTAGCTAGGGAAAGAATGTGAGCTCCTGGTCACCAAAGAGGTAATTTATATATGAGTCAGGGGATGTGGTGAGGTCCTAAATGAATATTTCTGATCTGTATTCACTAAGGAGAAGAACAGAGATTTCAGGGAGTGGTATGCTGGTAGTCTAGAATATTTCAATATTAAGCTGAAGATGTTAGATGTCTTAGAACGCTTAAAGAAGATCAAGTCCCCAGGGTCTGATGAGATCTATCCGACCATGCTGTGGGGGGGGGGGGGGGGGGGGGGGGGGGGGGGGGGGGGAGGGGGTGGTGTGGTATGGAACAAATGCTGGCAGGTGGGACTTGTGAGGCTGGGACATGTTGGCCGGTGTGGGCAAATTGGGCTGAAGGGACTCTAAGACAAAGGAGCCTTAAGGTGCAAGTCTATAGCTCCCTGAAAGTGGCAACACACCTAGATAGGGTGGTAAAGATGGCTTATGGCTTACTTGCATTTGTCGGTTTGGAGCATAAATGTTGGTAAGTCATGTGGCAGCTGTATAAAACTTTGGTTAGGCCACATTTCGAATATTGCATGCAGTTCTTGCCACCACACAACAGGAAGGAAGGATATGGTTGCCCGGGAGAGACTGCAGAAGAGATTCAGCAAGATGTTGCTTGGATTGGAAAACTTTTAGTTATGAGCAGAGATTGGATAGGCTGGGCTTATTTTTCCGGAATGGAGGATGATGAAGGGTGTCCTGATAGAAGTATACAGTACAAGATTTTGAGAGAAATGGTTAAGGAAAATGGTTGGAATGCTTTTCCCATGATAGGATTTTTAAAAGTAAGAGAGCTTTGGTATGAGGTGTGAGGAATGAGGTTTAAAAGGAATCTAAGGAGAACGTTCTTTACACAGAACGGATTGATATCCGGAGCATACTGGTGGAGGAGGTGGTGGAATCAGATAATATCACTATATTTGAAAGGCATTTAGACAGGCAAGTGAATTGACAAGGCATATAACGAGTAATTTTAGGTTAACATAGTAACTGTTGATTTCTAATGAAAGATCTTTGACCCCAAATCTTTCTCTTTTCACATATGCTGCCTGACCTGCTGAGTGATTCCTAACACTGCCTTTATTTTGTACATTTTTTAAACCCCCATACAGGGATAAATGGCAGCTTAGGATCTCTTATGATGACAATAATTACTTGATTATGTGTAGATAAGTGAAGGAAAAAAATCTGATAATTTTATAGTTTTGGTAGGTTAAGTATTATTTATTAGTGCGTTGTACATTTTTATTATGTTCAAAATAATAAAAGGAATGTGGTATATTGGAAGCTGCTAACAGCTGAAATGGAAGCATGATCTGCTACATTGTTAGAATGTAAGTGAGAAGCATACAAATGGTGTATGAAATTATTGGTACAGGAGATTCTGCTGCAGAGCGTGATTCCATAACCTGATTTGGATATAACATCAGTAATGAATTAGGGAACAATATTTGTATTATGCGGGGTGAATTGATTCTATCACAATTTTGATCCGGAATTAGAGAACCATTTAAAAGTTACTTTGGAAAAAAACACGCAGTCTTGGATAAAGAAAATGCCCATCTAGGGAAAAAATGATTCCATGTAAACTTTCTGCAGTTATCAGACTTTATTTTCTTTGTAAGAACATAGCCTGTTTCACAACGGGTGGACGTTGAAATTGACAAACAATCGCTTTTACTGAGACTTGTGCAACCATATTCTATAAAACAATGCAACATAGAGCTTTTAGCATTTGAGTTTACAGTAACAAAAACAATCTTATAGCTAATGAAAATACCTTTATTTTTGAAAATCCTTATGTTTAGTTTAGAAATATAGCATGGAAACAGGCCCTTTGGGGAAAAATTTCATTGTTATTGTGAGTCTGAAACTCTCTGGCTCCTAACCCCCTTTTCCCCATTGACACAATTGTTTTTATAACGTAATTTTTTATAAAGCCTTGTTTCTTGGGAACATAGCTATCATGTCACAGGCGAAGCACTATTGAACTGAAGCACCTGTCAACATTTCTGTTTCTCACTTGTGTTTTTGAAGATTAATGGAAAAACACTTGCTCAGTGCAAACCATCAGTTGTGCAGAGTAGCTGGCTTTGAATGACTTGATACTGCCCAGTAAAATCTAGAAAAGCAATAAGATATATGTTATTGGAAATGTATGTACCATCTCTGCAAATAGACTCTTTACATTACTAGTTTTATTGTAGCTCTGAAAATCCATGGTTATTCCACAAGATTCCTGCAAAACGTTGTGTGATTCATAGAAATAGTAGAAGGTTTGGGAAATCTTAAGGATATGTTTCCATATCTGTTGTGCTGCTGCAAGTAAGAATTTCATTGTTCCCTTTCTGGACATATGATGATAAAACACTTGGCCATTTGTGATGCTTCACCACACAAGGCCATTTTAATGGAGCAACATTCCACTAAATATGGAAATGTGTATGCTTATAGCCTTCCACTGTAACCCAATACGTGTTCAGTCAAGACAATCAATACTGGTCAGGCCAGTCGTCAAAGAATCATCGAGACATAGAGACATGCAGTATGCAAATGACCCCTTTGGCCCATCGTGTCTGTGGTGGCCATCAAACACAGAATTACATGAATCCCTTTTTTATTCTTATTTTATTCTTCCACTCATCTTACATGTTGCAGGCAATGAAGAAGAACTTTTTCACCCAGAGAGTTGTGAATCTGTGGAATTCTTTGCCACAGAAGGTAGTGCAGGCCAATTCACTGGATGTATTCAAGAGAGAGTTAGATATAGCTCTTAGGGTTAATGGAATAAAGGGGTATGGGGAGAAAGCAGGAACGGGGTACTGATTTTGGATGATCAGCCATGATCACATTGAATGGCGGAGTTGGCGCCTTCTCCTGCACCTATTTTCTATGTTTCTAATTTGCCATCCAAGCGACACATCTTTGGGACGTTGGGGAAACCACACAGCCACAGGGAAAACATGTGAACTTCACACAGGCACGCACTTGATGTCTGCAGTGAACCAGATATTCAGGCACTGTGAAGCAGCAGCTCTACTAGCTGCGCCACTGTGCTGTCCTGTGCCACCCAGCAGTGATTGTGCTGGCCAGTGGTTTTGGTGTTCTTCTGGAGAATGCTTGGCATAATTATGCTCTGGACTCCAGATTTATTTAATATATGTTTGGCCGAGTGGAATAGGGCACTGCGCATGGTTTCCAGGGGAATAGCTCCTCCCTTCCCCCCAAAGATACTAGAGGAACAAGATAGATCACTCAACCCTAAAAACCGCAGTATGTCATGGCGCCATTTTAGTAGGCAGAAACTTGCAGAAACATTTTAAAAGAAAAATGACAAAAATCTGTGAATTGATAGATGAGATATATTCTGCATTTTAATGGTATCATTATACATACTGTTCCCCCAAAACAATGATTACACTGCGAGAGGCATAACGGACGACGGGTTTTGCCTACTAAAATGGCTCCTTTACATACTACACCAGTATAGGCGATTTCAACGGAATGGTCCATCTTGTTCCTCTAGTATCTTTGCTTCCCCCTGAAGAAAGCCATTTTCGGCTGGATTTTTCCAACCTAAGGCAATGGCAGGTGCTCAGAGCAGACAAGATAATCAGGCTTACTATTTTGCACTGGGCTCCAGATGGTTGCTTGTCTCTTGATGCTCGTCCTGGGGTGTGTTGCCAATAGGATTTCTATTTTTTTTATATAAAGCACCTTACTACAAGTATGTCTTCTGGTGAAAACTGAGCTATGTTTGAATTTCTCTCTGATATAAAATCCATTTAAAAGCACTCAGTAAACCACTTTAGTTACGGTACATGTGTGGTGAAACATTCATGACATTGCTATGTAGTTAAAACGAGAATATCCCAAATCTAAATGAAAAGAAATCCCACAATATTTGCAAGTGCAAACAGTTGTTCTGTTTCTATCAACCTTAAATTTGTTCTTGATCCTTGCCCTAAAAGTGCATGCAAAATAACATCTTTATGTTGTAATCATATTTACTGCAAATCACTGCAGATTTACTGCAAATGTCTGTCCTCTCATTTCAGAATTAATCCATTGCATACTAACTGCTTCATTTATACATTGTAGATTTTCCCAGTTGGCTGCCGTGAAACTCCTTGGAGGAGGCCTAGATGATGTCTCAGATGAAGAGATGAATAAGGACAGTCCCAGATTCTTCGACCAACATGGTATTGAAAGGAGTACAGATAATCAGGACAGCATTTACCAAAGCCCTGCACAAAAAAGAGAAGCTAGAAGTAAGTTGATCTCTGTAAAGGAGTAACCAGCATCACTAAATATGCAATGGCACTAATTGATCTCTTACTGTGTCATTTCATTCCTGCAGTGATAAATCCAAATAGTGAATATCAAGTTTATAAGAGTAGATTAATCCTTGGGAGAATGCACTGAGAATGTGCTACATTAATGTATTTACTTTGAACTCTGCCCACAAAATCTGGTTCTGTTAACTATTGGAGTCAACTATTGGAAGCTCGATGCAACCTTTGATATACAGTGCCCTCCATAATGTTTGGGACAAAGACCCATCATTTATTTATTTGCCTCTGTACTCCATAATTTGAGATTTGTAATAGAAAAAAATCACATGTGGTTAAAGTGCACATTGTCAGATTTTAATAAAGGCCATATTTATACATTTTGGTTTCACCATGTAGAAATTACAGCAGTGTTTATACACAGTCCCCCAATTTCAGGGCACTATAATGTTTGGGACACAGCAATGTCATGACAATGAAAGTAGTCATATTTAGTATTTTGTTGCATATCCTTTGCATGCAATGACTGCTTGAAGTCTGCGATTCATGGACATCACCAGTTGCTGGGTGTCTTCTCTGGTGATGCTCTGCCAAGCCTGTATTGCAGCCATCTTTAGCTAATGCTTGTTTTGGGGGCTAGTCCCCTTCAGTTTTCTCTTCAGCATATAAAAGGCATGCTCAATTGGGTTCAGACTGGGTGATTGACTTGGCAACTCAAGAATTGACCATTTTTAGGCTTTGAAAAACTCCTTTGTTGCTTTAGCAGTATGTTTGGGATCATTGCCTTGCTGTAGAATGAACCGCCAGTCAATGAATTTGTTTGAACTTGAGCAGATAGGATGTGTCTATACACTTCAGAATTCATTACGCTACTACCATCAGCAGTTGTATCATCAATGAAGTTAAGTGAGCCAGTACCTTCAGCAGCTATAGATGCCCAGGCCATAACACCCCCACCACCGTGTTTCACAGATGAGGTGGTATGCTTTGGATCTTGGGGAGTTCCTTCTCTCCTCCATACTTTGCTCTTGCCATCACTCTGATATGTTAATCTTCGTCTCATCTGCCAATAAGACCTTTTTCCAGAACTGTGGTTGCTCTTTTAAGAACTTCTTGGCAAACTGTAACCTGGCCTTCCTATTTTTGCGGCTGACCAGTGGTTTGCATCTTGCAGTGTAGCCTCTGTATTTCTGTTTATGAAGTTTTCTGTGGACAGTGGTCTTTGCCAAATCCACACCTGACACCTGAAGTCTGCTCAAGTTTTTGATCTGTCGGACAGGTGTTTGGGGATTTTTCTTTACTATAGAGAGAATTCTTCTGTCATCAGCTGTGGAGGTCTTCCTTGGCCTGCCAGTCCCTTTGTGATTAGTAAGCTCACCAGTGCTTTCTTCTTAATGATATTCCAAACAGTTGATTTTGGTAAGCCTAAGGTTTGGCTGATGTCTCTAACAGTTTTATTCTTGTTTCTCAGTCTCATAATGGCTTCTTTGACTTTCATTGGCACAACTTTGGTCCTCATGTTGATAAACAGCAATACAAGTTTCCAAAGGTGATGGAAAAACTGGAGGAAAGACTGGGTGCTGAAAGCTCTTGAAAGAGTTTTAGAACTGAAAGGGTTAAGGATATACGAGCAAGGAAGCAGCTCATGCAAGGAATATTTTGAAACAAGATAAGATGCCCAATTACCAATTAAAACTGCAGAGAAAAAGCAAGTTGATTCCAGGCACAAACAGAACTGTTACTTTAATCATGCTGATGATGGAATAGGCATGGAATGTAACCTCCCTATGGGTATATAGGTACGGCTTTTGCATCTGACCTTTGTGTGGGACCATGAGGGACAGCGAGTATGTACCCATACATACGCGGGCTGCTCTCCCACACCGCATGCGTGAATAAAAAGGTATTGTTTCATTCTTAAGGTGACTAAGTTGTTTTTTGTTGTCTGAAAGTGCGGGTAGAACTTTAACACTCTCTTATACCTGCATTAAGAAGGCATTTAAATACACCTGAGCAATTACAAACACCTGTGAAACCATGTGTCCCAAACATTATGGTGCCCTAAAATGGGGGGACTATATATAAACACAGCTGTAATTTTTACATGGTGAAACGAAAATATTAAAATGGCTTTTATTAATATCTGACAATGTGCACTTTAACCACATGTGATTTTTTTCTATTTACAAATCTCAAATTGTGGAGTACAGAAGCAAATAGATAAATGATAGATCTTTGTCCCAAACATTATGGAGGGCACTGTATTACATATGAAGCGCTAACACATGCATACACACAGTGTCGCAGCTGGTAGACCATACAGTGCCACAGACCCGGGTCCGATCCTGAACTCAGGTGCTGTCTGTGTGGAGTTTGCACGTCTTTCCACCAAGTGCTCCCGTTTCCTCCCACATCCCAAAGACGTGTGGGTTTATAGATTAATTGGCCTCTGTAAATTGCCCCGAGTGTGTAAGGAGTGGATGTGAAAGTGGGATAACATAGAACTAGTGTGTTGAAGGTTGATCGATGGTTGGCGCGGATTCGGTGGGCCAAACGACCTGTCTCCATGCTGTATCTAAACTAAACATAAGGATAGGTTTATTTTTCCTAGATTTCAATATTTTTCTTAAAACACTGGCATTTTAAGATCCAATCCTAGCATTATCCCATTTTTTATTCATATGGCAATAGAGTCTGGAAAATAATTCTTTTTTCTAATAGTCAACATCTTGTGTTAACACAGTGAGGGCCTATAAGAAGATTGAAAAATTTGAGCGGTTATTAGAAATTGGCAAAAGCAACTACAGGCAACTTGGAGGTATTCTGGAGGAAGATCAGCTCCAACAGAAGGAAAAGAAAGAAGCAGAAAGGTACTTGTCAGCTCCTTGTTGGTATTAATGTAATATTAGAAGTGTCACTGTCAGCAGTAAATCTCACCCGGCATCAGTATCAGAAAATTGTGTCTGTGCTGCTCCTGAGCTGCCTATTAAAATAAATATTTTGAAAATTGAAGGTGAAGTTTCCTTTCATCACTATCAAACCAGAAATAAATCCTGAGCAAAAGATAATTTAATTTTTTTCCCCGATAAGAATGATCACCTGTATTTTTAATGTATTTAGTGTTGACACAAGATGCTGCAGTAACTGAGCGGGTCACGGAGTTAATCTCTGGAGAAAATTGTTTTTTACTGTCACCTTAGGAACAAATTTTCAGATA
Source organism: Rhinoraja longicauda (assembly GCF_053455715.1). Classification (NCBI taxonomy): domain Eukaryota; kingdom Metazoa; phylum Chordata; class Chondrichthyes; order Rajiformes; family Arhynchobatidae; genus Rhinoraja; species Rhinoraja longicauda. The sequence goes on from NC_135959.1 coordinate 57,081,827, forward strand.
CTGCTTTTGGTGACAAGTGGACATTTGTAATTTACCAGACTACTTTTAAACCAAAATACAGCAATTTATCAAAACAGTCCCTTTCTTCTTCAAATTAAGTTAAACTTTAAATACATTTGTGTGGGGTAAGTGCTTAAAGTGGGACTGTAGGGAGCTGCTGAGGTATGGTGCAACCTTACTTATGGAGTTTGGGGAAGAGCTAATTCTCCAGATCAGCATGTTTTCTGGTTAAGAAACAGATCATTCCGTCATTAAAGTGCAGAAAGCACTTTAGTGTAACCTGGGCCCACATCGTGTCAATTGGCAGTGCTGCAAAGCACAGGTGTGTGAAGAGGCCTGGAACCACGTTATCGTCAGAGAGATCTGCATTGTCATCAGAAGTAGAGATTCCTTTACTTTCAAAAGCTCTATATTCCGACTTTTAAGTTCAAATTAGAAGAATGCTGCTCCTGGAATTACAAAGGATGATTGCAATCTAAACTTTTTATTATGGCAAGGTTCATAATGATTTTTCAGGATTGGCAGTTAAATTGATCCATGACCAATTGTAATTGGGGTTTTGGATTTCATTCATTCATACTTCCCATTGGGTTTTTGTTTTCCTCTATGAGGCAGACACTCTGTGTGGTGTTAGATGATATTGTCTGTAATGGCAACATCTCTTGGCTAAGGAAAATCAGACAGGCCTTCTGCCCGTAATTGTACAGCAACCCCTGCTTGGAGTCCACAATGCAGTTGCTGGATGAGGACTCTTCTGTTGTTTGGCTGTTCTCCCTACAAGTTTAAGAACATCCAGTACATCGAGTGTGTGGACTTTTTGTAAATGTGATTCATGCATGTGTGATCTATGCAAAAAGGATTTTACTGTGCAGTGCACACGTGACAATAAAGAATGTGCCGGAGCTCACTCTCGGGGTTCCCACAGCGTTGAATGTGAGAAAGCACTTTGAAAGTCCATGACGTGAAATGGGATTTGCCTTTGTACAGAATTCTGCAGGAGCTGCGGGCTCAACTGGATTATGAGCGTCTACGGCGAGAGAAGTTGGAATGTCAACTAGATGACTGCCGAGCTGAAATAGGTCACTTGAATCAATGTTTGGAGAAGTTGAGGACATGTGGCAGTTCTGTGGTAAGTGGGTTGTTTAGCTTGTTTTGGTTGAAGATACTTGGATTTTGAATTTTGGCAAAGTACTGTATGGTGCAGTTAAAACCTTTTCAAAAGCAATGGATGGAGAAAGCACAGTGATCTGAGGATTTGCTAGTCTGAAATATTTCAGCTACAAGGAAAGAATGCTTAAACAGAGGTGGCATTCTCTGGAACAGAGGATGGCCAAGGAGAGATTTAAGTAAGCCGTGTCAAATGATAAGGGCCTGGATAGAGTGATTAAGAAGAACATGGTATCCTTAGACGAGTGGTCAAAACTCAAGAGCTTGGATCACTGGTAAATCATCCTATTTTATATTCCCCATGAACCCCACCACCCAGATTCTGCCACTCACCTACGTTCACGGTAATTTACTGTGGCCAACCGGCATGTCTTTGGGAAGGAACTGAAACATCCAGAGGAAACCAATGCAGCCCTAGATAGAATGTACAAATTCCCCATGGACAGCACGGAGGGTCAGGATTGAACCCAAGTCTGTGAGGGAGCCCGGAATAAGCGAGTTTGATATTCCGATTGAGCATGTGCATGTCATTGGTCATGGGGGCAAAGAATTGTCACTAGCTCCTCTGCTTCATGTAAACAAATCTTTGTTTCATCTGTTTTTTTCAGTTTTTCTCCATATAGGTAAGAAAATAGAGTTTTCAAAACTGTTAATTTGGCGTATATATGGTTAATTAGTAAAAACTACGATGATTTTGTAGGTTTTTTTGCTTTATGCGGCGAGTTCCCCTCAACTCTCCCCGACTCTTTAACATCCCGGAGCCGTGGAACCGAGATGGCGGCGGCGGCGGGGACTGGAGGCAGAAGCTGCCGGCGAAGGTTCACGGGAGAGCGGATCACCATCGACCCAGAGCCGGGACAAGGCGAGAGATCGTAGCGCCCCCTCGCAAACAACAAACTCAAGGAAACTTCCCTCCTCGCCACCGCCAATCACCCCGGGGATGCGGGGCTTCTGAACAACAACCACAACACCTGTGTTTGTTCTTATTTTGCTGCGTTAGAGGGAGACAGGGCCAGGGAAGAGAGTGGAGGAGCGGCGCAGAACACCTCTGACACCCTCCCCCTCCCCGCTGCTCCCTCTACCCCAACTCTCTCCCCCCTCTCTCCCAGCGCCAGCGAAATCTGCGCCGCTCCTCCACTCTCTTCCCCAGCCCCGACCCTCTAAAGCAGCGAAATAAGGACAAACGTAAGTGTTGAAGTTGTTGTTCAGAAGTCTCGGGGTGAGCGGCGGTGAGGAGGGAAGTTTCTTTGAGTTTGTTGTTTGCGAGGGGGTGCTGCGATCTCTCGCCTTGACCCGGCTCTGGGTCAGTGGCAATCCGCTCTCCGGTGAAACTTCACCGGTAGCTTCTGCCTCCAGTCCCCGCTGCCGCCATCGCGGTTCCACGGCTCTGGGACAAGTTAAAGAGTTGGGGAGAGTTGAGGGGAACTCCTCCTGCTCTTTATATTGCTATCTTTAGGAATTCCATGATTTTATGTCTTCATGCCTTCTCTTTGTTTTGCTGACTTCCTGTTTAATTTCGCTCCTGCACTGTACATGTTTCTCCAGGCCTTTGGCTGTATTGAACTCCAGGTGCCTGGCAATGGGACTTTCTTCATATTTTGCTTCATTCCTCTCTCTGTGCTGCTTGACATTCATGAGTGCCTACAGTTGCAAGCCACACACCATGTCTCTTTGAATATATTTGCACTGAACCCTTGCAATCTACTTTGCTGACAAGATGTGGCCTACTTGTCGTTTGATAACTATTACATTGCAAGTATAGCTGTCAATGTTTTGGTTGGACAGCTACCCTTAACAGAAACAGTCTCAAAATTTGATAGGAAAGACTTTGCTGAGTTGTTTTGAGTTGAAATCTGAATTTTGCAGTGATTCTTTTCTAAATGACCAATATGCTGTCTGGTGGACAGTCAGCTTGGACACAGTGGTGTGAATGGCCTCCTCTCTCTGCTCTAGCCACTCTATGATTAAGTGTCCCTTATGTATTGAGAGACTCCGCTTGATAACAGTGTCAGGTTCTTCTATCTGCCAATGAACAATTTGTCTTTAGTCTTGTACGATTATCTGAAATGTTTTGTGCAATGTCTAGATTAATTTATTTCCCTTTACTTCTGCAGGAAGAAAATGTTGAAGATACGTTGAAGGGGAGAAAAACAGTAAGGAATAAACAGAGGTTCAGTAGCGGTGGTGTCTTTGTACGACGTACCCCTGACAGGACCGGTTTCAGTCACAGACCTCTTTAACAGCCACTCATCCCCCCCCCCCCCCCCCCATCCTTTTCCACTGGATACTTCAAGTTCATGATCAATTCCATAATAGGTTGGGCTTCATTTAAATTGTTCGTCTATTTTCACTTTTTTTTTTAAAGATGATTTTTTTTAAATCGTGATTTTACGTAGAAACATAGAAAATAGGTGCAGGAGGAGGCCATTTGGCCCTGCGAGCCAGCACCGCCATTCATTGTGATCATGGCTGATCATCCACAATCAGTAACCCGTGCCTGCCTTCTCCCCACATCCCTTGATTCCGCTAGCCCCTAGAGCTCTATCTAACAGTGGCGATAGACACAAAATGCTGGCATAACTCAGCGGGACAGGCAGCATCCCTGGATAGAAGCAATGGGTGACATTGAAGTCTGAAGGAGGGTCTCGACCCAAAACGTTAACCATTCCTTCTCTCCAGAGATGCTGCCTGTCCTGCGAAGTTACTCCAGCATTTTGTGTCTATCTTCAGTGTAAACCAGCATCTGCAGATCCTTCCTACATATTTTACAGTGGTTTCTTGGTCTGCTTATGCTTGAGTTTGAAATGTAATTAAATATACAATGCAGTGTAATCATAGTGAGGATGTAATAGGGTCAGCAGTTATTCATTACGCATTGTGATTGTAAACACTAGTTGCGGTTCAATTTAGATGGTACATTACAGATTTTTTACAAATTGTATATGCAGAAATATAATTTTGCAAAGTAATTGCATTCATACTTTTACAAATTAAGCAGTCATATCTAATGGTGACATTTTTCAAAATTTCACTGCTCTACTAAATGCATCTTTAAAACATTCTGCTTGGATTAATTGTTTCTGATTGGTTCTCATGTGGAGATTCTATTGCCAAGAGGAGGTAGTAAACAGTGGATAGGGGAAGAACAGAAGGGTAAAAATGAACGAAGAAGAGATGGAGAAGTGAGGCAGGGCTGAAAGAACAAATCTTGGAAAGGACAGCAGATCGAGGAAGGTGACGCAACGCAACGTGAAGGTCTTTGAAACCAGACACACAGGTGCCTCCTGCAGACAGCTCAGAGCAGGAGGGATTACCCAGGAGGGATTACTTTGGCTGGCACCACAGCAGCTGAGCCTCAGGCTTAGGGCTGGGATGATGCAGCATACCAGGTTAGACAAACAAGGTAATGGTACTAAGAATTGTTGAAAATAATCTACTTTCACACAAAGGGTGGTGGGAGTATGGAACAAACTGCCAGAGGTCGTTGAGGGAGGGATTATCCCAACTTTTAAGAAATGGTTAAACAGGTACATGGATAGGACAGGTTTGGAGGGATATGGGCCAATGGTATGCAGGTGGGACTAGTGTAGCTGGGACATGTTGGCCGGTGTGGGCAAGTTGGGCTGAAGGGCCTGTTTCCACACTGTATCACTCTATGACTCTTAACCGATAGCTGACAGCACTGAGGGTGGAGAACGCCAGGCTGGTCCACAGTGATGATCAATGCTACTTCCACATGCAGTCTCACAGCAGCCCCAGGGACTTGCCCAGGCTGTTCTCCCGCCTGCCAACACAATGCTGGTGTTCTGGGGCGAGATTTCACCATCATCCAGCAAGTTAACATTATTGGATTATAGTTAGGAGACCACCAAATGTGGGCGGGTCTGGTGATATTTAACAAGCTCACACAATTCAGGCTGTCACACAGGTGACAGGTAAACCTCCTCTCGGTGGAGCCTTGTTCACCACCTTAGAGGCTCTAGGGCAGGTCAGTTGTAACCCATGGGTTGATGTAGTGGAACCCTGGCCTACAACAAGCCTGAAAACTGTTGCACACTGAGTACATATAATTAACCAAGACAAAGAAACTAAGTTCGCCACGAAATAAACTGAGACACTCAAATTATGACATTGCTACTCTGCAAAAACAAACCCCAGCTGGTAAACCTTCAGACATAGAGCCACTCTGGTCAGATAGTGAAACTGCAACACAACAGTAATGGGAGAGTAACCGTTTGCTGAAAATCCCATCTCTGCACTGCAAGTATAATGTTACCAGTTAATTGAATGGAAAAATGGCGCATGAGTTTAAAAATAAGGTCTTTCAAAGGCATTTGTTGAGGGGAGGGCGGGGTGTCTGCATGGGAAAAGAGTGTAGATTAGCAGCAGGTTGAGCCTATCAGAATTAAATACAAACCTACATTTCTAGAAATTAGTTTAGCAATATACAGTGTGGGAAACAGGCCCTTCGGCCCACCGAGCCCGTGCTGAGCAACGATCACCCGTAACCTATCCTACACACACTAGGGTCAATTTACAAAAGCCAATTAGCCAACAGGCCTGTGCGACTTTGGAATGTGGGAGCAAACTAGAGCACCCGGAGAAAACTCACGCCATCACAGGGAGAACATACAAACATCACACAGACAGCACTTGTAGTCAGGATCGAACCCGGGTCATTGGCGCTGAAAAGCAGCAACTCTACCACTGCGCACCACCATATGATTTAAAACGTGACTGCAGCACGAATGCACTATAATCTAGGAATGGAGGAATGGATAATATAGCCAATGTATTGTGCCAGGAAACTAACATTACTCAAGGTAGAAAATTGAAACCCTGATTATGTGCTTGGGATATCTTGTGATCTATGACATCTTATTGCTTGTGGCAAAAATAGAAAATGAAAGCTGACCTTCACCAATGACCAGATATTCTTAAAATGGATCCCTGCAAAATCATCCTGTCTTATGACATCTTATAGAAAGGAAGAGAGGGCCATGAGTCCCTGGTTTACAACCAATTTCCAGTGAGATAATGCCAATGAATTGATAGCCATTGAGTGTTTACATGCTGAGAGGTTGAACCTACTTCTCACTGAAAAAGTTAAATCACATAAATGTCCTCCTGTTTATCCATAATAACATTTGGATCAATGGGGGAAAAAAAGTTGCTTCAGTAAATATCTGCGCACCAGGATATTTGAATGAAAATTCCTTTTCTGTCTTCAATGCAAATATTGGAGTAATTTACTTGAAGTTTTCAGAAGCATTTTAGGAACAGGATTGGCTTCAATACCCTTTTGAAAAACAAAAAACTTACTCGGTCACGGGATGAACGTACAAACTCCATACAGACAGCACCCATAGTCGGGAACGAATCTGGCGCTCTGGCACTGTAAGGGAGCAACTCTACCGCTGTGCCACTGTGCCGCCCAAGGACAATTTGACTGAAGTTGCTCATTTCTGCATTAATCCTTGGTGAAATGAAATAATTTACAAGCAAATTCAAGCACATTATGGTGCTTAAATTTTCACAAATAAATTTCAAAAAGGCAAGTTGAAATGAAAAAAATGAAAAACAAGCATTTACATTTTCTCCAAATTGTAATGTAATAGAAGAGAGAAAGCACAATCTTCACATGCTCGGCTTTTCAAAAATAACCTAATGAATATAATTTGGGCAATTTTTAATCAAGGATGTCAACATGCTCCAAGTAGTTAAACATTGTTGAGGAATATCACTTAAAGGTCATGTAAAAAGCACAAGATGCTACATTCAATGCACAGTATGCACATTAATCAAGGCAGGTACAAGTCTAACGTTGCTGCCTTCAAGTCTCCATTTAATTATTTCCTCAATTGCTGGTTTCCCGACTTATTAAATACTTAAAACAACATGGTCAAGAGTAGCATTCATCTTTGCTGTCAAGCAGAGATATGACTGTAATAATTATTCCAGAAGATTTTATTTACCGTGACAGTTTCTTCACAACAAATTACTTGTTCAGAAAGTGATTTTATATCAAACTGCTCATTTTTGCTGAATCTCTAAAGAATACACTTTAATTGCTGCCATTTCTCAAGAGTAAAAGGAATCCATTTAATAAACCAATAATAGCATGATAACAGGCTGTTTGTCTCTGCCCATATTGTAGTCGTTGCCATGGTTACCTGGCAACTGTTTGCTGCATACAGGCCTCAGGGTTCATTCTATTTTGCAACACGGAAAACAAAATACCAAACGACTATATCTCTATTTTATCTTACACAGCAGACAAAGACTTTGGTAACCACGCTTAAAATGCAGCACCCTGTCTGCTCAATACATTTATAGTACATTTATAGTACGTGAAGCAGCTGCTACATAATGTAGTTCTCTACTGTGAGCCCACTTGGCCCAGGCAACGTGTTAAGAATATGCAGTAGTTTCACCCAGGCCCTTTACAACCAACTGTGAGAGAGATCTGTATTCCATCACTACTGTTCTGCAATTTTCTGTGACCAAAATAACAATGCACCATGAATATTTCCCCAAACCACTGCTGCAGAACAATTATATTGGGCACCTCCAGGAAAAATCTTGGAATTTCTCAGGATGATTTTGCAGGGATCCATTTCAAGAATCTTTTCTTGGTCATTGGTGAAGGTCAGCTTTCAATTTTCTATTTTTGCCACAGGCGATAAAATCCCAAGGCTATTGCTAGGCAGGTGAAGACAGATGCTGGAAAAAAAAAGGTGAGAACAATTCAGTAAATCTGTCTTTTTCTTTAAATTACAAGTCCTATTCTTTCCGATTGATGGATTAATCAATCGTGTACTTAAAGGGACATAACTGGATGGGACAAAAGCATCGATGAACAAATTCACTTAAAGCATATCGAGCTTGCATGTCTTGGCACCCACAGATACCAGTGCTCAAAATAAGAAGCTGGAAAGATCCAGTGCAGTTTGAAGGCAGCGGCAATGGCTGCACCTTCTGGAGGGGCAATGCTGAAGAGGAACACGGTCTTCAAGAACAAACTAGTCTGGCACCTCAGCGACTCACTCTGTAGGATCAGTGAATGCCTTATAACTCTTTGGCTCACTCCAGCACGCTGCAGTCAGCTCAGCACACACGCCAAGCCTTGAAAGTGCAGAAAAAAACAAGGAAGATTTCCATTCCAACAAATAATCCGGGTCTGCTTCCCAAAGGGGGAAAAATTGATCATCCAGGACAACTTCTGAAGCAGGATGGGAAGCAATATAACCCTGTGTGATTGGCGAGGAAGACATAGCAAGGACTAGACACAAAATGCTGGAGTAACTTAGCGGGACAAGGAGCATCTCTGGATAGAAGGAATGGGTGACATTTCGGGTCGAGACCCTTCTTATGTCTGAAGAAAGTCTCGATCCGAAACTTCACCCATTCCTTCTATCCAGAGATGTTGCCTGTCCCGCTGAGTTAATCCAGCATTTTGTGTCTATCTTCGGTTTAAACCAGCATCTGCAGTTCTTTCTTACAACATAGCAAGGACTAACTGTAATGGAGTTTTGCCCTACATAATGCTTGGAGCAGGTATTATAACAAAGCCTGATTATAACAAAAACATACTTTGTCAGAGGGCAACTGCTGAATTATCTCATTATCCACATGTTGGACCACACAGATATTCACACAACTGTGACTGGCGACAATGGTCATCCACCACCTAATCTATAGTTTTATCTCCATCTATCCAGCTCCAAAAGCCTGCCCACTAGAAGGAACCCTTCAAAGATCTCAACTGCAACTCAGTCATAACAGCGAGTTCCCAGAGCTCCATTGCACAACAGGATATTTAGGCCGATCTCCTTAACAATGTTCATAAGACCAAAGCTCGACTCAAAAATAACAAGTCGCCAGAAGTATATTGTATCCATACTGAATTCCTAAACGGTGCTCAAGAATTTAAGTCACAAATTCACAGTGTCATCACCTCAACACAGAACCCCCCTGAAGGCTCCCCTCCTAACTGTACACATTTGTAGGTTAATTGGCTTTGGTAAATTTGTAAATTGTCTCCAGTGTATGTAATAATGGTGTTCGTGTGTGGGGATTGCTAGTCAGCGCAGAGGGCCGAAGGGGCTGTTTGACTCTGTATCTCTAAACTAAACTAAAAGTTCTTATAAATGGCCTAATTGTGACCATCTTCCAGAAAGAAAACAATATGACTGTGGCAACTACAGTGGAATTTCCCTGTTTCTGTCACGGAGGAGGTGGTCACAAAAGTCCTCCTCCAATACTTGGAGTGGAAATTATACTCCCCACATCAGTGTGGATTCTATCCATCCAGTGTGCATGATCGCCACCTTGTGGCAACTCCAAGAAAAATGCAGGGAGCAGCATCAGCAGTGATACATGGATTTATGTGACTTCACTGTCATTGACTTCATCAATGAGCAGAGACTGCGGAACACCCTCAAATATGGCTGCCCACAGAAACTTGTTTCGATCATGCTCTTGCTCCACCAGAGCATACCAACTATGATAATAGTCAGAAAGTTCTCAGTAAAGACTGGTGTTGAACAAGAATACACCATCACCTAACACTTCATCAACCATTCTTGATGCAACCTTGCATTTCACTTCCAACAAACCTAATTTGGAGTGGGGCTAATCTTAAGAACTAATTCAACGTATGATGCCTTCATCGTGAAACTAAGGTTACCCAATGGTCAGTAGTTGACCATCAATATCGTGTCATAGTCATACAGCACAGAAATAGGCCCTTCAGTCCAACTCATCCATGTCGACCAAGATGCCACATATAAGTTAGTCACATTTGATTGTGTTGGCCCATATCCCACTAAATATTTCCTTTCAATGTACCTGTCTAAATGTATTTTAAATGTTGTTATTATACCTGCCTCAATTACTTTCCATGGCAGCTCTTTCCATATCTCCATCCACTCTGTGAGTTGCCCCTCAGGTTCCTATTAAGTTTTCCCCTCTCACCTTAAACCTATGCCCTCTGTTTCTTGATTCCCTTACCTATCTATTCCCCTGATGATTTTATACATTTCTATAAGATCACTCTTGTGCTCCAAGGAATAAAGTCCTAGGCTGCCCAACCTCCCCCTTTAGCTCAGGCTCTAGAGTACTGGCAACATCCTTGCAAAATCTTTCCAGCTTAATGGTATCTTCCCTCTAGCAGGGTTTCCAAAACCAAACAAAGTACTCAAAGTACAGCCTCACCAATGTCTTGAACAACTTTAACATGACGCCCCGACCTCTGTACTCAATTCCCTGACCGGTGAAGGCGAGCTTGCCAAAAGCTTTCTTTATTACCCTATCTACCTGCAGTGCCATGTTTAGGGAATTACTAGACCAAGTGGACCAGTTGGGCCCAAACCTCTCCTGCATTGGAATCATCAGGGGAATAGTTAGGTAAGGGAATCAAGAACCAGAGGGCATAGGTTTAAGGTGAGAGGGGAAAACTTAATAGGAACCTGAGGGGCAACTTACAGAGTGGATGGAGATATGGAAAGAGCTGCCATGGAAAGTAATTGAGGCAGGTATAATAACAATTAATTCATAATTCCTCCCCCCCTTCCCTCTCCCCCCTCCCCATTCCTCCCCTCCCTTCCCTCCCCACTCCCCCGCCCCTCCACTCCATCCTCCTCAACCCCCCTTATCCTCCCTCCTCCCCTCCCTCCCTCCACCTCCCTCCCTCCACCCCCTCCCCCCTCGGAGATAGATTTAAACTTTAAAATGTCAATAACTTAAAAAATATAACATCGATTTCAATGAAACTTCTTCCATTAGCACCAAAGGGACGACCGTGAGTAAGGTGGGCCTAAAATTGTTGCACTATCGTGTACCGTTTTGGCTGTAGTTCAGGAACAAACAAACAAACATATGAGTTTTAGTATATAGGTGTATTAGTATTGCTACATCGTGCTGTTCTGCAACACTCCGCAGGGCCCTACCATTCACTGTGAAGGTTCTGGCCTAGTTTGACTTCCCAAAATCCAACACACACTTATCTGAATTAATCTCTATGAGCCATTCTTTGCCAAGCTCATCAGGACCCTGATGTAATGCTTGATAACCATCTTTATCATCTTCGATACCATACATTAACTCTCCCTGCATCCCATGCGATCCAACCTTCCAGTCGCCTAACGTGCATAACCTAATCAGAGGCTGGCTAAAGTTCACATTGACCATGTCTACAACCTTGCCCTTATCACACTTCTTGGCAACTTCTTCAAAAAAACCTCAAACAAATTTGTGAGATACAATTGCCCACAAAACCATGCTGACTATCCCTAATCAACTGCTGTCTTTCCAAATGCATGTATGCCTCAGAATTCTCTCCTGTAACTTTTGTAAGACAGATATTAGGCTCACTGGTCTATAGTTCCCAGGTTTTTTCTTTGCCGCCCTTCTTAAAAATAGAGGCACAACATTAGCCACCCTCCAGTCTTCTGTCAGCCCACCTGAGTTTAATATTGATTCATACATCTCACCCTGGATACCTGCAATCTCCGAATGGCCTACTCCTGCACCTATTGTTTATTGTCTAATTTCTTCTCTAGCTTCTCACAATGTCCTCAGATCCTGATCAGACCTGGGACCCTCATACATTTAATGACCTACAGCATCTTCTCAATAGCTAGACTGTTCTGGTTGATCAGGAACTGTTGAGCACAACCAGGAAACCAGAGGAAGATTAAAGCTCATAATTCCATCCTTTGGAAGCCTATGGTTCACTTGGAACTTGCGCTCCAATTTTAGCATCAAGCGGGACAATAAGGACAAATAGGCAATCTTGAGCTGAAGGTATTGAGAATTATGTTGTAGTGTTAAATGACTAAGTGACGCGATGTTGCATTATTTGCCTATCACAATTATTTAACTCAACAACTTTAAACCACTACATAAAATCTAGCACTAATATTAATCATAATCAAAAACACAATGGAGTTATTATTGCCATACAAAAATGTTTCATTGCAATGTTAATCACTGCAGAAAGTCACGAACAGATTATAAAAATGATTTATTTCAGTGATATGTTGCCATGTAAATGGCAAGCAAGATTTATAAAAAAATGTCTTGCAATAAATACTTAAGATGACATTTGAAAATGGTAACCAGTGATGGAATGAATGAAGGAGACATTATTGCAGATAAAGGCCAAAGATTACCAGGTCTTTGTAGTAAATTCATTTTCACTATATCCAAGGAACTGGAGATGATTAAATAATGCATTCCTAGCAGAAAAGTGAACAAAAATACCCTGATAAAATATTCTAGTGGCTTAAATCTGCATAGTCTAGAAGTGGGAAAGGGCCACATTGGTGCCAGTAGTGACCTTTAAGAAATATATAAATTATTCAATGGAAATACAACTTTCTGTGTTGAAGAAATCTAGAAAACAAGGCGAATGGACATAGGTATTATTGAAGATAGAAACAAAAAGCTGGAGTAACTCAGCGGGACAGGCAGTATCTCTGGAGAGAAGGAGAGAGGAGGGGAACTTCTTCAAAGTAGACATACCTTGAGGAGATTTTTCAGTGGAGGAGACAAAATGTATTACTGAAAATCAACCTGCACCACCTTTACTCAGAAGCGATGCATATTTTGGAATAATTACAATGTATGATAATATGGATGGGTTTAATGTTGTTTATTAAAAAAATGAGTTGTCTCAATGACAGTGGTTCAGGAGCAAATTCTGCACTGGCCAAATACGGTACGAATGATAAATGGCCTCTGTTGAAGGACAAACATATTCTTTCTACATACTTTCTACCGCATAGACTTAGGTATTTTCTGCTCTGATTTTGCAGTCATTAATCTATCTTCTTTCAGTCCTGTCTTGCACCCACCCCTTCCATTCAGGAAGAGATAGAAGACTAGAGTGCTACCTTGTATAGCCTCAACTTTCAATATTGAGCATTAATGCTGAGTATTAACTGAGTTATCAGAAAATTTGAGCCCTGATCTTGGTCAATTCTTCTTATCTGACATTTATTTAGAAACAATTGCAGCCCTAAAGCCTGGGTTTGCCTTCTGCAATTAATTTTATTTAGAATCAGAAGTTCCTCAATTCAGTCCGGAACACAGATCAATCAATCAAACGGATCAACCAACACACAGAAACATAGAAAAATAGGTGCAGGAGGAGGCCATTCGGCCCTTCGAGCCAGCACCGCCATTCAATATGATCATGGCTGATCATCTAAAATCAGTACCTTGTTCCTGCTTTTTCCCCCTATCCCTTGATTCCGTTAGCCCTAAGAGCTAAATCTAACTCTCTCTTGGAAACATCCAGTGAATTGGCCTCCACACCTTAAACACCAACTTATTTGGAAGAAATAAAATTACAATTGGACATCGAGAACTCACAATTAATTATTTTACACAAGTGTAAACTGGTTCATTGCACTTCAGTTGAACATATATTGGTTTATATTGGAACTGATATTATGTTGTTAAAAAATTGAGATGACTCCCTCAAAAGTAAAGCAGTTTTGGTGTGCTACATCACTTTAAACATAATTAATTTAGTTGCAATATATATATGAGAAATTAAGGAACAGTGGGAGGTAAAGTTTGTGCTTTCGAAACTGTGCAGTCCAGTATTTATGCTTTCTCACTCTGGTGTTGCTTATCGACCCGTCTGCATGTGCTGCCAGCAATAAATATGTAAAAATAATCATTTGCAGTGGACTGTTACCAATTAATTTGGTTAAAAATGAAGATCACACAGAAGTTATAACTCCGCCAAAGGACAATTCTCAAAAATGCCACACATAGTATGAATGGCCATACCCAATTTGACTCTTTGCCAGAATGGTTGAATTACATCACGCACATCATTGTGTCATATGTAATTGTAGATTGTACCTTAACTTATGCCTCTCTCATCCTCAGACATGAAACACAAGAGACCAGGAAGTATCTTAAGTTCACACATTCAACCATTTTCATGATCCTACCTGCGAGATACCTCATTGTTTCCAGTTTAAGAGATTCCAACATGGTTTTAAGTGACGCCACATCTGTGTCAATTTTTTTGTTTGTCTCAGTTATGGCACGGTCCGTGTCCGAATTCTGCAAAAAAGCACCACAGATCAACCTGAAATCAGCAATACTATGGATTCAAAGGAGATATACTTCCGCATGCTCCTTGAGACACAGTGGGTGACAGTAAGCAACTATCAGTAAAAAACATTATTCGGTCATTAGGTATCACAAAATGCTGGAGTAACTCAGCAGGTCAGGCAGCATCTCTGGAGAGAAGGAATGGGTGACGTTTTGGGTCGAGACCCTTCTTCAGACTGATGTTCACATCAGTAACCCATTCCTTCTCTCCAGAGATGCTGCCTGACCCACTGAGTTCCTCCAGTATTTGTGATACCTTCGATTTGTACCAGCATCTGCAGTTATTTTCCTACCTATCTGGTCATTATCTACATTATCATTAGCAGAGGCTATGTGACCAAATGGATCACATCATTTCATATATTACAACAATGACTATACCGATTTTCTGGCACCTTTGGTTCCAGAGCCTTCCTGGATTATTTGTTTCTCCAGACCAACAGAGATCACGTGATAATGAAACGACAATGCACCTCTGGACCGCTAATGATACCCTTCCCATGTCTCTAAAGCACCATGGAGTGCCAGAAACATAAAAAACACAAATATAAAACATAAGCTCAATGTGAATGGAATGACCTGCCGACCTCTCCTCAGCTCCCACTGTCTCCATGGCTGTTTAGAGCCCTGGCTTCAGACCCCACTCCCGACTCGCAACGGCACCAGCGATTCCTTCTTCACCCAATGCACAGCACTTTCTCTGGGTCGCTGTTCCTTCCTCACCCCACGCCTCCTCCTTCCTGTCCCCTTGCACTGAAACCCCCCCGACCGCTCCCACGTACCCCCCTCCCAAACCATCGCCTCCACCTTTTCCCCCAGAGTGTGTTAGGTTTATTAGAAGGATGCATGTGTTAGGTTTATTAGAAGGATGTGCACTCCACTCTTCATTGTTCTACTTGCACCTGCAGAGAAGGCTCTCCAAAGCCCCATGGGGCATGGATATTACTTTTCCCCATTGCAAATAGGCAAGATTTTGCTCACAAATAGAAAGTGAACATTTGTGCATTGAGTTTCTGCGGAAGACCAGCTGTGATTTAAGCCATGAGATGAATAGATCAAAATAAATGTGGTGACTCTTGTGAACAGCCTCAGTACAATCTACTATTCTTACAGCCTTGTACTTGGTGTGAATGCGCTCATGTATAGTGATTTTACTCAATTGTATTCAAAAAACAATTTTTACTGTACCTAGGTACAGTATGTGACAATAAAATACCATTGAGCCATTTAGATACATGTGACAATAAGTACCATTGAACCATTAAAGAAAGAACCAAGTTTAGTGAGATACCAAAGTAATGCCTTAGGTACTATTACAGAGGCTCTTTGCAATAATCAAGGAATTACCTTGTGCATGCCTCTCGTGATTCAAAAAAACCTTTCATTCTTAACCTACTTTTGGCTACAGTTCAAGGCCAAAACATAAATAAACCATAACCTGGCTGTGTCATCATCAGCATTACTTCAATATTTTTTGATGAGAGAAAAACGACACTTCTGGTTTTTAAACTCTCTTTAACTTTGACAAATGTGGAGACCCATTATGTAATATTACTCAGGAAATTGCAAAGCAAAAATATAAATCTACACGATTGCAAACTTATTGTCTGGGGTGAATGTACAACGGCTCATAAAGCAGCTACTAAAACGCTCGATTGAACATTGCAAGGTCTTTCACTCAGCAATAAATTAATTAGAGGTGTTACTGTGGTGCTTGTGGAGATTTCTCTCAAATGCAGTCAGCAATTCCATGAGGTACAAAAGCAGATGAATTGAAAGCCTGCATTTTTTGCATTATATTTGGGAAAATGTTCAACAATTACACTTGGAAACGCATGCGAGTTGATCCATCCTTGAGAAAGTTTGCTTCAAATTTACTCAAATTAGGTTATAATATATGGGAAAATTAAACACGAAGATTCAACAGCAATGATTCCAATGAAATACCTAGGCCAAATTATTACATTACTCTAATGTAAGTTGTTTTAACAACTGAGACTCATTACTATTTTAATTGGCAAAGGTTGCACGAGAGAGCAATTTTACCACCAAAAAATAAAATGACTCACGCCCTGAACAAAGACCTACTTCAAAGCTCCACAGACGACCATGTGCGGAATAAAATGGGGAGTGGGAAAAAATGTCAAAGTCGTTCAACAGTAGCAGCACGCTGGCATAGCGGTGGAACTACTGCCTTACAGTGCCAAAGACGTGGGTTCTTTTGACTACAGGTGCTTGTCTGTACGGGAGTTTGCACGTTCTCACCGTGACCGCGTGGGTTTTCTCCGAGATCTTCGGTTTCCTTCCACACTCCAAAGACGTACAGGTTTGTAGGTTAATTGGCGCAAATGTAAAAAAATGTCCCTAGTGTGTAGAGGGTAGTGTTAATGCGCGGGGTTAGTTGGTTGGGCCGAAGGGCCTGTTTCCGTACTGTATCTCTAAACTAAACTAAACAGACTTAATTGGGTGAAGTCTCAACCCGAAACGTCACCCATTCCTTCTCTCTAGAGATGCTGCCTGTATCGCTGAGTTACTCCAGCATTTTGTGGCTACCCAGTTTAAACCAGCATCTGCGGTTCCTTCCTACATACTTTATTGGGTTTATCATGTTGGCATGTTCTCTACCTGCTTTACCTTGCTGCAACCTCTTCTGTTAATTAACAAACTGAAATGTGCAGTGTATGATGTCACAGGAGGTGCGGGCATATTTACACCAAATGATAAAGTTATGAGAGATGTTCTCATTTCATAATCACTAAAGTAACACATTCCATGCATATTAATAATCTTAAAAGTACTTACCAGTTCAGTAAATTCATTTTTAGATGTCATTAGCTGCTTCTCTTGTTCTCTAAACTAATTAAAAAATAATAATGATATATATGAGATATTTTCACTTTCTCACATAATATGAAAAGGTTCATTGACTTTGTATTTATTAAAATCATTCTTTTAAATAATCGCATATTTAAATATTTGTTTAAAACTTTATTATATATTTCCACTGGCAGATTACTGCATACTTTAAAATATATATTTGCAAGGTCACTTTGTGAATTAGCAACGCTCTTCACACGGAAGAAGGGTCTTGACCCGAAATGTCAAGTGTCCATTCCCTCCTCAGATGCTGCCTGACCTGCTGAGTTCCTCCAGCACTTTGTGTTTTGCTCACGATTTCAAAATCTGCAGTTCCTTGTGTCCCTAATCCCTGGGGTGAGAGGGTTGCCCTATTAAGAGAGACTAGACAGTTGAGTCTGTATTCCTTGGAGTTCAGAAGAACGAGGGGCGACTTTATTCAAACACATAACGGGGGCTGAAGAAGGCTTCAAATCCGAAACGTCACCTACTCATGTTCTTCAAGGATGCTGCCTGACCCGCTGAGTTACTCCAGCACTATGTGTCTATCTTTGGTATAAACCAGCATCTGCAGTTCCTTTTTATTACATAAGGGGGCTGGATGGGGTAGATGCTTTCACTAGTGGGAGAGGTTTGGATAAGGAGGCATAACAAGGCAAAGCAAGGCTTTGTAGGCTGTAGGGGTCAGCCTATTAGATATATTTAAGGTGGTGATAGATAAATATTTGGAAGATAAAGGAATTGAGGAGCATGTTTATATTGCGGAGATGGGGTAGGTTTGCAGAGAAGAAACTGAATGCCTGTGGTAGGGTGGAAACAGAGTGAGATTACGTGAGTTGTGGTGGTGGTGCTTGCCGTGGGAGGGATTGTCAATCGCAGCCCATTATTTAGAGGCGATGCAGGCAGAAGGAGATGAACGTGAACAGAGAGGGGAAATATTGCTGCAGCTGTGAGGTTATGTACAAAAAATGCATTTGGTACGAATCTGAAATAAAAGATGGCAGCATCTTTGGAGAGGATGCAACAGAATTCACAGGTTGACAACCTTTCATCAGGATTGACCAGTTCTAATACAAACTGGAATGGTTGGATAATTCAACTTGGTGAACTGAGTTTGGAGTCTTGAGGGCTGTATTGTGTTCCGTCGGGGAATGAGATTCTGCTAGCCGTGCTTACTTTGGGCTTTGTTGGAACAACGCAAAAGACGAAAGATAAAGATTAGAGTGGGAATGGGATGGCAAATTAACAGCAGCCAGGCCTGGTGGTGCATCATTAATGGTGCTGTCATACAGTTCCTGACATTTGGTTTCACATGTTGACCTGAGTGCTGTTTGTGTGAAGTTTGCACGTCTTCCCTGTGACTGTGTGGGGTTTTGCTGCGTGCTCTGCTTTCTTTTCACTTCCCACACGTGCTGGAAGGTTAATTGACTGCTGTAAATGTGTAGTGTAGTTAAGTGGCAAAATAATCAAATGGAGTTAATGGGCATGTGAGAGAGTACAGATTGGCACAGTTGCACAGTGGTAGAGTTGCTGCCTTACAGCGCCAGAGACCCGGGTTCGATCCTGACTACAGGCGCTGTCTGTACAGAGTTTGTACATTCTCCCTGTGTCGTGGTCTAACACTCAGCAATAAATTAATTAGAGGTTAAATTAATTAAACTGCAAACTGCTACTATCCTGCTCTTTTCCAAACTACCTCATCTGACACATTTCTCTTCCGGTTTCCTCCCACACTCCAAAGCCATCCAGGTTTGTAGGTTAATTGGCTTCTGTAAATTGTCCCTGGTGTGTGTAGGATAATGCTCGTGTATGGGGTGATTGCTGGCCGGCATGGACTTGGTGGGCCGTGGGACCCGTTTCCCCTCTGTATCTCTAAAACAAAATGCCGGGAGATAGAAAGATGAGTGGGTCTGATGGGATGGCCCTGTTTGGATGCAATGGGCTGAATTGTTACCTTTGTATTTTCTACAAACAGTGGGGTTATATTTAAGGAGATAGATAGATTTCGGGACACAAAAATATAATTTCTGAGAGAATGAGGAATATGGTATAGAAACAGGAAATCTGCGATGAGATATTCAATAGTAACCCAGGATCAGAGGGCTGAATGGCCTTCTCCTGTTTTGATATTGCTGTTTCCTTGCATGCCCTTACATCTCCTTGAGGGATTGGCTGTGATTAACAAACTTTCACCACCATTTCAGCCAGCACGACTTGCATAATCCAGTCTTTTTGTCCCCATCCTACACACACATTTTCACTGTTCTCTTCATCCTTCAACTACTTGAAACATGCTTCATTTCTACGTTTACCTTGTTCTGATGAAAGATTGTTCATCTGATCCTTCCCTCAATATTGAACATTTGTTTTGACCCAACATTGCTGTTAAAAAGATGGCTACTCATTGAGGCTGCTGAATATTTCCTCTGCAACTGAACGCAAGCATGAAGTTCCAAACTTATGACTTTCCCCAACTGTGCTCAGATGCTGGATTCCATGGGTAGTCTTGTGTAGGATTAGACCCGTTTCCTTTTGTCCAGTTATTGCCCCACCTCTCAACTCTTCTGAAGTTCAGTCCACCACTTTGCAGACAGACAACATGGGAAATTGATCAGTTAAATTAAAAGGAACATTTTTTTAAAAAAGCAATGAGAGTGAATAAACATAAAACAGCTGCTATTAACGCTATATTACCGAGTCCATGATTCTGCTTTTCTCCAAGTTCATGTCCAGTTTTGTATCATTTCTGATTTTCGTAACTTCATCCTACAAAACCAACATTGAAATGAACACTAGCAAAGGAAATCAGGAACACATGGTTTACATGTGCAATAATTCAATTAAGTCAGATAGTAACTTACTGTAAGCTGTTGTTTCACATGTTCCAATTCAATTTTTATTTTCTAAAGGGGTGAGAAAAAAAAGAGTTCCAATATTTCAGCACTGTAACACTTTGTGAGGGTAATCAAAATACATATTTTATTTAAATAATGGCATTTATTTTGTTGAGTGGGATTGTCAATCATTAAACACTTGGGCAGTTCCAGCACAAAGCTAGGGTTGGATGAATGCAGTCTGGTGAAATTTGATAAAGTCCAGCACAATGCCCGAGTTTCATACAATGTAATCAGGTCACGTGAGTGGGCTGGACAAGACCTCCCATGTGAAACTACTGAGATATCCATGCCCTCTTTGAAGCTTTCAATCTGCAGTTACTATGTTCTTTCAATCCTTCTGATTGTCCTACATTCAAAATATTAAACGTTTCTGGAGTAACAAGAATCTGAAAAAACACACTTAAAACATGATGTAAAACATTATAACAAGGACCTTTAATTAAAAGAAACACCTCTTCCAGTCCATTAGAAAAGCTCGATTCAAATGGATGGGCTCGAGGATCTGTACTGGATCTCATAATGGAGAATCTGTGAGTAGAATTCACAACGTAAAGTGATGAAGAATTGCCGAAGGTTTGTACTCGAGTCCAGAATTCAAGAGCAAAGTGGCATATTCACCGCAGAAATCAATCAGCAATGTTTTGCCATTAAAATGCTGGCTTAACCCAGTAAAAATATTCTTGACTCTTGAGTATATGATTCATTTACTTGTTCAACATTGCAATGGGAATCCTCATCATTGTCTTGAGCTTGGCCTAACAGCAACATGGGGTACTAATTGGAGTTACCGAAAGAAGTTTGCATTGGTATTGGTTTATAATTGTCACGTGTACTGAGGTACCATTAAAGCTTTTGTTTGTGAGCTACCCAATTAAATCAAATACTGTACATGAATACAATCAAGCCATAATCTTGCTGACATAATGCTACACAAACCATGAAGGGACCCAACCCAAAATATCACCTGTCCATCCCCCCTCCCCCCCCCCCCCCCCCCCACACGCTGCCTGACCCGCTGTGTTCTTCCAGCACTTTGTGTTTTGCTCCAAGTTCCAGCATCTATAGATGCTTGTGTCTCAAGTCATAATCTGGTAAATTGCAAAGACTTTGTGTCAGACTGTGTAGATCCCAACGCTTGCACTGCAGTCGTTGCTTGTGTTAATGCCATGGTCAAGCTGAAGAGTTGCTGCCAAACAGCTCTCAAGGCACTGCCGAGCGTCACCACTATTATCCTCACACGTATCCTTCCTGATAACAGCCTAACTGGGCCAAAACAGCCATGAGGTTGCAGACGGTGGAATCTAAAAGCCCCACCAAACGGCCATCCCAATGGCTCTCTGTCAGCTCAAGCTTGTGCAACGATCACGGACCTTTGGAAGCAATTGGGGGGAAAATAGTAGCAAACGAAACCCATTGTTAATTAAAAACAACATTGATATTAAGAAAAGTAAGCAAAAAAGACAATCAATTATATTTGCTTTTTAAATGAAGGTCAACAAAATGGAGGTGCACCAGCAATTTAGAAATGGCTCTGGTCCCAGTGTGCCGGCACTAAGGTCTGGTTAACACTGCTCTGTGAACTATATTGTTAGAATGTTTCCTGCTGCCGTTGATTTAAAAGCCCCTAGTGACAAGCAAATGTCAAGTCTTTAACCAATGGAAGAAACAAGCAGTATTTATGAAACTCCAGCTAACCATATTAGAAATGTTTGGAAGGTTTAGGCAAGTATATCAAGATTCTTCTTTAGCATTTTTTTGCGCAGTAATTGGCACTTGCTGTGGTGCAGGTCTGGTTTCAATTAAGAATAAAATTGCATTGGCGGACAGCTTTTTGTGACTGCAGGATCTTCAAAGTGCTTCACAGCTAATGAATTACATCTGAAATATGGTCGTTGTTGCAAAATAGAAACACAATTTGTCACCTTAATGATCGACAGACAGCAATATGAAAACAACCAGATAATCAGTTTTAGCAGTGAATATCGAGAATAAATATTGTTCAGGTAATTGGGAAGAATCCGCACCCTCTTTCTCGTAATGTCATTAGATCTTTTACATTGAAATGAAAGCATCCTATCTAGCTCTAGCTGTAACAATGCAGTGCTTTCTCAACTCTGCAAAGTGACTGGAGTGAAGCTTCAACTCATCAGCTTTATGTAAAATAAGTGGCAAAACGAGGAGGGGTTTGGGCAGCCATCACCACTAAGCTATAGCTTCTACCAGGTAGGTGGCTGAGAATAATGTCCTAAGGTGAATTACTACCCCAATGGTTCCAAAATACTCCTACATACAAACACAGAACTGTCCTCTTACAGATAAGAGCCAAACCAAGTGCAGAGAACCTACGGGACAATTAACTAACTTTCTCCGCTTAAAAATTGTGCAAGCACAAAGGAGAATCACATCCAAACATCCCTTGAAACACTGAAAGGGGCCAACTCCATTGGCAAGTGCAGGCTCTGAGCACTTAACAGAGTTTTTATGGCCAGGTAGAGTGAAGACCAGCATGATCTCGTTTTTTCAATTTTCTTCCAACCTTTTGTCCTGTCGCTGTGATGTTCTTTTTTTAAACCCGACCACCAATTGAATATGGGGGTAGTGATTATCTATAAAGAGCTAATGGTGACAGTGGCTGGTGGAGTGTGATGCAAAGCCTTTCCAAATTCTGGATTTAATTCATTCAATACTGGATGCATCACAGCTTGGTTTGGGAACAGTTCCATCCAAGACCGCAAGAAATTGCAGCAAATTGTGGACCAGCCCAGACCATCTCACAAACCAACCTCCCTTCTAATGACGCCATTTATACCTCACGCTGCCTCAGCAAGGCCAGCAGCATAACCAAGGACGAGTCGCACCTTGGCCACTCCCTTTTCTCCCCTCTCCCATCAAGCAAAAGGTATAGAAGTGTGAAAATGACCACCAAATTCAGGGACAATTTCTTCCCAGCTGTTATCAGACAACTGAATCATCCTCCCCCAACCAGAGAGCGTGCTGAACTACTATCTACCTTTGGTGACCCCCAGACTATCCTTGATCGGACTTTGCTGCCTTTACCTTGCACTAAACGTTATTCCCTTATCATGTATCTATACACTGTAAATGGCTCAATTGTAATCATGTATTGTCTTTCTGCTGACTGGATAGCATGCAACAAAAGCTTTTCACTGTACACGTGACAATATACTAAACTAAACGAGTGTTACAGCGTTGTTTGAAGTTGTACCTCATTTTCCATCCTCAGGCTTGAAAATTCACTTTTTTCCAAAATAACCATATCCTTTCTTATCGAGTCTAAATGAGCCATGATTTGCTGCAGCGTTATTTCCTGAAAGAAAGAAATATTCCAAACATACATTCATTCCTGCAGACAGAAACGGAAGTGCTGGTAAGTTTTACATTCTGTTGTCAATATCTGTCGACCCCAGCAATGTTAAAGAATCTCACTTCTCCATCAACATTTGATGTATCCAACCATCGGGAGATCCCCATGGCCCGGCATTTGACTCACCAAATAATGTTGGCAATTTCCACTCGCCGATGCCCCAATCTTGCCCCCATTAATTCGCAGGAACATTTCAGTGAACCCAATGTGTTTAAAGGGAGCAAAGGACTCTCACACTCCCACCTTTTCCACACCGACTCTACCAACCATCCATTTACACTAATTTTACATTAATTTCAACAACCCTTTGCAGATTCTAACACTCACCCAAGGGGCCAATTCACCTGATTGTGCTGAGCTTTAACAGAGTTAGGTCCTTAGAATATAAAAAATCCACATCATGATTTAACTTTGCATTTAATATTTACAACTGTACCAACTATATGAAAAAAAAACTATTCTCCATGAAAAGACTGGTTTCGGTGTAAAAAGTGGTCCAAATTTTTAGATGACATAGCAAAAACTCAGATGCCAAAGTAATTATGCTTACATTTCTTTATGCTTTTAAGGAGAATGATAAAGAGTTTCCTCAACATTGAACTACTATTGTGTATTAAAAATAGCTGTGTACTTGAAATGAGGCTGGGATGGAAGTGCTGAATCATGCAGTAAATCTACTACACCCAGGATCATTAACCAGGTGTAAAGCAAAACTCCAGTAAGGTAAAACAGCAGAATAAATCAAAAATCTTCAAAATCAGGGGACAGGGAACCCAGAACATCAACAAAAAAACAAAAGACACTTAAAAAAATAAATCTAAATTAGACTCGGTAGATGGTGAATGAAGGAAAAGATTAGACAAAGAGCTGTAAAAGGTCCAGAATGTAAAACACATTTTGTAAAGATAATTTCAGACTGTGATATAGTATCAAATTCCCTGAGCTCTTAAGGCTCTTGTCATGGAATTGGTCTCTTTACTGTCAATGGTATACAGGGAAAAGGACATTTATTTGATTTGTTTTGTATTACTTTTTCTGCAAATTCAGTTAACTACCTTCCTTGGACACTAAGGAACACTTTGTTCAGAATGTTTCCACGTATTGCATTGAGTAATTTTTAAATTGTTTAGAATCCATTTGAACATTACAACAGTATATCTTTATAAGTTAGTTTTGAGAACATCATCTCACAAGAGCTGCACTTACCTGTTGTGCTTTTGTTACCAATTCCTTGTGTGCGGATTCCATATTTGCACTAGTTAAATTTGCCATTAATGTTACAATAGCCTCTGCTTGCTCTTTTGGAAAACCTGATCAATTAAAAAGAGAATTTTTGTTTTAAAAATCCAGTTAGATTAATTCCAACACACAATCAAAAAAAAAATTGCAGATGCTGGAATTCTGAAAAAGAAACAGAAAATGCAGGAAGCTCTCAGCAGGTCAGGGAGTATCTCCGGAAAGAGAAACTGAATGAACACATTTTCTCCTCGTCCTAGCCTGGCGAAGGGTCTCCAACCTGAAACATTAACGCAGTGTCACTTTCAATGATGTTGCCTGACCTGTTGAATGTTAGAAATAATCTGGCTAGTTCCTCTCTCTCTGGCCCCCAAACACAAATTCTCATCCAAAAGAAAGCTGTAAAATGAACAGTTATATAAAACTAGTGATTGGCACTTATACAGCATCTTTAATATAGAAAGAATATTCCAAGGCATGTTACAGCCATTGTAAAACCCATTGTGGGGTCACGCGGGAAATGCCACAGCCGAACTAACATAACTGCAATGCAATAATGACTCATAATCTGCTTTTATGTATTGAATGAGGGACCAGGACCAATGATAGAGCCAGTTAATGGATATTTTTAAGATAGAGATTGTCAGATTACTGAAGGGTGTCATGGCTTATGGGGCGAAGGCAGGAGAATATGGGTCTGCTCTGCCATTTGATTATGGCTGATCTAGTATCCCCTCTCAACTCCATTCTCCTGCCTTCTCCTTATAACCTTTGACACCCTTATTAATCAAGAACCTATCAATCTCTGCTATAAAAATACCCAATGACTTAGCCTCCATAGCCATCTGCAGCAAGGAATTCCACAGATTCACCACCTGATACACCCCAATAATAATAATAATAAATTTTATTTGTCATATGTAGGTTGGCACAGGGTCAACGGTACAATGAAATGTATTTGACAAGACAACGGGTCACCTCAGCAGTAATATTCCAAGGATAAATAAGATTTAAAAAATGACATTAGTAAGGTAAAAAGACAATATTAAAAATAGGTAAAAAGACAATATTAAAAATAATCAACATATATGATTTGAAATGTGTGTATGAGTTCAGAAGCCTGATGGCCTGATGGTAAAAACTGTTCTTAAGTCTGGTGGTACACGCAGCCATACTCCTGTATCGTCTGCCTGACGGTAACAAGAACAGCCTACGTGCTGGGTGGCTGTGGTCCTTGATGATGCTGCGTGCCTTCCGCAGGCAACGTCGGTAGAAAATGTCCTGAATGGCCGGGAGACAGTTGCCAGTGATGTGCTGTGCCGTCTTCACCACTCTCTGTAGTGATTTGTGGCTGTGGGCAGAACAGTTCCCGTACCAGACTGTAATGCAGCCCGTCAGCAGGCTCTCAATGGTGCATCTGTAGAAGTTTGTGAGGATACTGGCGTTCATGCCAAACTTCCTCAGTCTTCTCAGGACAAAGACTCTTGGTTATTGTGTCCGTGTGCAGTGTCCAGGAAAGGTCCTCAGTGATGTGCACACTGAGGAACTTAACGCTGCTGACCCTTTCAACCTCAGCATCACCGATGTGGATGGGGAGGTGTCCACTCCCCCGCTGTCTCCTGTAGTCCACCATCATCTCTTTAGTTTTGCTGACATTGAGAGAGAGGTTATTTTCCTGGCACCAGCTGTTTAGTGCCTTTACCTCCTCTCTGTAGGCCGTCTCATTGTTGTCTGTGATGAGGCCCAAGATGGTCGTGTCGTCAGCAAACTTTAGGATGCTGTTTGAGCTGTGCTTAGCAGTACAGTCGTGCGTGAACAGGGTGTACAAGAGAGGACTGAGCACACAGCCATGTGGTGTGCCTGTGTTGAGGATCAGTGAGGAAGAGGTGTGGCTGCCAATTCTCACCACCTGGGGCCTGCCCGTCAGGAAATCGAATATCCATCCGCCAATGGAGGTCTCCAGTCTAAGATCAAGGAGCTTGGGGACGAGTTTTAAGGGAATAATAGTTTTGAATGCCGAGCTGTAGTCAATAAAGAGCATTCTCACATATGTATTTCCTTTGTCCAGGTGGATGAGTGCAGTACAACTTCAAGTTCCTAGTTGTAAATATCACCAACAATTTATCCTGTACCAACCACATTGAACCTACCACCAAGAAATGACACTAATGCCTCTCTCAGAAGAATAAGGAACTTTTGCTTATCTCCAACGACACCTACAAACTTGTACAGATGCACCGTAGAAAGCATCCTATCAGGATGCATCACAACTTGGTTTGGCCACTCATCTGACAACAGGAACACAAAAATGTGCAGAGTTCTGGGTGTAGCCCAGTCCATCATGCAAATCAGACCACCCCCTCCCATCAACTCCATCTACACTTCATGCTACATTGGAAAGCAGCTAACACAATTAAAGACCAATTCCACCGGTCATTCCCTCTTCTTCCCTCTCCCGTTGGGCAAAAGACACAAAAGCCTGAAAGCACATCCACTAGATTCAGGACCAGCTTCTTCCCCTCTGCTATCAGATTACTGAACAGTTCTCTCATAAGGTCGGGTGTAGTTCCAATCTTCCATCCTACCCCATTGCTGACTTTGCACTTTTACTTTGTAACTGTTACAATCTAATGCAATGATACTATATTCTGCACTCTGGGTAGTTTTTTTTCTTTGCACTACCTGTTGTACTTGTGTATGGCTTGAGTGTACTCGTGTATAGTATGATTTGACTGGATAGCATGCAATTAAAAGCATTTCACTGTGCCTCAGTACACGTGACAATAATAAACCAGGACCATTGCCAACTCCTTCACTCTCTTTCAAATGGAGCATTTTTTAAAAAGTCTTTAAAAAAAAAATAGAATCATCCAGCAGAGTTGACAAAGTCTCACCTAATGATGTATCTGTAGGTGACAGGTGCCAAGGAGGGGTCAAATCACTTCACAAGGTAGAGCTGGTTCGGCAGAATGATTGGGTCAATCACAGCTCACCAAACTTGCAAGATCTAAAAACTAGATGTCTGTACTCCTATCGTTCCTCTTGGTGGGGGGTTAATAAATGGAAAGAAAATGAAACTTTGCAAAGTTTTTATTGAACAAAAATGTGTCAGCAGTGCATGATTTGTAACTCGCACACCAGTATCTGACGTTTTGCAGATCGCTGTAGAATTGGGCACCATGGAAGCAGAAGCCTCCAGATTCTCAGTCAGGTCATTGGAGAGATCCCCAAATACACCATTTATTGGTAGAAGAAACTGAATTGAACCTGTATATCTGTGCAAAGGCTATCCCTCTGGACCATTCCTATCCAAGTACATAGCCAAATGCCTTTTAAACATTGTGATTGTACCTGCCTCCACTATTTCCCTCTGGCACCTCATTCCAGATATTCGCCATCCTCTGTGTGGAAAACTTACGCTCAGATCTATGGGCCAAACGCAGGCAGGTTGGATTAGTGTTAATGGAACATGTTGGTCAGTGTGGGCACGTTGGGTTGAAGGGCCTGTTTCCGCACTGTATTGCTCTATCTCATTTAAATGTTCCCCCTCTTTTTGTCCCAGGAAGATGATTCTGAGCATTTTTCCCATTTATGCCTCTCATAATTTTTTACCTCAGCCTTTTACACTCCACTGAGAGTAAATCAAGCTTATCCAATCACACCACCTCACCACAGCCCTCCATTCCAAGCAACATCCTGGTGAATCTCACCTGGTCCTTCTCTATTGCTACCGCATCCTTAAGTGCGATGACCAGAACTGTACACGTTTTGGAATTTTCCAGTTACATATGGAAAAATAATTTTAGTCAGGGAGAAGCAAGGGTTTTCAACTGAGTAGCTTCACTTTTTATGGGAATAAAGTTGAATGGAATCGTTTCAGAGGGATTAGAACATTAGAAATGATTGAGGGGAATATATACGTGAGAGTATTGGTGCTGTTTTTCCTTCAAGGTGTTTGCACAGGAAGTAAAATAAATCACCAAATTTTAAACTGGAAGGCAGAACAATTGTTAAAAAAATCCAAGCATATTAAAATACAATCGTCAATCCCACTGAATAAAGTTAAATGATTGAATCTTTAACAAAAAAATCATTGCAAGTTAAAATGAAACTCAAAAAATTGAAAATGACAAGGGTTTCTTCTCACCGTTATTCTGCAGCTCCAGGACTAAAGCGTGGGTATCAAAACACATCCTCCTCTGTTCTTGGGACAATAATTCAACCCTTGTGCCATAAGCATATGATGAAGTAGCAGCGAAAAAATCTGCAAACAGACAAAATCAATCAGCTTCTGCTGACAGCATTTGTCAAATGTCCCAGACAAGACATAAGATAGGATATATCCAATCCATAAACCAGAATTTTCCTTTTTGTTGCTCAAGTAAAAAGTCTACACAAGACATTCATTGCATAAGGTACTCCCAATATCATATAACAATTCACTCGGCTAAGGGGCAGCACAGTGGCGTAGCGGTAGAGTTGCTGCCTTACAGTGCCAGAGGCCTGGTTTCAATCTTGACTACGGGTGCTGTCTGTACAGAGTTTGTACATTCTCCCTGTGACCACGTGGGTTTTCTCTGGGTGCTCTGGTTTCCTCCCATATTCCAAAGATGTACAAGTTTGTAGGTTAATTGGCTTCCTTAAGTTGTATGTTGTTCCGAGTGTGTAGGGTAGTGCTGGTGTAAGGGGGAAAATCGCTGGTCGGTGTGGACTCTGTGGGCCGAAGGCCCTGTTTCCACGCTGAATCTCTAATTCTAAAGTAAAGAAACATTATAACAGTTATATAAATAGATGGAGCCACATTGACTCTTCTCACCACACATTGACTCCAAGTTAATAATGGGAACCTACTCCTTTACTGTTACGTGCTTTCAAAATGATGGACCTACCAAAGATATCATAAAGAGCTGAATGACATTAGAGAATTTGCTACTGACAGTATATTTATCAGCCTATAGACCTAGTGTTGGTAAAAATAATTAGTATCAATGGTTACATGATGGGTGGCATAGAAACGGTGGGTCAAAGGGCCTGTTCAGTTAGTGCTCCCATAGGTCCATATTCTACATCTTCAGCCATTGTATACTTTTCCCCAGTGAATTAACAAAAGATCTGGTCTTAGATCAAAGCCTTGAATTAAGCCATCCTGGCCCACAAAGCGTTATTCACCTTGTAAAATATTTATTTATTCAAAATGGGGGGAAAAAATAGAAATTCCATTTACTTCAAGTGGTTTTCCAGGAATTAACTTATTTGGAGACCCAGATGTGTTAATTGAGTAACCCTTTTCTGACTTCATTGCGAGTTAACGTACATTTATCAGGAATTTCTTTTTGTAATCACTGCACAGGTTTATCACATTCTAACATAATTACTAATGCATGATTGGACTTTTCGAAGAGAACCATGATAAGAGGCAATATAGCACACTGTGCAATATGGGGTGTGTGAGGAGAAGAGTTCTTTCCATTTGTTTGTGATTGCATTTGGAAATAATACTGGTAATGTAATACCGAGAATGGTTAGATCTGGAGGAGTGGAAGAGTTGCAGTGGTTTTGGTCACTGGTGCACTGGATGTAGGAGTGAAAATCAAAACACTGCAGATGCTGGAAATACAAAATAAAAGTTGGAAATGCTGGAAGGACTCAAAAGGTGGGCAGCACCTGTGGAAAGAGGAGACGTAAAAAACTGCAGATGCTGCAATCTTGAGCAAAACAGTGCTGGAGGAGCTTTGCGGGTCAGGCAGCATCCGTGGAGGGAATGGACAGATGATGTTTTGGGTTGGGACCCTTTTTCAGACTGACTGTGCTGGTCTTTACTATTGCCCCAGTCGTCCGCAGGTCAGGGTCATGACTTCACCGAATCCTAAGGCTCCCCCACCCACCCACAAGTCTGAACCGTTGACTCTGCTGAGTCCTACTGCTCCCCTGGCCAAATCCATTAACACCAACACCGCTAGGTCCCACTGCCCTTCCTCGAATGCCAACTATGCTACTTCCTTTACCCCCCATACCTACACTACCCCAACATAGCCCTCTCCCACCTAAGAAATTGGACAGGCTAGATGCAAGAAACATGTTCCCAATGTTGGGGGAGTCCAGAACCAGGGGCCACAGTTTAACAATAAGGGGTAGGCAATTTAGAACTGAGATGAGGACATTTTTTTTCACACAGAGTTGTGAATCTGTGAAATTCTCTGCCTCAGAAGGCAGTGGAGGTCGATTCACTGGATGTATTAAAAAGAGAGTTAGATGGAGCTCTTAGGGCTAGCGGAATCAAAGGATATGGGGGGAAGGCAGGAACGGGGTACTGATTGTAGATGATCACATTGAATGGTGGTGCTGGCTCGAAGGGCCGAATGGCCTACTCCTGCACCCATTGTCTATGTGTCTATGTATCCATGGTACCTCTCTCCATCTGCCCTCTTCAGACACTGTATCCGACCCCAGCCCCAATATGTCGTACTTTCACCATATCCACTGACCTCACTCTCTCCAAAGTCGAAAGGCCTGCCTTCGGCAGAGGGCTTCACCTTTGTACTCCTGCGCCCCCACCTCAACGAGTTCCGAGTTCGCCTTGATGATGAGCTCTTCTTCTGGTGCCTCCATCTCCATGAGCCTATATCTCTGGCAAGGAATCCTCACTCCTCCCAGTAACGACCCCATTCTCCAACACCCCTCCTGAACATGCCTGGCCGACCTTCTAACCTCTCATGACCTTTTCATCACCAATTGCCACCGTGACATTGACCGCCTCGACCTCCACTCCGCTTACCCACTCCAATCTCACCCCTCCGAACGCATCGCTCTCCGCTCAGTCAATAACAATCCCAATATATAGAGGTGATAAACACAAAGTGCCGTAATAACTCCGTGGGTCAGGCAGCATCTCCGGAGAAAAGGGATGGGTGACGTTTTGAGTTGGGACCCTTCTTCAGACTCTGAGTCTTTAGAGTTTGAAGAAGGGTCCCGACCCAAAAGGTCACCCATCCCTTTTCTCCAGAGATGCTGCATGACCAGCTGTGTTACTCCAGCACTTTGTGACTATCTTCGGTGTAAACCAGCACCAGCAGTTCCTTTCTACCAACATAGGGAGGAACAGTCTGAAGCAGATCCTGAAGGAAAACCTGGTCCATCCACTTCCCTCTACAGATGCTGCCTAACCAGACTTTTGCTTCCTTGATCTGTTGCAGAAAGACCCAGGAGCTCTGGCAGTCGAGAGATAGTTCAGCTGAAACCCTGGCCCTGGTTTTCCAGAGTGCAAGAGTCCTACTGACATGTGGAAACGCAGGAGCTGGTCTCTATCCATCAGCATCTTGCTGCAGTTGCTGAACAAGAGGGTCGTGGACAAAGAAAATATTTAAGCACTTGTCTCCTCCTTGGGTTTTTTTTCTGCTGTTGTGCGTATTTATTATTCGCTGAGCAAATGTCCCACATTCATTCAGTTTCAGGCGGTTCCATTTGCCGGCGCCAGCTTTTGTATTGTAGATTGTAAATTTCCAACACACTTGAAAGTGGGAGGGAAACACCCATTAGGTTGCCCTCAATCACTCAACATTGTCTTCATTTACACTCACCGCGTTTTAACTGCGACCTTGGATTCTCAGGCAATGGCAATGCATGAAGCACATTCAGAGCTCGGAAGTTGTAAGTTTGTAACAACGTTTTACAACGTTGTATTCGCTTCATGTTCTCTCTCTCCAAGCTCAATCTTTACTGTTTGTTTTCGGTGAGCAACGACGACGAGAGCCAGTCGACTGAGGCTGGTACTTTGCAATCAGAGTAAACGATGAAATCTTGATTTAGCAAAACTTCCACCAAGTCACCCTGATGTCATTTCCACCTTGCGAGCTCATTTAGGAAATCCCAGGACTCAGACTAGCATCGCCCGGTGGACTGGAGTTTTAACTGCAGCCCAGCCTGAGTAGAAGAACTGTGCACAAGAATAGTGCATTTCTTGTAAGTTCATAAGTGGTAGGAGCAGAACTAGGCCATTCGGTCCATCCAGTCTACTCCACTATTCAATCATGGTTGATCTATCTCTCCCTCCTAACCCCATTCTCCTGTCTTCTCCCCATAACCTCTGACACCCGTACTAATAAAGAATCTATCTATCTCTGCCTTAATAATATCAATTGACTTGGCCTCTGCAGCCTTCAGTTGTAATGAACTCCACAGATTCACCACCCTCTGACTAAAGAAATCCCTCCTCATCTCCTTCCTAAAGGAACGTCCTTTAATTCTGAGGCTATGACCTCTGGTCCTAGACACTCCCACTAATGGAAACATCCTCTCCACATCCACTCTATCCAGGCCTTCCTCCGTGTCTTAAATCCTTTTGGTTCCTCACCTCAACTCTTTTTTAGTTATATAGGGATGTTATTTCATATGGGTCATTGCAGGCAGATGAGATTACTTTATTTTGGTGTTATGTTCATCACAGGCATTGCTTTAGGTTATTTTCTTTATTGATGCAATCAGAAAGAAAACCCATCAACACCTCAACTTCCTCAAAAGATTGTGGAGATTCAGTATGTTACAATAGACAATAGACAATACGTGCAGGAGTAGGCCATTCGGCCCTTCGAGCCAGCACCACTATTCAATGTGATCATGGCTGATCATTCTCAATCAGTACCCTGTTCCTGCTCGATGTTAATGAATACTCTCTTGAACTTCTACAGGTGTTTAGTAGAGAGCATATTGACTGGTTGCATCATGGCCTGGTTCAGCTACTCGAACACCCAGCAATGAAGAAGATTGCAAAAAGTGGTGAACACTCCATCATAGGCACTGATGGATCCCACTATCGAAGGGGTCTACAAGATTCGCTGCCTCAAAAAGGTAGCCAGCATCGTCAGAGACCCACACCACCCTAGCCACATTCTCATTTCACCCCTGTCATTGGGAAGAAAGTATGAGTATGAAAACTAACGTCCAGTTTCAGGAACAGCTTCTACCCAACAACCATCGGACTACTAAACACTACAACCTCCACATAAGCTCTGAACTACATAGACTTGGAGGCATTGTTTTCGTCTTTGAACTATTATTGTTTGTTAGTTATACATATATATATATATATATATATTCAGTAGGACACAGTGCGAACTGCATCTTCAAGTTCGCCGACAACACCACTGTTTTTGGACGAATTACAGATGGTGATGAGTCAGAATATAGAAGTGAGATCAACCAATTGATCACAACAACCTGTCTCTTAATATCAGTAAAACCAATGAACTGATTGTGGATTTTGGACGAGGAAGGATGAGGACCCACAATCCTGTTTATATGGTGGAGAGAGTCAAAAACCTCAAATTCCTGGGCGTGCATATTTCCGAAGATCTCTCCTGGACCCAGCACACTGATGCAATTATAAATAAAGCACATCAATACCTCTACTTCCTGAGAATATTACAGAGATTTGGTATGTCAGAGAGGATTTTCTTGAACTTCTACAGGTGTACTGTAGAGAGCATATTGACGGGTCACATCACGGCCTGGTTTGGCAACTCGAAAGCCCAGGAGCGGAAAAGACTGCAAAAAGTTGTGAACACTGCCCAGTCCATCACCGGCTCTGACATCCCCACCATCGAAGGGATTTACCAGAGTCGCTGCCTCAAAAAGGCAGCCAGCATCATCAGAGACCCACACCATCCTGGCCACGCACTCATTTCATCCCTGCCATCGGGAAGAAGGTACAGGAGCCTGAAAACTGTAACGTCCAGGTTCAGGAACAGCTTCTTCCCTACAGCCATCAGGCTATTAAACACTACAACCTCAAATAAGCTCTGAACTATAATAGACATTATTATTATTATTATTATTATTATTATTATTATTATTATTATTATTATTATTATTATTATTATTATTATTATTATTATTATTATTATTATTATTATTATTATTATTATTATTAATATTATTAATATTATTATTAATATTATTATTAATTATTATTATTGCACTCCTATTGTTTTTTATGTACATATAAAACTAACAAACAACAATAGTTGTTACAATATATATACTATACAATAATATATACACTGAACCTTTTTGGTGTTTTTATGGTGTTGACGGAGTACAATGTTGCCATATCTCTTGTGTTGCTGTGAGGAAGAATTTCTCATTGTTCCGTTTCAGAACGTATGAAAATAAACACTCTTGACTCAACTCTTGAAAACTATCACAAGCAGTTCATGCCTCCTTTCAGTTATTCCTTAGATAGACACAAAAAGCTGGAGTAGCTCAGCAGGTCAGGCAGCATCTCTGGAGAAAAGAAATAGGTGACGTCTTCAGACCCAATCTTGACACCTATTACTTTTATCCAGAGATGCTGCCTGAACCGCTGAATTATCCCAGCCTTTTGTGACTATTTTCGGTTCAAACCAGCATCTGCAGTTCCTTCCCACACATATATTTATTCCTTGCTAGACACAAAATGCTGGAGTAAGCGGGACAGGCAGCATCTCTGGAGAGAAGGAATGGGTGATGTTTCGGATCGAGACCCTTCTTTCCTGCCGTTTTTTCCTACATATATTTATTCATTGTTGGGCTTGTTGTGCGCAAGTTTTATTTGCCAACAATATTATTGAACCTTGTTAGAAAGGGGCAGTTTCAACCATGCTATCCCGGTGTTGAATGCTCTGACG
The DNA here is from genome assembly GCF_053455715.1 of Rhinoraja longicauda. Lineage (NCBI taxonomy): Eukaryota > Metazoa > Chordata > Chondrichthyes > Rajiformes > Arhynchobatidae > Rhinoraja > Rhinoraja longicauda. The sequence goes on from NC_135959.1 coordinate 57,117,166, forward strand.
GAGAACACTTGTTTAATGATGACTGGGATCAACTGTGCGAAAGGGCCAGATGAGCAAATTATCATAGTGAATTTAGGCTGATTTTCCGTGCATCTCTTTTTCAGTCTCTCTACACCTATGTAAATAAAGAGTGATGACGGAGGGTGGATTTGATCTACTGGGTGCTGAGAGAATATTTGTAAAATAAGAGAAAATAGAACATAGAAAAGTACAGCTTAAGAGCAGACCCATCAGCCCAAAAGGTCATGTGGACAATTACCCAAGATGGCAATTACCAAAGATGGCACCCAAGATGGTGCCGACGGATGGCGACTCTTAGCGTGCTGATTCCAGAGGAGGATCTACTATCAACTCACCAGATGATATAATCATAAGGTCATAATGGCATAAGTGATAGGAGCAGAATTAGGCCATTTAGCCCATCAAGTCTACTCCGCCATTCAATCATAGCTGATCTATCTCTCCCTCCTAACCCCATTCTCCTGCCTTCTTCCTATAACCCTTGACAACAATACTGATCAAGAATATATCTATCTCTGCCTTAAAAACATCCATTGACTTGGCCTCCACAGCCTTCTGTGGCAATGAATCCCACAGATTCATCACCCTCTGACTAAAGAAATTCCTCCTCAGTGTTCAGGGTGAGTGACCAGGATGGGGATCATACCCTTGCCCCACTGACATCTGCAGAAAGGAACATTTACATTGAAGAAATGGCTACTGGCCAACATATCCCAAAACACTGAGGGAAAATTAGACTCTCATGACAAAATATGGAAAAATTCTGGTTTGACTGGGCAAGCAGCTGATCCGAATGCTCTTCAAATTATAGCAGATGGTTTAGCTGGAAAAACTTGTGAGGAAAAGAATGAAAGCAAAAAGAAAGATGCAACTTGGTAGTGTAAGATTAAACTAACATTGTAGAAGTGGGCAAATGTTCGAGAACAAAAATGAATAAACCTGAATCAAGAATAAGGATTTTATTTCAAAACTGTACGTAAAACAATGTGTGTGCAAATGCAGGAACTAATGAATATAAAATTAGAGAGTTTGAACCATGTATGGGTGGCACAGTGGTGCAGGGGTAGAGTGTCTGCTTTACAGTGCCAAAGACCCGGGTTAGATCCTGACTACGGGTGCTGTCTTATACAGAGTTTGTACATGTTCCCTGTGACCGCGTGTGTTTTCTCCGGGTGCTACGGTTTCCTCCTACACTCCAATGATGTAAAGGTTTGTAGGTTAATTGGCTTCTGTAAATTGTAAATTGTCCCTAGTGTGTGTAGGATAGTGCTACTGTACGGGGTGATCGCTGATTGGCGAGGACTCGGTGGACTGAAGGGCCTGTTTCCACGCTGCATCTCTAAAGTCTAAAGTTTAATAGAGCTATGGAGCAATATCATGTGGCAGTAGTTATAATGGAGGAGTGATAACTCATTTAGGTTTGCATAAGATTGTGAAATGAACATTTGTGAACTGTTTCAGTAAAGAAAGAAAGGGGCAAAGAGCGCTATCAGCAAAAATATTCTGTCACTATGTCATAATATAAGGCAATCCTGGGGGTGCATTAAAATAGAAATGGTGTTAAGGAACAGAAAATAAAGCAGTGGTGACTTGGGTTTTTATTTCTTGTCACTATACGGTGAAGACATCTGCAGACAATTGAAAGAGACAAATAACGACAGGACATATTAGATGATTTGAAGTATCCTGAGCTAAGCAGAAATAAAGTTAAATATGTGGGATGCATGAGGATTGCTGTATAGATCTATGTTTCTAATTGATCATGTGTGCAGTTTTGAGTGACTCATAAAAAGAACATTAAAATCACAGAGAGCAAAGAATTTGATTCACCGACAGAGTATCCGTGCTGAGAAACAAGTAATGAAAAATGTGTTATTGGAACTAGTTTCAATGGGAGATAATTTATTACAGGAATTTAAACCTATAAAGGGTGATAGATAATTTCACTGGTTTGAGAAGCATCGATGAATATTAATTATTTGAGAATTATTAAAATAATAATGAGAGAGGTTAGCAGAAAGTAACTTAGAAAAATAGTTGCAGATACATAGACTGCATTTGTACAGGGGATGGCGTTTGTAGTGAACATTCTCCCATGAAAAATTGGAAATAAATTTAACATTGAGGATGATACAGAACTGTTTATTTGGAAATCTTCCAGAGAATTAATGACCTTTATGAATATTTCCAGGTACCAAGCATGCACGAGAATATTAATTCAAACAATGATGATATTATAAACAAATTACATACAGAAGAGCTTGAAATGGCTATCATCCAGCTGTCAGCCAGTTGTCTGAGAGCACTTAATTACATCTATTCTAATCATGACCCAAAATTAGCAAAAGATCTCTGAGAGGGTATTCTGGAGGGTATGAGAGCAATTAGTGTTATAACCTGGGGTAATCTGCCAGTGATTACACACCGGATGACTCCTGTCAAAGAGAAGTGAGATACTAGAATATTATAACATTGCACTGCCTGCTCTATATGTGAATGGATTCACATAATAGAGCAGTATATGTGAATTAATTCACATAATTGATGTATGCACTCAGCATATACTGGTGTATTCATAGGATTTCATTATTCACAGAATTTCATTAATGTCTTTCAGCAATTAAAGATTAACTGCAAAATTAAAAGCCAGCCTGTTGTATTTTAAATGGGGAGTAGTCAGCAGCCTGGATTCTGCTGAGGAGATAGACACAAAATGCTGGAGCAACTCAGCGGGACAGGCAACACCACTGGAGAGAAGGAATGGGCGACGCCTTGGGCCGAGACCCTTCCTTCTGCTGAGGGGAGTCAGCTTCCTGCTTTTGCTAACCATGTTCCCAATTCCACCCAAGGCAGGCTTGTCTGGCTGGCTGAGATAGACCTGGTGCCAGGCAGCAAAGCCCTGCGAGGCATCAGGGCCCCAATAATTGTAATGACGTGGTCGCCCCATCTGCAAAACTCCTCTGGGAGTCCTGAGGCACTGTGGAAAGCCTTGCCCTCCACTTTGACGAGAGACGAAGCTCGTAAAGTTTCTCATGGTACCTGACTTTAGTTTGGTTTAGAGATACAGCGCAGAAACAGGCCCTTCGGCCCACCGAGTCTGCGTCGACCAGCGATCCCCACACGCTAACACTATCCTACACACACTAGGGACAATTTACAATTTTTACCAAAGCCAATTAACCCACAAACCTGTACGTCTTTGGAATGTGGGAGGAAACCGGAGCACCCGGGGAAAACCCACACAGGTAACGGGGAGAAGGTACCAACTCCATATCGACAGCATTCGTAGTCAGGCAGCAACTCTACCGCTGGGCCACCATGCCGCCCTAGCTGTTATTGATTTGACCTGTTGGTGATAACCCTCATGCCAGCCTGGTGGTTTCACCTATCCTTTGAAGCCACGAGGCCCCTCAGGACCTTGAAGTCTTTGATCCATGAGTAATCGGTGAGAGTAGAGGGTTACGTGGCAACCAGGCCTTTCGGCCTATCCCAAGAAACAATGTCAGCATTGACATTGTGTGCTGTGAAAGATCTGCTTCACTACATTTAAGTGCCTCTCATAATCAATGTAGTTCAAAAGCAGTTGAGATGGATTTCAATCATTTATATAATTAAAAACATAAATTAACAGAACACAATTATTTACAGCACACTAATTCGCTATTACTTAATTGGGAACATAAATACATAGCAAAATACATAAAAATAAGCAAACAAGTTATGCACCCAAGTTCTTTAATGAAGATAAGTGGCCTTATTCCAATGAGTGAGGCTGTGCAATAGCTGTGGGTGGCTCCGTCTGGTCGCATCTGTTCTCTAGCACATCGTGTACTTGTGCACTGCAGTCCATCATCACAGAGGCCGGGGCTGTGCTGACTATCACATTGCAACTGGTGCCAACATGAACTGCTCACTGTTTCCAAATGACCTCCCTGAAAGGATTCTGAGCTAGAAAACATTTATTTCTGGTGAAGGACACAAAGTGCTGGAATAACTCCTCGGGACAGGCAGCATCTCTGGATAGGTGACGTTTTGGGTCACTTCCCACCTACATCTGAGACACCCCACATGCTCCAGCTCTTCAACAACTTTCAATTTCGAGGCCCCCGTTGTCTCATCATCATCATGGACACCCAGTCCCTTTACACCTCCATCCCCCATCAGGAAGGTCTCAAGGTCCTCAGGTTCTTCCTCAAACAGAGACTCAATCAATTTCCAATCAATCAACTAACACTGTCCTCCACCTGGCGGAACATGTCCTCACCCTCAACAACTTCTCTTTTGATTCCTCTCACTTTCTTAGGAAGAGTCCCAACCCGAAATGTGAACTATCCTTGTTCTCCAGAGACGCTGCTTGACACGCTGAGTTCCTCCAGCACTTTGTGTCCTTTTGTTTGATCGAGCATCTGCAGTTTGTTGTTTCTGTGGTTTTGGTAACCTTTGGTAGCCTCTGACAAAGGGATGCTTGCTCTGATTTGACATTCCAGTTGTGGCTGAAGCAGGTGGCAGACTTCATTGTAAACCTTAGGAGGGAGAGATAGATCAGCCATGATTGAATGGCAGAATAGACTCGATGGGCCGAATGGCCTAATTCCACTCCTATCACTTATGACCGTATGACCTTCTTATTTCAGCAGAAAAATCTTAAGCTCTCCTATCCAAGGACCAGATTGGAGATCTGTTGGACCAGGTTGCTGTGCTGCAGTGATTCATGTACCAAAGCCTTGGATCAAAGGAACACTGCAGAAACCTTGAAGCAGAGACAAAGGTCTTTGGCATCAATCACAATAGTCCTTGGAGACTTCAGTAACTAAAATACAGCAACCAATAAAATAATTGATGAACCTTTTAAAAAGCAATGATGGCACTCTTGAAATGGTGAGCATGCCTATGCTTAAATGCTGTTTTATTATAGTCAAGTTACTGGGAACTTTGATTATCTTGCTCATTGTAAAGCATGGTGAGTCATGTCTCCCATTGACGTCGCTGGGTAGTGATGTCAGTTCTTTGGTCCTGGTAGTATTGGACTGACCAAGCTTTAGATCATCTGGTCCAAATTCACATCTGCCGCAAGAGGAATTAGTACAAAGAAAAACTTAATCTTTCAGCCATTTGGATGAGGATGTTTGTTTTTGGGCATTTTATGCTGGGCACATTGCTGCATTGTTGGTAAGACTCCAGATCCTTCCATTAATCAGGATGCCCCTGGTCAAACTACATTTAAATACAGGCCAGCGTAGGTGATCATTGTCACTGCAGGCTTTTTCCAGATTTACCGCGGACAGCTTTCAGTTGGTGCTGAGACTTATTTTGGATGCAGATCTTTTCAAAGAGTGAAAGATTAATAGAATCGTACAAAACCGAATGAACCTTTTGGCCCATTGTGGCCATGCTGATCAATTTGCCCATCGACACTAATCCCATTTGCCTGCATAAGGACAGTATCCTCTATGCTTCCCTATGTAAGTGTGTCTAAATGCCTCTCAACTGTAGTAAATTAGACCTTTCACCTTAAAACCAATGCCGTCTTGGTTTTGATGCTTCTGCTATGGGAACAAAATTCTGTTATCTAAAGATAGGCACAAAGTGCTGGAGTAACTCAAGCGGGTCAGGCAGCATCTCAGGAGGAAAAAAATGGGTAACATTTCTGGTCGGGACACTTGTTCAGACCCTATTATTTAGGCAATTACGCCTCCCCTAATCTTATATACATCTATCAGATCACAGCTTAGCCTGCTTTGCCCCAAGGAAAACAAGCCCATGTTCCAGGAACATGGATAGATGATGATAGGTGGCATTCCAGGAACATGGATAGATGATGATAGGTGGCATTCCAGGAACATGGATAGATGATGATAGGTGGCATTCCAGGAACATGGATAGATGATGATAGGTGGCATTCCAGGAACATGGATAGATGATGATAGGTGGCATTCCAGGAACATGGATAGATGATGATAGGTGGCATTTCAGGATGGGCCCCTTCTTCAGACTGTCAATCTAACCCAACCCAAAAGGTCACCTATCCATGTTCTCCAGCGATGTTGCCTGACCAGCTGAGATGCTCCAGCACTTTGTGTCTTTCTTTCCCTGTGATTGTTTTTTGCATTCTTTTAACTATATAGGGGCTTGTAGGAAGAGGTGTACCACTTTACCTTTGTATGTATGGCAGATGGATCAATGCCATGGCTTGCCGAAGCTGCAGTCTTTCTGCAGGCAGGGGCTCCAATTGTGGTAATGTCCTCTGCAATGTGTTAGTTGGCATGATTCACCCAACACATACACATGCACATACATACATGTGCACACACACATGTACACACTCAAACGCACACACACATACATATGTGGGCACACACGCACATGTGCTCACACAGGCATACGGGCACACACACACACACACACACACACACACACACACACACACACACACACACACACACACACACACACACACACACACACACACACACACACACACACACACACACAGCATAAATTTAGAACCAAATACTTCATCAGTTGAATTTTTAAATCATAAAACTTTTCAGTTTAGATAGGTACTTTGAGCAACTCACTAAGGTGAGTTAGGATTTTTATATAGAAAACATGTGTGGTATTTGCAGAATGTATGCTCTCTGCATTAGCAATGTGGGACATCGTTAATGCGGGGAGATTATGGAAATGGGGAGAATGTACAAATTCCATACAGACAGCACCCTTAGTCAGGATCGAACCGGGGACTCTGGCGCTGTAAGGCAGCAACTCTACTGCTGCTCCAAGCTGTCCCCAAATGACAATAATCCAAGGCTCCCTTTGCCTTTTCAGGTAATAGTGACGGAAATGGAAAGTCTTCCTCATTTTCAGTCAAATAAGGAGAAAATGTCATACTACAATTTGATGGAATCTGAAATGCTTTACTGAAAGGATTGTTCAAGAAAATCCAATAATAACTGTATATACGTATCGGAAAAGTATAAGGGTTTTATGGGGAGATAAAGGGAACTCAGATAATTGGCAGCTTTAAGGACTAGTTTAGTCAACATGGACCACATAGATTCCTGCGTGCTGTGTAACGCCATTAATTTTAATTAACTATAGATTCATTCTCAAATAGTGTTTTGGCTTATACGCCTGGCTCTTTCAATCCAGTAAACATCTGCAATACCACATTATCACCTAAGTGGGGTGCTGGCTGACCTCATGTGGAATCTGCAGTTTAACAACAGTTCTTGTCCATTCTCCATATTAAAAAAATCAGTGAGCTTTGGCTGAATCTCGCTTTCTTTTTAAAAAATTTACTGGCACTACAATATAATTAGCACGCATGCTTATTCAATTCAGTCATCTTATTCAATGACAGGAATCTTCAGATGTAGAAAAATATGTTCTTAAGCTCAGATAAGAACATTTGAAGATTGTTATAACCTGCTGACTAAAATTGCAGTCTGCTAATTCATGGTCACCGACATATAGATATGTTATTGCATCCTATCCCAAACTGAACTCTGAGTGACTATTACTGTTCTTGGCAAGCAGTTTAGCTTTACAAGTGATTGAAGTGAATGAACAGTATTGTTCAGGTAACTTGTATTCCAACTTTGAGAAGCTGGCTGCGTCTTGAATTTGGAGACATCACGGATGAAAAGATTAGCCTTCAGTTAATGAGAAATACATGGTTGCTTTGCATACTTGGAAGATTACTTTTTATGTTAGACCTGGCAGTTAAGAAAAAGCAGTTTGATGGAACTGCCAATTGTCAAAACAATTGCGCAGGAAAAGAGCCGATGTTATTCACAAAACCAAGAAGTCTGAAACAGTGATTAACCTGGACTTAATGATTAAAGCAGCAACCTAATAAACTCTCAATATTTCTATTGCAGTCCTATTAATTATCTGACAAATATTCAGTTTGTAAATAGTTTGTAAATCAATGTATTCCCATAAGCAATTATTGGTGCATTTTTGTACATTTATAGGGTATAAAACTCATAACGCACTTGACATGTTTTAATGATCTTTTGACTTGATATGCACCAACTAAAAGTGATGGTTAAAATTTGCATGATTGCATTCTAACGGACTCAGTCCAGTGCAAGAACAAAGCAGCAGAAACTCAAAAAGCTGTTCATCTGCACAATGGTGTTAATATATATATATATATATATATATATATATATATATATATATATATATATATAAACTGGTAAGGAACATTCAACTTCAAAAAGACATTCAGTTCTGAAAAGGAATAATTTGTGCTCTCATTTCCATGTTATATGCTGGTGGCAATTTTCTTGTTTTTAAACTGTAGCTAACTGCTGCTGATTGTTCTCTCTAATAGTGAACAAAATTGAACACCCACAAAAGTTCAGTCAAATGTGCATATCCTCCCACATTTCAATAAAATCAGCACTAGCAGCATAAACTGACCTGATTTTTCAACAATTTGCATTTCTGGAAATAGGACATCAGTGTACCTTTCATTAAAGGAATCATGCTAATCTGTAGGTGGTTAGGATCCCATGGGAAATCCCAGGCTTTCTATTAAATATCTGGAGTTCATGCACTGCTGGGATAAGTCAGCGGCTTGATTTAACACGCTTTTTATTGTTCAATTCATTATGAGTTAACGGCTGATGATTTTTCAGAAATAACCCATAAAACAATCATTTATGACATGATATGGCAGCAGTGAAAATGATTTGTAAGTAGCAAAATGAGAACTTTGCAAACATGATTGATGTTTGGTGTGGACTCAGTGGGCTGATGGACCTGTTTATCTGTTTTTTGATTGCACAAATCTATGAAAACTGAATTTGAAAATTAGAAATGTCTACTTAACATATTCATGTGTCAGACTGAAGTTGAACAGGTGGTAATGAAAATAAAGTTAAATGAATTTCTGCAAAAACACACTATCAGTACTTTTATTTTATTATATTTCTTTCCTGCTTTTTAGCCACATTGATTCTAAGATTAGGTTTAACTTTAAGATGAAGCAACTGTATGCTGTCTCTGCTGTCGACACCCAGTGTGTTAGCATTTCCACTTGCATTGAAGGTCATTCTGTCAAAGCATTGCTTTCAGATATTTCTCTCAACCCTTTACTGTCTTTCTCCCTGCCATCATCCTTTCTCTTTACTTTAGTTTCAGATAGCAAGTTCAATGGACACTTTGTGTTAAATAATTTGCTGAAATTTTAAAAGGTCATCAAAAATACCAGTTTATTCAAGAACAAGAATGAAAAGAGATTTCTGCTTCAGTTGCCTTCTGATATTACTGGACGTATACGGGCAAGATGGGTTACTGTAACATGTTTCACCTTGTTAGGCTTCTGCCAAAATCTTGGTGAACTACCTGATTGTCGAGCATTTACACAGCAAGCTCTCATGGTTCATGAACTCATTCAAACATCACCAGCATGAGCACTCTTGAACATTTTCAACTGTTTTCAGATAGATGTGGTCAAAATGGTACGTTATTAGCAATTAATGGAAATCTTCAACATACTTCTTTTGTGTGTTACAAATTCTGGTTTTGTTGCTGATACTTTCTCAGGTGCAGTGAACTAATCATTTTGAGAAATAGATTCCACTTCTTCACAGTAAAGTTAAAGTGGGAAACTCTCATCTTCCTTCTTGAGGGTATATTTAGCAATGTACATACACTGCCATTATAAAAAACTGTTCAAAGTTTAGTTCCACATTGTGCATTTTTAATACCATTAATTTGCACTGGGGGTGACAATATCTAAGTAGCAAAGTGGCAACCTACCCAATGGTGCCCAATATTTACACATTAAATAATGTAAGCTTGAGGTGAATTGTTGACTTCAAAGCACCTTCCTACTTTTCTGGTAGCCATTCCAGCTTCTGGTTAACCGTGAACCCCAGGACTGTGAGAATGGGGTGATTTATTGATGAAAGGATGCAGTTAAACTTCGTCTTGTTGCTTGGCTCTTGGTGTCTGGAGTGCCTGGCTAAAACTGAAGGTACCTTTGTTGAGCAGGTCGCTGGTGACTAGGATAGATTTGATAGCACTGATAATCATAGCATAGTCCATAGCATGGAAACAGGCTTTTTGGCCCACCGAATCCATGCTGAACTATGATCATTGCCCCATTGATAATTGGGACAAATGAATGAGGTAATAATTGTCCATGCTGGATTTTCCCTGTTTTCATGAACAAGACAGTTCTCTACCATTGATGTAGCTGCACTGGAACAGCTTGGACATAAAGTGCTGGAGTAACTCAGCAGGTCAAGCAGCATCTCTAGAGAACATGGATAGGTGATGTTCCGTGCCGAGACCCTTCTTCAGACACTTGGCATGGAGATTACAAACCACGAGCATGAACACTGCAGGCTGGCGAGTAAAACTGCTGCCTTGTGTATGATCCTGACCTCGAAGACTCTCTGTGTGAAGACAGCATATTTCCCTGTAACTGTATGGGTTTCCTCCATATCCCTTTTTGCAGAATGCTAGGTAAATTGGCCTCTGTAAAATGCCCCCAGTGTGTAGTTGAGTGGTTGAATCTGGGGAGAGTTAACGAGAATAGGATGAGAAATGGTTAGGATAAATGGACGTTTGTTGGGCGGTATGAATTTTAGTGGACCGAGGGGGTTGTTTCTGTTTCTGCATTGTGTGACTCCATGAGTATGAATCCAAGGTGTTTTGTGTGTGGGGGGGGGGGGGGGGGGGATTACAGTCTTTGCTGTAACCTTTGTATTCAGCCACTTCTTGCAACACAGAGTGAAGCCGAGTTTTAAAATTGCAGAAACATGAATTCATTCAAAGGAGAATAATAAGACTGCACATCAATTAAGTGGAAGAAATTTGAATACACTTTAATGCAACCAGTTTTCAATTGTCAAGATTCCATATCCATAATACTCATTTTTAACTCCTCGTACATGTGGGCTAAATTTGACCAACAACCGAAACAACTACATTGTTTTCAAGCATTTCAGACCAGCATGGATAACAATGTTTGCACGTCAAAGTGCTTCTGTTTCTTTGAAGCTCTCTGAAATCTGAATATACTGTAAGGCAGGTTGCCATGGTGACGGCCTTCAGATTCTATTGATACAAAGTGCTCTGATAGCTACTAAAATGGCACCAAGTCTGCTCAATGCAGCCTCATATCACAAAATGATTAAAATGGATGAACACCTGCACAAATTGACAGGGACTCTCTAGCCTGTCTGCAGTGCTCTGGTGATGTTGGAACTATAGCCCTCCATTTAATATTGCAACTACTGAGTTGAGAATGAATGAGGATCATTCAGTGTGCAGTATCAGCTCTCTGAGAAACTTTTGCCACAAGGATTAAGTCTGCTGTTGCTTGAGAACAAAATCCTGGGAGTGGGAGCAAGGACATGGCAGAGAAGGCCAGCCAGTTGAAGGGGGTGTAGCTTCAAGAAGAATAATACAATGGCTGCCTAATAAAACAGGTTCACTGCAAGTTGCCCTGAGTGTGAATGATGAGTGGAAAAATCTCAGGGGAGTTGATGGGAATATGGGGAGAATAAAATGGGGCTTGTGTAGGGTTAGTCTAAATGAGCGTAGACACAAGGAAGTGTCGATGCTGGAATCTTGAACTAAAGACACAAAGTGCTGGCAGAATTTCTGGCAGCATCTCTGGAGGACATAGATGTTTCAGGTCTGAAGAAGGTTCCCGATCTGAAATGTTACCTATCCATGTCCTCCAGAGATGCTGCCTGACCCACTGATGTTTTTATGCTTTTAGTGTAAATGAGTGCTTGATGCTTGGTACAGGTTTGGTGGGCTGAAAGGCCTGCTTCCATGTTGTCTGACTATAACTCAACATTGACTGACGACCATCACACAAGAGTTTGGGTCACTGGAAAGCTGAATTTATCCACAGAAAGATGTTAAGATCATTACACTACTGCAATTTTCTGAGTTTCCCACCAAATTCCTTGCGGTAGCCCAGAAAAGAAACTAGGAAGTACTTGGTGGCACAAGGTGGAAACGAATAGTGACTGGGGTTCCTTTGTAGAAGGGAATAGAAAGTGAAAGTGATCATTGTCTATTCTTTATAATATTATAGATGATCTAATATTATATTATACATTATAAAGGCAGCACAGTATTTGCATTGCTTCCTTACTGCAGCAGAGACCTGGGTTCTATCCTGATGATGGGTGCTGTTTGTATGGAGTTAGTATGTTCTCTCAGTGACCGCATGGGTTTGCTCTGGGTGCTCCAGTTCCCTCCCACATTACAAAGATGAGCAAGTTTGTTGGTTAATTGTCTTCTGCAAATTGCCCCTAGTTTGGAGGATGCGGAACTGGGATAACATAGAACTAGTGTATGGGTGATCATTGGCTGGTGCGGACTCGGTGGGCCAAAGGGCCTGTTTCCATAGCGAGACACAAAATGCTGGAGTAACTTAGTGGGACCCAGGCAGCATCTCTGGAGAGAAGGAATCGCGTTGAGACCCTTCTTCAGATGGTTTCCATGCTGAATCACTCAATTCTAAACTAAACTAAATATTGTATTATGTATATTATCTGTGTCTGCTGCATTTACAGGCCTGTAATGCTACTGCATGGAATAATTCTACCATTGAGATACATATGCCAATTAAACACTTATTGCTTGTCTCTCTTTTGTCTCTTGTCTCTTGTCAGTGCACTGATGGTAAAGCGTGATTGTGGAGGAGAACAACCCAATACCTTCAAAAGTCACATGAAAGGCAAGTTAAATGCCTGGGGATATAAATCTATGAGATTTATATATATGCTTATGACATGTAAGAAGGACCTTTCAACCTATTAGGTCAATGCAGACACATGGAGTAATCTGTATTTTTTCCTGTTTTTTCCCACTGTTTTTCCCCTGTAACCTATGGCTCCCATATTTGTATCAACCTCTCGCAGATTCTATCCCTTAGCTATGTATCTGGGGCAATTTACAGTGGCCAGGTAACCAACTAATCCACACACCTTTCAGGAGGAAAGCAGAACACTTGATGAAACCCATGTGGTCACAGGGAGAACATGCAAACTCCATGCAGACAGCATTGGAGGATTGAACGCGGGTTGCTGGAGATATCAGCCAGCTGCTCGAGTGACTCTGCCAATGTACTGCCCTTCGGATCTTCTACATTAGAAGGAGAAAGAATGACAAATTGGGTGTCAGGGGTTATAGGGAGAAGGCAGGAGAATTATGTTGAGAGAGAAAGATCGATCAGCCATGATTTAACGGCGGAGTAGACTTGATGAGCCAAATGGCCTACTTCTGATCCTATAACTAATGAACATGAACAAATCTTGAAAACTAGCAGAAGCAGTTTTTTTGGGTTGCCAATAATTGTTCTTCAATGGTGAGGTGGGATATTGCACAATGTTGAGCTGAACCATCCTACCACATGTAGCACAGTCCTGAGCTACAATCCACCTCATTGGAGACCCTTGGACCATCTTACATCAGACTCTACTGGACATTATCTTGCACTAAATGTTATTCATGTTATTCTCTTTATCATGTATCTGTACACTGTGGATGGCTTGATTGTAATCATGTATTGTCTTTCCGCTGACTGGTTAGCATGCAACAAAAGTTTTTAACTGTACCTTGGTACATGTGACAATAAACTAAACTCAACTATTACAGAATGCCTCACAAATGCTCTCCTCTTTTAAGGCAATTCATTATTTCTCCCTCAGTTGGGGTCTAATGTCTGCACGAGGTACATCTTCCTTGAAAGTACCGCAGCAATTCCAAAATGTTAGTTAATAGTTTTACAACCTGGAACGCAGCCAATGTTCCTGTGGTTTGTTTGTGTAGAAGCGACAATTGCACTGTCAGCATAGAAATATTATTACTGAATTTGAAAATGATAGCAATGGTACCATTTTGGCTTTGCCCTGATTTTCAAGACAATACCGAGTTTTGCCGGTGGGATGTGTAGGTCATGAATTATGCCACAAAGCCCCATGACTGCTTCGTAGAAGACAATATTAAATGTTGGAGAAAAGTACCAAGGAATGATTATACTGCCAGCTGGTTCTCACCACATTGAGTTAAACTTCAATGCAAATATGACAATCCTCCAAAAGTACTTCATTGGCTATAAAGACATTTGGGCAGCCCGAGGTAATGAACAGAGCAATAAAAAGTCATATATTTGTCCTTTCCTTTTACAGGCTGCCTCTGAGGACATTTTCAAGATTAGTCAATTGCAATTACATGGATGCATAATTAGGAGTCATTTAACAATAATTCCCACAGGCTTCTCACAGGGCCCATGTATCTGTGCAAGCAGCATAAATGTTTATTAGGTGATCATATCCAGGGCCGTCTTTACAGCATTATGGGCCCCGGGCAAAGCAGTGTACTGGGGCCCCTACGACAACTACTCACCCCCACTCTCTCCTCCTCCCACCTTCCCCGTCGCCCCCACCGTTACTCTCCCCCACCCCCCTTTCCCTACCAGCCCCCCCTGTCGTGCCGGCGAAAAGCACTTACCGAAAAGCACTTAGCGATGGACTTAGGGAGCTAATTGTTGCGAAACAGATAGCTGTGAGAAGCACTTAGGGATGGAAAATGTTGCAAAAAAAACACTTAGGGACCGAGAATGTTGCGAAAAAAGCACTTATTGAACCTACATTTTTAAAGTAGTATTTATTTATTGCAAGTCACTTAACATACACAGATCAGCATGGGGCCCCTATGCTCGTGGGGCCCCGGGCAAGTGCCCATCAGGCCCATGCGTTAAGACGGCCCTGATCATATCCTCACCATTTTGAGTCAAATGGTTGCATTCCACTCTGGAGATCTAAGAATAAAATCTACGCGGGCAGTCGGAGTAGTATTGAGGAAATGCATGTAGATGGGACATGTTGGTCGGCATGGGTAAATTGGGCTGATGGGCCTGTTTCCTTGCTGTATGACATTATGACTGTAAGTGCTACACTGACTAAATAGCCATATTTTCCAGCAGATGCAATGCTATTTGCTCTTTCAGGTGAAAATAAAAAAGAAAAACCCATAGAAAATGCCTTTGAGAGTTTCTGTTTTGATAATAGGGTAATGGATATGTGTGGATAATTCAGAATAAATTTCAAGTTAAAAATATAGATTGGATGGAATAGATAAAGGATGAAGATGATAAAACAATGCTGCGTAAAGGGTAGTAAACACAATGAGTCATAGTCTTAGAGTCATACAGGTGGAAATAGGCCCTTCGGCCTAACTTGCCCACACCAACCAACCCCATCTACACTAGTCCCACCTGCCTGTGTTTGGCCCATATTCCTTTAAACCTGTCCAATCCTGTCTAAATGTTTCTTAAACGTTCTGATTGCACCTGCCTCAACTACCTCCTACAGCAGCTTGTTCCATACACCCACCACCCTTTGTGCAAAAATGTAACCCCTCAGGTTCCTACTAAATCTTTCCTCCCTCACCTTCAACCTATATCCTCTGGTTCTCAATTCCCCTACTACGGGCAAGAAATCCATCATTAGGTGTTTACCTGATCTATTCCTTATGATTTTATACACCTCTATAAGATCACCCTCATTCTCCTGCACTCCAAGAAATAACATCCTAGGCTGCTCAACCTCTCCCTATAGCTCAGGCACCCAAGTCTTCATAAGTCCTCTCTGCACGTTTTCCATATTGACAACATCTTTCCTATGACATGGTGCCCAGAACTGAACCCAATGCTCTAAATGTGGTCTCACGAACATCTTATATAACTACAACATGACTTCCTAACTTCTATAATACTCTGACTGATGAAGACCAATGTGCCAAAAGCCTTTTTGATCACCCTATCTACCTGTGATGCCGCTTTCAAGGAATTATGTACCTGCACTCCTAGGGGGACAAAGGGAAGACAAAGGGAGACCCAGCATGGGGGGTATGAAGAAGGGATCTGTACTTTTTGTAACTTTGTCGGCACCTTTGTGGCGACTCTTTTGTGTACCTTGTATACAAAATCAAAGAATCTCACTGCACATAGGTACAAGTGGCAACAAAGTATCATAATCATGTTGCCATGTACCTGATGCCCTTGTCCTTTTTAATGGTGGAAGTCATGAGTTTAGGATGTGCTTTCAAAATGGATTAGGTGGAGTAACCACAGTAAGTTTGTGGATGGGTACACTCTGTGGCCACTGATGTAGCCACTGGAGAATTAATGTTCAGGTGGATAGATGGGTGCCAATCATACGGGCTGTGTTGTCCTGGATGGTGTTGCGGTTCTAGATTTAGACTGGCATTGCTCTCATCCAGATAAGTGGAAAATATTCCATATTCCAGATTTTTGCATTGTATATCATAGGAAGGGTATGGGATATGGGGGCTGCAAATTACTTGCAACAGGCTACCCAGCTTCTGCCCTGCGCTTGTAACTAATGTGGTTGGTGCAGTTGAGTTTATGGTTAATAATGATCCCATTATATTGATGGTGGGGGAATCAGTGATGGTAATACCAGGTGGCTATGGGCAGGTGGTTAGATAATCTTCTGGTGTAGGTAGTCATTGCACAACACATCTGCGGCATTAAACTTGGCAGTTGTTAGTCCAGACCCTGATTTTATTCTGTGCTGATGCATGCATAAATGGATTGGTCATTTGTTGAGAAGTTGTGAATAGAATTCAACATTGTGCAACCATCAATAAACATCTCCATTTATCATTCAGGTCATTAATGATGCAGCTAAAGATGGTTGGCCCTGAGGAACTCTTGCAGTGATATCTGGGACTGGAAGGATTGTCCTCCAACAACCACCACCATCTTCCTTTGTGCAAGGTAACAGCTATGGGAGTAGGACACAAAATGATGGAGTAACTCTGCAGGTCAAGCAGCATCTCTGGAGAGCATGGATAGGTGAGGCTTGATGCTGCTTGACCCGCTGAGTTACTCCAGCACTTTGTGTCCTTTTGTGTAAGCCAGCATCTGCAGTTCCTTTTTTCTACAACTATCGGACTATTTCACTTTGACGCCCATTGTTCAGTTTTACCAGGGTTCCTTGATGCCACACCTGGCCAAAACCTGCCGATGTATCAAGGGCAATCATTTTCACCTCACTTGTGGCATTCAGCCATTTGGCTCCAGCTCAGACCACAACTGTGATGAGATTTGAAGCCAAGTCGACCTCGGAATTGATGAGTGGATTATTGATGAGTAAGTGCTGCTTAATAAGCACTATTGATGCTACCGTCCATCACTTTACTGATGAATAGGAGTAAACTGATAGGCAGTAAATAGCTGGATTGGATTTGTCCTCCTTTTTGTGAACAGGATTTAAATGGGCAATCTTCCACATTGTTGGATGGATGCCATTGTCGTAGCTGCACATGAACTCCTTGGCTTAAGGCATAGTGCGCTCCTGTGTTGATACAGCAGCTGTGATGTTGCATGGTTCCTTACCCTTACTTGAATCTAGTGTTCTCATCCGTTCCTTGATTCTATGTGGAGTGTGTTGAATTGGCTGAAAACTGGCTTCTGTAAAGGTGGGAGAAAGCTGAGATGGATCAGTGAATCAGGCAGCATCTCTGGAATAAAGGGATGGGTGATGTTTCGGGCGGGAACCCTTTTTCAGAACTATTGTTACAGTCTTGTCTTTAGAGCTTGCATGCTAGGCCCTGCCATAGTCATATAGTCATAGAGTGATACAGTGTGGAAACAGGCCCTTTGGCCCAACTTGCCCACACCGGCCAACATATCCCAGCTACACTAGTCCCATCTAGGAAGTAGTGGGAGAAAGGGGAGTGCACCGGAGTGGGAATTGGGAGCATATGAAGGAAAGAGGGGATAGGGGGAGTATAATTTGTAGTTGGAAAATTAAATCTTAGACCATGTGTCTCATTGAATTTTGAGTCTTGGTGCAATTGTAGTGCCATAGAACATGTTTGAAAGATACAGCACCCTCAATGTGAGGTCAGCATGCTATCTCCAATAGGGTTATGCAGTGATCATTTCTGAAAATCCCATCATGGACTGACAGGTTTATTTGTCAGAAAAAGGCACAAAGTGCTGGAGTAACTCAGCGGGTCAGGCAACATCTTTAGTGAATGTGGATAAGTGATGTTTCATGTCGGTACCCTTCTTCAGACCACAATCAATGTTGTTCAGAGATGCTGCCTGACCCGCTGCATTACTCCAGCACATTGTGTCCTGTTGTGAAAAACCAGCATCTGTATTTCCTTGATTCTATGGTTTATTTGTCAGGTTGAACCACTCATTATCTGTCTGGCAGCTCTGTCCTTCAGGACTCCCCAGCTCAGTAAGTAGCGGTATTGTCTACCTACCCCTAGTGGCTCCATGATTGAAATAAAAGGAAGTGAGAAATCAAAACAGCAATGTGGTGCAGAACTGTAGCTTTAAAGTGTATAAATATTTTAGCCTTAGGCTATGTCTTTGCTAAATGATAGTGGACCTAAACCTGAATTAGAGGAATCCGAGCATTTTGAAGAACTCATGGAATGCTTCAGATCAACAACCAATAGCAGTTCTGTTACTGAGGTACATGCTTGGATTGTACGGTTTGTTAGAATGCATATCGTGCAACTGTTACGATAAATTAGTGAGATGTGTCAAAAGATTTTCATCATCAAGTTGATTTGCACGCCAAATCAACATTAATCCTGTAATTTAAGTTGGCAAAGTATATATTAATGTTCATGTTATTTTGCTGCTTTCTTCTGAGATCTTGCACTAATTCCCATCCACATTTCCAACAATATCATATTGTTTACAATTTAAAGGTAATGCAATTAACACGAGGAATATTGGAAGATTTTAGCCCATTCAGAATAAATAATAGAATGAAGATAGACACAAAAAGCTGGAGTAACTCAGCAGGACAGGCAGCATCTCTGGAGAGAAGGAAGTGACGTTTCAGGTCGAGACCCTTCTTCAGGCCCGAAACATCACCCATTCCTTCTCTCCAGAGATGCTGCCTTTCCCGCTGAGTTACTCCAGCTTTTTGTGTCTATCTTCGGTTTAAACCAGCATCTGCGGTTCCTTCTCACACAAATAATAGAATGAATTGGTTTTAAATGACTGAACTTAAATGCTTTTCAGGATTTGAATTCAAAACCTGGGAATATCTGGCTGCATTTTCAGTGCTGCTTTGCAGAGCCAGAGACCTGGGTTTGATCCTGGTGATGGGTGCCGTCTGTATGGAGTTTGTACGCTCTCCCTGTGACCATGTGGGTTTTCTCCAGATGCTTCCTCCCACACTCCAAAGACCTATAGGGTTTGTAGGTTGACGGGCTTCAGTAAAAAAATGTGAATTGTCCCTAGTGAGTAGTGTGATCGCTGGTCAGGGCCGACTCGGTGGGCTGAAGGACTTGTTTCCTTGCTATATCTCTAAAGCCTAAAGTCTACAAGTAGCTGTACCATTTGCTAATTACATCAAGGCCCCCACAGAGGTATTAAAGAACCTGGATGCTCTACTTCCTGTTGGAATGCCTTTAGAAACATTTCCAAGAGTGCAAACTACTCCTGACAATTTCAAGGTATTTATTCACAAAATGCTGGAGTAACTCAGCAGGTCAGGCAGCATCTCAGGAGAGAAGGAATGGGTGAGGTTTCGGGTTGAGACAAGGGTCTCGACCCGAAACCTCACCCATTCCTTCTCTCCTGAGATGCTGCCTGACCTGCTGAGTTACTCCAGCATTTTGTGAATAAATACCTTCGATTTGTACCAGCATCTGCAGTTATTTTCTTATACAACCTGACAATTTCAGGTCTGCTAAACTTCTGCAGCCAATTAAATAGTGCAGCAGAACTGGATTTCCTGGCATGACTCCTTCCCCGTGCAGAGGGTGTTCTCAATAGGACACACAATTAGTTCCAAAAATCCACACTAAATGTGTCAACCAACCTCACTTTGAAAACCTCCTTATGCTCAGAGTGTGGGAATAGCAGGAACAGAAATGTCATGCTGCTGCACTTCCAGTGAGAACCATTTTAAATTAGACTGACATCTTTATTTAAGATCTGACAATAATTCAATGAATCTTTAACTCTTTAAGGGTTCCAGTTAGGACTTACAGAAACAAGCGTTCACTGATATTCACAGGAAAATTGTAACTATCTTCATCAGTGTTTGTTCAATGTTCTGCAAATAGCAAATAAATGGCAAATAGTGACAATATTGCACCTTCATAGCAAAATTAAAATCATAATATAATTGGACTTTCCTTATTTTATTTTACTTTATTGCATTCTCTTTCCTTTCACTGCATTAACTCTTTAGGTCCTGTAGAATGGTACATACTCTGGGTTCACAGATCTTTCCGACATTATTATCATTGTGAGATAGTTGATGAAAGTTAAATTTATTTGTATCTCCTCCCAACAGGTAAAAGTTGAAATCAGCTTGTCTGTCTTAAAGTGATAAAATATCCAGCCATCAGTGGAACCAAGGCTCATGGTCAGGTGGCCTTGAAGATCATTGTAACCGGGCAAGAACTGATAGATAGATTAATGGATTTATTCACACAATGCTGGAGTAACTCAGCAGGTCAGGCAGCATCTCAGGAGAGAAGGAATGGGTGATGTTTCGGGTTGAGACCCTTCTTCAGACTGAAGAAGGGTCTCGACCCGAAACGTCACCCATTCCTTCTCTCCTGAGATGCTGCCTGACCTGCTGAGTTACTCCAGCATTGTGTGAATAAATACCTTCGATTTGTACCAGCATCTGCAGTTATTTTCTTACACTTGATTGATTGCTTTCCCAGAGAACATTTTTGAAAGATTTTCTCAATTTCCATATTTTGTTTTCAATATAATTCACAGGGAAATATTTTTAATTCAGAGAATATAGTTCTGAACCAAATGATACCTTGGTGTTTAGGAAATGGATGACTGCAAAATCTCTGAATGTGTGTGCATTTTTTAGATGGTACGGGCACAAGATTTTGTTCCATTATGTCAGTCAGTCTATTTCTCCCTTTGCAGGGAACCTGGGGTTCACCAGGAATGCAGCTTTCATAAGGTCATAAGGTCATAAGTGATAGGAGCAGAATTAGGCCATTCGGCCCATCAAGTCTACGCCATTCAATCATGGGTGATCTATCTCTCCCTCCTAAACCCATTCTCCTGCCTTCTCCCCATAACAATGCAGGGAGCCATTGACTGCAAATACATTTGTAGTCCGAATTTCATAAGCGTTGAACTGCACATGATACTCACTTACTCTGAATGTATGCAGTCAGCAGACTATGACATCAGTGCAAGACAACAGCATGAAATAAACTGCTTGGATTGGAGAGATTTAGCTATAAGGAGAGGGTGGGCGGGCGTGGATCGTTTTCTCTGGAACACGAGAGGTTGAGGGGGGCCTGATAGATATATATATATCTATAGGCATAGATAGGGTAGACAGCTATATTCTTTCCCGCACTGTTGAATTGTCAAAGACAAGAGGGAATAGTTTTAAGGGACAAAGTTTAAAGGAGACATGCAGGTCAGAGGGCAGTGGGTGCCTGGAATGCACTGCCAGGAGTGATGGTGGAGGCTGATATGATAGCAGTGTTTAAGAGGCTTTTGGATAGTTACATGGATGTAACCATTTTCCAAGGAGTACAGTGTAAATGGGAGAAAATGGAGACGGAATGTAGAGCAGGATAATCTGCTGGGTGAGGGGGGAGGAGGAGGAGGAGAAAAGGGGCTTCATTAGGAATCTGTATCCATTAATAGTCTTTTGAGGACACTTTCCCTTTCAGCATCTCAGTGGAGAGCAATGTATTTGGACGTTCTGCTTCATGAATGAAGTTTGGACATACGTGGGATTTCATGCTACTGCAACTATTGAGCAGAGCAGAATTGCATTCTATGCGGCTGATAAGGTGTTGCTGGCCTCTAGTTTCTATGGAGCAAAGGATACTTCACAGCTGCTGTTGAGAGATCTCAGATGCCATGTATTCCAGGAGGGCACAAACAATTTCCTTCTCCCTTGACAGGGACCATATGCTTCTCTAAGCATGCAGCCTTCACAACAGTCCACAATCACATCTCTCTTAAGGGTCCATTTTTAAATGTATAGGTGTTTTGCAAAAGTAAGGGGTTCCATTCCTTGAATGCATAGTTGGCCCCTGGCTGGAACAAACTCATGAAGACAGTCACAAAATGCTGGAGTTACTCAGCGGGACAGGCAGCATCTCTGGAGAGAAGGAATGGGTGACGTTTCGGGTTGAGACACTCCGTTACCACCAAGTATTCAGGTAGCATGCTCAATCCTATTTTATGACTGAATGCTGACTCCAAAAGGTAACAGTAGCTATCTGTCTGGTTCTTAATTCCAATGTGAATCATGCACACAAGAACACTGGCTTCCTCAAACAACTCTGCTTCTCTCTGGATCTGGAAGAGCCTTGCAATACTGGGCCTCCAAATTTAATCTGCTGTATGGTGCGTGACCTAGCAATCCCATAAGTTCAGTCCTAGCGAGTAGCTGTGGAGCAAAGAAAAGAAGCACGAAGAACGGATGAAATGTAATGAGCCTATCTCTGGTCAGGCAGTCAGTCAGCAGTCAACTGGACTGGGTTTTTATTGACACAATCCTTATTTTGCACTAGACTGTAATTCTCATTTTACCTCCCCTCTGTAGCTGTTCATTGCATTATCTTGCTTGACTACCACAACAAAATATAACCCAGCACCAAGCTCATAAGGTCATAAGGTCATAAGGAATATGAGTAGAATTAGGCCATTCGGCCCATCGTCTACGCTATTCAATCATAGATGATCTATCTCTCCCCCCTAACCCCATTCTCCTGCCTTCTCCCCATAACCTCTGACACCTGTACTAACCAGGTGTTTATATATCCAACCATTACAAAAATAAAGTATTATCAACTACTCAGCAGTGTGCATTTCATTTATACCTGTTTTCTTTTATCTTCCCCAGATCTCTCAAACACAGTTCTATTCTATACCTATATAAAATTATGGGAGCCACAGATAGGGTAAACAACAGGAACCTTTGTCCCAGAGTGGAAATGGCAAAGATCAGAGTGCATAGCATCAAGGTGAGAAGGGCAATGTTTAAAGGAGATGTTTGAGGTGTGTTTTATACACAGAGGGCACTAGGTGCCAGGAACACACTGCTAAGGATGGTGGTGGGGGCAGATACGACAGTGCCATTTCAGAGGCTTTTGGATAGGCATGTGGATATGCAGGGAATGGAGGCTAATGGATCATGTGCGGGCAGAAGAGATCAGTTTAACTTGGTATCATGTTCGGCACGGATGTTGTGGGTCGAAGGGCCTGTTCCCGTGCTGCCCTGTTCAATGTTCCACTTGAGTCAGGCTAGTAGAAGGTCGCTGGTTGGCAGGAGAGGGAGCTGCAGATGGTCTCGAAGGACCATCCCAGGATCCAAAATCATTTTTTAAAACTTGGGTTCATTTTATATGACCATTGTTTTTGAAACCACAAATTATGCTAATCATGGAAGGGATGATATCAATGATAAATGAAACCATCTATATCTCTTAGAAATTCGATGTGATCTTTCATTTTTTATGAAGCACCTTGGGAGGCTTTACTAATTAAAAGTACATTTGTAAATGCAGCTCTTCGTTACAATATTTAATTAAATGTTAAAAATGGTTTTCTGAAAATTTTCTGTGATTTACTCTTCTTACTCTGATTTTTTTTAAAATTTAGGGTTGTCTTTACAAATTAGGATGATGATTATTTGTTCTGTGTATGATTATTTGTCTGGGTAATCTGGGTTGTCTGGGTAGAGGACATAAGCATTGCCTAGTAAACTGCTCACTGCTTTAGTCATAATATTCCAAGATGAAGAGTCAAACTTTGTTTTATTTTGCTTTAGCAACTTCATTTTAACTGCATCTGAAGTGCTTTATGACATTCCTGGTAGATGCAGCAATGTATTTTCTAAAATGCTTTCTTTCAACAAAATGTGGCAAGAAGTAAATCAAATCAATAAAAGCTTAATGCAACAATATTTCTCTTTATCTTCGCATGTAATATTCCGTCAGCTATACTGTGATGAATCAATCACATTAGAAGCCAAGAGTATGGTGCTCAAGTACCTGTCAGTATTCATAATTGAGATGTATTACAGCCTTGAAATGTTAGAATCAAGTTTCTTTTGAGCCAAACTTCAAATACCTAGAAATTTGTTTTGCCGAGTAATATGTACTACATCAGATTAAAATGATGCCTCATCCAACTCACTTGATGATGGGTTTTGTGTCAATTGATTTGGTCTCTTGTTAATAAGTTTATTTTCAAACAAAATAACTGTTATATATCCATGTGGCAATGATTTATTTTAACTCACAAATACAAAAAGCTGTGATTAAAGAGCAGCTCTTGATAGAGCTCATCTGTAATTGGTAGTTCCACTCTTGTCTTGCATTCACAGGGAGCACTGTTGAGAAAACTATTGACACAAGCCTAGATGACAGAAGATGGGGACTGGTGTTTAAATGACTTCTCAAAAAAGCACCTGTGAGTGTAACTACACAGGAAATACCTGACTATGAATCATGGTGGCATGTGGCGCCGCAGTAGAGTTGCTGCCTTACAGCACCAGAGATGCGGGTTGATCCTAACTAAGCGTGCTGCCTGTACAGAGTTTGTTGTCCCCCTGTGACTGCATGAGTTTTCTCCGGTGGACTAGTTCCCTCCCACACTCCAAAGATGGTCAGGGTTGTAGATTAATTGGCTTCTATAATTTGTAAATCGTCCCTAGTGTGTAGGATTGTGCTCGTGTGCGGGGCGATCGCTGGTCGGCACGGATCTGGTGTGTCTGAAGGGCCAGTTTCCACGCTGTATCTCCACCAACAAGAAAGCTGGAAGAAGGGAGAGGCAAGCCAAACCATGGTGGCTAATAGGTGGATATAGATGAGGGGGTGAGGGGGGTTTGATAGGCAGATTATTGGAACAAATGCCAGAGATAAAAGCAGAAGGTGAGAGACAGGAATGAATTGTGAAAGCAGAGGGAGTAAGAGGTGGGGGGAATAGGTGGAAGCGCAGGTGGGACAAAGGGGAGGGAGGAAGGCGGTTGTGGGGTAGAAAGGGGGAGGGGGTTTGGAAACCAGATAGAAAAATCTGAACCGAAAGTAGATGATAAACAAGCAGTTTCAATCATTTTTGTATTTTATTCCTGATTCAGCAGCGACCTGTAATTCCTTTTGTTTGGTGCTGTGTGAGTATCTGTCAACATTATTTTGAATACATCTGCTGTGTACATAACCTGAGTATAAAATATGCATTACCTTTTACCATGCTGCTAGTTCACTTCACCACAATCTCCCATCCCTTTCACTGCAACTTTTGATTTTTTCAGTGAGATCAGAATAGATATTTGTCACTGCTGCCTGATTCAAATCGTTAACGAAGAGAAGATAGGTGGCAGTATTTCATGTGAACTCTTTCACTAGTGTGATAGGCTAATAAGTTTGACGTATGGGTGTCTGTGCATGAAGAAATGACATTGTGCTGGGAGAGTGCGATGTAACTCTGGCAATCTAATTCCAGGCAGAGCATATCACTGCCACAGGGTGTGCAAACGGCAGTTGGCTAGGCTCATTAAAAAGAAATCCAAGCTGAATAACAAGATCTCAAATTAAGAAATGCTTGTCTGAAGTACTTGTTGATGGGTTCATTTGATGGAAATAAAGTCTGCCTGCTTCGGGCAATGATTGTAGTCTTTCCCATTTCAATGCTATTAACTGGCAAAGGGATAACATGAATTGTGGTGAAAGTTGACTTGCCAATAATTTACTTTTACTTAAATGTTGCAATGTATCCCTTCTCTTCACCTGTGACTGAGGGTTCTACATGAATGGAGGGAAGGGGAGAGAACTTGCTTGTCCCTCTTCACCCCTACCTGAAGAAGGTTTCTGACCTGAAACATTGCCTGCCCACTTCCTCCACAGATGCAGCCTGACTCATTGAGTTACTCCAGCTGAGTTACTCCAGATGCAGCCTGACTCATTCTTACTCTGTGTTTTGCTCAAGATTTCATCACCTGTAGTTTGTTGGGTCTTCATTTCTGCATATATCGCTGCCTCCGTTATTTTCATGAACTTTACTACTAACTTCCACCCCACCCTCAAATTCACAGACTATCTCTAACACCTCTCTCCCTTTTCTCACTCTTTTTGTCTCCATTACGTTCAGACTATTGAAATATGTTTGCAATAAGCCGACTGACTCCCACAGCTGCTTTGACTACATCCACCCTGCCTCTTTCAAGGATGCCTTCCCTTACTCTCAATTTCTCTGTCTCTGCCGCATCTGCTCCTAAGGTGAGGCTTTCCACTCCAGGACATCTGGGTTGTACCAGTGACATGGCTTCCCCCCTACTGCTGTGCATTGTGCCCTCACCTGCGCCTCCCGCAGTTCTGCTCTCACTCCTCCTCCCCTCAGACAGAACAAGGAGAGAGTTCCCCTGATCCTCACCTTTACCCCACCAGCCTCTGCATCTAACCATCATTCTCTGACATCTCCACCACCCCCAACGTGATCCCACGTCAGTCATATCTTCCTATCCCTTTTCACTTTCCATAGAGACCACTCTTTGCAACTCTTTGGTTCACTCATCCTTTCCCACCCAACATGACTCTGCCCAGGTACTATCTCCTGTAACCGCAGGAGATGTAGTACCTGTTCCTATAGCTCCAATCCAAAGGTGATCGTTTCACTGAACATGTGCTCAGTCCGCCAAGGCCTGCTGGATCTCTCGGTTGCTAACCATTTTAACTGCCCATCATTTTCCCATAGCGACCCATGAGCTTAACCCATGACCTTAACATTTGTAGTTGCAACGTTACTAGAAAGTATTCTGAAGGGTGGGACATACATGCATAGTCAAAGGCTGATTAGGGCGAGTTAGTATCTTTTTGTACATGGGAGGTTGTGTCTCACAAATCTGATTGAGTTTTTTGTAGATGCGACCAAAAATGTTGATGAGGACAGAGCTGTAGATGTTGTATATATGGACTTTATAAAGCATTTGACAAGGTTCCGCATGGTAGGCTGCTGTAGAAAGTTAGATCGCATGGGATCCAAGGAGAGATAGTTGAATGGATAGGAAAATTGGCTTCATGGAAGGAAAGAGAGGGTGATGGTGTAAGGTTGCTTCTCGGACTGGAGGCCTGCGACTAGGGGTGTACCTCAGGGTCAGTGCAGGGCCCATTACTGTTTGTCATCTATATCAATGATTTGGTTGAGAATGTACATGGCAAGATTAGCAAATTTGGGGATGATACAAAATAGGTTGGTTTTGTAGATAGTGAAGATGAATGAAGATAAATTGCAGCAGGATCGTGATCAGTTGGCCGGGTGGGCTGAGGAATAGTTGATGGAATTTAATACAGAGAAATGTGAGGTGTTGCATTTTGAAGAGTCTAACATGGGCAGTACCTACACGGTGAATGGTAGTTGCCAGGGGAGTGTTGGAGAACAGAAGGATCTAGGAGTGCAGGTACATAATTCCTTGAAGATGGCATCACAAGTTAGTCAAAAAGTCACATTGGCCTTCGTCAGTCAGAGATTGAATATAGACTGAAGAAGGGTCTCGATCCGAAACGTTACCTATTCATTTTCTCCAGAGAAGCTGAGCTACTCCAGCTTTTTGTGTCTGTTGAGTATAGAAGTTGGAAGGTCATGTTGCAGTTGTATAATACATTGGTGAGGCTGCATTTACAGTATTGTGTTCAGTCTGGTCACCATTTTACAGAAAAGATGTTATCAAGTTACAAAGGGTACAGAGAATATTTATGGGGATGGTGCCAGGACACAAGGGTCTGAGCTATAGGGAGAGGTCAAAGGCTGGGACTCTATTCCTTGGAATGCAGGAGGATAAGCAGTATAAAATCGTGAGAGTAATAGATCGGGTGGGTGCACAGAGACACTTGCCCAGAATAGGAGAATCAAGCACCAGAGGACATAGGTTTAAGGTGAAGGAAGCAAGATTTCATAGGAATCTGAGGGGTAACTTTTTCACACAAAGGGTGGTAGGTGTATGGAACAAGCTGCCAGAATAGGTAGTTGAGGCTGGGATTATTGCAATGTTTAAGAAACAAATAGGCAGGTACATGGATAGGATCGTTTTGGAGGGATATGGGCCAAATGCAGGTAGGTGGGACTAGTGTAGAAGGGACATGGTGGGCAAGTTCACCAACCAAACATATTCCTTTTGCTGGCTTTATGTTTCATTCTTCCTTTCTTTTGTCTCCTTTTCACCTCAAGCTTTGTCACTATCTCCATTCATCTGCCATGTACCCCACCATATTTGTCCCCAACCGCCCCCCAACCTCTCTTTCCAAGCTTTTACTCCCTACTCTATAAGTCTGAAGAAGGGTCCCAACCCATAAAGTTGTCTGTCCACTCCCTCCACAGATGCTGCTTGATCTGCTACGTTTCTCCAGCATTCTGTTTTTTGGTATCAATCTGGAATTAATTTGTACTGTATATTGAAATGATTTGAATCAGGCTCCTTTGGGTCAATAGCTCCAATTTGATTGAAGCATTTATTACCAGCAACCAATCAAATCAGTCATGGATACAACCACTTGTTCATAAAAAAAAGCTGAGTCTGCAGAAAGCACTGGAGCAAGAAAGTCCTCATAAAAATCTGAGTGTCAGAAATCAAGGCAAAAAAAATGCTGGTCTTCTTGACGGACAGAAATACTGCAGACAACATCACGCATAGAGAAATATTTGGAACTGGTCAGGTGTCAGGGATTATGGGGAGAAGGCAGAAGAATGTGGTTAGGAGGGTGAGATAGGTCAGCCATGATTGAATGGCGGAGTAGACTTGATGGGCTGAATGGCCTAATTCTATTCCTATCCCTTATGACTCCTGACCTTGATACTTGTCTTTTCACTGCGGCAGGAGAAGTCGCAGGTGTGAGTGTACTTAATTTACGGAAGTTAATGGTCAGTCATGTTTCATTACTGGCCTATTAGGGGATCTTTCAGCGGATGTGTCTGCTCTAACAACCAGCTGCATCAGTGATTGAATGAAATCTCTCCTTTATGAGTGACCTTTTTCAGATATTGAATTCTAAGATAGTTTCTTGGGAGTTGGGGATGACTTGTTTCCTCTCAGTTCTGCTTTAGTCGTGGTTGATGCTGTCTCTGCATGATTTCTTTCACCAATTACAGCACAGTTTGCTGAACGAGCATGGATAGTCATTAAGGAACACTTTTTGTTTCCATTTTACTTTAAATACATTTATTTTATTTTGCACATTTTTCAAGTAAATGTTCAACATTAAGATTTTAATGGATTAAATAACTGCATTACGAATACATTTTAACAGTGTCCCATTCACATTCTGTTTAGGACAGATATAGGGAAATTAAAATAAAAACTCCAGATGCTGGAAATTAAAACAGTAATTAGTAGAAAAACTAAACGGAACTAGAATCATTTGTGGAAAGAATTCCGATGAAGGGTTTTTGAGGTGAAACTTTAACACTGCATCTTTTTTCCACAGAAGCAACATGTCCTGCTGAGTATTTTTCTGTTTCATGCCATGCCTCCATTTTTAGTCAATCCTTCCATCTCATACATTTTCAGAATTTGAAATGAATCATAATATTTGCAATAGAGATATTGAGCTGCAGTGATTATTTCAACAATGAGCACTCCAGTAACATACACACTTCTGCGTTGCTTTAGAGATACTTGGACTTCAGGACATTAAAGAATGCAGCATGCATGCACCCAATCCTCTGTCTCACAACCTACTTTCTTTCCTCCCTCTATCCCTTTTAAGTTTTGAGTACATCTCAGTGTCCTTCCCTCTCCTCTGCACAACCACATCTTTAGGCCCTTATTGTTTCAGACACTCAAGTATCCAAACATAGACACAAATGTTGGAGTAACTCAGTGGGTCAGGCTGCATCTCTGGAGAAAAGCCATAGGTGACATTTCGGGTCAACCCTTCAGACAAATCTGAAGAAGGGTTTTGACCCGAAACGTCACCTATTCCTTTTTGTCAGAGATGCTGCCTAACCACTGAGTTATTCCGGTCTCTATTTTGTCTCTATCTTTGGTGTAAACCAGCATTTGCAGATCCTTCCTGCATACTTAAACTGAGCTGCAATGGCTGAACTGCGAGCAAGTCTAGATGATCACCTATGATCACGGTCAAAGCTCACATTCTGACACTTTGCTTACCTTGGAGATTAGTTCAGAGGCAGCATCTGTACCCTGAGACACTGGGCATTAAAATCTGGCCAGGGCAGGTTGAAGAAAAAAATCGACACAAGCTCCAGTACAGAGGACTTTGATGGATCATCTTATAGAAGAAGGCTGATGACCAAGCTCAATTAAATAAATGGTGCCTGTACTGCCCTGCCAAGACGTATATATGAAAGCATGGGAGTTCCAGCACCCACCATATGCAATGCTTTGTAGCCCAATTTCTTTCTGGTATAGAAGTGCTATCAGTGTAGGAAAGAACTGCAGATGCTGGTTTAAACCAAAGATGGACACAAAATGTTGGAGTAACTCAGCGGGACAGGCAGCATCTCTGGAGAAAAAGGATAAGTGACATTTCAGATTGGAACCCTTTTTCAGACTGAAAATAGAAGGGGGGAAACTGGAGGTAGGAAAAGGCCAGAATAAACCAGGGCTGGCAACAGATGACCAAGGAAGGGTTGAGCCCGTAATGACCCATTGTTGGCTGGGAAAGCAGTGATAATCAAGGGATAAAGGGATACACATCTATTCAGTGAGTAAGTGCAATCAGCTTCATTCGAAGCAGACCTCACTGCAGCGCTTAATGGTCAATGTCTCAGCTGCCATTGCATTGCCATTTCAAGTAAATGTTCAACATTAAGATTTTAATGGATTAAATAACTGCATTA
Organism: Rhinoraja longicauda; assembly: GCF_053455715.1. Classification (NCBI taxonomy): domain Eukaryota; kingdom Metazoa; phylum Chordata; class Chondrichthyes; order Rajiformes; family Arhynchobatidae; genus Rhinoraja; species Rhinoraja longicauda. Next base: position 57,148,043 of record NC_135959.1, read on the forward strand.
CGAATACATTTTAACAGTTAAAAAAAGGTTTAGAGGGTAGCATGACATTCCACCAAGCTGATTCCAACATTAGCAGGCTTGCTGAGCCTTGCAGCTCTGTGAAACAGAAATCTATTTTTCTCAGGAAATCAGATTTTCTAATTTAATCAGTAGCCGCCTGCCAGAACCCTTTCTCTTGCCTGTAAACCAGCTGAAACAATCATCTGGCACTCAGGCGGAAGGTGCTACTGAAGGTCAGTCTCCGGGCCCATCTGCAGTTCCACCACCGAAGGCCATTGACCTTGCCCAAGTCAGGCTGCCGTCACAAAGGGAGCATCCTTTATGAGTTTAGGCAGGTTCTCGGGTGATGAGCTGACGAATGAATCTATTCTTTTTTCATGATTGATTTTCATTGGTGAAGCAGGTTTTTGTTTTACAGCTGCAGAGAGTTAGTCAAGAAAGGAAATGGTGAGGAACAGGGATTCGGGATTGTTTACATTGAAAGAAAAATCTGCCAAGCTTTCCAATGATTGTCTGGTCAGAGAAGGGATCTTGATATTTCTTTCCACTGAAGGAACTTAGTCCTGATGCAGGACTTTGGGCGGCTCAATAGCGCAGCGGTTAGAATTGCGGCCTTACAGCGCCATAGACACGGGTTTGATCCTGACTACAGGTGCTGTCTATATGGGTTTGTACATTTTGCCTGTCTCTGGGTGCTCCGGTTTCCTCCCACAATCCAAAGACCTGCAGGTTTGTAGTGGGTTTTTAATTGGCTTCTGTAAAAATTGTAAATTGTCCCTAGTGTGTAGAATAGTGCTAGTGTACAGGGTGACTCGGACTGTGGGCCGAAGGACCTGTTTCTGCTCTGTATCTCTATTGTCTAAAGTCTACAAGATGCTGGTTAAGCTGCTGAGTTCCTCCAGCAGTTGGGCTTATCCTGTTCCAGGTTCCAACATCAATAGTTTCTGGTGTCTTTGTGTTCATTTCTTCTTGCTGACTTCCTTCTCCCATTCACAGTCCTCCTGTGTTGCCCCTCCTCCACCTGCTGGACAGGGTTGAGCTCATGGTGATTGCTCATCCATATAGTGCATAATAGATCTCCAAAATAGCACCAGAGAGATTCAGGCAGTGGAAGCTTGATCTGGGAATCCTGAACATGTAAGCGTTCAACTTTTGTATTTACTTGAATCATGGATTTTCAGAGTGGAGATCTTCAAAAACGATTTAAATTAGAAAAATGACACTCATCCTTTATTCCACAATTAGACATATCCTTTATTCACTGGGACATCAAAGAGAATAAGCTGAAGGGCCTGGATATCACAGGGAAATCCAGCCCGCTAGTGTGGGAATTTATTCAGGGTTTTATGTGAATTTACATAAGGTGCAAACTTCATAAAACTGAATGCAAAAAAATATTGGTCTGAAATTCATGAGTCGCTTTTGGAGAGAATCACTAGTGGTTCAGAAGGAAATTGCTGACAAGATCCTCTTTGCAGTTGAGAACGTTCCTGACATCCGACCCCAGAGCAGTGCAGTGCAGTGCAGAAGCTGGGAACATGGTGAGATCAGGTGCTGGTACATCTGACCTCCCGTTTTGCCATTGTACTGATCACTGAATCTTGGGTGAAAGCAGTCACACAGAAATGAACTGAAGGGCGGATATTTTTGTATGGGGTTTCTGACTTGGAGTGACAAGTTAAGTGCAGGGTAGCTTATATTTTAAATGAATGTTAATGTTTTTAATTCATTTATATCAGGTGAAGGATGGAATGGAATACTTAATTGTCACATGTGACAAAACTCAGTGAAATTCTTGGCTTGCATACCCAAGGCTCCTCCTTTATTCTCTCCCCTCTCCCCCACAGCTGTTTTCCCACGCCGGGCCCCCATTGTCCATTGTACTTCCCCCTCACCCCCTCACACCTCAGTGTCCATTGTTTACCCCCCTCCGTCCCCATTGTCCATTGTACTTCCCCCTCACCCCCTCACACCTCAGTGTCCATTGTTTCCCCCCTCCGTCCCCATTGTCCATTGTTCTTCTCCTCTCCCCCTCCCACGGCGGTTCCCCCACGCTCTCATTGAACGCTGACTGCAGATCGACCCGCTAGGCTTCACCATCGCCGCCGCGAGGCTTCACCGCTGCCGAGGCCCCACCCGCCCTGGCTGATTTTAAATACAATTGTGATTTATTAGGTTTGAATGATCTCAACCTGTTTCAATTGATGTTAAATAACTCTGGTCACTGCAGACATTTGACAATGCCTGACAGCACAAGCTGTTGAAAGGCCATCAGGGTGATCCGGGGCAGAGCTTCGGGTAACACCACCTGAGGCCTTGTGGTACATTGCTCCACTTCTGGGAATGGCTGCAGCAGCGAGCCCATCCAGTGTGAAAGGTTTGTGCATCTGTGATCCAGGGCATTTTGTATGAATTTTTTTTTTTCCCTGATAGTAGCCATATCCTCCTGGGTAAACAATGTCACTGCTGGAATATTTGCCCTCACATGGCTACTGCCTGAAGACATATTTACATTGATTGCAGACTTATCAAAATAACCCAGTCTGGCAAAGGGCAAGCTGTCCTTCACAGAAATATCACTGAGATCAAAATACTTCTGTGTTCTTCTATTATATTAACCAAATTGGTTTGTATTTGAATGTCAATCTTTAGAAGTTTGACCTATGCCGAGATTCATAGGGGGAATCAATGACATTTTTACAGTAGGGAGTAAACAGCAAACTTTGTATGATGTGACAGAATGGTTAGTATGGTTGAGAGAAATAAATCTTCATCTGTTAAAAGCTGGTTGGTTGCTTGGTCGGTTAGTTAATATTGTTAACTTGTACCTTGACGTTTGCAGTGCTATTGTCTATAAATATTTTGTATTTGTTTCTAGCAGATACCCAGCATCTATTTCTGCCCATTTGCCACATGCATTCAATGGAAAAAATGTTCTTTTCCCATGCCTGCTCTCTATTCAAAAGATATAAGAAGGTTACCAGGGGATACAGACCTGCTGAATGCAAATTCCACTAATAGGTATAAATCATACAGATACCATTAATAATTATCTGAAGAACAGCTAGGGATAAGCATTTTAATGATCATCTTGCCTGCATCTTCGTATGTGTATTAATAAATACAAAAGAAAATGGTGTACTAAATGTTTCAAATCCGACTTCCAATTTCTGAAATTTCTTTCTCAATTCAAGTCAACGTAATATAACAAGCTGCATTGCACTTGACTGAACGCTCCCTTATGTTTGCTTCTTATGCAGTCCCCATGCCATGCTGACTTTCAGCAACTCCACAGTTAATTGAACTGGAGGCCTCCGTTTTGCAGCCATTATGTGAGGTGGAGCGGACCTTGAGTGGCGACCAGATCTCAGGTGACTGTGCCTACGGACCACTCCACTGGCCTTTGAAGGCTTCTATAGAGTTGGGGGGCAGGTGTGAAGTGCTTACAGCACCACACAGAATCTCCGCTGGACTCAATGGTGAATGCAACAGTGAAACAGGAAATCACACTCACCAGCACCTCTATGCCTTTCCCTCTCATGAATTGCACCTTGTGCATGTCAATGTGCAAGTTGGAAATCACAAAAGGCAATACAAAGGCTCTCAGTTTCCGCCGCGCGGCAGCAGAGCTGGACGAAGAAAGACCCGGCAGCCCGTGGCTCGCTGCTGCGGGAAAAGACCCGGTGGGCAGCGGCCCACAGGAGGGAAACCCAGAAGCCGCCAAGCTTGGTCCCGAAGATTGGTGAGCTGAGGAGGAGGGAGCTGCTAGCAACAACGGACGCAAGGAGTGGGGCGTTAGGACCGGGCAATTGCCTCCAGCGTCTTCAAAGTCGGCTGAAGGAGGCGCCTCCACAACACAAAGGCGTTTGGGCAAGGATAAGGATGTTGATTCGTGGGCCAAGCCGGTTGATGATGACAGAGGAAGGCCCTGGGGTTTATCTGGATCAGGAACCTCTCCAGTACATCGAACGCATGGAACAGACTTTAGACTTTTTGGCATTGGTGCAAAAATATGGCACCTTGCACATGTGTGATCTATTCAAAAAGAAATTCACTGTACAGTGCACACATGACAACAAAGCACCATTGAAAGTTGAAAATGTGCAGAACAATAACCTAGATCTCACTTGTTGAATTCAGTGGTGATTTCAGAGCAAAATCCATTGTATTCAAATACAAAATTAAAATATTTTCTTGATCTTAAGTTTCATTCAGAAATGGATATTTTGCTGAAATTTGGAGGATGATTTGCTCGTGTTTTTAAGCAAATAATGCATTTATGCAGTGAATTGACACAGGGATATGGGTCTATACACTCCGATGCATGTCTAGACCACAGTGGTTTTATTGGGAAGAAATGCATTAAGTATCATTATCACAACAAAACATTAGAAATGTCAAAGGATAAATACCTACCATGAAATATACATCTCTCCAGCACAAATCTTTGTCTATAAACATTCAGGAGACATTTAGACAGATAAATGAATAAACGGGAGTGGAGGGATATGACCATGGTGGGATTAGTTAGATTGTTCCTGTTCAATGTTGTAGGAAAATCTCTGAACTGCTTCTAGTGCATTAGTATCCTTCCTTAATTAAGGCAAAGGCAACATCATTTATGAAATCAAATTGTCAATCGTTCAGTATAACAATGAATGTAATAAAATACATCAAAAGTTAATATGAAAAGATGAAAGCTTAATTTGAAATTAGATTTAACAAAATAAATATTCTTGGATGGCCAGAGTAAATGAGGCTATGGTCCAGAAAAAGAAGGAGCATGGTCAGATATATGCAACTGAGATTAAGTATATCCCTAGAGGAATACAAGGGATTGTGGAGCATAATTCAAATCGGGGGGGCAAAGAAAAGGCATCAGATAGCTCTGGCAGATAAGATTAAAGTGTATTCAAAGAGATTTTACCTGTATTAAGGGAACAAGGGTAACCATAGAGAGAATAGGGTCCCTCAAAAACCTACACAAGACTAGGGAACTTGGGAAAGTTAATGGAGATGATGTGAGGGTTGAATGTAATAGAGGATGTACTGCATGCCTTAAGACACGTAAAAGTAGATAAATCTCCTGGGCCTGATCAGATATGTCCAAGAACTCTATAGGAAGCTGGAGAAGAAATTGTAGGAGTCCTAACTGAGATATATGAATCATCAGAACAGGAGAGGATATCCATACATTTGGAAGGACAGGGAATTATCCAGGATAGTCAGCATGATTTAGTGCATGGGAAATCGTGCCTCACGAGTTTGACTGAGTTTTTTGAAAAAGCAACCAAGAAAATTGATGAGGGCAGGGCTGTAAACAAAATTATATGGGTAGGCCTTTGATAAGATTCTATATGGTAGCCTGCTCTGGAAGGCTAGATTGCATGAGATCCAAGCAGGAGCAAGCTAGCTGGATACAGAATTGGCTTGATGAAAGGAAGCAGAGTGATGGTGGAAATTCATTTTTCAGACTGAGTCAAGTCAAGTCAAGTCAAGTCAAATTTATTTGTCACATACACATACTCGATGTGCAGTGAAATGAAAGTGGCAATGCCTGCGGGTTGTGCACAAAAAGAATTACAGTTACAGCATATAAATAAAGTTAATAAGTTACTAAACATAGCACAAAAAGTGTCGACAAAAATTTAGTCTCTGGGGTTATCAAAGTTGACAGTCCTGATGGCCTGTGGGAAGAAGCTCCGTCTCATCCTCTCCGTTTTCACAGCGTGACAGCGGAGGCGTTTGCCTGATCGTAGCATCTGGAACAGTCCGTTACTGGGGTGGCAGGGGTCCCTCATGATCTTGCTTGCTCTGGATCTGCACCTCCTGATGTATAGGTCCTGCAGGGGAACGAGTGTAGTTCCCATGGTGCGTTCTGCTGAACGCACTACTCTCTGCAGGGCCATCCTGTCCTGGGCAGAGCTGTTCCCAAACCAGACTGTAATGTTGCCGGACAGGATGCTCTCTACAGCCCCAGAGTAGAAGCAATGAAGGATCCTCAGCGACACTCTGAATTTCCTCAGTTGTCTAAGGTGGTAAAGGCGCTGCTTAGCCTTACCCACCAGTGCGGCAATGTGCGTTGCCCACGTCAGATCCTCTGCGATGCGGACTCCCAAGTATTTGAAACTGCTCACCCTATCCACAATAGACCCATTTATCTCCAGTGGCGTGTACGTCCTTAGATGTTTAGCCCTTCTGAAGTCCACAATCAGCTCCTTTGTTTTAGTGACATTCAAGAGGAGGCTATTGTCCTGACACCAGAGTGCCAGATCAGCCACCTCCTCCCGGTAGGCCTTCTCATCGTTGTTGGAGATCCGGCCCACCACCACAGTGTCATCAGCAAACTTGATGATGGAGTTTGAGCTGAACCTGGCCCTACAGTCATGTGTGTACAGGGAGTACAGTAGGGGGCTAAGGACACAGCCCTGGGGGGATCCTATGTTCAGGGTGAGGGAGCTAGATGTGTGTTCCCCCATCCTGACCACTTGGGGCCTGGCAGTGAGAAAGTCCAGGACCCAGGCACACAGAGGGGTGCTAAGCCCCAGTTCCAGCAGCTTCTCAACCAGTCTGCTGGGGACTATTGTGTTGAATGCTGAACTAAAGTCAATGAACAGCATCCTCACATAGCCCCCCTGGCTGTCCAGATGAGAGAGAGTGGTGTGTAGAACCTGGGAGACCGCATCATCCGTGGACCTGTTCGGACGGTATGCGAACTGTAGTGGGTCCATGTTGCGAGGAAGGAGGGCGCAGATGTGCTTCTTGACTAGCCTCTCAAAGCATTTCATGACAACCGAGGTGAGGGCCACCGGTCGGTAGTCATTTAAACACGCTGGAGAGGCATTCTTTGGCACCGGTACAATGATGGATCTTTTGAAGCATGCAGGGACCACGGGCTTTGCCAAGGAGAGGTTGAATATTGTGGTGAGCACTGGAGCAAGCTGAGTAGCACAAGACTTTAGTACTCGCCCAGATATACCATCTGGGCCTCCAGCTTTCCTCGTGTTCACACGCGTCAGAGCCCACCTCACCTCATGCTCGGACACCGAGAATGTGTGCACATCCCCGGCGGTGGATCCCCCTCCAGCCTCGCTAGCCAGCGCCCCTTCGGTGCTGTTTTTAGACGGCGAGCTGGTGGTGTTACCCGTCTCAAACCGTGCGTAAAAAGAGTTCAGGTCATCAGCTAAGGAGGAGCCGGCACTTCCGGTTGAGGGGGTGCTGGACCTGTAGCTAGTTATAGTCCGTAGCCCCTGCCAAAGGCGCCTGGTGTCCTGCTGCTCCATCTGTGACTCCATCTTGTCCCGGTACCTCTTTTTTGCATCCTTCACTGCCCTTCGCAGTCGGTAGGACTCTCCCTTGTAGTCGACCATGTGCTGGATGCCAGGCCGGAGTTGTAAGCAGCGGTGCGAGCATTCAAGGCCACGCGAATAGACCTGTCCACCCAGGGTTTTTGGTTAGGGAAGATACTGACCCTTACCGTGGGGATGATGGTATCGGCTATTGTGGCAATGAAGTCTGTAACCGCTTCCGCAAACTCATTTACGTCTCTGGAACTTTCTTGGAACATGTTCCAGTCGACTTCGCTCAGTGCATCCTGCAGCATGGCCTCTGAATGGTCAGCCCACTGCTTTACGTCCCTCGTCACTGTCGCTTCCCGTACTATCCGTTGTTTGTACTCCGGCAGCAGGAAAATGGCAGCGTGGTCAGATTTCCCAAAAGGAGGGAGAGAAACGGCCTTGTAGCCTTTCCTGAACGGCTGATGTGCCTCAGGGATTAGTGCTGGACTCATTGCTGTTTGTAATCTACATCAATGATTTAGGTGAGAAGGTACAGGACATGATTAATAAGTTTGCAGATGACACTAAAATGGACATGACCGGTCTTTGGCATCTCTCGTGGAGATTTTGCTGAATGAATGAATATACAGAATCCAAATTAAAAAGCATAACCCTAAATACATGAATAATTTCTGGATTATTACCTGAGCCACATACAATTAGGCATAGGACAAGAACTGAACGTTCAGGGTGAGGTGCCGGAAGACTGGAGGTGGCTAATGTTGTGCCTCTATCGCTGATCAATGATATTACTCTATGAATGATATTACTGACCATTGTTCTATGATAAAGGCATAAGGACTCATTATCATGTTAAAGATTATAAAGCATAGGTCAGTATCAAAAAATAGACCAGGCGAAGAGTGAAAACCTTGATTGTCATCCCTCACCAATAATAGTTATTTGATGAATAAGGGCCATGGACGATTTCAATTCTTCATAAAGGTCACCTGTCAGTTACGGCCAAGTATGTCACGCCAACAAATTAAATAAAGATACAAAGATTGATGAGATGCTTCCAGGTTGCAGTAAACTGATTGATGGTCTGAATCTGACCTTTGACACCCTGACCTGCCGATACATAAATAGTTTTTATTGGAGCATCTATGCAAAGGTATCAGTTACACAAATTAAGACCTGTGTTGGGTTAAAGCATTTTGACCTTTTTGCTAAAATAATCTGTGGTTATTAATTTGAGCCATGACATTGCTGGGAAATGAAACTCTTACGTGTCAGTCATTTTAGTGGCATTTTCAGACTCCCAGCTCAAGCAGTGCTAATCCAGCTAAGCTTCCTTTATCCTGTCACCTCACAAGCTACAGTCTGGCCTTGGGAAAAATTCACCCTTTGACAGCAGAATTCCATTTCCTTATTTAGCAACACTTGATTCAAGAGGTGAGATTAATGAACCAGGAAAATGTTGTCCTGTTAGGAAAGGATTGAGTCTGTTCATGTTTATGATACTTAAAAGCTGCTGGAGCAGCTATTCTTGCCAATGGGTTAACCTGGATTATAAATTTACAGGGACAATGTTGGATTTGCCAAATTAATGTGTTCTTTGTTTGCCCATTTGGAGAAGAGAAACAAGACTTCTGATTTGATTGTGATTATTTTACGTAGAACATCGAACATTACAGCACAGGGACAGGCCCTTTGGCCCATAATGTCTACACCGAACATGCCAAAATAAACTAATCCCTCTTGCATGCATATGATCAATATCCCTCCATGCCCTACATATTCATGTGCCAATCTAAAAGCTCTAAATGCCATTATTGTAACTGCTTCCTCCACCACCTGTGGCAATGCATTCCAGGCACTCACCACTTGATCTGTTAAAACAATTGTCTTGCCCTCTGATATTTGACAGTCTTGTTTTAAACCTGCCCATGTGGCAAAGTGATTAATATCCTGGCTGTTAGAAAAAGAAAGTAAAAGTACCTTTCACAAATGTTTTCATTATCTAGTTGACAGGACGTGCTGACTTGGGATGTGGAAAAATCTGGTCACTTGGCTGAAACAGTCTGAAACAATATCAGTCTGTCAATTCCATTTATCCCAATTTGCTTCATGCGAACAATTATTATACGGGTTTAAATAGAATTACCATTCACTTGGTGAAACTGGGGAAAAGCAGTTAAAAGAAGAACATTGGTGTTAATGAAAGAGATTATTTTTTACTTATTTTAAAGGAAGGCATTTATTGCACATGCCTAGTTACCCTTGACAACGAGATAGTAAATCACTTTCTTTCATGGCTGCCATCTCTCTGATGCATTGTGGTCCATAAAGCTGATAGTTGAGGAATTGCAGAATATTAACCCAGTGATGATAATGGATGGAAGATATTGTTCCACATCACGGACGGCACGGTGGCGCAGCGGTAGTGTTGCTGCTTTACAGCACCAGAAATCCAGGTTCAATCCTGACTACGGGTTCTGTACAGAATTTGTACGATCTCCCCGTAACCTGCGTGGGTTTTCTCCGGGTGCTTTGTTTTCCTCCCACATTCCAAAGACATACAGGTTTGCAGGCTTGGTATAAATGTATAATAGTATAAATGTAATTGGCTTGGTATAAATGTAAAATTGTCCCGGGCGTACGTAGGATAGTGCTAGTGTACGGAGATCGCTGATTGGTGTGGACTCCGTGGGCCAAAGGGCCTGCTTCTGCGTGGTACATCTAAACTAAACTAAAACTAAAATCAGATGGTGCATGAATAGGAGGGGAACATTCAGGAATGATGTTACCAATGGTTTGGAAAATGTCGTCAGAGTAGTCTAGGTGAGTGTCTGCCAATCATATTGTTGATGGGATAGATTGTAGCTAAGATGTGTCAGTGGTGTAAGAAGTTAAGGTTTACGTTGGTGGAGAGTTGCAGGATTTAGACTCAGTAATGATGAAGGAACCATGATATATTTCCAAATCAAGATGACATAGGATGGAGGGATCAGGCAGGTGTTTCCTTGTGCCTAAACCCTGCAACCCTGAAGAAGGGTCCCAATTGGAAATGTCACCCATCTTTTATCTCCAGAGATGCAGCCTAACCTGCTGAGTTACTCCAGCACTTTGTGTCTATCTTCGGTATAAACCCACATTTGCAGTTCCTTTCTACACATGCCGTAAACCCTTATTCTTTTAAGTGGTAAATTCAACAACCCTGCAGCAGTGAATCCCTGCATCTTCTACTCTCGGGTGTTGAGAAATCTCTTCTTGATATCATTTGAGAATAACTGTAAACTGTGAGTTATAGAGGTATCTAACTAATATGGGAGAATATACAAGTTGTTGCTTCTGTTAGACCCGATAACAATCTTTATTATTTTGTCATAGGGAGGAGACATTAGAAAACTATGATGGTAAAATTTCTATGTAGTAACTTTTAATTTAGTCAGCAAGTGCTGTTTATTGTTAAGAAAGATTGGAGAAATATATGATGGAACAAGCTTTTCAATCTTTTTTGACCCATAGTGGTGTGAGTTATACGTATTTGAGAGAAAAATTAAGTTTTCCCAGAACATTACTGTAAGAGCTGTTTGAATTGATTGGAGCCAATTTGGATTTACAGGACAAGCTATGAGGTGATGTGTGTGTGTGTGAAAGAGACAATGGCAAACAATGGCTGAATTACTGTAAGGGCTGATTTGAAGAAAACCAAAAGGCTACTTGGGGAATTGAATGGATTTAACATTTTGACCACTGAAGCAATTAAATTGTGGACTGATCCTGTGTGGACATTTCCTGAGTGGCCTTTGTCTTAGGATTGAGAAATAAAAGCTAGGCATGTGGAAGGAAGATTCACGTGAATTCCAAGACTAATTGGAAGAAAGGAGAGTGTGAACTGAAGACAGTGTTGCCTGTGTCTGAGTGACTCAAGAGTCCAAGAACTGTGCACTAGTTATCAATCATCCCTGACCATCAAGTATGAAATGTACTTAATAAACTCCTAATTATGTACACAAGTATAGCTGGTTGCTTCTTATATTGTCTTATCCATGAACTATGCCACTTGAACACAAAGTGCTGGAGTAACTCAGCAAGTCAGGCAGCACCTGGAGAACATGGATAGGTGACGTTTCTGATTGGGACCCTTCTTCAGACTGACATGTTCACCAGAGATGCTGCTTGACACGCTGGGTTACTTTGTGTCCTCTTGTGTAAATCAACCTCTGCAGTTCCTTGTTTGTTACACTGTGCCATTTGGGTTGCTCTGTCTGTTGTATGCTGCTTTGCAGCTTAACCTCCACATAACGTTGTGTGTCGCTGTGTCACCACACCTTTAGTCAGCCCTGGTGCTGCTTTCAGAATACGCTTCCTCATTCTTCTCTGAGCTAGAATTGAACTCCTTGGCTTCATTGTAATGGTAAGCTGACAGGTTGTGGTAATGTTCAGTTCTGCTGCTGCTGATGGCTCACACTATGGCCACCTTGCTTGCTGCGTAGCACCATAATCATGTTAAAGGGATGGATTGGAAATAGATCAGGCAGTTCACACATGATGTTCATGAGGCAATGTGAGCCATCAGCAGCAGCAGCAGAACTGAACATTACCACAATCTGTGATGATTGGTCTTTTCATCAAGGAAACTTTATGGTGGTGACCTGCCAATGTTATCATAGACAAGCTAATCTACAATAAACTCAAGAACATCATCATGTATTTAAGTGTATGCACATAATGATTATGATGGTTTTATATCCCATAAGTGTCAAGTCAATAATAATCTGTTTTATGAGGATTCCAGATGAATATTTGGTATTACCTGGATCTCTCATGTCATGTTCAACATAAAATCATAAGAAATTATATGGAAGTATAATTATAAGTAAATGGAATAAGCTGCCAGAGGAAGCTGTTGAGGCAGGTATAATTACAATATACATTGATAGGAAAGATTTAGAGGGATATAGGTTAATCGCAAACAAAGTAAACATTTTGATCAGGGTGTGCAAGTTGGGTCGAATGGCCTGCTTCCATTCTATACAACTTTATGACTCTTAATAGGCACAGGAGAAGGTCATAAAGGCCTTGAACCTGTTATCCCTCTCAGTAAGATCATGCATGATCATTAGGTTTAACTCCATTTTAATATCTGATGCTAATTGTTTTTATTTTCTTTGTATCCAAAACTCTGTCTGTCTCAAGTGGGATAATAACTAGTGACTTGGCATCCCATCAATTCACAACCCTCTGAGAGAACACATTCACTCTCCTCACATAGTGCTGCCTTCTGGTCATGGCTGATTGGTGAAGCAGTTAGTGGTGCTGCCTCACAGCTCCGGTGCTCTGATGCAAAGCCGACCTTGGGAGCAATCCGTATGGAGTTTCCATGTTCCCCCTCTGACTGTGTGGGTTACCTTTAGGTCCTATGATTTTTTTCCCATATCCCAAAGGTGTATTGCTAGGTTCATTGGCCACTGTAAACGCGTGACAAAAGATGCAAAGAGGGGAGCTGACAGGCAGGGATAAGTTGTAAGGCAACAGGGATGTAAGGGGAAGGGAAATAGGACTGGTGGGTGCTTTGCTAAGAGCCTGCAGGGAGCCAATGGGCTGAGTGGTCTCTTTTAGTTGTATGAAAATTTGTTGTAAGTAAATTTTAAGACAGCACAGTTTGTGACCTGTGCTGGATTCTGACCTTGGGTGCTGCCTCACGGCGTTTGCATGTCCTTCCTGTGACTGTGTTGTTTTTCCATTGTGGTCTGGTTTCCCACCCACATCCCAGAAGCATAGTTTTATGGTTTAATAGGCCAATGCAGATTGCCCTCAGTGTAACCGGAAGCAGAGGAAGAGAAATATGATACAGAACCAGCTTTGAGAACCAGCATGGACTCAAGGGGTTGACTGGGCTTTTTTTAGTCATAGCCACAGTCATCCAGCATAGAAACACTCTCTCGGGCCCATCCGGCCTCTGATAACCTATGTAATAAAGTCATAGTCATTCAGCACGGAAACAGGCCCTTCAGTCAACTCGTTCTTGCCAACCAAGACGACCCATCTAAACTCGTCCCATTTGCTCACATTTAGCCCATTTCATTCCAAACCTTTCCTATCCATGTTATTCTCCTTATATTCACATCTAGTCTTCTACTCATCTCCCACACTCGACCCCTCACCTGTATTCTAAGGGCAGCATGGTTGGCATTTGAGGGGAACCAAATCAACCCAGAGAAACTCACATATTCACAGAGACTGCAAATTCACTCAGACATTATGAGGTCGGGATCGAAGCTGGAGCTGTGAGTTTGCAGTTCCATGAGCTGCATTATTTCACTGCTCTTGTTGCCAGAGTGGAGATTCTTCAGTTGATGTCCCATTAGTGGTCTCTGCACGATATGTTGGTAGTTTTTTGTGTTATGCAGCAAAATTCTTCAGTTACACCAATCACAATTTTACCTGGAAGTGATTTCTAGAGCAAAGATAGACACAAAATGCAGGAGTAACTCAGCGGGCCAGGCAGCATCGCTGGAGAAAAGGAATAGGTGACATTTCAGGTCGAGACCCTTCTTCAGACCCGAAACTTCACCTATTCCTTGTCTCCAGAATCTGCCTGACTGGCTGAGTTATTCCAGCTTTTTGTGTCTATCTGCAGTTTAAACCTACATATGCAGTTCCTTCCTATGCATGATCGCTAAAGCAATCTTTCTTTAATCTCCTTGTACACAAATAATGAGGTGAATTGGCAGGGTGAATGCACAGAGTCTTTTCCCCAGGGTAAGAGAATCAAAAACAAGAGGACATATGTTAAAGGTGAGAGGGACCAGATTTATTACGAACCTGAGGGGCAACATTTCTACTCAGAGAGTGGTGAATATATGGAACTAGCTACAAGAGGAGGCAGTTGAGGCAGATACTATAACAGCATTTAAAAACATTTGGACAGGTACACAGATAGGAAAACATTTGGACAGGTACACAGATTTGGACAGGTACACAGATAGGACTGGATGCTAATGGATTTAATTTCCAGCTTTTCCCTTCTTAAGGAGACTAAAAATGTATGCAGTGTATGTAACAAAACTTTAACAACTGATTCATTGAATGTAAAGAGCTTTGAAATGTATCTTGAATATGATCAGGAACTGTATAATACAAATCCCATTATCAGCTGACACAATGTGTGTTAACCTCAGGAACTGCTGGGAGATAAATGGCAGCATTGAACCGTTGAAGTGATGGCGTGACATTCAATTAATTCTGAAATATTCTATTAGATTAGAGCTAACACGACACAGCCAATGCACTGGTGAAGCTGAGAGTAAACCCAAGCAAAAAATATATCTTTCCACTTCAACCTACTGAACTTAACATTGAGTTCGAAGATAGACACAAAAAGCTGGAGTAACTCAGTGGGACAGACAGCTTCTCTGGAGAGAAGGAATGGGTGACGTTTCGGGTCGAGACCCTTGAAGCTTTTTGTGTTTATCTTCGGTTTAAACCAGCATCTGCAGTTCCTCCTTACACTGAACATTGTTCAACAGTTTCAGATAATGATTCTGATATTCCAAGATAAATCACCAGTAACTTATTTTTTTATTCATTTCTTGTTCCATCACCATCTCCTTTTGCCCGTTAAGACAATTCCTTTTGTCATTTGAAATCATCTGCTTTTCACTCTTTCCCACCCATCTATTTATTCCTCCTTTCCCTATTCTCCTTTCATCTCATAACTTATAATGAATATAGCTTTTCTCACTGGTATTGAAATTCCATCAACCTGAAACATGAACATCGTTTCTCTTCAGGGTATTATTATGTATTAATTTCACCAGCATTTTCAGTCTCCAGTTAATTTTCCAGCATTTGCTGTATTTTGGTTGCATAGAAACGTTCAATTTCAGTCAAAGATATATTTCATTTTTCATTCATAATTTATCCCAGCAGAATATAATGAGCAAAAAGTGGTCCTAAATAAATCCTGAAGTATTTTGGCTCAGCTTTTCCCATTTCTTTACCACAAGGTTGGCTATTCCATAGGGCTCTTTCTCCTGTGACACCAGATCATATTCACCAACGCTCTTCCAAGGTCACACATTCAATGATTTATAATTTTATATACAAAACAAACAATGGTAACTGCTATTTTCCCCTAATTGGCAGATGGCACTAGCACGAAAGAAACATCAAGCTCATTTTACAACCACTAAATTGCACAAGTCTGAACGCAGAGAAGGGCAGCACGGTGGCACAGTGGTAGAGTTGCTGCCTTACAGCGTCAGAGACCTGGGTACTATCCTGACTACGGGTGCTGTTCCTTTGGAGTTTGTGCATTCTTCCCATAATAATGTGGGTTTTCCCCGGGTGTTCTAGTTTCCTTCCACACACTAAAGATGTGCAGGTTTGTAGGTTAATTTGGCTTTAGTTTTAAAAAAATTAAAAAACTATCCCTAGTGTGTGTAGGATAGTGCAGGTCACGGGGATCGTTGGTTGGTGCAGACTCGGTGGACCAAAGGGCATGTTTGTGCGCTGTTTCTCTAAACTAAACTAAACGAAACTAAAATGACAGTTACTTTCAGCAAAACACAACCATTGGTGAGATATGAATTCTGTGAGGTAGGCTTGCGTTCATAATTACTGTACATGGAAACACTAAATACTTAAATGATCCTAGATGTAACTTTAATGTTCTGCACACATGCTTTTTTATTTTCAGGCGCGTTATTTACAGAACATCCCACCTGCTCTCAGTATGGAGTTTGACCCCATAGTGCCATGATATACTGACTAGAGAGGACAGGCCTTTAATCCTGCCTATTGCTTTGTCTTCCTCAGCCCTATGGAGAGTAAAATCTGATGAGTTTATAAGGGATGTCCAACCTGAACTCATCCCAGTCAGATTAATTTAAAATTATGATTGCGTTGGGAGCTCTGCCATTTCTTTTTTTCTCTTAGGCAGTTCCTTAGGCCCAAAGAAGGGTCCCAACCCGAAACATACTTATCCATGTTCTTTGGAGATGCTGCCTGTCCCACTGAGCACTTTGTGTCTTTTTTTTTAACCTAAGGATCATTGATGTCTTCTGTTGGTTTGCTTATCCAGCCAGTAAATATGGAGGATTTTGCAGAGACAACATTGCTAGTTTCTCTCCAGTGCTATGTTTAAGTGGGATTTGTCCAGAGATGGGTATAGAGGGCAGGAGTCACTGCTGACTGGTAGACAATGTACTTTAGGATGGGCCTTGGGCTTCTTCACACCTTTCCTCAGAGGGACAACAGCTGGATTGGTATGCTGAAAGACATGGTGCAATTCATTATTGATGTCTGTCTTCATGAGAAGGCTGCTGAGATGTGGGAAACAATCAGACTTTTCCAGGATCTTGTGAACCTTTAATGTTGGAGATGATGGTATACAGGGCAGTAGGTTGGTACAGAATCTTTGACTTGTACATTTTAAGTGTAAGGCCTTTTTTCTCTTGTCCTTTACCAAACAAGTTGGTGAGACCTTGGAACATGGCCTCTGAACGAGTACTGTCACAGGCATCATCAGAATACTAGCATGGGTGACCTTGGCTATAGAATGAAGGTCATTTAGGTTTCCACTGGGAACTTTCATAGTTTGGGAAGCAGATATGTGACAAATTTGAGATGGAGAAGAGTTTCCAAGGTCAAGTTTGATTTTCTAAGGTCAAGGGTGCTCCACAGTAGAGGCTTTTGTGAGGTCAAAAAAAGCAATGTATGTTGGTTGATGCTGTTCTCTGCATTTCAGTTGCTCAGGAAATAAGCAGAAGTGATGCCTGAGGTGATTGACTTTCTGATTTTCCGTCACTTTCTTGACCACTATTTGCTTAGCCCTGGGACTATTAATGTGATGTGTGGTGAATTGCTTGTGAAAAAATAAATCACATATTCCATGATGCACAGTGAAGCATCAGCACATTAGCTAGTTTGATATTTAATTAATTGCCATTTAATTTAAATCTAAAAGGAACAATTCAACATATGTGCATCCAAAATGAATTATACCAATCATTATTATTGTGGTAGGCTTGTTTTTGCTTTTATGCCACAGACATTTATGGTTACTGGATTTCTGGAAATGAATAGGTCTGTTAGATAATGGGATGCTTAAATATTGAGTTAGCAGCCTGTTTGCATAGCAATAGTTACCAAGCAACCAACAATTTATATTGAAGTATTAGCATGCATGTTTTTCTCCAATATTCTCTCGTTCCGTCTTCCGTCTTAAAAAGAAATTTGCTAACAAAATGGCATGAAATTTGGTGTCTCTGAGATTAAAATGTGTATTATTTATGTGAAATGATGCTGCATAGTTTAGAAAAGGACAATATAAAATGCAATTGCAGCTAAATTAGCAGCTGCATTAGAGGAATTTATAGGTAAGAATATTAATGCACTGCCAGTAAGCATCAGCTGAGTCGAGCACAGCAAATTCTATTCATTCAATGACTGGTCATGCAATGGACCACTGAAATCCCATGTAATTGCTGCAAGCTTGGTTTTGCAAAGGAGACATATTTAACAATTAGACAATCACTGAGATAACAAGAGAAGCCATATTTTTACCTGAAAATATTTCAGTTTATCTTAATGAGAAATGTATAACAAAGAGGCTGTAATCTTAATTTTGGGTGAGCACTTTTTATGCCCCTCTCCTGATCAAGAATGATGTGTAACAGATGGCTGTGTCAATGAGCTGAAACTTACTGGAAAATGTCAGCAGTTCCATTCATAGCTACTGACATTTCTCCACTTAATTGCCATCAAACTCCTGACTGTCTCCAACTCTGGTGAAACTATCTCCTGAGAAGTGCACCTCATTAGACCTGGAACCAGGACAACAAAGGAGAAGAATGGCTGCAAAAGACTCAGGTAAGTATCAAGTAATTTCCTTTTTTATATTAATTGCATTTATTCAAATGTTTTGTTTTACACATTTCAATTGTTTTAATTTTCAACTTATTTAGTTTTTAATAACTTTGATTAGTTATGAATGCTTCAACTGTTTTGCATTATCATTGCCAGATGCTGTGGGGTGGCACGGTGGCACAGCGGTAGAGTTGCTGCCTTATAGCCCAGAGACCCGGTTTTGATCCTGACTATGGGCGCTGTCTGTACGGAGTTTGTACGTTCTCCCCGTGACTGCTTTGGTTTTCTCTGGGATCTCCGGTTTCCTCCCACACTCCAAAGATGTACAGGTTTGTAGATTAATTGGCTTCGGTAAAAATTGTAAATTGTCCTTCGTGTGTAGGAGAGTGCCAGTGTACGGGGATCGCTGGTTGGCGTGGACTCAGTGGGCCGAAGGGCCTGTTTCCGCGCTGTATCTCTAAACTAAACTAATGTCCCCAACTATTCTCCAGTTGTATGTCAACCTGCTTATTTAAAACAAAGTGCTTTGATAGATTTTGGGAGGAGCTATATACGTGGAGAACAAATATTCCAAGAACAATGTAGCTGATTTATCTTCCTCTCGTGTGGATTATGTACTTGCTAATTCAGGATTCCTATTTTCTGTTTTTCACCCAGTTTATAGTCAGTATAGACATAGATGTGCCCACCTAGTTATTATTTCTCACTCATCCACACAGGTATTTATCTTAGCTGCTTTCTCCATTTTTGAAGAGAAGATTGTCTTCCTTTTTTGTTCTTATTTACAAATATAAATATGAATTTTAACTCAACAATTATGACTCAAAATCTCATTCAGAAAATGTGCCATGGACACACAGTATATGCAGACAGACATATCTCTTCCTGCAGCTTTGCCAAAGATGACAACAGTTAGACATAGAAACAAGGAATTGCAGATGCTGGTTTACTAAAAAAGACACAAAGTGCTGGAGTAAAACAGCGTGTCAGGAAGCATCTCTGATGAACGTGGATAGGTGACCTTTCATGTCAGAACCCTTTTTCAGACAGATGTTAGTAGTGGGGGAGAAAGCTGGAAGAAAGATGGGGGGCGGACAAAGCCAGGCAAGTGATAGGTGGATACAAGTGAGGAGGGGTTTTGGTTCACAGATGGTTGAACAGAGGCCAGAAATTAAAAATCAAGCAGAGTTGAACATAGAAATAGGACATAGAGCGATACAACATAAGAACAGACTCTCGGCCCACAATGTTTATGTTGAACATGATGCCAAGACCAACTCGTATCTGCCTGCACATAATCCATATCCCTCCATTTTCTGCATATCTATTTGCCTATCCAAAGTTTCTCAACTGCCACTGTCATATCTGCTTCAGCCACCAGCCCCAACAGTGCGTTCCAGGCACTCACAAGCCGTTGTGTAAAAAAACTTGCCCTGCGCATCTCCTTTAAATTTTATTCTCTCCAGTATTTGATTTTTCCATTCTGGGTAAAATGTTCTGACTGTCTGCCCTATCCATTCTTATCACATTTAACATTCTTCTATCAGGCCTCCCTGCAAACTTCCCACAACCTCCAGTATTCCACAAAAAACAATCCAAGTCTGCCCAGCCTCTCCCTGTAGCTAATACCTCCTAATCCAGGGATCATGGTGGTAATCCTCCTTTCCAAATGAGGTCTGTTCCTTCAGTTTGCATGTGGCCCCACTCTGGCAATGGAGGAGGCTCAGGACAGAAAGGTTACTATGGGAATGGGAAGAGGAGTTAAAATGGTGAGCAACCAGGTGATCAGGCAGGCCTTGGCGGACCTTGGCAAAATGGTTGCCTAGTTTATGCTTGGTCTTGTATACACTGGAATTTAGAAGGATGAGAGGGGATCTTATCGAAACATATAAGATTATTAAGGGGTTGGACACGTTAGAGGCAGGAAACATGTTCCCAATGTTGGGGGAGTGCAGAACCAGAGGCCACAGTTTGAGAATAAGGGGTAGGTAATTTAGAACGGAGATGAGGAAAAACTTTTTCTGTCAGAGAGTTGTAAATCTGTGGAATTCTCTGCCTCAGAAGGCAGTGGAGGCCAGTTCTCTGAATGCATTCAAGAGAGAGCTAGTTAGAGCTCTTAAGGATAGCGGAGTCAGGGGGTATGGGGAGAAGGCAGGAACGGGGTACTGATTGAGAATGATCAGCCATGATCACATTGAATGGTGGTGCTGGCTTGAAGGGCTGAATGGCCTACTCCTGCACCTATTGTCTATTGTCTATTGTCTATTGTCTTGCCGATGTAAAGGAGGCATCATTGGGAGCGCCGAATGGAGTAGATGAGGTTAGAGGAGGTGCACGTGAATTTCTCTCTCCTGGAAGGACTTTTGTGGTCCCTAGATGGATGGTGAGGGTGGAGGTATTGGGGCACGTATTACGTCTCCTGTGGTTGCAGGGAAAAATACCTGGGAGGGTATAGTTTGGGTGGGAAGGGATGAGTGAGGCAAGGAATCACTGAGGGATTAATCTCCATATAAAGCAGAAAAGGGTGGAGACGGGAAAATGTGACTGGTGGTAGGATCACGTTGAAGGTGGCAGACATGTTGGAGAATGATGTGTTGGATACGGAGGCTGGTGGAGTGACTGGTAAGAACTAGGGGGAACTCTATCCTTGTTCCATCTGGGGGGAGGTTGAGTGAGAACAGAACTCTGGGACAGAGAGGAGGTGGGCAAGGGATCCATCTACAACAGCAGGGGGGAAATTACGACATGGAGAACATCATCTTGGGAGTAGATATGGCGGAGACAGTGAATTTGAGGGTAGGGATGGCGGCTTTGCAAAAGGCATGGTGGGAAGAGGTGTAGTTCAGATAAATCTGGGAGTCAGTGGCTTTAGAGCAGACATCAGTTGATGGTCTGAGCCCTGTGATAGAGTCAGATAGACGAAGGAAGGGGAGACATGTCAGAGATAATCCAAGTGAATTTGAGGGCAGGGTGAAAGTTAATGGAAAGTTAATGAAATCAATGAGTTCTGCAAAGGTGTGAGAAGCAGCCCAGATGTAATTGCTGATGTAGCACCGAAAGAGTTGGTGTTTGGAACAAGGACTGTTCGGCGTAACCAACCAAAAGACAGACATAGCTGGTGCCCATGGCTACATCTTTAACTTGAAGAAAGTGAGAGGGGTCTAGAGGTAAAAGAGCCATTAGGAGGCAGTGATCACAACATGATAAGTTTTACTCTGCAAATGGAAAGGCAGAAGGGAAAATCGGAAGTGTCGGTATTACAGTATAGCAAAGGGGATTACAGAGGCATGAGGCAGGAGCTGGCCAAAATTGACTGGAAGGAGGCCCTAGCAGGGAAGACGGTAGAACAGCAATGGCAGGTATTCCTGGGAATAATGCAGAGGTTGCAGGATCAATTTATCCCAAAGAGGCGGAAAGACTCTAAGGGGAGTAAGAGACACCTGTGGCTGACAAGGGAAGTCAGGGACAGCATAAAAATTAAGGAGAGGAAGTATAACATAGCAAAGAAGAGTGGGAAGACAGAGGATTGGGACTCTTTTAAAGAGCAACAAAAGTTAACTAAAAAGGCAATACGGGGAGAAAAGATGAGGTTCGAGGGTAAACTAGCCAATAATATAAAGGAGGATAGCAAAAGTTTTTTTAGGTACGTGAAGAGGAAGAAAATAGTCAAGGCAAATGTGGGTCCCTTGAAGACAGAAGCAGGGGAATTTATTATGGGGAACAAAGAAATGGCAGACGAGTTAAACCGTTACTTTGGATCTGTGTTTACTGAGGAGGATACACACAATCTCCCAAATGTTCTAGGGGCCGGAGAACCTAGGGTGATGGAGGAACTGAAGGAAATCCACATTAGGCAGGAAATGGTTTTGGGTAGACTGATGGGACTGAAGGCTGATAAATCCCCAGGGCCTGATGGTCTGCATCCCAGGGTACTTAAGGAGGTGGCTCTAGAAATAGTGGAAGCATTGGAGATCATTTTTCAATGTTCTATAGATTCAGGATCAGTTCCTGTGGATTGGAGGATAGCAAATGTTATCCCACTTTTTAAGAAAGGAGGGAGAGAGAAAACGGGTAATTATAGACCAGTTAGTCTGACATCAGTGGTGGGGAAGATGCTGGAGTCAATTATAAAAGACGAAATTGCTGAGCATTTGGATAGCAGTAACAAGATCATTCCGAGTCAGCATGGATTTACGAAGGGGAAATCATGCTTGACAAATCTACTGGAATTTTTTGAGGATGTAACTAGGAAAATTGACAGGGGAGAGTCAGTGGATGTGGTGTACCTCGACTTTCAGAAAGCCTTCAACAAGGTCCCACATAGGAGGTTAGTGGGCAAAATTAGAGCACATGGTATTGGGGGTAGGGTACTGACATGGATAGAAAATTGGTTGACAGACAGAAAGCAAAGAGTGGGGATAAATGGGTCCCTTTCGGAATGGCAGGCAGTGACCAGTGGGGTACCGCAAGGTTCGGTGCTGGGACCCCAGCTATTTACGATATACATTAATGACTTAGATGAAGGGATTAAAAGTACCATTAGCAAATTTGCAGATGATGCTAAACTGGGGGGTAGTGTGAATTGTGAGGAAGATGCAATAAGGCTGCAGGGTGACTTGGACAGGTTGTGTGAGTGGCCGGATACATGGCAGATGCAGTTTAATGTAGATAAGTGTGAGGTTATTCACTTTGGAAGTAAGAATAGAAAGGCAGATTATTATCTGAATGGTGTCAAGTTAGGAAGAGGGGATGTTCAACGAGATCTGGGTGTCCTAGTGCATCAGTCACTGAAAGGAAGCATGCAGGTACAGCAGGCAGTGAAGAAAGCCAATGGAATGTTGGCCTTCGTAACAAGAGGAGTTGAGTATAGGAGCAAAGAGGTCCTTCTACAGTTGTACCGGGCCCTGGTGAGACCGCACCTGGAGTACTGTGTGCAGTTTTGGTCTCCAAATTTGAGGAAGGATATTCTTGCTATTGAGGGCGTGCAGCGTAGGTTCACTAGGTTGATTCCCGGAATGGCGGGACTGTCGTATGTTGAAAGGCTGGAGCAATTAGGCTTGTATACACTGGAATTTAGAAGGATGAGGGGGGATCTTATTGAAACATATAAGATAATTAAGGGATTGGACACATTAGAGGCAGGAAACATGTTCCCAATGTTGGGGGAGTCCAGAACAAGGGGCCACAGTTTAAGAATAAGGGGTAGGCCATTTAGAACGGAGATGAGGAAGAACTTTTTCAGTCAGAGAGTGGTGAAGGTGTGGAATTCTCTGCCTCAGAAGGCAGTGGAGGCCAGTTCGTTGGATGCTTTCAAGAGAGAGCTGGATAGAGCTCTTAAGGATAGCGGAGTGAGGGGGTATGGGGAGAAGGCAGGAACGGGGTACTGATTGAGAGTGATCAGCCATGATCGCATTGAATGGCGGTGCTGGCTCGAAGGGCTGAATGGCCTACTCCTGCACCTATTGTCTATTGTCTATTGGGTCAAAAGAGAAGTTGTTGAGGGTGAGGACACATTCTGCTAGGCAGAGAAGAGGGTTAGTAGAGGGGAACTGATTGGGTCTGTGTTCAAGGAAGAATACAGAATACAATACCTCCCTGGTGTATAACGGACGTGTAAAGGTACAGGAAGCCCATGGTAAAGATGAGGCAATGGGGGCCTAGGAATTGAAAATTATTGAAGAGTTAAAGGGCAAGTGAGGTGCCTCTGACTCAACCGTTATATTGCTTTAAAAGGCTTGCATAATGCAAGCACATTTTCTGTGGAAAAAATTATCAACAACTTGGATAAGAATGTTCAGATCAAAAAGGCTGCATACTTAACAAAGTCTGCTGTGAGATGAAAGGACAGCCTTTCCTCTGGTTTTGTGCCTGGAGAATAAAGTGCAGATCAGAGGAAAAGTTACTGGAAATCCATCACATTAACTGTACAGCAAAACATAAAGACTTCAGTCTGAAGAAGGGCCTGGACCCAAAACGTCACCTATCCTTTCCCTTCGCAGATGCTGCCTGAACCACTGTGGTACTTCCGCACTTTGTGTTTTGCTCAAGATTCCAGCATCTGCAGTTCCTTGTGTCTCCGTGTTCATTCTGCATTTCACTTTCTGGGTTTTCTTTTGAATTCTTCAGCGTCTGGAAATGGCTTCTATTATGTTTCAGTAAAGTGTAAGCATGCTAATGTGGCAGGGGGTTGGTTGCCTTGGCTATTGCCCCGTTCGTAGCAGAAGCATGCTTGAACAAAGCTGGTATTGTGACCTGAACCAGATTAGGGTGAAGAAAGTTAGAATCACGTTTTACTTTAGATTTTGTTATCTAACACTCATAGGGCATGATTGAGCCCTTTCTTGCTATTGCTTTCAACAATGACCAAAAGGTCCCAAAGTTGGTAGCCCAGAGAAGCCTAAAGCCGAACTTCTTGCCTGATGCATTTTTCCATGTCCCCGATAATTTCCCGAGAATGTGCAAAATGAGTCTGAATGGGTGCCCTTGCCGGATGCCCAGCAAGGAAAGCCTCACATATTATCAAGGGAATTTAGGGATATGGAGACAGTGCTGGAAACTGGCACAAATGTGACAGGCCAGCCATGATCTTCATTAATGGCAGAACTGGATTGAAGAGCTCTCTTCATCCTCTTTCTTATGTTCCTATAATGTTTTTGTACCTGTCTTTAAATAAGAATTAAACAAACTTGCATCGGAATATTCGATGCGAAAAGCATTCCAGAGTTCCAATTAGCCTTCCACCAAACATTGGCATTTGAAACCATGTGCCACTGAAAGATGTAGCCTCGAAGCTTTAATGCCCTCCTCAGGCAGTGAACCTGAGCGTACACACCTCTGGCCTTGCTCCTGTTGCCACTTTGCTTAAGTTCCAGCTTTTGAGGTGAATGAGTTAGACTTTTATCACAGGCAAGCAAAACCACTTTCCAAAGTTCTCATCAGGGTCTTACGATATAAATGATGAGCTCATCCATGTTTGTGTGAACATTCAGCCATGGCCTCCTGCAGGATATACTGGCCTTTGCTGGCCATTTACAATCCAGGCAGTTACCTGTGAAAACTGGGATTAGAACATAAGAACAAAAGAACAAAAGTATTCAGAACAAGCCATTTGGCCCTTCAAGCCTGCCATGCCATTCATTGCTGGATTTCCCCATGTCTCACCTCCTCCTCTGTACCAGCTCCCGATAGTCCACAATACCCTAATCTTTATTGAACTCTTTTGAAAGCTCTGTGTGACATATACATCACCCACATGAATTTTCTTCCAAATCTTTTGTGCAGCACTGTTGACTGCACAATAAGAGTTTAATGAGAGGGAGAAGCAGTTGTAGGTGGTTCTTCCTTGTAGAGCTGGTATTGAGAATCCACAAAGCAGGAGATCTCCTCCCAAGTCTCTGTGACCCATAGGTCCAGAGCTCACTGCTACCGGTTTATTAAGAAGCAGTGTGGGCTGATTGATACAGGTATAAAATGCTGATGCAGCTTGGAGATAGCCTGAGGTGAATAAACAATTGGAGGTGGAAATGAGTTTCACTGCCGAGGGCCATGTCGAGCCTACCCCGGTTGTCAGCGTTGGTGTACGACAGCACTGTAAGAACTGTTCTATACCAGGCCATTGAATACCCTTACTGCTGAACTAGTCCGTGTGCCAGCACAACATTCACTTCCACCCACTTAACAGAGTAACAGACCTGTAGCATTTTTCTCCAGGTTCTTCCCTCTGACAACTGACAATGCAACTCCCAGGGAAACATACTGCAAATAAATTAATAATTCCATACATTACTGGGTTACCAGCATACAATAAAATAAGGTGATTAACCAGGGGTTAGACTGTTGTGCTGTTCCAAAGGGATTTATTTGCTAGTCTACTGCTTCTACTAAGTCTGTACCTTCAGTGTGCAAGGACAAAAGTCAGAGTTGAGTGTCAAAGAAGGCAGAGTTAGAATGGCAAAGAAGGCATATGGTATAATTGCCTTCATGAATGAATGAATGAATAGGTTTATTGGCCAAGTATGTGCATATACAAGGAATGTGCCTTGGTGCTCCGCTCACAAATGACAACGCAAACATACAGTTAACAATTAAGAATAAAGCATAAACACATCAAAACAATAAGGATACACCATTACGGTCTAAACATGTGGGTGAAAATAAACCAGAGCAAAAAAGAGACTACAGACTTTGGTTATTGAGTAGAACTATCACTCGTGGAAAAAAAATGTTTTTATGTCTGGCTGTGGCTGCTTTGACAGTCCGGAGTCGCCTTCCAGAGGGAAGTGCCACAAAGAGTTCGTGGCCAGGATGAGAGTGGTCATAGATGATCTTGCCCACTTGCTTCCTGGCCCTTGCAGTGTACAGTTTGTCAATAGGGGGAAGGTTGCAGCCAACAACCTTCTCAGCTGTGCGAACGATCCGTTGCAGCCTCCGGATGTCGTGCTTGGTGGCTGAGCCAAACCAGACCATGATGGAGAAGTTGAGGATGGACTCAATGATAGCAGTATAGAATTGGACCATCATTGCCTGTGGCAGATTGTGTTTCCTCAGTTGCCGCAGGAAGTACATCTTCTGTTGGGCTTTTTTGACTGTGGAGTCAATGGTGGCCCCCCATTTAAGGTTCCTGGAGATGATGGTTCCAAGGAACTTAAATGACTCCACAGATGTGACTATGGTGTTGTTGGTGGTGAGTGGGGGGATGGGGGATCTCTTCGAAAGTCTACAATTAGTTCCACTGTCTTGAGAGCATTGAGTTCCAGGTTGTTGCGATGGCACCAGGACGCCAGCTGGGTCACTTCCCATCTGTAGGCAGATTCCTCCCCACCCTGGATCAGTCCAATTAGGGTAGTGTCATCCGCAAACTTGAGGAGCTTGACAGAGTAGTCTGTGGAGGTGCAGTCATTGGTGTAGAGAGAGTAAAGGAGAGGGGAGAGTACGCAGCCTTGCGGTGCTCCTATGCTGAGGGTCTGCGGGTCCAAGATGTGCTTTCCCAGCCTCACATGCTGCTTCCTGTCCGTCAGGAAGTTGATGATCCACTGACAGAGGGGTTCAGGCACAGTCAGCTGGGAGAGCTTGTAGTGTAGTAGCTCTGGCACAATGGGGTTAAAAGCAGAGCAAAGGTCCACAAACAGAATCCTGGCATAGGTCCCCTTGCGGTCTAGGTGCTGGAGGATGTAGTGCAGGCCTAGGTTGACTGCGTCGTCCACCGATCTATTGGCCCTGTATGCAAACTGCAGGGGGTTTGTGATGTTTTTCAGCTGGGCCAGCACAAGTCTTTCAAAGGTCTTCATGACTTCATTGGTCAGGGCATTGAGAATAAGGGTCAAGGAGTCATGTTGCAGCTTTATAACACTTTGCTTGGACTGCATTTGGAGTATTATGTGCAGTTCTGGTGGCCCCATTACCGGAAGGATGTGGAGACCTTGGAGAGGGTACAGAAGAAGTTTACCAGGACGTTGCCTGGATTAGAGGGTAGTAGCTATCAGGAGAGTTTGGGCAAACTCTTGTTTTCTCTGGAGTGTTGGAGTTTGAAGGAAGACCCGATAGAAGTTTACAACATTATGACAAGAATAGATAGAGTGGACAGAATGTCAGAACCTTTTTCCAGGGTGGAAATGCCCAATAATAGAGGGCATAGCTTTAAGGTCAGAGGGGGAAGGCTTTTTTCCACAGAGAGTGGTGGAAGCCTGGAACATGTTGCCAGGGACGGTGGTGGAAATATTATGATAGTTATTTTTAAGAACACAAACAGCGGGAAAAACATAGCCCATGTGCAGGCTGAAGATATTAGTTTAATTTTGCACCATTTTCAACACAGACATTATGGGCTGATGTGCCTGTTCCTGTGCTGCACTGTTCTATGTTTTTGCAGTTGTTGTTGGGTTAGAGTTTTACAGCGTGGAAACAGGCCCTTTGGCTCAACCTGGCCATCGACCAACATGTTCTATCTACATTGGTATCACATGCTGCATTTGGCCCATATCCCTCTAAATCTGGCCTTATCATGTACCTTTCTAATTGTTTCCTAAACATTGTGATAGTCCCTGCCTCAACTGCCTCCTCTGGCAGCTCATTCCATCCACCACCATCATTTGTGTGAAATAGCTACCCCTCAGATTCCTATTAAATCTTTCCCCCTTCACCTTAAACCTATGTTCTCTGGTTCTTCATTCCCCTAATCTGGGCAAGAGACTCGGTGTGTCTACCCGATCTATTCCTCTCATGATTTTATACATCACTATAAGATCACCCCTCATTTTCCTGTGCTCCAAGGAATAGTGTCCCAGCCTACTCAACCTCACCCTGTAGCTCAGCCCCCGCTCAGTCCTGGCAACATTCTCGTAAATCTTCTCTGCACCCTTACCAACTTGACAAAGTCTTTCCTGTAACATGGTGCCCAGACTTGAAAACAATACTCTAAATGCGGCCTCATCAACATCTTATATAACTGCAACATGACCTCCCAACCTCTATACTCAGTGGTCTGACTGATGATGGTCAATGTGCCAGATCAGTCTGGCCTGATCCACCCAGCATTCTGGCATCATTTCACATGCCTTGATGTCATTCTGAATGACAGCAGCTTTTCTATGCATGTTAACATTAAAAACTCACACAAGTGCAATAGATAATTAAAAGATAAGTAGCCATGTTGTAAAATGAATTCATCAAAGAGCTTTAAATTAGGTGGGTACAAAGGCAGAGAAATGTATTTGGTTTTAGCCAAAATAGATGAACCATTTTCATGATGCCTTATCACTCCAAAATTGATTGGTTATCAGGTAATCCATGATGTGCTGAATTGCTGGCATTGATCTCTGCAAAACTGTAAAAGTCTCAGTTTCTAAGGCAAAAGTCTCAAACATTTGCATAGCAGATTGGTGGTGATCTCTTCACTGCACTCCACTACTGAAATGTTCATGAAATCTAAAAGGGAAGTGCAGACCTGCACAGGTGACCCAGACTTTGCACTGGGAAATATACTCTCTGAACCCAGCAATATTGACCAGGTGCAAATCTAATGATCACTTTCATTTGAACATATTTTGATCATTTTTGGGGCAGCTCGGTGGCGTAGCAGTAGAGCTGTCTTATAGCGCCAGAGACGCGGGTTTGATCCTGAATATGGGTGCTTGCTGTAGGGAGTTTGTACATTCTCCCTGTGATTACCTGCGTTTTCTCCAGGTGCCCCAGTTTCCTCCCACACTCCAAAGATGTACAGGTTTGCAGGTTAATTGATTTCAGTAACATTGTAAATTGTCCCTAACGTATAGGATAGTGCTAGTGTATGTGGCGATTGCTGGTCGATGCGGACTCGGTGGGCTGAAGGGCCTGTTTCTATGCTATGTCTCTAAACTAAACTAAAACTCAGTGATATGCCATTGCCACTTATGCTACCCAGTTTTGTCTTGTTAGAGATGATGGTGTACAAACCCTGCCAGAGCTGTTAAGCTTCTGATCGTGACTCCAGCAAAGTTCAAAATTGTCCCTTAGTGCTTCTGATGGCATTCAGGTATTCATACCTGGACTGGATCACCAGGTTTCACCAGGTATAAACTCCACAGACCTAGCCCACAACAAATTACGTGCCTCTTGGCTCATCCATTGCTTCTGACTGGGGACGACTCAGAATGATTTGTAGATACCCACTTGCCCCCACATCTCTTTCATATTTATTTCAGATACAGCGCGGAAACAGGCCTTTTCGGCCCACCAAGTTCGCATCGCCCAGCGATCCCCGCACATTAACACTATCCTAAACACACTAGGGACAATTTTTTACATATTACCCAGTCAATTAACCTACAAACCTGTACGTCTTTGGAGTGTGGGAGGAAACCGAAGATCTCGGAGAAAACCCACGCAGGTCACGGGGAGAACGTACAAACTCCTTACAGTGCAGCACCCGTCGTCAGGATCGAACCTGAGTCTCCGGCGCTGCATTCGCTGTAAGGCAGCAACTCTACCGCTGCGCCACCGTACCGCCTCTTTATGCAGTCTATGGCGACTTCTTGCGGTTTCATTCAAGTCTGCTGACAAATCCTTGAACATGGCCCAGTATACAGTTGTGTAACTGCTTCTCTGCCTCCCCTGACCACCACATTGCAGTCCTCTTCACTGGTGCCGAGCTCTTCAGTCATTGTCTGAAGGCAACTCCAGCAGAGATAAAACAAGGATCAAAGACTACAAATAAATGTGGGTTACTGGTGAATTGTTGCAAAAAAGTCAAATGCACATGAACCCAGTGTAACATGAATAGTATAAAATGCTGCGAGCATCTTGAGGTAGTGAAGCTCTTTGAGTCCTCTCAGTGTGCTTTGCAGTATACATTGTCAAGCCTGAAATAAACCAGATTGTTCAATAAACACTCCACTGTTATGCAAGATTTTCTTTGTGTGCTGTCCCAATCCCAGCCGTAATCAAAAGGGTGATTGGGCCCCATGTGAAAGCAGATTCAGGGAACAGGTCAAACACACAAACCCCAACAATAATGTACCTGTCCAAATGTCTTTTACATGTAATTATTGTACCTGCCTCTATCACCTCCTCTGGCAGCTTATTCCACATCCCAACCCCCTGCCTTTGTGAAAAATCTGCCTCTCAGATCTCCTTTAAATCCTTCTCTTCTCACCTTCACCATTGCTGTTTTGTTTTAGATTCCTCACCAAGGTGAAAAAAAAAGACTGACTGGCTTTCCAATCTATCCCCCTAGGAATTTTAAATATCTCTGTAAGGACATCGGTCAGCTTCCTTCATTCCAAGGAAACAAACCCATCCTATTTCTCCTTATAACTGAAGCCTTCCAATCCAGACAACATTCCTGTGAATTTTTTCTGCACCCACTCTAATTTAATCACCTCCTTCCTGAAGCATAGTGGACAGAACTGCACTCGTTACTAATTACTTCTCTTCTCGTTATTCTAGGTGTGGCCTGACCAACTTGGAACATGCTTTCCAACTCCGATACTCAATGTGTAGGAAGAAACTGCAGATGTTGGTTTAAACCGAAAATAGACATAAAGAGCTGGAGTAACTCAGTCTGACCCAGTCTGAAGAAGGGTCTCGACCATAAACGTCACCCATTCCTTCTCTCCAGAGATGCTGCCTGTCCCGCCCTATACTCAATGCATTGGCCGCTTAAGGCAAGCATACCATACATTGCTCCACTCTGTCTACCTGCGTTGCCACCTTCAGGGAATCATGTATTTTTGCCCAAGGTCTCGTTGTTCATTAACATGCCCCAGGGGCCTATCATTCACTGTTTGTGTCCCGGCCTGATTTAATTCCCAGGTGATCAATATCCCATTGTAACCTTAGACAGCCTCATTTACTGTCCATATCCCACCAATTTGGGTGTCATCTGTAAACTTACTAATCCTGCCAGCTACATTCTCTTCCAGATCATATCGATTTAAAATTATAAATACCATAGCTGTAATGATGATGATCTATGGATAACATGGGCTCCCTTCATATCTAATTACTTATATATATTTCTTTCAAAGCAATTTCTTTGGGAAGAGGACTGCTCTTTGAAACATGGCTTTGCATCACCACAGGTCATTTTCATTTCCTCTATTTGGCATAAGTTCACCACATGCTGTATCATTAACGAAGTTAAAAGGTTTACTCCCTGACATTAAACTGTTAAATTCCCATTGCTTTATTCTGTTGAGTGGTTTGAATTATTATTGGCATTAAATTACCTTGTCAGATTTCAGGAAATGACATATTAGCTGCTTAGCAAAAAAATAATGTGTGCCTAATGCAACGTGTGGCAGAATGGAGACATTTTAGCCCTTTGTAATAGCATCTCACTGGGTTTCATTTATACAACTTCCGTCCTGCTTCTAAGTGTTATTAATTCTGCTTTCATTTCATTGGGTACAGTCTATATTAGGAATCTATTAGTGATGTTACAGAATGGATATAAGGTTATAGCTTAACCTTGATGATTACATTATTGTATAAAAATCTCAGGCATTGTGAAATGCAAGGTTCTTGCTTATAACTCATTGGCAACGGGCCATAATTTACGTTTGTGATTTTTGCGATCACATGCTTTGATTTAGCATAAATTATTGCAATCACATGCTCATGATTTAACATGAATCTTTGCATTCACATGCTTGTGATCTAACATGAATTTAGTCCAAGATGTGTAACTGAAAACTAAAGATTTTATAAAGTATTGGTTTATCTGTCCTTTTGTGCAGGCACATGCTTGTGATTTTCCTGGCCTTCTGACCACTTTTAAAAGTGTTATTAGTGTTCTGCACACACCGATGTATGTCTTTATCTGTAGTAATGAGCAACAATAACCAGCAGAGACTAATTGTCCCAGTGACATATTACATTACCTGGGTTCAGTCAATAAAAGGTAGTAGTGTGCAGCTAGTGAAGCTCCTGCCTCAAAGCACCAGAGACTTGGGTTCAATCCTGACCTTGGCTGCTGCCTGAGTGGATTTTGCATATTTTCCCTGTGATCGCATGGGTTTCCTCTGGGTGCTCTAGTTTCCTCTCACATCCCAAAATGTGCAGGTGTGTAGGTTAATTGGCACTGTAAATTGAAAGGTCGAATCCGGGCAGAATTGGCAAGAATGTAAGGAGAATAAACAAAAATTTGGGATTAATATAGCATTATTTTAAATGGGTGGTTAATGGCCAACTTCATGGGCCGGAAGCTTGTTTCTGCATTGTAACTTTCTATGTGTCTATGGCTTTAATTGTACATTACTACAATACAATCTAAATGTTGAACATCAAGTAATGAATGAATATTAAAAGGAACAAACTGCTAGAGTACCTCAGCCGATCAGGCAGCATCTCTGGAGAACATGGAGAGGTGACGTTTCGGGTCGGGACCCTTCTTCAGACTGATTTTTCCGACCCAAAACATCACCTGTCTATGTTCTTCAGAGATGCTGCCTGACCCGTTGTGTTAATCTCGCACGTCGTGTCCTTTTGTGTAACTGCATCTGCAGTTCCTTGTTTCTACATAATGAATGAATACTGCTCGGTACAAAAATTCTTTATCATATTTATTTATTTTAATACTTTTAAACTTTGCTTCACTTGCACTAATCTGCAACGTACAGATTAATCTTTTAGTTTAGAGATACAGTGTGGAAACAGGCCCTTTGGCCCACCGAGTACGTGCCGACCAATGATCACCCCGTACACTAGCACTATCCTACACACTAGGGACAATTTTTACAATTTTACCAAAGCCAATTAACCTACAAACCTGTAAGTCTTTGGAGTGTGGGAGAAAACCCACGCGGTCACGGGGAGAACATACAAATTTTGTACAGACAGCACCCGTGGTCAGGATTGAACCCGGGTCTCTGGCGCTGTAAAGCAGCAATTCTACCATTGCCCCACAGTCTGCCCGAATCTTGAAACATTGATTCATACTACTACTTCCCAAGGAGGTGTTTGTCATTTGCGTATTTTTTGAAACTCAGGACTGAAATTATTGGGCATCCAAATATTTAGAAAGCAGCAATGGATCACATGGTCCTACATCAGAGCATACTAAACTATCACGTGTTTCACTAAAACATCTGCACATACATATTAATGTCTGTAAGAAGCAGACTGCAATGCATCCCATCTGCAAATGCTTCCTTTGTATGAAATAGACCACAGAATAAATCACAGAAACAGAGTTTAACTTGATTAATGTTGTATTTATCATTTTGTATTCTGTCTATCGGTTCATTTTTATGATTGAACTTTTTCCGTTTTGAATGCACAAATTTAAGAAATAGAAAGAGGATTTTTTTGTCTTCAAGCCAGAAAGACCTGGGTTCAAGTACTATTTCAGACACCTTCCCAAATAAATCTATTCTGATATTTCAGAGCTGCAATATTGGAGATGCAATCTCTCAGATGAATCATTAAGTCAAGTTCCTGTCATCCCGCTCAGGTGAACACACACGACTCTTTTGCTATTTCAAAGTAGAATTGAGATTAACAGGACTGAATGTGTAGGAAAGAACGGCAGATTTGTAATGTCTTAAAAAGAATGAGATCAATGCCAAATAAATCCAAATCTATTCTGTCCTATGCTGTACTCTTGACATTATTAGCACACAACAAGTTAATGCTGGTAGGAGCTACTGCGTGAAACATTAAGACAGAACTGACAGATAAGAACCTGTGAATAAAGTCTGCCTTTTAGCAGAGGGCTCTGTGCAGTGACCTGTAATTGAACGTGTGAGACAGTGAGGAAGAAACAGGTGTTAGTCTGATCTCCACTGTAATCGGGAAAGTCATTTAACAAGCTGTTAACTTGACAGGCACATTCATACCATATGTAGCAACAATAGTAACATTCTTACAGTAAGTCTGGCACCAGTTTCCTTATAATCAACCTGAGTTTATTGAAATTATTATGAAGCTTGCTTGATATTTACAGTACATTACAACTGTAGAATAGGTATTTTCAAAAGATCTCAATGTAAAACATATCATTAAAGCATACAATTCACTTTTTGATGATCACAATAAAAATTGGCTCCTCTGACTGAAACTACCCTGGTATTTTCTATATCTAATCCTGTTGATCTCAATCGCTATATAACAACTACAAACTGATCTGTGTGATCTGCTAAACTCTGGACATATTGATGCAGATCAACTGCTTCTAATGCAATCCCAGAGTGAAAATTAGCACTATCTTTGCCCAAGCACCATAAAATCTATTCTAATTGCTCATATCCTTTTGAAGCCGCGATGCTTTTCTGTCCCATTCTGCTTGACAACCACAGTTGGCACCATTTTAATTAAGTTCTGCAGCAGATGGCTGTTCTGTACTGTCTGCCAAATGCTACCATGATATCCCACCACTGAGAGGATGTAAGGTTTTAGAGGAAATTTAAATTGCAGCTCGTGACAGCAGGGCTTTGGCTTTTTGAAGTAATCTATTTTCCTACCATGGTGAAGTTAATAAATGCAGCTGGATATCCAAGGAAGAAACAACATTGTGGTTTGTTACTCCACTGTTTTGAGCAGCATTTGCCAAGATTTGGGAATGAGACAAGCAGAAGACAATAATGCAAGTGGCCAATGGCCATGAGTAAAACATCTCGGTCACATTCCATGTCAAGTCTATGCAGATTGATTCAAAAACCTGATCGTTGTAGGAATATAGGCATTCCTGAACTGGTGGTGTATGACTTCAGGCTTCAGTACCTCTTGCTCACGAGGAGCAGTGAGAAGAAGGCATGGCCCAGATGGTAGGATCCTTCATGATAGATGCTGCTTTCTAGAGGTACACCTCAACCTGCAGATGTTTACTACTGCCTTGGAACTGTTGGAGTTGTCATCTCATCAGCCTGGGGCTTGATCTCAGGATTCAAGAAAGGAAGGAGGAAAATGTGCCTAACCCTCAAGTCAAAAAGTCACAGAAACAGGCCCGTCGGCCCTTCATGCAAACCATGATGTCTTTCTAAGTTAGTTCCATTTGTCTACATTTGGGCCATCCCTCTGAACCTGTTCTATCCATGTACCTGTCCAAATGTCTTTATAATTACACTATACCTATAACAGCTACTAGAGCTTCCTCTGCCAGCTCGTTCCATAGACCCGCTACCTACTGTGTGAAACTGTTGCCTCTCCAATCCCTTTAAAATCTTTCCCCTCTCACCTTAAATCTATGTTCTTTAGTTTTAGACTCCCCCTACCCTGAGAAAGACTGTGACTATCTCTGCCCCTGATGATTTAAAATACCCCTCAACCTCCTGTGCCCCAGAGAAAAAGGTCCCAGTCTATACAACCTCTTATTATAATTCAAGCACACCAGTATATTTTTTTGTAAGCTTTAGTATTATGTTGTATTAATTACTTTGCAAAAAGCACCCAAATATAAAGTTAGTTAACGTGATCTACATTTTGAAGTAAAAGGGACTGGAAGATAGGCAGAGAGACATTCTCTCTGTTTGGCAGTGCTAAATTTGCTTCAAAGAAATTAAGAACATAAAAAATAGGGGTAAGAGTAGTTCACCTAAGCCTTTGAATTCGCTTTAACAGGCAAAGCCGTCATTACTTCAGCGCCATTTTCCAACATTCTCCCCATATACTCCAATGGGTTCAGAAATCTATTAATCTCTGTTTTGAAAGAACAAAGTCCTCCACAAGCACCTGGGAAGAAAATTTAAAATGTTCAATAGCCACTGAGTGAAGTAGGTTTTCCTCATCTCAGTTCTAAATGACCTGTTCTATAATCTCAACTGTACCATAGGTCCTAAACTCCTCAGTGAGATGAAATATTCTCTCTGCTTGGAGCTTGTCAAACCTAAAAGAATTTTGAAAGGGTTTAATGAGATAGAAACATAGAAACATAGAAAATAGGTTCCTCATATGGCAAACATAGAAAGGGCGGCACGGTAGCGCAGCGGTAGAGTTGCTGCTTTACAGCGAATGCAGCGCCGGAGACTCAGGTTCGATCCTGACTACGGGTGCTGCACTGTAAGGAGTTTGTACGTTCTCCCCGTGACCTGCGTGGGTTTTCTCCAAGATCTTCGGTTTCCTCCCACACTCCAAAGACGTACAGGTATGTAGGTTAATTGGCTGGGTAAAGGTAAAAATTGTCCCTAGTGGGTGTAGGATAGTGTTAATGTACGGGGATCGCTGGGCGGCACGGACTTGGTGGGCCGAAAAGGCCTGTTTCCGGCTGTATATATATGATATGATATGATATAGGTGCAGGAGTAGGCCATTCGGCCCTTCATGCCAGCACCGCCATTCAATATGATCATGGCTGATCATCCAAAATCAATGCCCCGTTCTGGGTTTTTCCTCATATCCCCTTGATTCCCTTAGCCCTAAGAGCTAAATCTAACTCTCTCTTGAAAACAATTTTTGATGATCTGAAAACTCTCTTGATGATCTGCACTCATCGTTTAAATTCTTGAGGATATAGTCCCAGACTGCTCAATCTCTCCTCATATGGCAAACAATAGACAATAGACAATAGGTGCAGGAGGAGGCCATTCGGCCCTTCGAGCCAGCACCGCCATTCAATGTGATCATGGCTGATCATTCTCAATCAGTACACCGTTCCTGCCTTCTCCCCATACCCCCTGACTCCGCTATCAACAGCTCTATATAGCTCTCTCTTGAATGCATTCAGAGAATTGGCCTCCACTGCCTTCTGAGGCAGAGAATTCCACAGATTCACAACTCTCTGACTGAAAAAGTTTTTCCTCATCTCCGTTCTAAATGGCCTACCCCTTATTCTTAAACTGTGGCCCCTTGTTCTGGACTCCCCCAACATTGGGAACATGTTTCCTGCCTCTAACGTGTCCAACCCCTTAATAATCTTAAACCTGCCATCCCTGAATTCATTCTAGTCAATCAATGGACATTCCACTCTGTCCCAATTGGAATAATCTTCAGAGGCAGAGAATAGCTTTGTTTTGCATCCTATCCATAAATGTAATCAAGCTGAACTCAAGTGCAATAAGTACAGTAAAGGGAAATATACCAACTGCAGAATATAGTTCTCAGTATTGCAGCGCAACAGTTCCAGAGGTAAAGTCCAATGTCCACAATAGGTAGAGGTGAATCATACGGTAACCTACCTTATGGAAGTTTATAGTTTATAACAAAACCTGTTAATAGAGGGGAAGAAGCTGTTCCTGAGTCGGGTGGTGCACCCATTCAAGCATCTGAAATCATCTGTCTGATGGGAGTGGGGAGCAGAATCAATGGCCTGTGTGGGACTGATGATGTTGATGATGTTGGCTGCTTTTCCAAGGCAGTGTGAAGTGTAGATGAAGTCAATCTATACAAACTGCCTTTGCTCAGTCGTTGTTGATGGTGCATGTGCAACTTCAATCATTGCAGCGATCATTTTTTCCCCATAGAGATTGCTTGTATAATAGAATAGTTTAGTTTGGTTTAGTTTAGAAATACAGCGTCGAAACAGGCCCTTCGGCTCCAACCAGCAGTCCCTGCACACAAACACTATCCTACACACTGGGGACAATTTACAATTTTACCAAAACCAATTAACCTACAAACCTGTACGTCTATGGAGTGTGGGAGGAAACCGGAGCACCTGGAGAAAACCTATGGAAGTCAAGGGGTGAATGTATAATCTCCATACAGCCAGCACCCTTGGTCAGGATCGAACCTGGGTTTCTGGCGCTGTAAGGCAGCAACTCTACCACTGTGCCACTGTGCCATCCTGAGTAGCTCCATTGTTTCTGTATCCCACTCCAATGCTTGTTTTATCCAGTGGTGTGATTGTCTTGTTTGGCAGACCCACATAAACAGTGATGCTTATTCATATGAGGAAGCTAGAATGGGAGGGGGCAAAAAGAATCTCAAAAATCAAAACCACTGATGCTACCTCATCCCTATACTTCTGTCACCCGTTTGAAAGGAACTTTGCAGCTCATATGGGTCATATGGCAACATTATAGACGCGATGTCATGGTCTTACTTGAGAGCAGGTGAGGAACAATAACAATCCTCCAACAGTACAATTCCCCCAGGAATTCTGCATTCTTCAAATTCTGTGTTCCTCCAATTCTGGCCTCCTATGTTCCCCCATTTACATTTGTTCCATCTTATATTTCATAGAAGAACAGAATAGAATAGAATAGCCTTTATTGTCATCTAAAAACATGTTATAAATTCAAGGAATTTATATCTCACCTCCTTAAAAATGTCAACCACTGAAAGGTTTGTTGTGCTCATGTGAACAAGCGTCTTCTGTTGATTTGTGAGGAGAGAAAAGAATGTTTCTGGGCTAATAATTGCATGGATAATTTGCGCCACCTCACCAACATTGTCCACGTTCCACAATTAAATTAAGAATGTAAACATTATCAGGAGTAGGATTTATTTTATATATTTTATCTCTATCGTGAGGATCCTAAACTAGTAGAGCTATCACAGTTATTGTATTTATAATTCTGTTTTAAGCAGATGGTATTTACTATAATGAAAACAGAAAATGCTGGATAAACTCAGCAGGTCCTGTCGTAACACCCCAGTGTAAAGTCAAGGAACAACATCTCATCTTTCATCTGGGCAC
Organism: Rhinoraja longicauda; assembly: GCF_053455715.1. Lineage (NCBI taxonomy): Eukaryota > Metazoa > Chordata > Chondrichthyes > Rajiformes > Arhynchobatidae > Rhinoraja > Rhinoraja longicauda. Next base: position 57,187,250 of record NC_135959.1, read on the forward strand.
ATTGCGGCCTGCAGGACTCAGTATTGAATTCCTCAGCATCAGTTAATAATGCAAGCCAAAGCACAAAGCAAAATTTTATACAAAATACGTAGTGGTTCTGTGCTGCGGTTGGGATGTGGTTAGGGTTGTTCAGTCGGGTTCGAGAACTTAAAGATTGATGTGAAGAAGCAGGTCTTCCTTTGACCCAACATGTCAATGCTGATCTAGATGTCCATCCAAGGTAGTCCCATTTACCCGCCACCCACCTTATTAATGCGCCATGATTTTATAGAGCTCAATAAAGACACTGCTCAGTTTCTTTTTCCAAAGAAAAAAAGCCCCATCCCACAAGCCTCTCCTTGTAGCTCAAACTAAATGGTCTGAGTACAATTCTCATGAATCTTTTCTGCGCTCTTTTCAGCTTAATGGAGTCCTTCCAATAGCTGCGCGAACAGAATTGTACACAATACGCCAAATGTGGTCTCACCGATGACTTGGATAGTTGCAACATGACATCCCAAGTCCTGAACTCAATGCTGTGACCAATGAAGGCAAGAGTGCCAAATGCCTTTTTCATCATCCAACCACCTGTGTTGCCACTGCTCGATTTGGGCAATGCCCAAGGCTAAAGATGCCCCCCTGAGTCTGTAGTAAGAACTGGACAGGCTGAGGAAAAAGATGACCCTTTGACATTGGTTGCAATTGTCCCTGAAAACAGATGGTGAACGACAGCAGTGGAGTATTTCAATCAGCTCCAGAATCTTCCATCATTTATTGATTTGTGTGAAATAGCCGTTTAAAAAAAGAAGCATTTACTTTCAACCTTGACATGTTTTGTTCTCACTCTCATGGATGGTGACAAATGACATGAGAAGTGAGGGATGTATCCCCTAGTTGCAGGCTAAAAGTATTTTGTCCAGCCGTATGCTAAATCTTATCTTTAAGATTGTATAACAAAAGTGATTCTGCTTGGAGAATGGAGGTGATAAAACAGGGGAGTGGTCCTGCCACCTGGCATCTCTGCTTACGTGGGGGAAATCACGAGCGACCTCAGGTACTTATATTGTGCTTTCTAAAATGGAAATTGGTGACCATGAAATCATAGGACTTGCTCTCTCTTCCGGCCCTAGCCCCAGAACAAAATCCTATCACAGATAATTCTGGTCAAAGTATTTTTAAGATATAGAAGTTACAGACCATTCCTCATTTCTCATGAAAATATTGTCAGCAAAATAATGGAGATTATGCAAGCCATTTTGATTGAACTTACAGAGTGTTGGAAAATTGAATAATTATTAAGCTGGTATTAGCTATATCGTTTTAGTAAGAAACCAAATAACAGGCACAACACAAATATGTAAGCACAGATTTTAAAAAAGGCAAGGCAATGATGAGCATTGCTAAGAAGTTTAATTTTGGGCATCTAGGACATAGTGATTGGATGTTGTACATAGTGCAAATAAAATTGTGAAAATGGAACATGCTTGCTTTAAGAGATCTTTATCATGGTTGGCTCCTCTTTAAGAGTGTTAAAATGTGACCTGTAAGTGTCACGGATGCTAACTGTTTTCTGGGATTGCAGCTGCCATGTTACACTGATCCAAAGAAGACTTGAGACTGCCAATGGAGATAAGAGAGAATGAGGGCAAATCATTTGGTTGGGAAGAGTTAAAGCAGAACCAGTCTCTCAGAAGACAAACCTCTACTCTCTTCTGTGCAGGAAGGAACTGCAGATGCTGGTTTACACCAAAGATAGACACAAAATGCTGGAGTAACTCAGTGGGTCAGACAGCATCTCTGGAGAGAAGGAATGGGTGACATTTTGGGTCTAGACCCTTCTTCAGACTGAGAGTCGGGGGGAGAAGGCGTCGAGAGATATGGAGGGGTAAGGTGTGAAAACAACAGATCAACGCAGACAATGAAAAGGAAATGTAGAATGGTTCATTGTTAGCTGAAGGGAAGGTGACAAGGAGGCATACAATCAGTAAAAGGTCCAGGACAGAAAGGTCAGTATGGGAATGGGAGGGGGAGTTAAACTGGAAGATTGCATAGGCCTAGGCAGAAATGTCACCCATTCCTTCTCTCCAGACAAGCTGCCTGTCCCGCTGAGTTACACTACTCTCTTCTGGCAGATGGACCTGGCTGACTGAGACCCCTGAAGTGTGATATCTCTTGGCTCTCACATGGAGTGGTCTGTGAGCTGTAGATATCAAACATAGATTGGTACATAGAACAGTACAACACAGTAACAGGCCCATCAGCAGAGACATTGTGGGTAAGTAGTTCTTAGTTCCCTTGATATTAACATTTTTTTAAAATAAAATGTTTTTTATATAATAATCATGCCCTGCAGGAGTTGATTTAATGAATAGTTCACAACCTTCAATGTACCCTTTATTTCACTGTGATTTAGTTTTAAAGGCAGTAAACTATGATTTTTAAAAATCCAATTAGTTTAGTTTCATTTAGAGGTACCGTGTGGAAACAGGCCCTTCGGCCCACCCAGTTTGCACCGACCAGCGATCACCCATACACTAGATCTGTGTTATCCCAGTTTCACATCCTACACACAAGGGACAATTTACAGAAGCCAATTAACCTACAAAGCTGCACGTCTTTGGAATCTGGGAAGAAACTGGAGCACCTGGAAAAAAACTTCCTAGTCACAGGGAGAATGTGCAAACTTGGTACATTCGGCAGCGGTAGTCAGGATCGAACCCAGTTCTCTGGCGCCGTAATGCAGCAACTCTACCGCTGCATCACTGTATCACCCACAATTATTGTTAAGTAATTAAAACAAGAGGTACTAATAAAATGTAAGTATGAATGGGTCTTGGCATGTATGCTTCCCTGATAAATAAAACTATCTGCACCATGTTATTGTTTAGAATATTATTCACATTATTTCAGAGTTTCATAACAAATCAACTTAATTCCTAACAACAAAATCTTTTAAAATAGGCCATAAGGGTATTAAGAGGAAAACATTAATGATACAAGGTCTCAGATAGATTGTGTTTTATACAACGCCTGGTCTATTGTTTGATAACAACAAAAACACAGGCGTAAAAGAAATGTTGATCTGATGTTTAAGGCAATGACTCACTAAAAATCAATCTTTTCAGCCTGAATTAGACGTGCAATAATGATAGAAGCTGTGCGATCACAGTAAGTTTGTGAACAGTGGTTGGACAATAATCTCCGGTGAGTTTATCACAGAAAATAAGATTACTTAGCAACAAATTTCTATCACTTTAATTTAGAGATACCGTGCGGAAACAGGCCCTTCAGCTCACCGAGTCCGCGCTGACCAGTGATCCCTGCACATTAACGCTGTCCTACACATACTAGGGCCAATTTACACTTAGACTTTGCATACAAACCCAAGCCAATTAACCTACGAACCTGTATGTCTTTGGAGTGTGGGATGAAAACGGAGATTTCTGAGAAAACCCTCATGGTCACGGGGAGAACGTACAAACTCTGTGCAGACAGCACCCGTAGTCGGGATCGAACCAGGGTCTCTGGCACTGCAAGTGCTGCAAGGCAGCAACTCTACCGCTGTGCCACCATGCCACCCTAACTCTCATTTGAAAACCAACAAACAGCATTGAAGAATCTATAATGTGATGAGAAACTAATTGGCCAGCTTTGGCCATTATTAATGGTTCACTAAAGCCCATCAGGGGCAGAAATCAGTTGTCCTACTGCAATCTTTTTCACATTTCATCCAGTCCTGTAGCAATGTGCTTGACTCTTAATTATCATGTGAAATGATCCGGAATACACTCAATTATATTATAACTGTTACAGTAAAAAAGAAAGAGCTTTAAACCTGGTCAGACCACTACACTTGCCGCCAGCTTCAGGGACAACTTCTTCTCTGCTGTTATCAGACTATTGAATGGGCCTCTCATAAGCGAACGATATAGTCCCAATCTCCCAATCTACCTTGTTGCTGCCTTTGGACTTTTTAAAATTAAATCAGCACTTGCTCTGTAGCTGTCACAATATATCCTGCATTCTGCTCCCTTTCTGTTTTTTTCTACTACATTTTGTACTTATGTTTGGTTTGATTGTTCTCATGTACGGCATGATTTGCCTCGATAGCACACAAAACAAAGATTTTCACTTTATCTCGGTACACAAGAGAATAATAAACTTGTTTCAATATCAATATATTGGTCAAGATACCAAATTAAATTTAGACTGTTAGGTCTTAGTTGTAATTAGGAGAAAAGCTCCACAGACTGGTCAAGCATCACCTTATGCAGTTGACTTTACAGAAACAATCCCCACAGACAACATGCCAAAGTATTCCATCAGAATGGGTACATGTTTTCCTCCCAACAGTGTGGATGCAGCAGAAGTGGCTGTATAATGGGGTAGGGCGTTGTTCCAGGAGTCCTCAACATTGCGTCCAAATCCCATGAAGTCTCATTGCATCAGGTCAAACCAGCTAAACCAAGCCTTCTTAACAAAAAAGGACACAAAGTGCTGGAGTAACTCAATGGGTCAAGCAGCGTGTCATCCCTCCATTTCTTTCCACAGTTGCTGAGTGGCCCATTGAGTCCCACCAGCACTTTGATTTTTGCTTTATGATTATTGCTCTTTCTAAATGCACATTCCCTGCCCTGGCTCCAATGTCGCCGTCAAGCAGGGTTCCATCCTGGATCAGGGCAGAAGATTATGCCAGATAGGCAACGGGAGCTCCAATGGTGTAGAAAGGAATTGCAGATGCTGATTTAAACTGGGAATAGACTCAAAATGCTGGTGTAACTCAGCAGGACAGGTAGCATCTCTGGAGAGAAGGAATGGGTGACGTTTCGGGTCGAGACCCTTCTTCAGACTGATGGCAGGGGAGAGGGAGATACATAGATAAGAAGTGTAAGGTGTGAAAATAGGACAAAGGGAATGGAGATCAAGGAAAATGTAAAATAGATCATTGTTTGCTGGGAGAAGATAGCAACAAAATGATCTATTCTACATTTTCCTTGATCTCCATTCCCTTTGTCCTATTTTCACACCTTACACATCTTATCTATGTATCTTCCTCTCCCCTGACATCAGTCCAAAGAAGGATCTCAATCTGAAACGTCACCCATTCTTTCTCCCCAGAGATGCTGCCTGTCCCGAGGAGTTCCAATGGCTGAAGTGGTAAAACCTGGGGCAGGTGAATGCCTGCATGCTTAAACAACAGAAGCAGCATGCTTTAGTCAGGGCCACACAATCCCACAGATTAGATCAAATGGGGTTTCTGCAGTGAGGTAAATCCCGTCATGAATAGTCATAAACAAAATGAACAGCTGATGTGAGGAGCAAGGTAGCTCCACGATGCCATGAACAGCTGGCACCAGCAAAGTGAGTCTGTATCTCTTAAAGGCGATAGACACAAAATGCTGGAGTAACTAGCGAGTCAGGCAGCATCTCTGGACAAAAGCAATAGGTGACATTTTGTGTCAAGACCCTTATTCAGACTCTTCAAATTCTGAAGAAGGGACTTGACCTGAAACGTCAACTATTCCTTTTCTCCAGAGTTGCTGCCTGACCCGCTGAGTTACTCCAGCATTTTGTGTCTATCTCGGGTGTAAACCAGCATCTGCAGTTCCTTCCTACACACTAATTTAAAGGAGAAATGTTTTGTGGTTAGAGCAGGCGGTAGATTTCAGTGAGGATGATATCAATAAATATCTTATGCTCCTTTTAACTGAAGTTCAGATTGGAGAGTTTCACCCTGAGTACCCTAAGGTGACAATCTTCTCTCGTTTTTCTCTTTCCTCCCTCTTCTATCAGCTTGTCTGACTCTGTGCACTCCTGCCTCTGCACCTTCTCCCACTCTTGCTGTACACTGAGACAAGTTATTTACCTATGAAGCCTTGTCTGGGAGTAATAGGTTTGTGTTTCACATCAGGGAAACATCCTTTAGCAGCTGACAGAACCCAAAATGTTAATTTTAAAGGATTTTAGTAACTTCTAAACTCTTGTACTAAGAGACAGAAGGAATCAGCTAGTCACAGTGGGACAAGGTGGTGCAACTTTAGAGTTGCTGCCTTACAGCGTTTGCAGCATTTGTACGTTCTCCCTGTGACCGCGTGGGTTTCCTCCGAGATCTTCTGTTTCCTCCCACACTCCAAAGATGTACAGGTTTGTAGGTTTAGACAATAGACAATAGACAATAGACAATAGGTGCAGGAGTAGGCCATTCAGCCCTTCGAGCCAGCACCGCCATTCAATGCGATCATGGCTGATCACTATCAATCAGTACCCCGTTCCTGCCTTCTCCCCATACCCCCTCACTCCGCTATCCTTAAGAGCTCTATCCAGCTCTCTCTTGAAAGCATCCAACGAACTGGCCTCCACTGCCTTCTGAGGCAGAGAATTCCACACCTTCACCACCCTCTGACTGAAAAAGTTCTTCCTCATCTCCGTTCTAAATGGCCTACCCCTTATTATCAAACTGTGGCCCCTTGTTCTGGACTCCCCCAACATTGGGAACATGTTATCTGCCTCTAATGTGTCCAATCCCCTAATTATCTTATATGTTTCAATAAGATCCCCCCTCATCCTTCTAAATTCCAGTGTATACAAGCCCAATCGCTCCAGCCTTTCAACATACGACAGTCCCGCCATTCCGGGAATTAATCTAGTGAACCTACGCTGCACGCCCTCCATAGCAAGAATATCCTTCCTCAAATTTGGAGACCAAAACTGCACACAGTACTCCAGGTGCGGTCTCACCAGGGCCCGGTACAACTGTAGAAGGACCTCTTTGCTCCTATACTCAACTCCTCTTGTTACGAAGGCCAACATTCCATTGGCTTTCTTCACTGCCTGCTGAACCTGCATGCTTCCTTTCATTGACTGATGCACTAGGACACCCAGATCTCGTTGAACTCCCCCTCCTCCTAACTTGACACCATTCAGATAATAATCTGCCTTTCTATTCTTACTTCCAAAGTGAATAACCTCACACTTATCTACATTAAACTGCATCTGCCATGTATCCGCCCACTCACACAACCTGTCCAGGTCACCCTGGTTAATTGGCTGGTATAAGTGTAAATTGTAAAATTATAAAAGTGTGTGTGTAGGATAGTGTAAGTGTGCAGAGATCGCTGGTCGGTGTGGACTCAGTGGGCCGAAGGGTCTGTTTCCGTCAAAGACTTGGGTTCCATCCTGAACTCGGGTGCTGTCTGTGTGGAGTTTGCATGTTCTCCCTGTGACCTCGTGGGTTTTCACTGGGTGCTCCGGTTTCCTCCACATCCCAAAGACGTGCAGGTTTGTAGGTTAATTGTAAAATCGCCCCTATTGCGTAGGGGGTGGATGAGGAAGTGGGATAATCTAGAACTAGTGTGAATGGGTCATCGATTGTCGATGAGGAGTCGGTGGGCTGAAGGGACTGTACGTTCATAAGTTCTAGGAGCAGAATTAGGCCATTCAGCCCATCGTCTACTCTGCCATTCAATCATGGCTGATCTATCTTACCCTCTCAATCCCATTCTCCTGGCTTCTCCCCATAATCACTGACACCCACCCGTACTAATCAAAAATATATCAATCGCTGCCTTAAAAATATCTGTTGATTTGGCCTCCACAGCCTTCTGTGGCAATGAATTCCATAGATTCACCACTCCCTGACTAAAGAAACTCCTTCTCATCTCCTTTATAAAGGTATGTTTTCATTCTGAGGCTATGACCTCTGGTCCTAGACCTCCCACTAGAGAAAACATCCTCTCCACATCCACTCTATCCGAAGCCTTTCACTATTCGGTAAGTCTCAGTGAGGTCCCCCCTCATCCTTATTTCCTTCCTATTTCTCTGACTAAACTAACTAAACTAACCAAGTCTGACACACTTAAACTACTCTGAAAGTATTGAGCATCGGAGACCATTACCTGTCATGGAAAACTGCTTACAGGTACCAGCATTGTCATAACAGGTCTCCTCAGCATTTGGCCAACAACATTAGCAATGTACTGTAATGAATTTGTGCATTACACTTTCTGGAGATATTATCAATGCTCTTCCCACTATCACCAATCTATGAAACTACATATTTCTAAATTACTTACAAAAGTCTACTTTCAAACCACTGAAGCTACTATCAACTCATGATCTCTGACTCAGCTGGTAGTTTCTGCAAACAAAGTCTCCTTAGGTACAGTAGCTCCGTACTTTCTCTAGTCAATTTACTACACCACCTCAAGTATGCCCGGCAGCCTCAACTACGGATAGCTTCTGCTATTTAACTTAATTGTCCACTGCTGATCATATATGATTGACAACATGTTTTCCATCGAGAACCTGTTCTTGTGTTTAAAAAAAGACAAAAAGTGCTGGAGTAATAGCGGATGGGGCAGCATCCCTGGAGAATAGGTGATGTTTCGAGACGGGACCCTTGTAGAATGTACTTTCTGAAGCTAGTATTTTTATTGTTATCACCTCAGGTAGGACTTGATGGTTAACTTAGTTTAGTTTAGTTTATAGATACTGTGCGGAAACAGGTCCTTCCACCCACCAAATCTGCGACGACCAGCGATCTCCTTACACTAGCACTATCCTAAACACAGGGGACATTTTACGATTTTACATTAAAACTTTAATAATCTGCTGCACTTGGGACATTAGTTGTACCAGATGAACAGATTTTCCAGAATATTGGATATTATTCCCTTTCGGCCCACCGGGTCCGCGCCAACCAATGAACCCCGCACATTAACACTATCTAATACTCACTAGGGACAATTTTTACATTTACCAAGCCAATTAACCTACATACCTGTATGCCTTTGGAAACCGAAGATCTCAGAGAAAACCCACACAGGTCAGGGGGAAAGCGTACAAACTCCGTACAGACAACACCAGTAGTCGGGACCGAACCCGGGACTCCAACGCTGCATTCGCTGTAAGGCAGAAACTCTACCGCTGCCCCACCGTCCTGCCCTAAGGAGCATGGAAAAATAATGTGGCAAACCTTATCTGGTGAGCTGGATGCTAAACTACCAGGGATTTCTAAATAGTCGGATAGAGGAGTTTTGCCAAAACTCTACAGCTTTTTTTACACAATAATGCATGATTTTTTATATCCACCTTGAAGGGTAATGGATACTTGTTTTTTTAATATCGTTTGAAGAGTTACTGTGATGGCATTGTGCTACTTGGTTCTGCACTGAATATACAATGTGCAATCTTGAGTCCATGAATTTCAGACTCAGCAGTCAGTATGCTGCCTTTGTGCCAGGGGTGAGATTTATAAAGTGTATCGATGGTTTCCTTGTTCTTAGTTTTTGGCAAGTCAAAGTTTGGATTTATATGCAGTTATTGAATTTAGACTAGTTGCTATAAAAGATAATATCTCATATCCTTCTCTTCCCTGCACCTATCTTGAAGCCTCTTAAACACCATTATCCTGGTGGAGGTAGATATGGTAGATGTGTTTAAGAGGCCTTTAGATAGGCACCTTGACATACAGGGAATAGGAGGATATGGATCATGTACAGGCAGATGAGATCAGTTTAACGGCATCGTATTCGGCACAAACATTGTGGGCCGAGGTGGCCATTCTGTGCTCTGCTGTTCTGATGTTCTCTAAGAGCAGACTGAGGTTGCATTATTAGCCACGCACAATTTTCCAGGTTACTGCAGGGTGAGCAACAAAGTAGCTGGGAACACACTTGGCAGCATGGGGAAAGTGCAGTTTTCCAGGTTGTTCAGTCTTAATGGCATCAAATACAGCCAGAATTCTTCATTTGTTGATGTTAATAAGATGGCAAGTGAGATTTTAAACATTTCCAGATTGTTCAATATGCTGTTTTCTAATCAGGTTTTCCAATGTTATTGCAGCTGATGTGAACTTAAATCATGGTGGGGCAGTGCCCTGATGGATGATCTGACATCTGTGTTATGCTGTTATCTTCATCTCAGTGAGGAAATTAAAGCACTTTATGGCAAGTGGTAGTATAACGACAGCCTTTCATATCTATAATTAAGGCCTCTTTGTAGCTGAATTACAACTCAGAGGACTTGGATAATGCTTCCTACTGTCAGTCACGTTATTTGAGATGTGAATAACTGCCTGCTGGAAATAAATATTTCGACTTGATGGGATAAAAAAAAATTGTGCTCGGAAGATAACTATTTAGTTAACATACAGCGTCAATATTTTCACACTGCGCTGGCATTTACTTTCATTTTAATTTTCCAGCCTTAATCACATGAATGGGTTATAAATCCTTTCATTCTCTTCCTTTTTCTCTTGATGGGATGGAAAGAGCTGACCAGTGTTTGTGTCTGTAATCTGACAAGGCATGTCTAGCAGTCATTCACAATAGGTTTGCTTATCAGTGAAATAACAGCAGCACTGGCAAAGCAATTTAAGCACAAAGAAGGAATACCAAGACCAGACAGCACACTTTCACCGTTGCTGTTGAAAAAAAAGTCATCCAATAAATCATGCTAAGTTTGCAAGGTCCTTCAGCTGTAGAAAATTTTGTGACAAACTATTGCACACAAGGCAAAATGGAATCTTAAATGTGAATGTGTTTTCCTCTCTCACCATCTGTTTCTTACATTTTCACCTTAGAAAAACCTTCCTTTTGGTAACATGTTGTTTTCTATTAGTGCAAGCATTAGCAATTTTCTTCCAGTCCTCTCATCTGAAACACTGCGGTGCAGAATCAATCATTTCTGATGGTCAAGGGATAAGGGTATCGCTTAGATGTAAACAACTGCATCTTGGGTTAAAGGTTAGGCCCACACCCATCAATCACCTTTGCATTATCCAAATTGCTGCAGCTGAAACTCTCGGTTGGCAAAGAGAAGGTCTAAGGATTGAAACAAGCAAATAAAAATCTGAAGAACTACATTAGCGTTTATAGACACAATAAGCTGGAGTAACTCAGCGGGTCAGGCAGCATCTCTGGAGAAAAGGAATAGGTGATGTTTCAGGTCGAGACCCTTCTTCAGACTGAGAGTCAGGGGAAAGGGGAACGAGAAATATAGATGGTGATGGAGAGAGATGTAGAATAATTGAATGAAAGACATGCAAAAAAGTAACAATGATCAAAGAAACAGTCCATTGACATTTACTGTTTACCCGGCTTCGGACTAACGAAGGAAAGAGTCAGCATTAGCCCTTAATATTAAATTGGATGAATTCTTCCCAGCACACCAATGCTGTAGCTATCTGTAGATGTTTAACAGTGGGCTGACAAGGAGCCACATCAGTGTTTTGTGGCTGCTTGTCTCCCATGACCTTGAGACATTGTTTCTGAGGCAGTCTGACCAGTCGAGTGGGTCATGAGTGGTATCCAGGCCTCTCAGCATGAGACCCTGCTCTCAGCTCCCTAGCAGCCCCAACAGTTGGTACCATTTCACCAAATAACTAATGTTTCACTAATTGTCTCTGATGATCAGGGAGATTCAAAACAGTTAAAATTGATTTTAATAATTAAAAAATGTAAAAATTATTACAAAAATGATAAGATCATGCATTTATTTAAAAACAAGTGTTCATTAATAGGATATAAAAACATAGAGAGAAATAAGGAAGAATAAACTAAGTCATTGGATGTTTTCAAGAGAGTTAGATTTAGCTCTTCGGGCGAAAGGAATCAAGGAATATGGGGGAAAAAAGTTGGAACAGCGTACTGATTTTAGATGATCAGCCATGATGATATTGAATGGCGGTGTTGGCTTGAAAGGCTGAATGGCCTATTCCTGCACCTATTTTTCTATGTTTCTGTGTTTCTAGTCACAATTAACTTTTTAATTACAGTTGGTGACCCCATACAAATGAATGAACCTGTGCCAAATGTGCCTGTAATGGCTGGTGTTAAGATAAAGGCAAGCTATCAGGGGAAGAGTCAAGAGTGACAATATAACCGGAACAGAACAATGAAATTCTTACTTGCGGCAGCAGCACAGCAGGCTTGTAAATGCAGTACTCAATAGCTAATATAATAAACAAACAAAAACAGAAGTTCAATAAATTAGAAAAAAACCAATATAGTGTAAAAACGAAACAAAGCCTAAAGTCCCTAGTGTGACCCAGGGAATGAAGGCAAACCTTCATTCTGATGACATTATGGAATGTCTCTGGGCTCAATGGTGAGTGCAGGGGTGGAGCAAGAGATCAATGCATCCCTATGTGACTTCCAGCATACCTTGTACATCTGCACTTCAGAAGGCCTGAGGATTGAGACAAGCAAATAAAAATCCGAAGAACTACATTACCGTTTATAGACACAAAAAGCTGGAGTAACTCAGGCAGCATCTCTGGAGAAAAAGAACAGGTGACGTTTCAGGTCGAGACCCTTTGTCAGACTGAGCGTCAGGGGAAAGGGGAATGAGAGACATAGACGCTGATGCAGAAAGATGTAGAACAATTGAATGGAAGACCTGAATTAACGATGATCAAAGAAAGGTACAAATATCCCAAACATGCTACATTGTAGGCATTGCACCATTGCACCATTGCACTGGGTTTCTCCATGAAACTGTTGGCAGGCCATCAGTATAATCCAGCCCAATATGTTTCAGGAAGGGAGCAAGCATTACACTGTGAATTGATGCTGAGTAAGATCAAGCAGGTGGCCATACCTCTTTCTCTCTAAATGGCGCCCAACCCAGGTGACTCTTTGTGTGCTAGTCACACAAATGGATCTGCAATGACGCATTACAATTGCTCCACTCTTTTAATCTGTACCCCGTGGATGGCTCAATTGTAATCATGTGTTGTCTTTCCACTGACTGGTTAGCACACAACAAAAGCTTATCACTGTACCTCTGTACACAATAAAATAAAATAAACTCAAACACATATTTTGAATACTGTAATTAGTGAGGGAGAAATCATATCAGAGCAAATTAAATGAACTAAAGGAACTGTGATTGATGTGATGATGTTGTATTTCTCCTTGCTGGAGGGTGAGGTCAGAAAACTGGGACTCTATTAAGTTCTTTTGTAGATGTGCCCTTGTCATTGTGGCGAAGATAGAAAGTGTAAAAATGTGTTTGACAAATGAGAAAGTGCGCACATATATCAATTTTGTCCTCATTTAAATTCCTTGCCTAATCAAAATCACTTAAATATCCATGTAGTCATCAGCTTGAATAATAACCCAGACCAAGGTTGCCAATATATTATTTTAATTGGGAAAGCCGTGTTGCCAAAATCCTTGCATGTCCAGCCTTCATCCCAATAACATTTTTGTTCCTATCCCCACTAGTGTCATGTTCCTGTGCCCTATCCTCCCTATCACCTATAAAATTAAAAAAATAATTCTTGTCCCTTGGGTATTTACCATAACCACTCCATCCCCAATCTTCTATCATTACTCCTTTGCTACTCAACACTTTTGCCAATACTGCAGACCTGAAATTCCATGAGCGACCCGTGGCTATTTTCAGTGATCGTTTGAGGGGCCATTAATGCATCTCATGCTACCTCCTTGCAAGTAACTGCAACATATACCCCACTCTCTTCTTTCACCAATCCTCACACCCAGCACACAGAATGGAGATTAGTTTTGTCAATTTCCTTGCCATCAAGGCCATTTTTTCAACCCACCCTCTCTCATTTCACTTTCCTCCTACATCTTTATTTTTCTTGCTTTTTGATGAATAGCATAATGATAATGTTGTTCAAAAAACACCAGTAGCCTCTCCAGTGATGTAGTGTGATTTAAGTTAAGATATGAAGCTTTTAATTTAGTTTAGTTTAGTTTAGTTTAGTTTAGTTTAGTTTAGTTTAGTTTAGTTTAGTTTAGTTTAGTTTAGTTTAGTTTAGTTTAGTTTAGTTTAGTTTAGTTTAGTTTAGTTTAGTTTAGTTTAGTTTAGTTTAGTTTAGTTTAGTTTAGTTTAGTTTAGAGATACTGTGGAGAAACAGCCCCTTTGGTCCACCGAGTCCACGCCGACCAGCAATCCCAGCACATTAACACTATCCTATACACACAAGGGTCAATTTACACATAAGCCAAGCCAATTAACCTACATACCTTACGTCTTTGGAAGATCTCAGAGAAAACCCATGGGTCACGGGGAGAACCTACAAACTCCGTACGGACAGCACCTGTAGTCGGGATCGAACCCAGGCCTCCGACGCTGCAAGCGCTGTAAGGCAGCAACTCTACCGCTGCGCTACTGTGCTGCCCCTTTCTCGACTCGGATAAGTCATCTGAAAAAGCTTATATATATTTAAGAACCAGAGGACATAGGTTTATGGTGAAGGGGGAAAGATTTAATAGGAACCTGATGGGCAACCTTTTTACACAAAAGGTGGTTGGTTTATGGGTTGAACTGCCGCAGGAGGTAGTTGGGGCAGGTACTATCACAAAGTTTAAGAAACATTTGGACACGTACATGGACAAAGCTCTTTTTTAAAAGAAATTGAAGTGAATCACTTAACAAGCAGAGGCAGGCTGGGCTAGAGGGGATGTTACTGGTTGTGTTAAGTTATTGATTAGTTTTAAGCAACAATGATTCTTAATATCCACAGAAATATTTAGCAAGGGACAACCTTACCTGATTTGCTGGCATAATATTGCTGCTTAACACAATGACATTAGCTGATAGGACGTGAGTTTGGATTTCGACAAGGTCACCCATTGATTCGAGACAAGTGGAAGAGAGGCCACAGAATATAGTGAATGTCAGACAGCCGTTTAAAAGATGGGAGGAATAATCGGAAAGTACGTCAACATGCACTGTTACGGACATTTCAGCTGGCTGTGGGAATTAATTTTATGACTTAATGTCAAGTTTGGTACAGAAGCAGTAATCTTGACTCAGAGATTGCGGAAGCAAGTCCTACTTCAAAAGTTCAGCAGAAAATCTAATTTAATTTTTAGTGCAGTGCCATGAGAGGTCCACATTGTGGATAATGTTAACCTTTGACTGAAATGTTAAATTAAATATTTACTAATGCTAATACAGTGAATCATTCAGCAACATTTGAAGAAGAGTAAATGCTATTGTCCTAGCAAACATTTTCAATCAATTGATACAATCAAAACCAGCTGACTGTTAATTTACCTAATGGGGTTTTAAGAAATCTTGCAGTGAACAAAAAAGATTTTTATTTTTGCCTGCAAAATAACATAGACTACCTTTAGACCAAGTTATGGCTGCACAGCATTCTGCAGTGTCCTTGGAATGCAAATGATACCAGATACCTACGTCTTTACCTGTAACAAAGGTTTAATAAAACAACAGCAAAAGCCCAAATGGTGGATGAAACATTGTTAAGATACTGTGACCTAAAAATTATATAGCATGAGAATATGGTCTCTACAATAGTGCTGAGATTTTACTTCTGAGGCTGCAAGAGAGTGGTTTTCTTATGCACAGTGCCTGCAAGGAGTTTAGCTATTTTTTTGTTTAAAAAATACAGCGTGGAAACTGGTCCTTCAGCCCACTGAGTCTGTGCTGAACATTGATCACCCGTACATTAGTGTGTAGGAAGGATCTGCAGATGCTGGTTTAAACCGAAGATAGACACAAAATGCTGGAGTGACTCAATGGGACAGGCAGCATCTCTGGATAGAAGGGATTGGTGACGTTTTGGGTTGAGACTGTTCTTCAGACTCAACCCGAAACGTCACCCATTCCATCTATCCAGAGATGCTGCCTGTCCTGCTGAGTTACCCGTACATTAGTGCTATGTTATCTCAGATTCACATCGTACATACTAGGGCATTTACAGAAGCCTATTAAGCTACAAAGCTACACATTTTTGGAATGTCAGAGGAAACTGGAACATCGGGAGAAAACCCACACGATCACAGGGAGAAGGTATAAACTCCACACAGACAGCACCTGTAGTCAGGATGGAACCTGGGTCTCTGGCGCGGTAAGGCAGCAAATCTATCACTGCGCCACGGTGCCGCCCAGAGTTGTGCTGCAATTTCTAGAAGTCCAACATTATAACCACACATGATTTCAGGATTGTATTAGAAGAGTGAGTTTACAGGCATAATTTTCTGCTCTCACCACTTGTCTTTTCTTCTCAAGGGGAAGTTCAGGTGGTCGACCTTAAAAACAGAAATAGTGGGTTGAACATAATTGAAGGGCCAGTATAAAAGGATAATGAGACATCTTGGCACTGCAGGGTGGACTTCCCAGGGAAACTTCATAAGTTCATGAGGAACAGGAGTAGGAGGGAAATATAGATCAGCTATGATTGAATGGCGGAGTAAACTTGATGGACCGAATGGCCTAATTCTGTTCTGATAACATGAACTTATGAATTATGCATTTTTGTGCAAGATATCTGACTATTAAAAAAATTAGTTTTGTTTTAGTATAATTATGTAGGGCCTTGGTACAGAGTTTTTATCTTTTTAATAAAAAGGGTGTGCATGCCAAAGGAGAGGTACAAAGATAGACAATAGACAATAGACAATAGGTGCAGGAGTAGGCCATTCGGCCCTTCGAGCCAGCACGGCCATTCAATGTGATCATGGCTGATCATTCTCAATCAGTACCCCGTTCCCACTTTCTCCCCATACCCCCTGATTCCGCTATCCTTAAGAGCTCTATCTAGCTCTCTCTTGAATGTATTCAGAGAATTGGCCTCCACTGCCCTCTGAGGCAGAGAATTCCACAGATTCACAACTCTCTGACTGAAAAAGTTTTTCCTCATCTAAATGGCCTACCCCTTATTCTCAAACTGTGACCCCTGGTTCTGGACTCCCCCAACATTGGGAACATGTTTCCTGCCTCCAATGTGTCCAACCCCTTAATAATCTTATACGTTTCGATAAGATCCCCTCTCATCCTTCTAAATTCCAGTGTATACAAGCCTAGTCGCTCCAGTCTTTCAACATATGACAGTCCCGCCATTCCGGGAATTAACCTAGTAAACCTACGCTGCACGCCTCAATAGCAAGAATATCCTTCCTCAAATTTGGAGACCAAAACTGCACACAGTACTCCAGGTGCGGTCTCACTAGGGCCCTGTACAACTGCAGAAGGACCTCTTTGCTCCTATACTCAACTCCTCTTGTTATGAAGGCCAACATTCCATTGGCTTTCTTCACTGCCTGCTGTACCTGCATGCTTCCTTTCAGTGACATGCACTAGGACACCCAGATCACGTTGTACGTCCCCTTTTCCTAACTTGACACCATTCAGATAATAATCTGCCTTCCTATTCTTACCACCAAAGTGGATAACCTCACACTTATCCACATTAAACTGCATCTGCCAAGCATCCGCCCACTCACACAACCTGTCCAAGTCATCCTGTAACCTCATAGCATCTTCCTCACAGTTCACACTGCCACCCAGCTTTGTATCATCTGCAAATTTGCTAATGGTACTTTTAATCCCTTCATCCAAGTCATTGATGTATATTGTAAATAGCTGCGGTCCCAACACCGAGCCTTGCGGTACCTCACTAGTCACTGCCTGCCATTCTGAAAGGGACCCATTTATCCCCACTCTTTACTTTCTGTCTGTCAACCAACTTTCTATCCATGTCAGTACCCTACCTCCAATACCATGTGCTCTAATTTTGCCCACCAATCTCCTATGTGGGACTTTGTCGAAGGCTTTCTGAAAGTCGAGGTACACCACATCCACCGGCTCTCCCCTGTCAATTTTCCTAGTTACATCCTCAAAAAATTCCAATAGATTAGTCAAGCATGATTTCCCCTTCGTAAATCCATGCTGACTCGGAACGATCCTGTTACTGCTATCCAAATGCTCCGCAATTTCGTCTTTTATAATTGACTCCAGCATCTTCCCCACCACTGATGTCAGACTAACTGGTCTATAATTTCCCGTTTTCTCTCTCCCTCCTTTCTTGAAAAGTGGGATAACATTAGTTACCCTCCAATCCACAGGAACTGACCCGGAATCTATAGAACATTGGAAAATAATCACTAATGCGTCCACAATTTCTAGAGCCACCTCCTTAAGCACCCTGGGATGCATACCATCAGGCCCTGGGGATTTATCAGCCTTGAGTCCCATCAGTCTACCCAAAACGTTTTCCTGCCTAATGTGGATTTCCTCCAGTTCCTCCGTCGCCCTAGGATCTCTGGCCACTAGAACATCTGGGAGATTGTTTGCATCCTCCTTAGTGAAGACAGATCCAAAGTACCGGTTCAACTCTTCTGCCATTTCCTTGTTCCCCATAATAAATTCCCCTGCTTCTGTCTTCAAGGGACCCACATTTGCCTTGACTATTTTTTTCCTCTTTACATACCTAAAAAAGCTTTTACTATCCTCCTTTATATTATTGGCTAGTTTACCCTCGTACCTCATCTTTTCTCTCCGTATTGCCTTTTTAGTCATCTTCTGTTGCTCTTTAAAGGAGTCCCAATCCTCTGGCTTCCCACTCTTCTTTGCTATGTTATACTTCTTCCCTTTTATTTTTATGCTGTCCTTGACTTCCCTTGTCAGCCACGGGTGCCTCTTATTCCCCTTAGAATCTTTCCTCCTCTTTGGGATAAATTGATCCTGCAACTTCTGCATTATTCCCAGGAATACCTGCCATTGCTGTTCCACAGTCTTCCCTGCTAGGGCCTCCTTCCAGTCAATTTTGGCCAGCTCCTGCCTCATGCCTCTGTAATCCCCTTGGCTATACTGTAATACTGACACCTCCGATTTTCCCTTCTCCCTCTCAATTTGTAGAGTAAAACTTATCATATTGTGGTCACTGCCTCCTAATGGCTCATTTACCTCGAGTCCCCTTATTAGGTCAGGTTCATTACATAACACAAAATCCAGAATTGCCTTCTCCCTGGTAGGCTCCAGTACAAGCTGTTCTAAGAATCCATCCCGGAGACACTCCACAAACTCTCTTTCCTGGGGTCCATTACCAACTTGATTTTCCCAGTCTACCTGCATGTTGAAATCTCCCATGACCACCGTAGCATTACATTTGTGACATGCCAATTTTAGCTCCTGATTCAACTTGCACCCTATGTCGGGGCTACTGTTTGGGGGCCTGTAGATGACTCCCATTAGGGTCTTTTTACCCTTACAATTCCTCACCTCTATCCATACTGATTCTACATCTCTTGATTCTATGTCACTCCTTGCAAGGGAGTGAATATAATTCCTTACCAACAGAGCTACCCCGCCCCCTCTCCCCACCTGCCTGTTTTTTCTGTACGTTGTGTACCCCTGAATATTCAGCTCCCAACCCTGGTCCTCTTGTAGCCATGTCTCAGTGATTCCACAACATCATACTTGCCAATGTCTAACTGAGCCTCAAGCTCATCCACTTTATTTTTTATACTTCGCGCATTTAAATAAAGATGCGTTGGACTGAGGTAGTGGAATTGCTCAGTGAGGGTAGAGCAAGCAGACTGGAAATGAAAGAAAATATTAATGAAAGTTACAAAATTGTGACATAGTTGATGGGCTGAATGTGGGGAACATATTTCCCCTAGCAGAGGAATCTAAGAATGAGGGTTCAGAGCCCGGAATGAGCGGGTGGCCATTTAAGACTGAGACAAGAAGTGATTTCTTCATGAAGAGAATGCCAAATATTTGAAATTCTTGTTACCAGGGGGATGAAGTGTTTCAATTCAATCAATATGTTTTTCCAAAAAATAAATCAATGGCTATTTAGATATTATGGGAATCAAGGGACCTAGCGATAATACAGGAAATAAAATAGAAGAGCAGCCATAATCTTAATGAATGATTCAATCCGCCCAAATTGCCTGATGGCTGTATCCTTTTCCTGTTTCTTTATGTTCTTATGTTGTTTTCAGTCAAGATGCCAGCAGCCCCTAAGCATTGGAATGCCATGTGCAAAAAGTTCTTCTGATCCATTTACACATTGTGCAGTGTGCACATATAGGTTCTGATCACAATTCAATTTTCTGCTTCAAATCTATTCTGTGGTACTCCAAATACATGTTGTTCACATGAATGAAAATCTAGACCCAAGAATTTAAGTACTGTTGAGTTTTGGAAAACACCATTTGTAAGGGTGTTTAAAGAGGAATGGATATGTTTTAAAAGATCTGGGGATTAAGAGCACTGGGAAATTAGCATAGTAGCAATGAAATCTATGATAGATAACCCAATCAAAATGAATGATGGGAGAGATATGCAGGGCTAAGAGGCCTATTCCTTTAATATTCTTATGTTTTTGTACAGATATAATGGAATAGTGTTGTTGTTCATTTACCTGCAAATAATCTCTTTATGACAGTCAATATATTTATGACAGCAAAATTTGTTAATGCTGATATGCAATAAAGTTGAATGTGATTATATTTAAAATTCTTCAGTTTCTAAATATTACGCCATCCCTGGTTATTGTTAAATAGGCAATGAGATTAGTTCTGATGTATTTTTCTTTGCATTTTTTGTGATAAAGTATCACATTTCTGTGTAATTCAGATTGTCCATTCGTAATCTGCTTTCTACTCATTTGCTGATTTAGGACTCCTCTCATGTGGAGAATCAAAAATTATCTTGCAACTGTTAATAAATAAATCTATTATCATTAATAAAGACACCAAGATTACTTGCTCTTTCTTCTTTAAATGCTTCAATCTGTCAAAATATGAAATTCAACAGAATCCTTGGATTTTAACAATATCTTGTGACCTGACTCAGAACATTTTCTTCAATGTCATTTTCAATCCACAGTGTAATTTTTAACAAAGCCACTTCCTCCCCTCTGGCCTTTTTCACATCTTTGTTTTTTAATGCCATGGCTCTTTACCACAATCAATTTTATAGAAATTTAAGTTGTCAATTCAGATAAATAATCTCCCTTCGTTTTTCCCCATTTTTGGTTTTATTATAACCTAAATTTACAGGTCATGTGTATAATCATTCCAAATCAGCTTCGATAAATCTTTCAACAACTTATGCTCTTTGTTAAGAGAATCATTCATTTCATGTAGAGATTAGAGAATAATTCTTGTATTTCAATGACTGTTAATTATTCAGGCAAATATCTTCTGTAAAAACATCCGGAGCAAGTTTTTGCTCCAGCTTTTCCAATTTTACACAAGATAAAGATGGAAACAAGGAAATATGCTGGACAAAGGCTTTACCTTATTAACAACCAGGGACAAAGAAAAGTGAATGCATTTTCTCTGGACAAAGATAAAACTGATTTTAAATACTTCATATTCCAGCTTTCAACTGTGACTGTTAGTGTCTTTCTAGGTTATTTTGAATTGGTACGACCTTGGTTAACTACAATTAAAATATCGTGAACAGTTTTGATCTCCATAATATGAAAAATATATTGAGACACAGAAAAGGTATTAGAATGATACCAAAGCAGGAAGCTTTTTTCCATTAGAAAAGTCAAGGTAAGTCAATTCAAGCCAACTTTAATTTTCATGTGGAAATTGGAGAATAATTCTTGTATTTTAATGCCTGTCAATTATTATGGCAATTATCTTCTGGAAAAAATTCCAGTGCAAGGTTACTGCCCAGCTTCTGCAAACTTATACCAGATAAAGACAGAAATAAGGAAATGTACTGGGCAAAATGGAGTTTATATGTACAAGGATGGAAATTTAATTTCCAGCAGCATCACAGGCACATGGATATAGAAAACACAGGAAAACATAAATTATACATAACCTATATTTAAATTACTCATAAAATCTGTAAGATGTTTCAAAGAAAAAAAGGCTGTGTAAAAAATAAGACGTTCATGCCAAACACAATTAGGAAAAAAAACAGCTCCATGGTAGTGCAAAAGGTCTGTTGTATTTGGTTACCACGGTAGGATGCAAGGTAGGATTAGGTAGAGAAGATTGAAAAGGTTGGAAGGACCCTTGAGATTTTTAAAATTATAACAGGATTTGAAATGGTGGTTATAGAAAAAATGCTTCCACTCAGATCCATAAAGATAAGAAAGTCACTAATAAATCCAAATAGAATTTAGGAGAAATTTATTTATAAAAGACAAACAAGTAGAAATTATTAGCACAGTGAGTGTTCAAGGTGACTGATACGATGTACTTAAGATGATACTGGATAATATTATTAGGAAAACTATTATTGAAGGTAATATTGATGGGGTTAGAACATGAACACCAGGAAAAGATGTGTGAAACGTAAACCATGACATAAATCCTTTGGACTTAATAGACTGTTCCTGTGCTGTAAATGCTATATATTATATGTTGCTATATATCACACTACATAATAGTAAAGGTTGGGCGTTCCGTCAACCACAAGAGGCTATTACTGAGGGGATGGACAGACGACATTTGGGTGGTGCAGCTTCACAGCGCCAGAGACCCGGCTTCGATCCTGACCTCGGGTGTTGTCCGTGTGCAGTTTGTGCATTCTCCTTGTGACAGAGTGGGTTTCCTCCGGATTTTCCGGTTTCCTCCCACGTACCAAAGGTGCGCAGGTTTAAAGGTTAAGTGGCTTCTGTAAATTGTTCCTAGTGTGTTGGAAGTGAAAGTGGGGTAACATGGGACTAGTGTAGGGGTAATCGATAGCATGGACTCGGTGGGCAAAGGGCCTGTTTCAACGCTGTATCTCTAAAAGTAAAACTAAAACCCTTCTTCAAAGTCTGCAGAAGGGTTCCAACACACAACGTTGTCTGTCCATTCTCTCCACAGATGCTGCCTGGGCTGCTGAGTTCCTCCTGACGTGTGTTTTGCTCAAGAGTTGAGTTTATTTATTGTCACGTGTACCAAGGTACAGTAAGAAAAGCTGTTGCTGCGTGCTAACCAGTCAGTGGAAAAACAATTTTAGTGCGAGATAAAGTCCAGTAAAGTCCGATCAAAGATAGCCCGAGGTAGATAGTAGCTCAGGACTGCTCTCTAGTTGTTGGTAAGATGGTTCAAATGCCTGATAGCAGCTAGGAATAAACCAGGGGGAAGGATTTCAACATCTACAGATTTTTGTGTCTCTGAGAGCTTTTAGTATTTGCTTGGAAATCTGGACCTGTAATTGGTGAGAAGAATATTGTTACTTGCATACTCTGAAGAGTAACAAGGTGCAGTCCAGCCCAAGGCAACTAAGAGGCTGACCTGCTGATAACTGTATAAGAATTAGGTTGGATTTGGAAACCAGGGATTAGAGAGTATATTTTCTAGTTAAATCCTCTGCAAAATGGAGAGAGACAGACAGGAAATTGTTACTTGGTTCTGCCGTCAGGTGGAAGAGCAAGGTGTCAGGCATCGATGAGCCTGCAGATATTGCATGAATCTCATGGATGCAGTGGAGAGGACAGTGTTCCAATGGCCACAGCAAAGCTAATTGAAGAGGTACAGCCTTCCTGACAGTAGAGATTTATAGAATGGAATGGCACTTGCCCGTGTGGCAGCCTGAGGTACCAGGCCACGTAAATAGAGGAAACACCATGGAGAATTTGCTAGAGAAGGAAGGCATTGAAAGTACCGCAGCAACAGCAGGCACGGAAATCAGTGGGGAGATGTGGGGAATATGGAGCAGCTGGTTGACAGTCGGCCTGGAAACAGTTCCATTATGCCAATTAGACGAATTTGGTGCATACAAACTGGATATTAGCCGTTCCACTGTTGAAGAGTCAAGAGTGTTTAATTGTCAAAATTCATACGTAGCAGCATAACAGGTCTGTAAGCATGCAACTCAATAGACAACATAATTAAAAAAAAACAGAAATATGAAGTGCAATACATTAAAAACCCCAATATTAGTGCAAAAACAAAAGAAAAGCCCAAAGTTCCTGGTGTAACCAAGTCAGTTTGTAGTTCAGAATTTAGTTGGTATTTGTAGTAAATTGTACAAATTTGTAGAGGATTTGTGGATCCTCTACAAATCCATTTTGCAGAGGATTTAACTAGAAAATATACTCTCTAATCCCTGTCTGATAGTTGAGGAGAAGCTGTTCCTGAACCTGGTGGTCAAGGTTTATAAACTCCTAAACCTTCTTCTCGATGTGAGCATGGCCTGGGTGGTGTGGGCCCTTGATGATGCTGGCTGCCTTTTTTGAGGCAACGCCTCCTATAGAGCCCTTTAGATGGTGGGGAGGGGATGGTTTTGTAATCTCCTTTATTCATGGGCGTTCGAGTTGCCATACTAGGCCATGATGTTCTCAACCGTACACCTGTAGAAGCTCAAGAGAACATATTGAATCTCCTCAATCTTCTAAGGAAGTAGATGCATCAGTGGGCTTTCTATATGATTGCACCCATGCGCTGGGTCCAGGACAGATCCTCAGAGATATGCACACCCAGGAACTTGAAGTTGTTGACTCTACCACTGACTCATCAACGATGATAGGTTTGTGAATCCTTGGCCTTCCTCTTCTAAAGTCTAAAACCAGCTCCTTAGTGTTACTGATGTTGAGAGCAAGGTTGTTGTCCTGGAACCATTTAAATCAGACGATCGATCTCCCTTCTGTTGAATGGCTCATCATTATCCATAATTCATCAAACAACAATGCTGTGGTCGGTGAATTGAAAGCTGGAGCTGGAACTCGTAGGTATAGTGAGCAGAGCTGGGGGGCTGAGCACACAGCATCGAGGTGCTCCTGTGCTGTTGGTGGGAGGAGGAAGTGTTGTGGCTAATTCGTACCAATTGTGATCTGTTGAGGAAGTTAAGAATGAGGTTGCAAAGGGATGCACACAGATCCAGTTCCCTGAGCTTGGTAATAAATTTGAAGGGTTGATGGTGTTGGACGCTGAGCTGTAGTTGGTGAACAACAGGCTGATATAAGCATTTTTATTGTCCAAGTGGTCCAATGCAGATTAGAGAACCAACAAGATCGATATTACCACATTGATCTATTGTGGTGGTCGGCAAATTGCAGTGGGTCCAGGTTCTTGCTAAGATAAGATTGATATATGCCATAACCAACCTCTCAAAGCACTTCATCACCATGGACGTTAGAGCCACCAGTCATTGAGTCATGCCACCTTACTCTTCTTGGGCACTGGTATTATTGATGCCATTTTAAAGCTGGTGGGATCCTCAGACCAGTAATGAGAGGATGGAGGTTTTCACTAAAACCTCACCAGTTGGCCTACGCAGGGTTTGAGAATGTGGCCAGCTACACCATCACGTCCAGACACTTTCCATGTGTTCACACTCATGAAGGATCTTCTGATGTCAGCCTCAGTGACTGAAATTACAATAGCCATCAGGGGTATTGGAAGGCACATCAATGTTCTGCCTGCAGAAGTGCATTGAGCTCGTCCAGGAATGATGACTCGATATTGCTTGAGCTGCCACTTAGTTTTGCCTTGTAGGAAGTGCTGCCAAACATTTGTCTCATCCTCCATTTTAAAGCAAAAGTTCCTTTTAGCCTTTTTTGATGGCCTTATTGAGGTAAGCATACTTCTTGTATGTATCTGCATTGTCAGATATGAATGCCCGAGATCTTGTCCTTGGAAGACTGTATTAGATGACACCTTGGAAAGTTCATCCAAGGTTTCTTGTTGGGGAAACACTTGGATGGGTTTGTAATCAAGGTATGGGTGCATTGCATACCAGAGAGATTGGCAAAAGATCTTGTTAGGAAGAATCAAGATATGAGTTTGCAGTGAGAGTTGGAACCCTTTCAAGGTGTATCAGAAAGAGGTATTGAAAGGGTGATTGGAAAGCAAAGGAACCACAGTTCTAGCCATCAGAAACACAGGCAACCGAAACTGTGCTTCCGTTGACTTGGGAACCATAGAACTATCATTGTGTGCACACAGCCCACTGTCAGGAGGATTTAAGGACTGATAGTTAAAATATCAAATGTATCAGTCAGAGGAACCCTGGACTGAAAAGCCAGAAAGTTAGAAAACTGCTAAAGTGATACAACTGGGGAACATCAAGCACTGGCAGTAAAAGATGACCAATATACAGGGGGAAGCTGCAGGATGAGAACAGGATATTGTGTCCATAGGAAGAGTCCAAGACTGGACCAAGGTGGAATGGGGACACAATCTACTGGAAGCAGCAGGATAAAGTTGAGATTCAATGCAAAGTGAGGACCCTAGAGAACATGGAATGTGTTATGTCTTGGAATGTTCTTGGATATATAATGAGTATAATAATGCTAGAAAATGTGACCAAATCTACAAATTAATGTTTTAATGTAACCAAACACAGAAGATTACAATCAAGCAATGTTGACATCCATGTACATAAACTTCCAATGTGTATTTGTTCATTGCTTTCTACAGTATTGGTCACTTCTTGTTAAAGGGATAAGTAGAGTGGTGTATGTCTATTGGTTACAAAGAAAATTACTACCTTAAGATTTGTGGATTAGTGTTATTTTAAGAGATTGTGTCAGATGATTATATTTTGTACTGTTGTTGCACAGTGCTTGTAGTTCAGTGGAAGACTGATTGCAACAAAGAAAGGCTGCATTTAATTGAGACTCCCCACCTAAATCAGTAAATGTGTGATACTCAGCTGCAGAGACCAGTTCAGAAGAAATAACACCACACTACAACAAGGTGAGTCATTTGTCACAGATTACCCAGTTCTGGAATTGTTTTTGTCACAGTATTTATGTGACTACTCATGTCAAGTCCTTGTTATTGGTGACCAAAACATATTGATGCAATTGAGCGTGCCAGGTGGTTAATTTCTCTTTTGTTGGTGATGGTAATTTCCATACACTTGTGCACCTTGAATCTGCCCTACAAGCCAATGCCTTGTTACAACTCTCCTATAAGCCATTGCCTTGTTACAACTATGTAGGAAGGAACTGCAGATGCTGGTTTAAACTGAAGATAGACACAAAAAGCTGGAGTAACACAGCGGGACAGGCAGCATCACTAGAAAGAAGGAATGGGTGACGTTTCAGGGCAAGACCCTTCTTGAGTCTGAAGAAGGATCTCGACCCGAAACGTCACCCATTCCTTCTCTCCAGAGATGCTGCCTTGTTACAACTGCCCTATAAGCCAGTGCCTTGTTACAACAGGCATGAGCTGTGAAGTTGCATTTAACATTGTGCCATCATGAATGAACATCCTCACCACCGACCTCATAATGGAAGGAACACTGTGGGTGAAGCAGTTAGTGCTAGTTGAGCTATGAGATTGCTTTGAGAAACGCCTGTATTAATGCCATGGGACTGGGTAGATTGACCAGCAACAGCCAAAGGAGTGTTTTGATCGATGCCCATTAAATTCAGTCTTACTAAGGATTTTTAGTATCACTCACAATTCAGTGTTGCCTTGATGTTAAGGACGACACAAGGAACTGTAGATGCTGGAACCTTGAACAAAACACAAAGTGCTGGAGGAACTCAATTAGACAACTTTCCATATTGAAAATTGGGAGCGACTGCCCTGAACATCATGACAAAATGCTTGAGTAACTCAGTGGTTCAGGCACCTGTGAAGGGAATAGATAGGTGATGCTTCAGGTCACGTCCCTTTCCCCACCCATGCTGCATGACCCGCTGAGTTCCTCCAGTTCCACTTCCTATTCCCACATTGACCTTTCTGTCCGCGCCTTCTCCATTGCCAGAGCGAGGCCACTGAAGGAAGACCACCTCATATTCCGATTGGGTAGCTGACAACCCACAGTATGAACAATGAATTCTCCAATTTTAGATAACTACAACCCCCTCCATCCCCTCTTCCTTCTTCTTCCACAACCCCCTCTCCCCCCCCCCCCCCCCAACTTGCTTACCCACCTCCTTCTCTATGAACCACCTGGACACATATCTATTTCTTCTTTCCCCCCTCTCTTCCACCTAAATACTTTCCTCTGGCTTCAAAATTCACAACTCTTCAATCCTTTTCTCTCGCACCTTCTGTACTTTCATCTGTCTTTGGTGACCAAGGCTGGCCTTTGGTCCAACCATCTGCCTATCGATAACCCCCTCACTTGTATCAATCTATTTTATCTGCCAGGGTTTGACCCGCCCCCTCTTCTCATCCAGCTTTCTTCACTCTGAAGAAGGGTCGCACCCCAAAACATCACTTATCCAGAAATGCTGCCTAATTCAATGAGTTGCTCCAGCATTTTGTGCCTTTCTCTATAAACCAGTATCCACAGCTCCTTATCTCCCCAACTTGCCATATTATCAGCCAGATGCCACGCTGTAACTGTACTGAGTAGAAGCATGGCTAGTTCATCACTACCACTGCTGATGTCGGATGAACCAATGTTATTTTTTTAATACTCCACCACTGCGCTTTTATTTCACTTTTATTTTACAGGTTAGAATGATGCACTCTCCTCTGGACCCGGCAAGTTTAAAGGTGGGGGTGGGGCAAACAGAACCAGCTGAGTTTAGAGGGAGTGCAGGAACGAGATCCTACGAGGGGAAGTGGAGCCTCTTGAGTGGAAGGGAGTGTCAGAATCTGCACCCGATGAGCCAGATGCCAAACCACTTGGGTTTCTAAACAGTCGGACAGGGGATTATCAGTCCTACTCTTTGATCAATATCATCCTGTGAGCAATTAGCAGCAGACACATGGGTATGAAAAGTGCGCCCTTTGTGTTTCCTGCTGTGATGTACGCCAGCATTACAATCTACTTAAAAATCTACTTATTTCCCCCAGCTTCTCCTTTCCTAACACAAACTAAACCTTTTGTATTGTTCACCTTGTATTCGCTGACTTTAGAAAGTTAGAAGAGAATTCCAGAAGCTTACAGCAGCACAGAAAGGGAGCCCGATAAGGTCACCTTAACCTGACAGCTTGTTGCTATTTTGATCACTCTAACATCAATGTCAGCAGACTCAGACAGGTTTCCTATGAAACTCTACTAAACCCTGCCTTAGTACCTAATCAGATGTACAGCACTTTGGTCAACGTGGGTTGTTTTTAAATGTGCTATACAAATAAAATTGACTTGACTTGACTTGACTTATCTATTGGAATTATTTCCATTAATCACCATTTATTTCCCATTGTCAAATTTAATGCTCAGAATCAAAATCTTCATGAAAAGCTTTGCCATACATCTTGGACAGGTGCATGGATAGGAAAGACATAGTGTAAGATTTGAGAAGTTTTCCCTCATTCTGCAATCAACATCAAACCAAAAGCTGCAGTTTGGACATTTTACATGGGAGGCTGGGGCTGATAGCGGAGAAAGGCTGCGGTCAGTTTTAACCAGGGATGTCACAATCCGTGGGTCCCAAGATGGCCGCGGGACCTCGTGACCAGCCACAAAAGTAAAAACCCCACAGCCCAATCTCTAGGGTTTCTGCAAAGCCACGGCCAGGACAATAGATGCATATTGGCCGTGCAGAAACCTGCGAAACCAGGTCGAAGTCCAGACGCTGGGGTGCTGACATCAGCATACTCACAATGCCCCAAGCCGACCTACACAGTTAATCCCGTTAAGGGGGCACAATAGCCCATAGAAAACTACCTGGTAGGTGATGGGAAACCAGTTAAACCCATCACCTCTCAACGAAATACCAATTAACATACCGTCTGGCCATCCCCGGTACCCCCGGACATAACGCAGGACAAAGGGAAAACTCAATACATATCTTTTAAACAAAGAGATCCCGAAATCTGGCGGGAGATAGGACGGGCCAGAATTAGTATAACTGGCCACGATTTTTGGGTTTTAAACTAAAAAGAAGAAAAGACAGGCGTGCAAGGAACGCAAGCCAGGAGGGAGAAGAACTGACGCAAGGCAGAAGTCAAAACGCAAGAAGAAAAACTCATGCAAGACAGAAGTCAGAGGAGGCAACAAACGGCACGGCGAACGGAGACTCACCGAGAAGAACGGAAGGAAGAAACTCACGGAACAAGCACGACCCTCATGGAGAATAGCGGAGAAGCAGCACGAACAGCCAGTAACCCCAGTAATAGCCCCATGGTGAGCATGTACCCCGATCCTGCACATCCTGGACATAGTTTAGTGTAGAGGGGAGGGTGGTTTAATTAACGTGGGTGTATAAGTAAATATGTGTTGGCCAATTTTGCGATGTGTCGTACGTTCCCCATCTTACAGTCGTGTATATGTCTTGTAGAACTGTACATTTTAGAATTCAGAGTCAAAAGTATTCACGTATATGTCTTGTAGAACTGTACGTTTTAGTATTCAGAGTCAAAAGTATTCATGTATATGTCTTGTAGAACTGTACGTTTTATGATTCATAGTCAAAAGTATTCATGTATATGTCTTGTAGAACTGTGCGTTTTATGATTCATAGTCAAAAGTATTCATGTAATTCGGTATGTGTCTTATAGATATGTCGTATAGAACTGTGAAGAGCATTCATGTACAATAGTCCCAAGCGCTCAATAAAAGCCTTTTCCATTTAAACCCTGGTCTTCAAATCTGGTCTGGTTGAGTTTTTCTGCACTATCAACGCTCCTGCATCTAAGTCCAGTTTCTAGAACCGTAGGGGGTGAGTGGGTCGAACCACTCACGGGGAACCAGTGTGCGCGGCCTGGTCAAGGGATCAGAGCAAGGCACGGGGACCTTAGGTCGGGCGAAAACTCGGCGCAGAAAACCCCTTACAATAGAGAGATATGGGCCAAACTAGGGCAGATGGGACTAGCTTAGATGGGGCATCCTGGTCAACATGGGCTGAAAAAGGTACCAGCTTAGAAGGAGCATCTTGGATGAGTTGGCCTGAAGGGCCCTTTACCTTGCGGTAGAGAGAGATCTGGGTGTCTTTGTTCATCAGTCTCTTAAAGTAAGCATGCAGGTGCAGCAGGCAGTGAAGAAAGTTAATGGCATGTTGGCCTTTATGACAAGAGGAGTTGAGTATAGGAGCAAAGAGGTCCTTCTGCAGTTGTACAGGACCCTAGTGAGATCGCACCTGGAGTACTGTGTGCAGTTTTGGTCTCCAAATTTGAGGAAGGATATTCTTGCTATTGAGGGCGTGCAGCGTAGGTTTACTAGGTTAATTCCCGGAATGGCGGGACTGTCGTATG
This sequence comes from Rhinoraja longicauda, assembly GCF_053455715.1. NCBI lineage: Eukaryota > Metazoa > Chordata > Chondrichthyes > Rajiformes > Arhynchobatidae > Rhinoraja > Rhinoraja longicauda. Next base: position 57,218,023 of record NC_135959.1, read on the forward strand.
TTAAACGACTGGAGCGACTAGGCTTGTATACACTGGAATTTAGGATGAGAGGGGATCTTATTGAAACATAAGATTATTAAGGGATTGGACACGTTAGAGGCAGGAAACATGTTCCCAATGTTGGGGGAGTGCAGAACCAGGGGCCACAGTTTAAGAATAAGGGGTAGGCCATTTAGAACGGAGATGAGGAAAAACTTTTTCAGTCAGAGAGTTGTAAATCTGTGGAATTCACTGCCTCAGAAGGCAGTGGAGGCCAATTCTCTGGACGCTTTCAAGGGAGAGCTAGATAGAGCTCTTAAAGACAGTGGAGTCAGGGGGTATGGGGAGAAGGCAGGAACGGGGTACTGATTGTGCATGATCAGCCATGATCACATTGAATGGCGGTGCTGGCTCAAAGGGCTGAATGGCCTACTCCTGCACCTATTGTCTATTGACAATATGACTATATCTGAAAATCTAAGGAAGCTATTTGCACTGGCTAGAATTCAATGATTAATACATTTACCTAATCAAATAATTTGAATATGTTAATTATTATTGTTTCTGGAATCATGGCTGCACTTGGTTGTCTCTTAGTTTTTGAAATTAGCATTTCTGGGCATACCATGTAATACCCTTTGGTATTTAGGTTTCCAATAGACTTCATTCCACAGATGTATCTGCTCCAAGACCTTTCATCAAGGTTTAAAAGTGAAAGAGAAAAGGAAAAGCTTTACTTTCTTAGTCATGCCGTGATTTGTGCCCTTTGTTATTTCATAAAGGATTCTCAGGGGACAATTTAGCCTGTTCTTCTAATTTAATGCCCCTTTCAAGGAAGGCCACATCTAAATATAAACCTATTTTCCTCCTCAACATATCAGTTACCCTAACTTGCATTTCTACCCATTCCAGCCTTTAATTCCTTTTTTTTGGCTGGCAGATATTTTATCTATTTAGTCAGTAATCCAAAGGTTACAACAGTCTTCAAAGGATCTAATTTCTCTGGCATATGATCCTTCTTAATCCTCCCTTAAAATAGGCGCATGATTACAATTATTCCTCTGATACTTTGCTTTCCACTGTCTTACCTTTGGCTCCAGTATTTATTTCTCTCTCAATTTAATGACTGAATTATCACTGCAACCCCCAAGTGTTCACCTATTTCCAGCTTGCCAAATGCTACATCCAACATAACACCTGCTCTGGCGTTTTCCCCACTGCCATTTGGCGTTATCCAAATGGCTGTGATCTAATCAGATTTATTATCCTCAGTTTTCATTGGGAATTCCCATCTTATGTATTATGCCTGAGGCTTATTAAGCATGTTTTGTCAGATGATCTAAGTTTCCATTTAAAGATGTACTTTAATTTAATGTTGTCTTAATGTGCTAATATCTGTGATCTAAGCTTCTAGAGTTCTCTTCTAATTTTCTAAAGTTAGTTAATACAAGGTGGAAAGGTTTGGTTAGAGGTTGGTAGTAGGATGCTTGTGGAAATTAAATAGCATAGAGATTTTAAAGCCTGTGATGGTCTATTAACTTAAACTATTTGCAACTTTGGGTGTTGGGAATTAACTGGCTGAAAAATTCATGAAAGAACTGTATGTAGGAAGACATGGAGAACAAAATAAAGACTATCCTAATGAAGAGGATGAAAGTAGACGTTAATTTTTCTTGCAAAAATCTTGTTATAATGGAAACTTTAGGGGAGAATTTTCATAATATTAAGGGAAAAGGCTGATGAAAGATTCGTAGAATTTCAGAATGCAGCAAAAGAGGCCAAGAAAATGATTTCAAGAAAAGAAGATAAGATAGGAGTAGACAGGACAGAAATATAAAAACAGATTATGTGTAGGAAGGAAGTGCAAATACTGGTCTACACTGAAAAAAGATACAAGATGCTGGAGTAACTCAGTGGGTCAAGCAGCATCTCTGCAGTAAAGGAATACAGGAGTGTAGATGACATTTTGGGTCGGGTCCCTTCTTCAGACAGAGAGTCAGGGGAGAGGGAAACTAGAGGTATGAAAGGTACAGAACAAATCACAATCAGACTGAAAAACAGATTATAAGAGTTTCTAGGAGTAAATAAAAAGGAAAAGAATAGTGAGATAAAATTGGACCCCTTATAGATACAGAATTTATAACAAAGAATAAAGAAAGAGCATAAGAATTAAAACATTAATTGGGTAAGTCTTTGTGGAAAAGGATACTAAAAACTTCACAGTAATATTAGAATACCAAGTATCTGGTGAGAATAAAGGAAATAACTATCCCTCAAATGATGGCATGAGACAAATTGATGAGCTTGTAGGAGGTGGTTGCAGAGATATTGGATGCACCAGTTGTCATCTGTTGTGCTGCTGCAAGTAAGAATTTCATTGTTCTGTCTGGGACTTATGACAATGAACCACTCTTGACCCTTGACTCACTTTCCAATATTCTGTAGATGGTGGAATTGTTTCAGTGGATTGGAGGACAGCAAGTGTGAATCCATTAGAGATAAACCACAGGGAACTTCTGACCTAAAGTCAGTAGTGGGGAAAATGCTGGAATCTACAATGAAGGGTGTAAGAACAAAAGTTCTTGAGAAGAATAATAAGACTGAGCAGAGTTAGCATGAATTTATCAAATGAAAATCATAAATAACTAATCTGCAGGAGTTCATTGAGGATGTAACAAATAGAATAGATAAGGAGGAACGAGTGTTGGTGGTGTATTTGGATTTTCAGAAGCCTTTTGACCGGCATCAAGTCCTTGCCTTACATCAGATCCTTTCTGCATAACCCGAGTCTCAATCCCCCTGCACGCTGCCCTCAAGATGGCTGGGTGCAGAAGAGACGACCATACACTCCTTTGTGGACTGTGCATTTGTCATGAAGATCTGGAAAAAGATGCAGTGATCCCTGTCGAGGTTTGTCCTGAGCTACTGTGTAACAGGTGATTCTCATTACAGTGGCTATTCCAAGGAATGGGAAGTAGTTTGCAAGGTTTCGGACAGGTAGTGCTGCACGATGTTTGAGCTTCTCCTGCCACCCTATTACTCCTGGAACCACATTCTGGTCAATATATTACGAGATATATTATTTAAGAAGCAGTTGCTGGATGGACTGTAGACGTAGCTTAAAGGGACACAAAATGCTGGAGTAACTCAGCAGGTCAGGCAGCATCTCTGGAGAACACAGATAGGTGATGTTTTGGGTCGGGACACTTCTTCAGACTGATTGATGGGAGGGAGGGAGGGAGGAAGAAAGTTAGGAGAGGCAGGGCAATGCATGGCTGGTTATAGGTGGACACAAGAGAGGGGGGTTTTAATAGGCAGCTGGTTGGAACAAAGGCCAGAGATTAAAGCAGATGTGAGACAGGATTGAAGAGATGCACATTATGAAGCCAGATGGTGAAAGTGTTGGGGGGGGAGAGGGTGGGAAGGGGAGAAATATGTAGGCGTCCAGGTGAAGCAAAGGGGAGGAGGATAGAAAAGGGGGAGGGGGGTTGTGGGGGAGAAAGGGTGCGTGGAGGGATTAGTTGGAGGTTCATACTGGTACTGCAGATTGGGTCTAGAAATTCAGTTGCATGATTCTATTTTTCTCTGCTACAGGTGGATGTAGATTAGTTATTTCTGGAGGGGAACTTTCTCTAGGTCAAATGCATCACTCATGAAATTTAACCCACAGTGCGTTTTCAAGGTCACATATAAACAGACTCGCATCATTCCCTGAGAAGCACCTGGCCAATTAAGTAGGGTTGTTCTGAAATCTGACTTTTGGACATTGCTGAACAACTTTTTTTTAAATACCATATTTCTTCTGCAGCAGTGCAACCTAAAAAGGCAGGTCTGCAGGAACCCAACTAGGATAGATTCCCAAGATTTCCGTGAAGCCACAAGTCACTGTAGGTACTGGAATCTTCAGCAAAACACACAGTGCTGAGGAGCTCAGTAGGATAGGCAGCATCAGGGGCAGGAACAGATAGTGACGATTCAGGCCAGGATCCTTCTTCAGACTCCTGTCTCAAGAGGGGTCCCGACCCAAAATGTCACCTGTCCATTTCACACGCTACCTGACCCGTTGCGTTCCTTCAGCACTTGGTTATTTTCCCGAGAGTTCAGTTGCTCACGGATTTCCTCAGATTCCCACCACACGTCTCAACTGAAACAAACCCCAACTCATCCTCAAAATCGCAACCCTCAATTGATATTTCAACACCCACCCTGAATGGCCTCTTTCTCCCATTAGACTCTGATCAGAATATCAGTGAACACTCTGGGTTTACAACAGACTTTCAGTGAGCCAGCAATGAGACCTGATGTTACTTCTACAGTCTGCCCATAGATGGATTTCTTGCCTTCCAAATCCCAAAGCAATTAGGACCTGACCGCTAGCTCTCCTTTCTGCAACCCCTTGGATCTTCTCCAGGCCTTATTCTAGATTTGAGAAACAAATACGGGATCTCTAAGTTCTTGGTCAAATTGGTATAAAATGATCAGATTCATTTGATATCTTCAACATCCATCACCTAATTTTAGGGAATGAGGAAAATAGTTTTAATCTTGTATCATGCAGGAATTTTAGATAGAGCTCTTAAGGATAGCGGAGTCAGGGGGTATGGGGAGAAGGCAGGAACGGGGTACTGATTGAGAATGATCACCCATGATCACATTGAATGGCGGTGCTGGCTCGACGGGCCGAATGGCCTCCTCCTGCACCTATTGTCTATTGTCTATTGTCTATTAACTAAACATATATTTTTTTCATCGTACTTGAAATTATTCTCTCACTTTATGGGAGATTAAAAAGTTATATGCTGGACAAAATTGATTTGATGCACAGAAATGCCTTTACTTAAGTTCCAATCAGCATGGGGGAGGAGAGGGTGCTACACCAATGCAGGAGTGGTTTGGGCCCAACGGGTCCACTTGGTCTAGTATTTGATAAGCTAATCAACCAAACAGTTTATGGAAGATTATGCAGTTATCTTACTAATATTCACAAGTTCAAAAGTTATAGGAATAAAACTAGGCCATTCGGCTCATCGAGTCTACTCCACCATTCAATCATGGCCAATCTCTGCCTCCTAATCCCATTTTCCTGCCTACTCCCCATAACCGTTGACACCCATTCTAATCAAGAATTTGTCTATCTCTGCCTTAAAAATATCCACTGACTTGGCCTCCACAGCCCTCTGGCAATGAGTTCCACAGATTAACTACCCTCTGACTAAAGCAGTTCCTCCTCACCTCCTTTCTAAAAGAGCGCCCTTTAATTCTGAGGATATGACCTCAGGACTAATCAATAAAAGAAAGAGGCCTTTATTCAATAAAACGAAGCAATATAGCTAAAACCACAGTCCATTATTTGAAGGAATTTGATTTGTTAAACATGTGAATATAGTATAAATTCCCAGTTTGGTCTCCCTGAAAAAATTCCAAGAATTTCAGTGCAAGATATAGTTAATGACAGTGTTATGATATTTGGCCCATACGTGTTAGAACAATGTCCATGTGGTTCCTGGCGCAACATGTGGGCGGCGCACTACATTTGGGCGGCACGGTAGCGCAGCGGTAGAGTTGCTGCTTTACAGCGAATGCAGCGCCAGAGACTCAGGTTCGATCCTGACTACGGGTATGCACCGTAAGGAGTTTGTACGTCCTCCCCGTGACCCTAGTGGGTGTAGGATAGTGTTAATGTGCGGGGATCGCTGGGCGGCGCGGACTTGCCTTTGAAAAGAGAGTTTGGAGGAAGCGCTGTGCAGGACAATGTTCTACGAGCTATTTTGTGAGTTAAGGGCCTGTCCCACTTAGGCGATCTTTTTGGCGACTGCCGGCGACTGTCAAAGTCGTAGCAGATCGCCAAACCTTTCTTTTACCCGACGACAATGACACGACAATGACACGACAATGACACGACAATGACACGACAATGACACGACAATGACACGACAATGACGAGTCAGGTCAAGATTACAACATCTTATAGACAATAGACAATAGGTGCATGAGGAGGCCATTCGGCCCTTTGTGCCAACACCACCATTCAATGTGATCATGGCTGATCATTCTCAATCAGTACCACATCCTTGCCTTCTCCCCATACCCCCTGACTCCGCTATCCTTGAGCTCTATCTAGCTCTCTCTTGAATGCATTCAGAGAATTGGCCTCCACTGCCTTCTGAGGCAGAGAATTCCACAGATTCACAACTCTGACAGAAAATGTTTTTTCTCATCTCCGTTCTAAATGGCCCACCCCTTATTCTTAAACTGTTGCCCCTTGTTCTGGACGCCCCCAACATTGGGAACATGTTTCCTGCCTCTAACATGTCCAACCCCTTAATAATCTTATACGTTTCGATAAGATCTCCTCTCATCCTTCTAAATTCCAGTGTATACAAGCCTAGTCGCTCCAGTCTTTCAGTCTTCTGAAACATCGCGAAAATTCCCACGCTGTCAATGCTTCTCCGGCGTCCTGGTTTTCGCTGAAATCACTGACAAGTCGGTAAGTACTTGAGAGTTTTGAACTATAACATCTTGTATGGGTTACTTAAAAACCAAGCTTCACTGTAACAAGGAATAAACTGGATTTACTTCCAGTTTACTAATAGCTGTATTAAAAAAAAAATTAAAAGTGGTTCAGTGGAGTTTTGTGAAAAGTGTGTGGGCATTCTTTGAAAATGTAAGGGAGATGCATATCTGGTTTCTGGGTTGAATATCTGGGTTGGGAGCCCACTTTAAATGTAATGGCTGAGGCCAAAAACATCTCGAAAATTCCCATGCTTACCTGACCGTCAAACTGTCGCCTCCAATCTACCTGTCAAATGTTCTGACGGTAAATAAATTGGTTAAACACAAGCATTATGGTATTTTTAAATGACTTTACTTATTTTAATATTATGTGCTTCTAACTGTATCTTAAGAGAACCTATCAAACCTGGGGACCGCATGCGACAGCGACCGCAATAAGCTACAATGCCTGGCGACAAGCCAGCTGTCGCAGAGAAATTTCAAACCGTTTGATTTCTCAGCGACGCGCCGAGATCCACTACGATCCACTACAATCTTTGGAAGATTCATCACGATCATGCCCGCGACTCCCCGGCAAACGTTCGGCGACAGCCTAGTCGCCGGCAGTCACCTTAAAATCGCCTAAGTGAGACAGGCCCTTTAACAATGAAAGTCCTAGCTTTCCTCAAAAGCTTCAACTTCTGCTGTAATGGAGAAAGTGCACAGTGCATGACCTAGGTTGTCAGTGATTGTGTTGCCGACACTGGAAGAACATCAGCTGCATTAAAGTGAATCATGCTCAGATGTGCTCGGGCCAATTTCCCAAGGGAGGCTAATAAACTCGAAGTAAATGGTTGTGTGGTCCAAGGTGCAAGAAGTCGACTTTGTGCGTGATCTGTGCAGAAAACCTTGCACAAATTGGTTCAATTTCTAGACACATCTATTAATCATTTCTTATGGTTTTGCACTGTACATCTGACAGTGTGCAGGGTGTAATCTCACTTCAAGCATGAAATGATTGCTTTTGTGATTCTTCATATTTCGCGCAGACCAGCCTTCTGCATTTCCTCATTACAATCAGACATATTTAGTGATAGTGATATTTTTTCAGGTACTGTAAAACTAATGCATTTTCTCTTTAATTTTGAGTTTCTTTCTGTTTCCATTTTTAGCCAACATAAAATGACTTTGATTGCTAATGGATACGTGGCCACAGTAATTAGAAAATCCTGCATATTGAGCCCAGCATACAACACAAATTTTACAAATAGGCTGCCTTTTCCCATTTGGAAGTCAGTCTGTTTCCATCCGGTGTGGTCAAACACTATCCATCTTAGATCCATCAAACACTATCCATTTTAAGATCGATGGCGATTCACCACAGCTCAGTATCACTGCTAACTCAGTGAAGTTCCTATCCATTGGACACAAACTGCTGGAGTAAGTCAGCGGGCCAGGCAGCATCACTGGACAATAGAAGAGAATCGAATAGAAATTAGGTGCAGGAGGAGGCCATTCGAACCAGCACCGCCATTCATTGTGATCATGGCTGATCGTCCCCAATCAATAACCCGTGCCTGCCTTCCCCCCATATCCCTTGATTCCGCTAGCCCCTAGAGCTCTATCTAACTCTTTCTTAAATCCATCCAGTGATTTGGCTTCCACTGCCCTCTGTGGCAGAGAATTCCACAAATTCACAACTCTGGGTGAAAACGTTTTTTCTCACCTCAGTTTTAAATGGCTTCCCCTTTATTCTAAGACTGTGGCCCCTGGTTCTGGATTCGCCCAACATTGGGAAAAAATTTCCTGCATCTAGCTTGTCCAGTCCTTTTATAATTTTATATGTTTCTATAAGATCCTCTCTCATCCTTCTAAACTCCAGTGAATACAAGCCTAGTCTTTTCAATCTTTCCTCATATGTCAGTCCCGCCATCACAGGGATCAATCTCGTGAACCTACTGCACTGCCTCAATTACAAGGATGTCCTTCCTCAAATTAGGAGACCAAAACTGTACACAATACTCCAGATGTGGTCTTACCAGGGCCCTATACAATTGCAGAAGAACCTCTTTACTCCTATACTGAAATCCTCTTGTTATGAAGGCCAACATTCCATAAGCTTTCTTCACTGCCTGCTGTACCTGCACGCCAACTTTCAGTGACTGGTGTACAAAGACACCCAGGTCTCGCTGCACCTCCCCCTTACCTAACCTAACTCCATTGAGATAATAATCTGCCTCCTTGTTTCTGCCACCAAAGTACATAACCTCACATTTATCTATATTATACTGCATCTGCCACGCATCTGCCCACTCACTCAACCTGTCCAGGTCACCCTGCAACCTCCTAACATCCTCTTCACAGTTTACACTGCCACCCAGCTTTGTGTCATCTGCAAACATGCTAGTGTTGCTTCTAATTCCCTCTTCCAAATCATTAATACATATGGTAAACAGTTGTGGCCCCAACACCGAGCCTTGCGGCATTCCACTCGCCACTGCCTGCCATTCTGAAAAGGATCCGTTTACTCCTACTCTTTGCTTCCTGTCTGCCAACCAATTTTCTATCCATGTTTACACCCTACCCCCAATAACATGTGCTCTAATTTTGGTCACCAATCTCCCGTGCGGGACCTTATCAAAGGCTTTCTGGAAGTCTAGATACACTACATCCACTGGCTCCCCTTCATCCATTTTACTTGTCACGGCCTTAAAAAATTCCAGAAGATTAGTCAAGCATGATTTCTCTTTCATAAATCCATGCTGACTTGGACTTATCCTTTTACTGCTATCCAAATGCACTGTTATTACCTCTTTAATAATTGACTTCAGCATCTTTCCCACCACCGAAGTCAGGCTAACTGGTCTGTAATTCCCCGTTTTCTCTCTCGCTCCTTTCTTGAAAAGTGGGATAACATTAGCTATCCTCCAATCCACAGGAACTGCTCCTGAATCTATTGAACATTGAAAAATGATCACCAATGTGTCCACTATTTCTAGAGCCACCTCCCTGAGGACCCTGGGATGCAGACCATCAGGCCCAGGGGATTTATCATCCTTCAGTCCCATTAGTCTACCCAATACTATTTCTCGCCTAATGAAAATTTCTCTCAGTTCCTCTACCCCCCTAGATCCTCTGTCCTCCAATACATCTGGGAGATTGTTTGTGTCTTCATTAGTGAAGACAGATCCGAAGAACCTGTTCAACTCTTCTGCCATTTCCTTGTTACCCATAATAATTACCCCCCATGTCTGCCTTCAATGGACCTACATTTGACTTTGCTACTCTTTTTCTCTTAACATATCTAAAGAAGCTTTTACTGTCCTTCTTTATATTCTTGGCCATCTTCCCCTCATACTTCATCTTTTCAGCCCGTATTGCCCATTTTGTTACCTTCTGTTGTCCTATGAAAGTTTCCCAATCCTCTGGCTTCCGGCTACTCTTTGCTGATTTATATGTCATTTCTTTTAGTTTTATTCCATCCCTAACTTCCCTTGTCAGCCACGGTTGCCTCCTACTCCCCTTAGAATCTTTCTTTCTTTTTGGAATGAAATGATCCTGCGTCTTCCGGATTATGCTCAGAAATTCCTGCCATTGCTGTTCCACCGTCAATCCTACTAGGATCCCTTTCCAGTCTACCTTGGCCAGCTCCTCTCTCATGCCTTCATAGTCCCCTTTGTTCAACTGCAACACTGACACTTCCGATTTAACCTTCTCCTTCTCAAATTGCAGATTAAAACTAATCATATTATGGTCACTACCTCCAAGTGGTTCCTTTACCTCGAGTTCTCTTGTCAAATCTGGTTCATTGGACAACACTAAATCCAGAATTGCCTTTTCTCTGGTAGGCTCCATTACAAGCTGCTCTAAGAATCCATCTCGGAGGAACTCTACAAACTCTCTTTCTTGGGGTCCAGAACCAACCTGATTTTCCCAGTCTATCTGCATATTGAAATCACCCATCACCACAGTGGCATTACCTTTCTTACATGCCAGTTTTAACTCCTGCTGCATCTTATATCCTACATCCAGGCTACTATTTGGGGATCTAGATAACACCAATTAGTGTCTTCTTGTCTTTATAATTCCTCAACTCAATCCACAGACTCTAGCTAATCAGTCCCTATGTCTTCCCTCGCAAGTGACTGAATTTCATCCCTCACCAGCAGAGCTACCCCACCGCCTCTGCCCACCTGCCTGTCCTTTCTATAGGATGTATAACCCTGAATATTGTTCCCAGGCCCGATCCTCCTGCAGCCACGTCTCTGTAATCCCCACAATGTCATATCTACCAACCTCTAACTGAGCCTCAAGCTCATCTACTTTACTTCTTATACTTTGCGCATTCATATACAGTACTTTTAATTCCTTACTCATTTCACCCTTCACATCGATCCCTATTACACTTGGCAATCTAACCTGCAGAGACACTCTCGTAATTATAGATTAAGGGGCCACAGTCCTGAGGCACAACTTTGTGAGATTCTCAAAGAACTGGCAGTATCATCACCAATGGCATCAACCCACCTTTCCACTGAGCACTGGAAAGGCAGAGAATGTTGTGAAAGTACTGTTGAAAAAATATAAGTTGCAATAGCTTGACATTTATTAGCATCCTCCACAATACGTCAACTTAAAGGATGATGCGAAGACCTGTCCTGTGCAGAATTTCATGTGATACACGAGCAATTGTGCTAGGTGATCAAAATATGCAAATAAATGTGGAAAGACAATTGGCCAATGGCTTTAATAAATCTTCCTCACTCTCACTCTTGTGCTGTATGTTAGTCTGTTTAATACAATGTCCTGTCCGTTTGACTTTGAGAAAACTCCAGTAAATTAGGGAGTGATAGTTTGAGTAATAGAGTGATACAAATACACAGTGTGCCATTCTCTTTAGGCCGAATGAGCTTTCATTATGTAATACCATAAATTATAATCAATTTTATATCTGGGTTAGGTCAAGCATTGTACAATGGTGCAATTCTGGTATTGCATGATGATTGGTGTTATGATCTGCCTGCTTTTCATGCTCACAGAATTTGCATGCTATTGCTATCCAAATTATGCACTAAAAATCTGCTTGAATTTTAGTTTAGTTTAGAGATACAGCGTGGAAACAGGCCCTTCGGCTCACCGGGTCCACGCCGACCAGCGATCCCCACGTATTAACACTCTCCTACACGTACTAGGGACCATTTTTACATTTACCAAGCCAATTAACCTACATATCTGTACATATTTGGAGTGTGGGAGGAAACCAAAGATCTTGGAGAAAACTCACGCAGGACGTACAAACTCTGTACAGAGAATTTGCAGCCATTGAAAACTCACTGCTTGAATTACATAGTTATGTGTAGATTTTTATTTTGTGCAGCTTTGTCAACGGGCAACTAAAATGCACTCTTGGTTAGGTAAAACATCCATGTTACAGAGTAGAAATAAGGAACTGTAGATGCTGGTTAACACAAAAGGATACAAGTTGCTGGAGTAATTCAACCGGTCAAGCAACATCTCTGGAGAACATGGACAGGTGATGTTTCAGGTCACAACCTGAAGAAGGGTCCCGACCCAAAACATCACCTATCCAGGTTCTCCAGAGCTGCTGTCTGACCTGCTGTTATTCCAACACTGTGTCCCATTTTACAGAGTTTTAAACAAGTAAATCTGCCTTAACTTCTGTTGAAAGGAAATGCTTGACTTGCAAATCAGTTCACTTCAGGATTCTAGTGAAACCTTTCTGAATCCAAATACAGTATAAAGATATTTTTCATGCTTTAGGCAAACAGATCTATCCAATTAATAGAAAAAAGTATATTGATTGAGATATACTGATTGAGAGTGATCAGCCATGATCGCATTGAATGGCGGTGCTGGCTCGAAGGGCTGAATGGCCTACTCCTGCACCTATTGTCTATTGTCTATTGTCTATTGTTAGATATCAGTACGTAAAAAAGATTTCCATAGCATAATTAGCCAGAGATAATTTCTTCACCACCATTTAATGTATGGGATGATTTAATTTTAATCATAGCTCAGCAAAAAATATGCGTCTACGTATGTACATACAACCAGATGTGTTGTACATCTTGGAATCTATCAGTATTTTAAAATCGAATCCAGTGATATGGTATTTGTCATTGAATCAGTGGTCAGCAGCTAGATTATTGATCTAATGTCAATTGTTTGAATCCCATCACTGCTTCCGCGGCATTTATATTCAAAAAATCAATTTGAAATTAAAAGGCTGCTGTCAGTAATTTCAACCATGAATCTATTGATTATTGTAAAAGGCCCATCTGGTTCACTACTGCCGCGAGGGGAGATATCTGCTGTTCTTACCTGATATCTGTTATAGGTGACCCCTAAACCTACAACAATGTGGTTAACTGGTAACTGTTCTAGCAAATCACCCACTTTAAGGGAAATTAAGAATAGATAATAAATGCTGATCTCAACAACAATGCCGAACTGCCATGAACGAGTATAAATAAAGCAGGAAAATTTAACTGAAACATAAATAATATTGTTTCCTGTCTTTAATAAATTCTCTACTGAGTATAAAGCAAACTGTGGGATAAAATTTAACCTGGAGGAGATGTTTGAGTGCGGACAAGTGTTTTATATACCTATTGATCTCCAGTTTTACAATAAACAACATTCCTCATTGTTTGCATTTAGATTATTTTATTTGTCACCATTCCTACAGTATTCCTTGCACAGAATTATAAAGTATTAATGGCACAGAAGGCCCATTGAGTCCTTGCTGACTCTGAAGAGGAATCCAGTCAATCCTAACTCCTTGTTTTATTCCTACAACCCTGCAAATCTATTCTCAAGTGCTTATACAATTTTCTTTTGAAATCAATAATCATTACTTATTTCACATCCATTGTAGGCAGCAATTTCCAGATCATTACCACTTAATGTGTAAAAAGATCCTCCATGTCTCAATATCTTTCTCAAAACCTAAATCCTTGTACTATCAGTTAATGGGAATGACTTTTTTCCATCTTATCTAAATCTGTCAAATATTGCATAGCTTCTATGATCAAAGAACATTCAATCTTCTCTAATCAAACATTGTAGTTCAACTCTCTTACCCTGATAACTATTCCCGTAAGTCCCCTCATCACCCATACCTTTATATCCTTCTCTGGATGTGATGGTTAGAACTGGACAAAATATTCTAGCTTTAGTCTACAGATATGCAAAAGCTCAGCATATCTTCCCTGCCTTTATCCTCAATACTTTACAAAGCCCAACACCCCATACACTTTACCGAAAGATTCACACATAAGAAATGTCAGGCCTCTGTATTTCTGCACATTCTTCCACATTGTGCCATTAAATCTATGTTGCCCCTTTTCCTTCTCTCTGTCAAAATGCATCACCTCAAACTTGTCTGCCTTAAATTCCATCTGTCACTTGTCTATCCATTCGGCTCACTCTGTCTCTAAGGATTGGAATCATTCACATTGTTTGCCGAGTTTGATATAATCAACACATTTTCAAATGTTACCTTCCATTTCAAAATCTAAGTCATTTATATGGAAGCAATAATCACACTGATCCTTGGGGAATACCACTGTCTACCATCCTTCTGCAAAACATCCATTTACCATTAGTTTCTGTCATTAAGTTAGTGTTTTTAATTTGGCTGACTACCCAAATGTATATGTTTTAATTTTGTTAATCAGACTTTTATGTCATACTTTTCACTTTCTTAACATTCAGACAACAGTCACTGTATTCCTTTCTTCAACCATCTCTGCTATTTCATAAAAAAATCACATGCACTTCGTAGTCAGTGATCATCCAATACAAGATCTTATCGAAACGTATAAGATTATTAAGGGGTTGGACACGTTAGAGGCAGGAAACATGTTCCCAATGTTGGGGGGAGTCCAGAACAAGGGGCCACAGTTTAAGAATAAGGGTTAGGCCATTTGGAACTGAGATGAGGAAAAACTTTTTCAGTCAGGGTGTTGTGAATCTGTGGAATTCTCTGCCTCAGAAGGCAGTGGAGGCCAATTCTCTGAATGCATTCAAGAGAGAGCTAGATAGAGCTCTTAAGGATAGCGGAATCAGGGGGTATGGGAAGAAGGCAGGAATGAGGTACTGATTGAGAATGATCAGCCATGATCACATTGAATGGCGGAGCTGGCTCGAAGGGCCGAATGGCCTCCTCCTGCACCTATTGTCTAATATTGCCAAAGTTAAACTTAATCAAAAAAATTTTTACTGCAGGGTTGAATGAGTAGTAAAGAGGGCAGCATTGTGAAGGCTGTTTGTCATTATCATGCACTGAGGGGAATGAACAAGGTACTGGAAGTGCTGTCACCAAAGTGTATTATCTGGCTGCTCTGATTGCAATGTGTTCTACCTTTCTACCTTCTCTTTTACCCTGGCTTTCATTGTCAAATAATACTCTTCCGGTGGATCTGCCTTCCCTAATTACAAGGCAGCACAGTGGCACAATGGTAGAGCTTCTGTCTCACAGTGCCAGAGACCCGGATTTGATTCTGGCACAGGTGCTGTCTGAAGGAGTTTGTACGTTCTTTCTGTGACTGCATGGGTTTTCTCCTGGTGCTCTGGCTTCCTCCCACATTCCAAATACTTGCAGGTCTATAGGTTATTTAGTTTCTGTCAAATGCTCCCAGTGTGCAGGATGCCAAAGTGGGATAACATAGAATTAGTGTACAGCGTTGGTCGGCATGGACCTATTTCCATGCTGTACCTCTAAAACTAAACACTTCAAGTGAGTGCATACCTCTTATAGAGCAGCACAATAGTGCAATGGTAGAGTTGCTGCCTTACAGCGCCAGAGACTCCGACTCGATTCTTTCGATCGGTGCTGTCTTTACAGTTTGTACGTTTTCCCTGTGCCTGTACCACATTCCAAAGACCTGAAGGTTTGTAGGTTAATTGTCACAATTAACAATTGTCACAATCTGTAAATTGTCCATAGTGTGTGGGATAGAACTAGTGTATGGGTGATTGTTGGTCAGTGCAGACTCGTTGGGCTGTTTCCATGCTGCAACTCTAAACAGAACTAAACTCTCTGCATTTTTTTGTTACGCAGTAGACTATCTTGCTGTGACGGTCCTCAAGGGCTGGATTTATGCCAAAGGATGAAAGCACCTTGACAGCAGAGCAGACACTGGCGTGAGCTCTGTATGAGCATCACGCACACACATAACCTGCTGAATGTTTCCAGCATTTTCTCCACATAACCTCCAGATTTCCAGCACCTGCAGTTTGTTTAATTTCCAGTTTAATAAAAAAATATAACTTCCAGAACATTGGGGAAGCTAGCCTTGGCTGCAAATCCTGGAACTCTGCGAGTTTGTCATTCCTGGGAAAGTTAAAATATTGGCTGGATGTGGTATACATATTGGTGATCTGCTTGGTATAATTACATTGACTGCAGTAAAAATAAACCCGGAATTGTCCAGAAGGGTGAGACCCGGAAATTCAATTGCACAGTACATTTATGTGAATAAGAAAATAACTGCAGATGCTGGTACAAATCGAAGGTATTTATTCACAAAGTGCTGGAGTAACTCAGCAGGTCGGGCAGCATCTCGGGAGAGAAGGAATGGGTGACGTTTCGGGTCCGAAACGTCACCCATTCCTTCTCTCCCGAGATGCTGCCCGACCTGCTGAGTTACTCCAGCACTTTTTGAATAAATACCACATTTATGTGAATGGTATGTAATTGCAAATGAAGAGAGAAAGAGCAACAACTATTTCTGGTTCATTTTAATTTAGTTTATTGTCATGTGGAATGGAATGGAATACTTTATTGTCACATGTGACTAGGCACAGTGAAATTCTTTGCTGCATACCCAATGTATACAAATAGCAGCCACCTACGGCGCTGACAAAGTTAGAAAGCACGCTGGCTCCTCCTTTTGTTCCCCCCCCCCCCCACCGGGTCCAAGCCAACTAATGATCACCGATACACTAGCTATACCCTACACACTAGGGCCAATTTACAGAAGCCAATTAACCTGAAAGTCTTTGGAATGTGGGCGGAAGCCATAGCAGCCAGAGAAAATCCACGCGGTTACAGGGAGAACGGACAAACTCCGTATAGACAGCACCCGTAGTCAGGATTGAACGCGGGTGTCTAGCGCAGTAAGGCAGCAACTCTACCACTGTGCCGCCTCTATTCTTCAGTCCGCTTGCCCACCTGATCGAAAGCCAGCTGTAATTTTTGATAACCATCCTCACTATCTTCACGACTTTAAATGCTGAGCTGGTTTGGTCCAGATTTCTATGCTGTCATTCCTGGCTCTTCAGGAGTAATGCCCTTACTCTTCATTACCATTCTTGCAGTTTTCAATCTTTCTAGTGATGGAGAGAACCAGCATGGAAAGTCTCATTGGTCCATGGTGTCCGTGTTGACCACCAACCATCCATTTCCACTCACCCTACATCATTACATTTCACTCCACTTCTCTCCTTATTTGTCACCCTTTTTCCTCCTTTTCATCTCTGGCCTCCATCTGTTAATCAATCTCACCCTCACACCTGTATCCACCTATTACTTCCCATGTTTTGTTTTCGCCTCCCATGAACAGTCTGAAGAATGGTCCCGACCAAAATGTCACCTATCGATTTCCCCCTAGAGATGCTGCCTGACCCCCACTGAGCTACTCCAAGAGACTTTGTGCTTTTTTTGTAAACCAATATCTGCAGTTCCTTGTTTCTAAGTTATGACAAAATACAGAAAATTATGGGATGGATGAGAAGGGATGGATCTTGGAGAGCTTCTCCGCAAATCCCTGAAATTAGCAGCACATGTACATAGTGGGCTTGGGTGGGTAGAGAAATAGGATGTTACCCTGGTTTAGGACTGGAAGTCTTGGTCTCAAAGTAAGGGGTTGACCATTTTGAACTGAAATGAGGAGCAATTTCCTTACTCAAGCAGTGGTGAATATGCAGAATTTTCTATGCTGCATCATTGATTGCATTCAAAATAGGTGGATACATTTTTGGATATGAAAGGAATCAAGGGACCGTGGGTACGGAATATAAAAACGACTGAGGTGGAAGATCAGCCATGATCATATTTAAAGATAAAGGAGACTAGTCTTCCTCCTAATTCTTCTGATTGTTAGGGAACGATTGTTATGTGATTGTTACCTTCATTGGGTGAGGCATTGAATAAAAGAAGTGAGGCCATGCTAAATCTGTGAAACATTAATTGATCCACAGTTGGACAGCTCAGTATAGTTCTGGTCACAATGCTGCGAGAAGGGTGTGCGAGTACTGGACGGAAGCTTTGATAAGATGTTATCAGCAATGAAAACTTATTGTTGTAAGTAATCATGACTCAGCTGGTTTATTGTCTTGCAACAAAGACAACTGTAGGGCAAAGAAACAGGGAATGCTATAAGCTCGCCATAGGTCTGGCCATATCAGTGTGAAGAGAATCAAGGAGTCAAAAGTTTGGGTCGACAAACTTTTATCACAACTGAAAAAGTGGGAAGCTACTATTGGAGTCTACAGATTTTGCTGTCATGACTGGAGGGAAGTTTAATTGTTGTGTATATAATTAAGAGAGGAAGAATCTATTTTACTTGGCAGAGAAATTGCCAACCGAGTGGTTTAAAATCAACCCAATCAACCTGTGTAAAGAAGCTTCCTTTCTGTGGCTAAATTGGTAAATAAATCTAAAATACTAATTTCTAAAGATCTCAATGCTTGGGTTTTGACAGTATAAATGAAATGTAATCCAAAAATGAAGATAGTGGCATTCAAATTTAAGAACTGAATTTATTTTGTAGTACCATATACAGTGCCTTGTGTTGTTCACATTCAAGGCTTTTACACAAATTGCACAAATCCTTGTACAACTTTGGGGGAGCAGAACTACAGCTTTCATTTATTATAATTTCAAAATTGGCTGTGGCTAAACCATGAGAGATATGCTTATGCTTTGAACATAAGGATAATTGCTGCACCTTATAACTGAAGATTATGTAGAGACATTTTTTATTTAGCCATGGTGAATGACTCACCATGAAATATGTTGAAATAAGATAGACAACTAATTACAGTTTGAAGTAAAACCTAAATGATTTATTGATCATGAAGCTTATATTTGCTGGACTACCATGATAGTTATTAATAAATAGTTTAAAATCTATATTTAAATTAAAATTTATATTTATATTAAATAAATTAAAATTTATATTAAATAACCTTCTGCTTTACTTCTGATTGGCTGCAAGAATTTCGTTTATTTTTGGAATATCAATATTTCTAAACCATTAGTAATAGTAAGACTTATCTTCAGGCTTTTTTGAATCATACTGTTCTTTGAAAAATTTGGATTTTATTCTTTATAATATACTTGCAGCAGAAAATTAATCATATACCGTATAAAATGATTATCATCCCAATAATCGTTGGGATGAGGTCCAAAGAAAGCACTATGTGTGAATTTTGGAATAGTTTACAAATAAAATTTAAACATCCTACTTGCTGATATTCATCCATGGCATATTTAGTGAACCTCCTTGTGTCACAACATTTAAAGTAGGAAAGGCAGGCAGATAATTAACAGTGCAGCACTATCACATCAGAACTAAATATGCACATAGCAGGATACAGAGAAGTGGCTATATTGAACTAAGATTTTGCAGGTTCATTGTGAAATAGTGCAGCCAAAATGCAATTAAAAACATGGAGCATGATCAATTGCAGTTTATACAAGAGCGGGCTTATGTGCAATAAACGGTACTTTAATTTTTAAAACATAAACAAACATGAGCACTTATTTATATTGTTAAATGTACAACTAAATTCTTTATTCTTTTACACAAACGGAATGGATGGAATTGATTATGTACAATCAATAGGTAACTAATCTGTATTGTAAAATCCTTTATACAGGCAACTGTAAGTGTGGTCCAGCAGTGGAGCTTCTTCTTCAGTTTCATCCAACTACAATAGGTAGTGTAGTTTCAGGGAGAAATCCATGTTTTGAAACAAAGACTGTCCCTCTGGTTATATTACTTTTCAGCATAAAATTACAATATGTGCAAAAGCATTAAATTCCTCTGGTTATTTAATTATGATAAAACCAATAGATCCAAACCCTTTCAAGTTCCCAGAATTTGACACAAAGGAATATTTGGAGTACTTTCATTCAGGCTTTTAAAAAAAGTAGAGGCATACAATTTTACTCCTTGTAAAAATATATATATAGGATCTCGGAGATTCCCATCACAGTCAAACTTGTACTCCATGAATCTTCTACCTTATTTGAATAAGATCATTTAAGATCATATAAAGGGGACAATGGCATCTTGGTCATTGCATGTAAAGTTCAGGTGATGAAGGTCAAAAATACAAACTATATTGCAAATTTTTAACAACTAATGAAAAAGTATATTAGATAATCCTATAAATAAATTAACACTACAAACACAATAAATATGACGCTTTGCTTTGGAGATTTTTGGATAATTAGCTCACATACATACTGGTGGAAAAGATGGAACTCCATAGGAGCTTAAAGTCAAGATCTGCAGTACCCAAATGCTGTAAGATTACCTCCTGAGAATTCTGACATTGTGGATAAATCATTAATAAATGTTTTGCAAGTAGCTGATCAAATTGAATTGAAAGCTTCACTGATGGGTCAGTTTGTTTATTCCATACCCATTTACCCTCCCTAACCCCCAGAAATATTCTCCCAGTAACTATCCTGAGAATGCATGTTGGTAAAAGCACAGAGAGTGCACCCTAAAGGTCAAATAAAGGGAGATGGTAAAATAGATAAGAGCATTCAAGAGTTTAAAATCCACTGCTTATTGCACCTGTAATAGCTATGGAGTATTTTAAATTTGTACTATAGGCTAAAACTGTATTTAACCATGATCAAACCAGTACGGGACAAGCATAATCATACGGTGCACTTTAAATACATCGGTCTGTACAGTACAATTCACTCAATATTACAGAAAATTAAATTCTAGCTAAAAAAAAAGAAATAGGGTAAGTTTTGAGAATTTGCAATAGCAGCTTTCAAGTATAAACAGCCATAAAACACAGAACCAAATACCAAATAATAAATTAGATTAAATTAAAGTAATAAAACATAGCTAAGGCTACATAGGATATGACTTTTTTGATTGTACTTAGCCACAGTTCTTACTATTTAAACGATAATGCAGAGCACACAAATTAACATTGACTAATTGAGGATAAAATTCCAAGCTGCATGCTTACTACATAAGGGAAATAAATTAAGTGAATTTTCACTGGCAACAGTTGGAGATGGCAGTGAATTTACACAAATCAGTTGATTTTCTGTTCATTTAGACTTTACTCCATAAAATTAATCACAATTTGCCCTCATTCCTATATCTCCTCATAATTATATCTCCAGTCATGAAATATAACCAATAGACCTTGCAATTTACAGCAATATATATTCTTTACTATAAATTATTTCAACAACTACTGAATAAAAATATTAAAATGTATAAGTTTTGAAGTTCATTTTGATTTTAACCAGTTGTCAAATTAGACACATTCGAAAATGTGTTGGATACTTGAACATACTTGTAATTTGGATTTCATAGATGTGAGTTCATCTTTATATAATGTTTAGTCTCGGCAAAAAAGTGTTTATATAAAATTATGTGATGAATTCTATCTGCATAGTTATAAAATCTGCAGCATAGCAATCATAAGTGCACAAAGGCTTGTGGATGTTGTAAAGCTGGGCACTTCTCTGTCAGAGAATAAGACTAAGTACAAGAGTCCCTGCTTCGCTTATTTAGTTATAATAAGGGTGAAACCTCCAATGCAAGAATTTAATACACTTATGGCTTCGGTATGCTAATGCTGTATGATCATCCATGATATTCCAGAATACCTTGTTTTTTTTTGCCAAACCTTGACTTGCCTGCCTTTTGCATGCCCTTGCCCCATCCAAACCCTTCCACCTGTGAACACAGTTCCGAACTGTGTAGAAACATCCCATTGAGCTTCTAACTCAAAAGTACATTCATGATTGTGCACATGGATAGAGATGAAAATGTAATTAAAACCAAATAAAATGTCAAAATCTGAACAGGTGTTTTCGCCAGCTTCACATCTGAGGCTGATTCACAATTTCTCCTTTGAGGGAACCCAGATGAACGGGCCCGCCTGTTCCTCAATAGCTAGTTTGCACTGGTCGTAAATTGATTCCAAGTTTTCTCCTTGTACTATTGCTGAGGGTTTAAATACAACAAGAATTAATGTTTATTCAGTCATTGTGATAGTTTTCCTTAATTTTCAACTTTGTAAATATACTTCAAGAATGGACCATCATTCTTCATTATTCCATTGATTAGTCAACAACACAAATAACATAAAGAGAGGAAGATAGTCATTGTGAGTGCAACCTCATTCAGTTCAACTATGATTGATCAATATCTGAACTATTTGCTCGGCACTGATCCTTACCACTTTATGTCAATGCCCAATAGATATCTGCCATTCTTAATTTTGAATATTTAATTGATCCTGTCCGCAGCCTTTAGGGGACATAGAATTGTAGAAAACAACTTCAAACAGACCCAGGTTTTGGAGTTTTAATCAAACAAGTCCGATCAAAATTCTCTTGGAAACATTTATCTTAAAGTATTATGTATCAATAATCTATTTGTTAAATATTATTATTTATAAAAAATATTATTATTATTTATTAAATATTACTATTATTCAGTATAGTAATATTTATTAAATATTACTATTTATTAAATATTATAAATAAATATTATTTATTGAAACAAAGAATTCCCATTTATGTACCTTCCAGGAGTCGAGGGAAAACCCAAAATGCTGCAAATATAAGGAACTTCATTTGAAATGTGGTAATGCACAAACATACAACATCAAAAATAACTGACCAGAAATTCGGTTTGTCATTTGAAGACAATAGAATATAAGATATTGAAACAATTCATATTTTATTGATGCTATAAAACTGCTATATTCAACTGAGAGGTAAGATTACACTTCCATATGAAAGATTGCACTGCTCATTCTACTTAAACGTTAGTCAGTTTATTGATACTGCTTTTTAAATGTACTACTTTTATTTACAATATTCTGCTTTGTAGTCGATTCATGTGCTTTCATACTGGGCTGTTTAGGAATTTGCTTAACATATAACATATAACAACTACAGCATGGAAACAGGCCCGTCCGGCCCTACCAGTCCACGCCGACCATTCTCCCTGACCTAGTCTCATCTACCTGCACTCAGACCATAACCCTCCAATCCCCTCCTATCCATATACCTATCCAATTTACTCTTAAATAATAAAATCGAGCCAGCCTCCACCACTTCCACCGGAAGCCCATTCCATACAGCCACAACCCTCTGAGTAAAGAAGTTCCCCCTCATGTTACCCCTAAACCTTTGTCCCTCAATTCTGAAGCTATGTCCCCTTGTTGGAATCTCAGAAAGTCTGTGTTGTTCAATATTATTGTTATAATTATAATAAACTATTTCCCAAATTCTATGAATGGTAGCAATTAGTCACATTCGAGATGCTGTAAAGGAGTTAACTTACTTTTTGAAAGATTTTTTTGAGTATTATATTACATTATAACATACTTGAAATATATGGAGACAACATAATGGCACAAAACCTAGTATAAACACTGAATTTTATGTAATAATAACAGCTCTAATTAGTTTCTGATTATTTGATTGTTTTAACAATGACAATATTGACAGTTTCCAGATTAAAGCTAAAACTTATCAAAAGAAAACACTACACTTAATTGGATTTAATATTGTATAAAACAAAATACTTGTATGATAACCTGCAAATTGTTTGTTCAAATATATTTTAATTAATTTTATTATGCAAAGAAAAATGCATATTTAATATCCACCATTACATTCAATTAGTCCAACCATCTCAGAAATCATTACCATAAAAATCTAGTGATACTTGTCATCTCTTCCATAAAAAAACAACAAAGCCAACACTTAAAAAAAGCCAAAAGCTGCAGGTGCTGGAAATCTGAAATAAAAGAAGAAAATGCTGAATATTCCCAGCAGGTCAGCTAGCGTCTTTGGAGAAAGAAACAGAGTTCATGTTTTAGGTCTATGACCTTTCATCGGAACTGGAAAACTAATAAAACCAAAGTGCTCTAAGCTGAAGAGAGGGGGATGGGTAAAGTCAAAGGAAATGTTATTGATTATGGTGGAGACCAAGATTATCTGGGTGTCAGAAGTTGAAGCAAGGGTGATGAATGTTTGTTCCAACACAAGAGACTGTGGATGCTGGAATCTTGACATTCCCTGTGTTCTCTCCATCTTTACCCTCCTCTTCAACTTAAATCTCACTTTCTCTCTTAGTTTTCTAGTTCTGATGAATGGTTATTAACCAGTAATGTTTTTCTCTCCATCGACACTGCACAAGATGCTCAGTATTTCCAGCATTGTTTGTTTTTACTTCTGATAATCACCTGGATATTATACGACAGGGGAAATCGATTAATGACATTTCTGAACAGATTCTGCATCAACCTGGTAATTTGACTACACTTCTTCCCACCCTGTTTCCTGTAAAATCTCTATCCCCTACTCCCAATTCCTCTGTCTACGCCGCATCTGCGGCCAGGATGAGGTGTACCATACTAGGGCATCGGAGATGTCCTCATTCTTGAAGAAACGGGGGTTCCCCTCTTCCATTATAGACAAGGCTCTCACTAGGGTCTTGTCAATATCCCGCAGCTCCGCTCTTGCTCCCCCTTCCCCCATTCGTAATAAGGATAGAGTCCCCCTTGTCCTCACCTTCCACCCGATTAGCTGTCGCAGACAACAAACTATCCTCCAACATTTCCGCCACCTCCAATGGGATCCCACTGCTGGCCACATCTTCCCAACTCCACCCCTTTCTGCTTTCTGCAGAGACCGTTCCCTCCGAAACTTCCTGGTCCACTCGTCCCTTCCCACCCAAACCATCCCCTCCCCAGGTACATTCCCCTGCAACATCAGGAGATGCAACACCTGTCCCTTTACCTCCCCCCTCGACTCCATCCAAGGACCCAAACAGTTTTTCTAGGTGAGGCAGAGGTTCACCTCACCTCCTCCAACCTCATATCATATCATATATCATATATATACAGCCGGAAACAGGCCTTTTCGGCCCTCCAAGTCCATGCCGCCCAGCGATCCCCGTACATTAACACTATCCTACACCCACTAGGGACAATTTTTACATTTACCCAGCCAATTAACCTACATACCTGTACGTCTTTGGAGTGTGGGAGGAAACCGAAGATCTCGGAGAAAACCCACGCAGGTCACGGGGAGAACGTACAAACTCCTTACAGTGCAGCACCCGTAGTCAGGATCGAACCTGAGTCTCCGGCGCTGCATTCGCTGTAAAGCAGCAACTCTACCGCTGCGCTACCGTGCCGCCCTCATCTATTATATCCGCTGTTCCAGATGTCAACTTCTCTACATCGGCGAGACCAAGCACAGGCTCGGCGATCGTTTCACTCAACATTTCCGCTTAGTCCGTCTCAACCAAGCTGATCTCCCAGTGGCTCAGCACTTCAACGCCCCCTCCCATTCCCAATCTGACCTTTCTGTCCTGGGCCTCCTCCATTGTCAGAGTGAGGCCCAGCGCAAATTGGAGGAACAGCATCTCATATTTCACCACAAAATGCTGGAGTAACTTAGCAGGTCAGGCAGCATCTCAGGAGAGAAGGAATGGGTGACTTTTTGGGTTGAGACCCTTCTTCAGACTGATGTCAGGGGGGTGGGACAAAGGAAGGATATAGGTCCCTTTCACTTCCCTTGCAACCGCAGGAGATGCAACACCTGTCCCTTTACCTCCCCCCTCAACTCCATCCAAGGACCCAAACAGTCCCTCCAGGTGAGACAGAGGTTCACCTGCACCTCCTCCAACCTCATCTATTGTATCCGCTGCTCAACATGTCAACTTCTTTACATCGACGAAACCAAACGCAGGCTCAGCGATCATTTCGCTCAACACCATCGCTCAGTCCGCCTTAACCAACCTGATCTCCTGGTGGTTGAGCACTTCAACTCCCCCTCCCACTCCCAGTCTGACCTTTCTGTCATGGGCCTCCTCCAGTGCCATAGTGAGGCCCACCGGAAATTGG
The DNA here is from genome assembly GCF_053455715.1 of Rhinoraja longicauda. NCBI lineage: Eukaryota > Metazoa > Chordata > Chondrichthyes > Rajiformes > Arhynchobatidae > Rhinoraja > Rhinoraja longicauda. The sequence goes on from NC_135959.1 coordinate 57,243,661, forward strand.
AGGAACAGCACCTCATATTTCGCTTGGGCAGCTTGCAGCCCAGCGGTATGAACATTGACTTCTCCAACTTTAGATAGTTCCTCTGTCCCTCTCTTCCCCTCCCCCTTCCCAGTCCTCCCAATAGTCTTCCTGTCTCCAACTACACCCTATCTTTGTCCTGCCACCTCCCCTGACATCAGTCTGAAGAAGGCCCGACCCGAAATGTCACCCATTCCTTTTCTCCCGAGATGCTGCCTGACCCGCAGAGTTACTCCAGCATATTGTGTCAACTTGGCAATTTTAATATTTAACTAAACTGAGGTGGAGCCGTTGTGTCCAAATCTCTCCTGCGTGCCTCTCCTGAGGCAACCTCCCCCAACTGACGATCCTGCAGGCCCGGCAACCCTCTCCAACTGACGAAGTTCGTTGCCGGCCAAGGAGTGTCCCCCAAGGCCATGAGCAGGCGAGGGGGACTGGGAAGGGGAGAGGGAGCCACTCACCTTGGCCCCATGCCGCCAGCACTGCAGGCAGAGCGAGCCGTGGACCCAAAGCCTCCCCTGCATTGGTCTAGCACCCTCCCCTCCCCCATTTCCCCTCCACTCACCCATTCACCCATTCACCCACTCCATCCCCCCTCAACCTCCCTTATCCCCCTCCTCCCCTCCCTCCGCACCCACTCACCCACTCCATCCCCCCTCAACCCCCCTTAAAACTCACCCAAACCTCCCATGCATTGGTCTAGCACCCTCCCCTCCCCCACTCATCCCCCTCCTCTCCCACCCCCACTCCCCTCCCACCCCCACTCCCCCCACCCCACTGCCCCTCTCCTACCCCTACCCCCACTCCCACTTCCCCTCCACCCCTCCCCACCCCCACTGTCCCCCTCCCCCAACCCTCCTTTCCCCCCCACTGCCCCAATCTCCACTCCCCCCCCACCCCACCCTCCCTCTCCCCCCCCCATTCACCCACTCCATCCCGCCTCAACATCAACGGGCCCCAACAGCGCAGGCGCGGACCCGTTGCATTCCGCTCACGCGTGGATCCGGCGGCCATCTTACGTAAGTATTAGATCAATGGGCCCCAACTGTGCAGGCACGGACCCATTTGTTCTGCGCACGCGCGGATTCGGCGGCCATCTTACGTAAGTATCATATAATTTCCGTAAAATAAAGTGTATCTTTAAACTAAACGATTTCTTTCTTCTTTAAGCTAAAATGTTTTAAAAAATGAGAAAAGCCCCCCCCCATTGGCCGCCACAGCCGTCACTCGGGCTTGTCCCATTGTGACGTCATACGCTGAACCTTGCCAAGCTTCAGTTTAATAAGGTAAGTTTTAAACTTTAAAATCTCTCTAGCTAAAAATATAAGACCAATTTGAATGAAACTTGGATGAAAGTGTCCCCAGGACAAAGGTGAGTAAGGTGGTCCTAAAATTGTCATGCTATCGTGTGACAGGGGCACAAAAATAAGGTTACATCACAGGCATCAGCAAACAAATAATCAAACAAACAGAATTTGAGCAAACAAATAATCAAACAGAGAGTTTTAGTAATATATAGATTACACACCTGTAAAATGTTCTCCAAATTCCTGTTCTAGTTTAAAAGCTCTTTCATATGTCTTTTTGCCTTGGTCTTCTGTCAGGCGTTTATTCATTTCCCTACATTAAAAAAAATGTATGCATCACATTTTGTACAGTATTTACTAAGTAACATTTGTCGGATACCGTAGAATATGGATAATGTAGAAAAAAATCATAAAGTAAAAATGAAGGAGATTTTAATAATCTGTCAACTGTGTGAAAGGACAAACCATATATGGCAAGGTCCTGTGATGATTTCATAGTGGTAATCAATGCGTTTCTTAATGTCACACAAAACATCATATGACAGATGATCTAAATTTTGCAAAAAGATATTATCATCAAAAATATGATGCAGAAGGAACCCATGCATCTCGTTACATCTGTGCCAGCTGTTTATATTGGGATTAATACATGAAAGTATGATGGTATCTTAGAAACAGACAATTAATGTTTCTTTTGATACTATCTTAATTAAAGTCAGGAGTAAGACTACAGCTCCACAAGACCTTGGGGACATTTTTTAAAATCATTGTTAGGAAAAACGAAAGGATAAATTCCAGCAAAATGTGGCGTTTTATTTTTACCTTGTAATAGCAATGGTCTCTGATTCAGCTCTCGAAAATGAACTCTGATTAATTTATTGGAAAGAACTGCAGATGCTGGTTTAAATCGAAGGTAGACACAAAATGCTGTAGTAACTCAGTGGGACCGGCAGCATCTCTGGAGAGAAGGAATGGGTGACGTTTCAGGTCGAGACCCTTCTTCAGACTGATGTCAAGGGAGTGGGTGGGATTAATTTATGTTCCATTTAATTAAGTAATGCAAAAATCTAGGGTATATATATTCAAGAGTATTCAAATTATCTGTTGGAAGCTGTGCAGTAAGATTTCAATGCAATTCATCATCAATTTGAATTGGGATTTAAGATCACTATCTCAATTACAAGATATCACTTTTGCTCTGATGGATACTTCATTTCAGAATCGGAACTGATTTTCCTCAACTGTTGATATTCTATATAAAACAAGGAGATAAGGAAAACTTTTTCAGTCAGAGAGTTGTGAATCTGTGGAATTCTCTGCCACAGAAGGCAGTGGAGTCCAATTCTCTGAATGTACTCAAGAGAGCTAGATAGAGCTCTTAAGGATAGCGGAGTCAGGGGGTATGGGGAGAAGGCAGGAACGGGGTACTGATTGAGAATGATCAGCCATAATCACATTGAATGGCGGTGCTGGCTCAAAGGGCCGAATGGCCTACTCCTGCACCTATTGTCTATTGTCTTTAAAGTCCATCTACATAATAGACAATAGACAATAGAAAATAGGTGCAGGAAAAGGCCATTCGGCCCTTCGAGCCAGCACCGCCATTCAATGTGATCATGGCTGATCATTCTCAATCAGTACCCCATTCCTGCCTTCTCACCATACCCCCTGACTCCGCTATCCTTAAGAGCTCTATCTAGCTCTCTCTTGAATGTATTCAGAGAATTGGCCTCCACTGCCCTCTGAGGCAGAGAATTCCACAGATTCACAACTCTCTGACTAAAAAAGTTTTTCCGCATCTCTGTTCTAAATGGCCTACCCCTTATTCTTAAACTGTGGCCCCTGATTCTGGACTCCCCCAACATTGGGAACATGTTTCCTGCCTCTAACGTGTCCAACCCCTTAATAATTTCATACGTTTCGATAAGATCCCCTCTCATCCTTCTAAATTCCAGTGTATACAAACCTAGTCGCTCCAGTCTTTCAACATATGACAGTCCCGCCATTCCGGGAATTAACCTAGTAAACCTACGCTGCACGCCCTCAATAGCAAGAATATCCTTCCTCAAATTTGGAGACCAAAACTGCACACAGTACTCCAGGTGCGGTCTCACTAGGGCCCTGTACAACTGCAGAAGGACCTCTTTGCTCCTATACTCAACTCCTCTTGTTATGAAGGCCAACATTCCATTGGCTTTCTTCACTGCCTGCTGTACCTGCATACTTCCTTTCAGTGACTGATGCACTAAGACACCCAGATCACGTTGTACATCCCCTTTTCCTAACTTGACACCATTCAGATAATAATCTGCCTTCCTATTCTTACCACCAAAGTGGATAACCTCACACTTATCTACATTAAACTGCATCTGCCATGCATCCGCCCACTCACACAACCTGTCCAAGTCACCCTGCAACCTCATAGCATCTTCCTCACAGTTCACACTGCCACCTAGCTTTGTATCATCGGCAAATTTGCTAATGGTACTTTTAATCCCTTCATCCAAGTCATTGATGTATATTGTAAATAGCTGCAGTCCCAACACCGAGCCTGGCGGTACCCCACTAGTCACTGCCTGCCATTCTGAAAGGGACCCATTTATCCCCACTCTTTGCTTTCTGTCTGTCAACCAACTTTCTATCCATGTCAGTACCCTACCTCCAATACCATGTGCTCTAATTTTGCCCACCAATCTCTTATGTGGGACCTTGTCGAAGGCTTTCTGAAAGTCGAGGCACACCACATCCACCGGCTCTCCCCTGTCAATTTTCCTAGTTACATCCTCAAAAAATTCCAGTAGATTAGTCAAGCACGATTTCCCCTTCGTAAATCCATGCTGACTCTGAACGATCCTGTTACTGCGATCCAAATGCTCAGCAATTTCGTCTTTTATAATTGACTCCAGCATCTTCCCCACCACTGATGTCAGACTAACTGGTCTATAATTTCCCGTTTTTTCTCTCCCTCCTTTCTTAAAAAGTGGGATAACATTAGCTACCCTACAATCCACAGGAACTGATCCTGAATCTATAGAACATTGGAAAATGATCACCAATGCGTCCACAATTTCTAGCGCCACCTCCTTAAGTACTCTGGGATGCAAACCATCAGGCCCTGGGGATTTATCAGCCTTCAGTCCCATCAGTTTACCCAACACCATTTCCTGCCTAATGTGGATTTCCTTCAGTTCCTCCGTCACCCTAGGATCTCTTGCCACTAGAACATCTGGGAGATTGTTTGTATCCTCCTTAGTGAAGACAGATCCAAAGTACCGGTTCAACTCGTCTGCCATTTCCTTGTTCCCCATAATAAATTCCCCTGCTACTGTCTTCAAGGGACCCACATTTGCCTTGACTATTTTTTTCCTCTTCACATACCTAAAAAAGCTTTTACTATCCTCCTTTATATTATTGGCTAGTTTACCCTCGTACCTCATCTTTTCTCCCCGTATTGCCTTTTTAGTTATCTTCTGTTGCTCTTTAAAATAATGCAGCCTATTTTGTAGTCTTTGTTTCCACCACTAATTTCACCTGTGCAAAGACAATGGGGAACAAACGGTTCGAGCAAGTGTCCAATGCAAATTCCTATAGTTCCCTGTGAACATGACATTTGGTTCATTGGAAGTCAATGGGGGCATATTTCAGAAGCAGAATACAAAGGGCAGACATTATAATCTTGCAAATTTAGCACAGGGAACACAGGAATTGTTTCTATACCTGAAAATATTTTTGTTCAATTACTTCCTCGCCTTCTCTCTTAGCATTTCATCTTTTGTTCTTAACTTTAACTTTTTTTTTTTTCCTAGTTGACTTATTTTCTGATTTAACTTTAAAAAAGGGTGAACTACTCTGGGAAGTGCCTAGATGAATTTCCAGAATGATGTGCAATGACCCAGAAATGGTTTCCACCATGTTTCACTCAAGAAAAAATCAGCTTTAAATCAAGTAATAGACAATAGACAATAGGTGCAGGAGTAGGCCATTCAGCCCTTCGAGCCAGCACCGCCATTCAATGCGATCATGGCTGATCACTCTCAATCAGTACCCCGTTCCTGCCTTCTCCCCATACCCCCACACTCCGCTATCCATAAGAGCTCTATCCAGCTCTCTCTTGAAAGCATCCAACGAACTGGCCTCCACTGCATTCTGAGGCAGAGAATTCCACACCTTCACCACTCTCTGACTGAAAAAGTTCTTCCTCATCTCAGTTTTAAATGGCCTACCCCTTTTTTTAAACTGTGGCCCCTTGTTCTGGACTCCCCCAACATTGGGAACATGTTTCCTGCCTCTAATGTGTCCAATCCCCTAATTATCTTATATGTTTCAATAAGATCCCCCCTCATCCTTCTAAATTCCAGTGTATACAAGCCTAATTGCTCCAGCCTTTCAACATACGACAGTCCCGCCATTCCGGGATTAACCTAGTGAACCTACGCTGCACGCCCTCAATAGCAAGAATATCCTTCCTCAAATTTGGAGACCAAAACTGCACACAGTACTCCAGGTGCGGTCTCACCAGGGCCCGGTACAACTGTAGAAGGACCTCTTTGCTCCTATACTCAACTCCTTTTGTTATGAAGGACAACATTCCATTGGCTTTCTTCACTGCCTGCTGTACCTGCATGCATCCTTTCAGTGACTGATGCACTAGGACACCCAGATCTCGTTGAACATCCCCTCTTCCTAACTTGACACCATTCAGATAATAATCTGCCTTTCTATTCTTACTTCCAAAGTGAATAACCTCACACTTATCTACATTAAACTGCATCTGCCATGTATCCGCCCACTCACACAACCTGTCCAAGTCACCCTGCAGCCTTATTGCACCTTCCTCACAATTCACACTACCCCCCAGCTTAGTATCATCCGCAAATTTGCTAATGGTACTTTTAATCCCTTCATCTAATCATTAATGTATATCGTAAATAGCTGGGGTCCCAGCACCGAACCTTGCGGTATCCCACTGGCCACTGCCTGCCATTCCGAAAGGGACCCATTTATCCCCACTCTTTGCTTTCTGTCTGTCAACCAATTTTCTATCCATGTCAGTACCCTACCCCAATACCATGTGCTCTAATTTTGCCCACTAATCTCCTATGTGGGACCTTGTCGAAGGCTTTCTGAAAGTCGAGGTACACCACATCCACTGACTCTCCCCTGTCAATTTTCCTAGTTACATCCTCAAAAAATTCCAGTAGATTTGTCAAGCATGATTTCCCCTTCGTAAATCCATGCTGACTCGGAATGATCCTGTTACTGCTATCCAAATGCTCCGCAATTTCGTCTTTTATAATTGACTCCAGCATCTTCCCCACCACTGATGTCAGACTAACTGGTCTATAATTACCCGTTTTCTCTCTCCCTCCTTTCTTAAAAAGTAGGATAACATTTGCTATCCTCTAATCCACAGGAACTGATCCTGAATCTATAGAACATTGAAAAATGATCTCCAATGCTTCCACTATTTCTAGAGCCACCTCCTTAAGTACCATGGGATGCAGACCATCAGGCCCTGGGGATTTATCAGCCTTCAGTCCCATCAGTCTACCCAAAACCATTTCCTGCCTAATGTGGATTTCCTTCAGTTCCTCCATCACCCTAGGTTCTCCGGCCCCTAGAACATTTGGGAGATTGTGTGTATCTTCCTCAGTGAAGACAGATCCAAAGTAACGGTTTAACTCGTCTGCCATTTCTTTGTTCCCCATAATAAATTCCCCTGCTTCTGTCTTCAAGGGACCCACATTTGCCTTGACTATTTTTTTCCTCTTCACGCACCTAAAAAAACTTTTGCTATCCTCCTTTATATTATTGGCTAGTTTACCCTCGTACTTCATCTTTTCCCCCCGTAATGCCTTTTTAGTTAACTTTTGTTGCTCTTTAAAAGAGTCCCAATCCTCTGTCTTCCCACTCTTCTTTGCTATGTTATACTTCCTCTCCTTAATTTTTATGCTGTCCTTGACTTCCCTTGTCAGCCACAGGTGTCTCTTACTCCCCTTAGAGTCTTTCCGCCTCTTTGGGAGAAATTGATCCTGCAACCTCTGCATTATTCCCAGGAATACCTGCCATTGCTGTTCTACCGTCTTCCCTGCTAGGGCCTCCTTCCAGTCAATTTTGGCCAGCTCCTGCCTCATGCCTCTGTAATCCCCTTTGCTATACTGTAATATTGACACTTCCGATTTTCCCTTCTGCCTTTCCATTTGCAGAGTAAAACTTATCATGTTTTGATCACTGCCTCCTAATGGCTCTTTTACCTCTAGTCCCCTTATCAGATCAGGATCATTACATAATGTCAGGAGAATAGTGCACATGATCAACAAGGAAGGAGTGGGGTAAAGGTGTGGGGACAAAGACAGTGCAGTTAAAAAGATTTGTTAGAATGGATTTGTCATTGCTATCTGAGGCAGGCGTGGTGGACCAACTGCCCATTTCCTGCACATACGTACAAATTTGTACAACTATGCTTTTCATGTTTCGTTGAAAATGCAAATTTGTCTGGGCATCTCAAACAAAAGGTGGGAAAACCACCCACTCACTACAATCCACTTTCTACCACTTTATAATACTATTTAAAATAAATTTCAAATAATTTCAGATATGGGAGAGTGAACCGAAAGCCTGCAGAGGGTAAAGAGGAATAGAGGGAGGAGAAGCAAAGGGGGTCTCAGCAAGAGATCATATCCACCTCAGGTGTTCAGGAAGCAATGCTCCTATCTGAACCTAAGTGATGATCAGCGTGCGAGGTAAAATACATCTTCATGATATCAACATCCTGCTCCAGTTTCAACTGTAATTTTGAAGCAGAGCAAAGTTATCATTGCTCGATGTGATTTTGGCATGATGGAATATGAGACATTTGCAATATTTTACGGTTTGCCATCTGCAGTTGCATAAAGGATGTGTAGGAAGGAACTGCAGATGATGCTTTAAAACAAAGATAGACACAAAATGCTGGAGTAACTCAGCAGGACAGGCAGCATCTCTGGAGAGAAGGAATGGGTGATGTTTTGGGTCAAGACCCTTCTTCGGGTCTCGAACCGAAATGTCACCCATTCCTTCTCTCAAAGATGCTGCCTGTCCCGCTGAGTTACTCCAGCATTTTGTGTCTCGCTTTTGCATAAAGGATGTCCTATGTTGTTCTGTATGCAGAGAGCTGACAAGATTTCATTCAATTTTGCCATTTAGAAGAAGACAAAGTGATCACACTGCTTTGAAAGCACTACAAGTTTCCACATGGTGCCGTGTACATTGAGACATGCGTAATGCTCTAGGAGCATTGAATTTGAACTATCGCAGCTCAATGAGAAACCTCCATTATGTAAATCATTGCACAGTAACCAAGCACTGATCATGAAGCCTTCATTCTGTGGCAGCTCATTGTGCATTTAATCCACTACTACGAACCAAATGGAAGCTATAAAATAAAGCAAGTCATGCGTGCATAACATGACCAATGAAAAAACTAGTGAGCAAGGTCAACACATCTGAGATGCATGCAACTTGAAATGTGACAGAAAAGGTAACTGGCGAGGTAAGTCAATGCTTCCACCCTTGAGCTACTGCAGAGGAGTCCTGAAGTGCTCACAAAAGCAACTTTAAGATCCATGCTGCTCTGCATTGTACATCCTTGCCCTGGTGAAGGAACAATCCTTGCTGGCAGCTATATGATGACCAACTCAGGAGCAGGAGAAAAAAAAGAGGAAGAGATGTAGGAAGAGGAACAGTGGAGGATACCACTGTGGGCCTGTTTCAGCTTGATCTGCACATGAACAACTCACTACACTGAGAAACCAGTAAATGCACTCCCATTTCCTAATTTATCAATGGTTCTACACCACCTTCCCACTATGTCTGATCAGGATGGTACTGACTTGTGTATAATACTAAAATAAAAGCAAAGACAACATAAAAACTGCAAATGAATTTAGAAAGTAGAATTTTCCATACTCCATAGAAATGTCAAGTAATCCCGTACTTTCATTTTCTGTGATTTGCTCATGTATGTATTGCAATTCAACAACTGATAGCTAACTGATAATTAATGCAATCCAATGTGTGTGGCATGATTCACTGCCACAAACAGTGGAAAGCCTTGATGTATGAGCTAAAGCAGGTCTGCGCTATAATACTTCCTCCCACTAACCCCATGTCCTTTAACTTCCTTAATATCCAAATTTCATCAATATATGTCTTTAATATACTGTGACTAGACCTCGCCAACTGTATAATATAGAAAACTCTAAAATTTGACTCAATTGTGGGTGATGAAATTTCTTCTCAGCTCAGCAATAAATGGTCGACCCCTTATTTTGAGACTATGATCCCTGATTCTGGACACCCCAGGCAGGGGAAACATCATCCCTGCATATATCCTAATGCCTTGCAGGAATTTTGATATTTCCATGAGGTAAGCTCTCCAAACTTAATAATACACAGGCTCAGTCTACTTAATTACTCCTCCTGTGATGACCCTCTCATTAGCAGGAATCAATTTAGTGAACTTTCGTTACACCCCCGCTATCACCAATAATTTCTTTGACAAGTAGGCAAGGTCTGTACACTGTGTTCCAGGTGTGCTCCAACAGGAGCTCCATATAATTGCATTTGGATGCCGTAACTCATGTGCTCAAATCATCTTGCAATAAAGGACAATATATCAATTGCCTTTCAAATTACTTGCCACGCCTGAATCTTAACTTCCAGTTATCTATGTAAAACACCTACGCATGTTCTTTGAACACACGTACACTTATCAATCTCTAACCATTTAAAATTACTTCCTTTGTTTTTTCTGCCAAAATAGACAATTTGATATTTTAGCACATTATTTTCCATCTGCCATGTCTTTGCCTCACTATGTTTACCCCTTTAACTCTCTTTGCATACTCTTCACAATTCACTTTGCCACCCAGCTTTGCATCGTTAATAAGTTTGATAACTTGATGAACTTGAATAAGTTTGTCCTCTCAGCCAAATCATTGAGATAGATTGTGAAAAATTCAAGTCCCGGCACCGATCCCTGCAACACCCTATAAAATATTACCTTTCAACCTGAAAATTATAATTTATTTCTTGTTAGTTTACCATATGTTAACCAATCCTCAACTAAACCCCTCACGTGCGACACTTTTTCAAAGGACTTCTGAAAGTTTAAATAAACCACATTTCTGAGTTCCCTTTATCTATTTGCTAGATGTGATCTTAAAAAACCCCACTATCAGGCACCTCTGTCCCCAACTGTGGCCGAGCCTGTGGTACCAACATTGACCTCATCTGTCATGTCAGAATCCATAAAACAGATCATCCTCAAACCTAAGAGACCAATTGAGAAGATAAAGAAGAGCTGATACGAGCATTTTCTCCACCACAGGAAGGTTTAGGATATGCAGGACAATTGTGTTTTGTGCTTGGTCTTATGCTATCAATCACTTGTAGATGATTTAAAAACAGGAGCTATGTCATTGGATTTCCAGTCATTTAAATCTCATCCCTCCCTCCCTCCCCCAAAAAAAGCATGAGGAAGAAAATCAGTGCTCATTTATTGTCCCATTTGGGCTTTAGAGTCATAATGCAATGATTACTTTTCTAAATGCAGCAATAGGAAAGTTTTAAATTGCCCGGTTTCAATGTGGCACAAGGATTTTTGTGCTTGATGAAACAGATATCTATACACTATGATCTTTGAGTAAAAATTATACATTAAATATTAAATTACCATAAATGTGCATGCATCAGATGAAATGCAAGCAAACTAAATATGTGGGGATTGGTACAAATCTGTAAAGCTTTAATTATAAAATAAATGATCCATGGTATCCCTGGGCATCACCACTACCACCATTAACCTTTAAGCAAAATAAAGACTTCAACCAGAATGTATTTCTGCATACTGATAGATTGATTCTTGTTTGCATGCATCATTAGCAGCCTACAGCCAGTTACACTGACACAAGGATGTGCAAGCTGTTTACAGGGTTTGTGTCGTCTGGACTGAAAAAGCTTTATTAAAATAATTGGACAACATTAGACAAGAGAATTTTTCAATCATATAGCGTGATTTGAAATTATGTTTTAATTATAATCTTATTCTGGAGAAATAACAAGTGAAACAAATTTTCTCTATCTAATTTTGAGCAGATGAAACATTGTATTAATATGTTATTCAAAAGTACACTGCACCAATTCAAGACTTCGTGACATTAATTTTCAACAAGTGAGAAGGGCTCTCGCTTCAGGGCAGAGCAGTGGTAAGGAAAAACCTTGTTATTTTTCAGATTACTAAATAGGCCCAGTGCTTATTCTGCTGCGGGGACAAGCAGCAGCAGGCTTGTTTTACTTGTAGTCAGATGGTTGGGGTGGATATGTGTTTATTCAGGATCTGGTTCATGGAGCTACGATTTCAAAATTATGAAACTCAAATCAAAATGGGGTTTTCATCACGATGGGCTAGGAAATGACTGATAAAGACTATGGTATATTGTTTTTCTTTCAATAAATCATTGTAGAACATGTATATGTGACCTAACTCGGAGGTCAGCCAATGATATAGAGTCATACAGGATGGTTACAGGGCCAATACACAATAGACAATATTATAGACAATAGGTGCAGGAGAAGGCCATTCGGACCTTCGAGCCAGCACCGCCATTCAATGTGATCATGGCTGATCATTCTCAATCAGTACCCCGTTCCTGCCTTCTCCCCATACCCCCTGACTCCGCTATCCTTAAGAGCTCTATCTAGCTCTCTTTTGAATGCATTCACAGAATTGGCCTCCACTGCCTTCTGAGGCAGAGAATTCCACAGATTCACAACTCTCTGCCTGAAAAAGTTTTTCATCATCTCAGTTCTAAATGGCCTACCCCTTATTCTTAAACTGTGGCCCCTTGTTCTGGACTCCCCCAACATTGGGAACATGTTTCCTGCCTCTAACGTGTCCAACCCCTTAATAATCTTATACGTTTCGATAAGATCCCCTCTCAACCTTCTAAATTCCAGTGTATACAAGCCTAGTCGCTCCAGTCTTTTAACATATGACAGTCCGGCCATTCCGGGAATTAACCTAGTAAACCTACGCTGCACGCCCTCAATGGCAAGAATATCCTTCCTCAAATTTGGAGACCAAAACTGCACACAGTACTCCAGGTGCGGTCTCACTAGGGCCCTGTACAACTGCAGAAGGACCTCTTTGCTCCTATACTCAACTCCTCTTGTTATGAAGGCCAACATTCCATTGGCTTTCTTCACTGCCTGCTGTACCTGCATGCTTCCTTTCAGTGACTGATGCACTAGGACACCCAGATCTCGTTGTACGTCCCCTTTTCCTAACTTGACACCATTCAGATAATACTCTGCCTTCCTATTCTTACCACCAAAGTGGATAACCTCACACTTATCCACATTAAACTGCATCTGCCATGCATCCGCCCACTCACACAATCTGTCCATGTCACCCTGCAACCTCATAGCATCTTCCTCACAGTTCACACTGCCACTCAGCTTTGTATCATCTGCAAATTTGCTAATGGTGCTGTTAATCCCTTCATCCAAGTCATTAATATATATTGTAAATAGCTGCGGTCCCAGCACTGAGCCTTGCGGTACCCCAATAGTTACTGCCTGCCATTCTGAAAGGGACCCATTTATCCCCACTCTTTGCTTTCTGTCTGTCAACCAATTTTCTATCCATGTCAGTACCCTACCTCCAATACCATGTGCTCTAATTTTGCCCACCAATCTCCTGTGTGGAACCTTGTCGAAGGCTTTCTGAAAGTCAAGGTACACCACATCCACTGGCTCTCCCCTGTCAATTTTCCTAGTTACATCCTCAAAGAATTCCAGAAGATTAGTCAAGAATGATTTCCCCTTCGTAAACCCATGCTGACCCAGAACGATCCTGTTACTACTATCCAAATGCTCCGCAATTTCGTCTTTTATAATTGACTCCAGCATCTTCCCCACCACTGATGTCAGACTAACTGGTCTATAATTACCCGTTTTCTCTCTCCCTCCTTTCTTAAAAAGTGGGATAACATTTGCTATCCTCTAATCCACAGGAACTGATCCTGAATCTATAGAACATTGAAAAATGATCTCCAATGCTTCCACTATTTCTAGAGCCACCTCCTTAAGTACCCTGGGATGCAAACCATCAGGCCCTGGGGATTTATCAGCCTTCAGTCCCATCAGTCTACCCAACACCATTTCCTGCCTAATGTGGATTTCCTTCAGTTCCTCCGTCACCCTAGGATCTCTTGCCACTAGAACATCTGGGAGATTGCTTGTATCTTCCTTAGTGAAGACAGATCCAAAGTACCGGTTCAACTCGTCTGCCATTTCCTTGTTCCCCATAATAAATTCCCCTGCTTCTGTCTTCAAGGGACCCACATTTACCTTGACTATTTTTTTCCTCTTTACATACCTAAAAAAGCTTTTACTATCCTCCTTTATATTATTGGCTAGTTTACCCTCGTACCTCATCCTTTCTCCCCGTATTGCCTTCTTAGTCATCTTCTGTTGCTCTTTGAAAGAGTCCCAATCCTCTGGCTTCCCACACTTCTTTGCTTTGTTGTACTTCTTCTCTTTTATTTTTATGCTGTCCTTGACTTCCCTTGTCAGCCACGGGTGCCTCTTACTCCCCTTAGAATCTTTCCTCCTCTTTGGGATAAATTGCTCCTGCAACTTCTGCATTATTCCCAGGAATACCAGCCATTGGTGTTCCACCGCCTTCGGACCAACTGGCCCATGTTGACCAAGATGCCCCATCTAAGTTAGTCCCATTTGCCTGTGTTTGGTCCATATCCCTCTACACCTATCCTATCTATGTATCTGTCCAAGTGTCTTTTAAATGCTGTTATAGTACCTGCTTCCACTACCCTCTAAGGCAGGTCATTCCAAATACCAGTCACCCTCTGAGTTAATGTTGGCCCTCAGGCTCCTACTCTTTCTGCTCTCATCTTAAACCTATGACCAATGGTTCTTGATTCCCGTACCCTGAGTAAAAGACTTCATTCACCCTTTCAATTCCTCTCATGACTTTGTACACCTCTACAAGATCACCCCTCAGCCTCCATCATTAGATGGAATGAAGTTCAAGCCTGCCCAACCTCTTCCTATAGCTCAGACCATAGAGTTCTGGTTATATCATCGTAAATCTTCTCTGTACTCTTTTCAGCTTAATGACCTCCTTACTATAGAAAGATGACCACAACTGAACACAATACTCCAAATGCGGCCACAACAATGTCTTGTACAACTGTAACAAAACTTCCCAACTTCTCTACTCATGACCCTGTCAGATGAAGGCCTTTTAACCAAAACCCTTCTTTACAAAACCCCAACTACCTGTGACACCACTTTCAGGAAACTATTGACCTGTACTCCTGGATCCTTCTGCTCTACAACACACCCCAGACACTATCATTTAGTGTGAAAGTCCTGCCCTAGTTTGACTTTACAAAATGCCACACCTCACAATTATCTGCATTATATTCTATTAGCTATTCGTTTGCCCAGATGGTCAATATCCTGTTACAATTTTTGATATCCATTTTCACCGCCTACATTGTCACCTACTTGAGTGTTATCTGCTAATCATGCCTTCTACATTCAAATCCAAACCATTGTTATAAACACAAACAACAATGGGCCCTTTTCCTGAGGCACACTCCACTAGTTACAGGCCTCAAGTCCAAAAAACAACCTTGCGTCACCACCCTCTGCTTCCTTCCATGAAGCCAATTGTGTATCCAGTCAGCTAGCTCACATTGCATCCCACATGATCTAACCTTCCCGAGCAGCCTACTATGCCGAACTTTATTAAAGGCCTTGCTGAAGTATTTTTTCATCTTCCCCTGTCTGTAATAACCTCAATCCCTTAATCATCAAACAACGACAATATGATATGGAACTACATGTGGATTTTCGGCAAATAGATCTACCCTAGTCACCATAGGCAGCTCTACCAGGAAAATGCATTTTGGCAGAGAGGGAGCCACAGTGCAGGTGACCTGAGGACACGAGGGGAAAGGTGGTGGAGATCAGACATCAGGAGTGGTGTTGAATGATGTCTTTTTTGAGGGTTTCTCAGTCCTTGGAAAACTAGCCCAGCACTTTAAAGTAGGCTTGTAACTGCATTATGGGAAATATAATTTATATATATTAAGTAAGTTTCCTATCAATTCAAATACCACAAAATTTGCCACTGTAAGTCATTGCAATGGGTAGATGCATTTAATGATTTAACCCCACCAATCTTCCCACTCCTTCCTGCCATAGCTGGATGGGTCATTACAATCAAGGTCCTTTGTACTCATTACAATTACCTAATGAAAGACAGCAGGAGTGGCATGTATGTGCAAAGTTGTTATCTTAATAGCAAAAGAAATACGAGTTTGATTGGTGTCAATTTCTGGTAACTAATTCACTTGGATCACACTGGGTTCTTGAATAGTACTATACAATGTAAATAATTAGGTGGAAACAAGTCAATAGTTAGTTGAATACAGGATCTGCCCAGTTACCCAATTAAGTAATCACAGTGATGTAGGGTCCCTTCTGAGGGACTAATAAAACATCATGGAATGGCAAACATATCTAGGTTGACTTAATATCTTATCTTCAGCTACTCAAATCTCAATGAGAAAAATTACTTACAATAGTGAATCCACAGACATGGGCTTGATAAAAATAGCAATGGGATAAAGTTGTGCAACTTGTAAACGTCTAATGGCATTTCCTGAAACATCAAGTATGCAATGCTTGCCCTATGAGAAACAAGGAGACAGTACATTATACTGAAAACACAGAAATCTTCCAAGTTGTTCAAAGAACTGAATCTTAAACTACTATATAATAGGTATTTCTCAATGTAAGAACCACAAAAGATTACCTTGCACAATAATTTCTAGTTCATTTAAAGTCATTGATGAATTAGACTGGCACCATTAACAACCTTGGGATGTATCAAAGTAATACATTTTGAAGTATAGATGCTGTACTTAGATAGGAAATGCTCTGGGTTCGTGTGCCTCCACAAACAGCATAGTGAACCTAGAAGCTGTTTTAGTGATATTGATTGAGTGATAAGTACCAGGACACCAGGAAGAACTCTCTTGCTCTTCTTCAAAATATGTATTTGATAGTTTACATCTACTTAACATAGCAATGGGGTCCCAGATTAATATTGTCATGTAAATTATAACCTTCAATTACACCAATTGCTGTTAAACCTACTATTATTTCTACAGTTAAATAGAAGATATTTTTGTTTCAGTTTGGAAGGTCAGAATCAGGGGTAAGCCATCAAGAACAGGAGTAGGTTACCAGCTCCTTCAACCCTGCCCTGCCGTTCAGTAGGACCATGGCAGATCCATGCTGGCCTCAACTCCTCTTCAGTGCCAGTTCCCCACGACCCTCAATTCCTCGATCTTTCAAATATTTCTCTATTAAACGTTGTAGCAATCTGGAGTGTAAACCAATATTGCAGTTAATTCCCTGGTATGAGATATGAACCTCTCGATTCGGAGGCACCAATACCTTTGATTAAGTTACAGTAGACGCTTGGGTAGTTTGAGTTCTAATCCAATGGTCACTAAGTGAATCAACCTATAGATAGCTTTATTAAAATAATGATTGTTTTAATGAACCTGAAATAAAAATACGTTGTCTTTTACAGTAGAAATAATAATGCATTCAGCAGGAAATCCTGTAAGTAAAAATTAGATGAACTTTCAACAACCACATTTACAGTTAAATGTCATTATCAGGATGGAGTGATGGGTGAATCACTAGAGTGGCAAACCATAATTTTAGTTGGCATCAAGAACACCACTATTATTTCTATAACAATATATTCTTGATAAACTCACCTGAATAAAGTAGAAATTGTCCATTCCAGAATAAATATATATTTATTGCAAGATGGTGCTTAACAACGTCCAATCTCACTGACTTAATGAAATGAATCTTTACAAATGCGGAGTCACATTTTCAGAGGCATGGAAACAAGCCCTCTGGCTCAACCCAGTGACCAACTAAGTGTCTATCTAAGCTAGTCCTATTTGCCTGTGGTTGACCTATATCCCTCTAAACCTCTCCCTATTAATGTATTTGTCCAAATGTTAGAGTCATGAACTCATAAAATGTATTTTAAATGCTGTTATGGTACCTGCCTCAAACACCTCCTCTGGCAGCTCATTCAATAAAACCACCACCCTCCAAGTGAAAAAGTTGCCCTTCAGGTTCCTATTAAATCTATCTCCTCTTACCTTAAACATATGTCCTCATTCTCCTACCTCGGGTTAGAGACTCCGTGCATTTACCCTATCAATTCCCCTCATCATTTTATACACCTCAATAAGATCACCCCTCAGCCTTCTGCACTCCAAGGAATAAAGTCCTAGCCTTCTCAATCTCTCCCTGTGGCTCAGGCCCTCGAGTCTTGGCAACTTTCTTGTACATCTTGTCTGCCCTCTTTCCAGCTTAATAACATTCTTAATAACATTGCAGGGTGACCAAACTGAACAGAATACACCAAATGCAGCCTCACCAATGTTTTGTACAACTGTAACATATGGCTTTGTCAAAGGCTTTTCTGAAGTCCAAATAGATAACATCAACTACCATGCCCTTGTCAACCTTCTTTGCTACTTATTCAAAATACTCAATCAAATTAGTGATAAACTTGATCCCAGCTGCAAATACCTGGCCCACGTCTCCTTCTTTTTCCAGACCAGATCCTCAATGTTTTTCGTCATCCGGGCTTCCTTCTCCCAGCAGCTTTGCTCTTCACTTTAACAGGCACATGTATGCTTTGAACACTCACCCTCACACTTTTAAAAGCATTCCAAGCATTCAGACGTCCGTTTGCCCACAAACAACTACAGCAATTAACCTGAGGAAGATTATGCCTAAAATCATCAAAGTTGGCCTTGGCCCATTTCAGAATTTTAGAAGGACAGCCCGCCCTGTTCTTATCCATTTAAAGCTAATAGAACTGTGGTTGCTGATCCCATCAGATTCACACACCAAAACATTAGTCACTTCCATCACAATTTCCTGACAATAAGCGAGTTCGTTATTCCGACTGAGCATGCACAGGGGGCATAGAATTGTTGCGGGGGCATAGAATTGTTGCTAGCTGATC
The DNA here is from genome assembly GCF_053455715.1 of Rhinoraja longicauda. NCBI lineage: Eukaryota > Metazoa > Chordata > Chondrichthyes > Rajiformes > Arhynchobatidae > Rhinoraja > Rhinoraja longicauda. The sequence continues at coordinate 57,262,132 of NC_135959.1, forward strand.
TACTACGTGTCAACAAACCTTCGTTTCATCTGTGTTTTCCAGTTTTTCTCCATATAGGTTAGGAAATACGGCTCCGGGACAAGTTAAAGAGTCGGGGAGAGTTGAGGGGAACTCGCCACATAAAGCAAAAAAAACTACAAATTCATTGTAGTTTTTACTAATTAACCATATATACACCAAATTAACAGTTTTGAAAACAGTAATTTCTGACATGTTTGGAGAAAAACTCGAAAAACGGATGAAACGAAGGTTTGTTTACACATAGATCAGCTGGCGACAATTCTATGCCCCTGCGACCTTTGACCCGCGCATGCTCAGTCGGAATATCAAACTCGCTTATAGGTCAGGCTTTACCTTCTCCCTTGTTTGGCCCTGTACATATTGCCTAAGGAAACTTTCCTGCACACTTTTGACAACTCCACCTTGTTTAAGCGCTTGACACTATGACAGTCCCAGTCTCTTTTGGGAAAGTTTAATTCCACCTCCCCTGCTACGACAATCCTATTTGTCTTGTAACTGCCTACAACCTCCTGGCCTACTTGTTCTTCTAATTTCCATTAAGTAAGTGCCTTACCATACACTCCCAATAAGATAATGTCCCTTTTTTATTTTTCAATTTCACCCACATACTTTCACTGGATGAACTATTAATAATGTAATCTCGGACAACTGCTGTGATGTTCTTCTTAATCAGTAAAACAACTGCCCTCCTCGTTTACCCACATCTCTGTCTTGCCTGTGACACCTGCATCCTGAATCCCTGCCCCTGCACCAATTCGTCAGCCATGCATTCAGATGTTCTTTTTTTCCTATTCTTCCCCTCACTTGCACGTCACTGGGGGCAATCTGGAGATTACTACTCTCAAAGTCCTGCTTTTGAACCTTTTGCCTAACTCACTGCATTCACTCTGCAGGACCTCATCCTATTTCCACCTAAGTCGTTTTTGCCATGATTATGTTTTGCAGCCACTCAGAGACATCCTTGTCCTTAACAACAGGAAAGTAACGCACAATCCTGGAGTCCCATTTACAGCCACAGAATCTCCTGTCTCGCCCCTCGATCTATCGAGTCACCTATTACTAAAGTCCTGTCTGACTTTACCCTTCCCTGCTCCATCGCAGTCAGTCTTGGTGCCATAACCTGGATGCCACTGCTGCTTTCTCCTGAACAGTCATCCCTCCCCCAAACAATATCCATATATATTGATGGAAATGGCCACAGGGGATTCCTGTATAGCCTGTCTACACCCTTTATCCTTCCCAATGTGAGCCCAGCTACATTTTGCTTGCACCTTAGGTGTAACCACCTCACTAAAACTACTATCAATGGTGCTCTCAGCTTCCCAGATGATCCCAAGTGCATCCAGCTCATACTATCAGTCAGGAGCTGCAGCTGGACACACATCCCACAGGTGTAGTCAATAGTAACATCAGGGAATGTCGGAGATTCCCTGATCTCTGACATTTTGCAGGAGGAGCAGACCACATGGAAATCCCACACAGCCACTCCAAAAAAGGCTGCTCCAAATTTTTGGAGCACTTGTTCAGATTTTAATTGTTATTGGAGATTTTAAAATAGTTCAAACTTTTTCTTACTGCCTCTTTACCGTACAGATTTTTCTTTCTGAAGAAGTGTCCTGACCTAAAACGACGCCTATTCGGGTTCTTCAGAGATGCTACCTTATCCCGCTGGGCTACTCCAGCACTGTGTGTCTTCTCCTGTATTATTTATTATTATGCTCGATGATTTAGATTCATAAATAACTCTTCAGTCGGTTTGGTTGAGTAGATATAAAATTACTTTCCCCATGCTCATAGATTCCAGATATTAGATTCTGCACCTACAGCTAGTTCCAGTTGAACAAACTTCCATTGAGTGATTATGGGCACTGTAAGTGAAATGAATGTCACTGAGCCATTGTAAAATATGGCCTAATGATATCGTTGTTGACACACAGCTTTGTGTACAGGGTATAAATAAAGTTTCCATCATGTCTTCGACAACTGTGATTTTTGCCACTTATACTTACTCTGAAAGGAAATGACTGGTCACCCATATCCAATTAATTCATTTAGGAAAACATGACTTGCTAGTGAAGAGTAGAGAGCACAAATTCAAAGGTAGGAGAGTTCTCCTTGGTTTTGGACAATAGCACAAATAGCTGAATCCTTCACATTTTAAATTACAAAACAACTGTCTGTAGGTCTACTGATGTTTTATTTTATTTGGTCTTTTTATTAATGTTTTATTGCTTTATTAATGTTTTATTTTAATTGGTGTCAAAAATAATTAAGATATCAATTTGATTATTTTAATATGGATATTTGATTGATATGTTTTTGCTTTAAAATTAAAATGTGTGACAACTGAAGGAAATACAATTAAGATGAAACAATTAGTTATTTTAATATGTCAAATATGATAATCAATTGTACTAAAATTTGAACATTTTAAAACCTTGATTGATCTCTAAAATGTTTGCAAAGAATTAGAACAAAAATTATTTAAGAATGACAGATTATTTATTATTTTATATAGAATTCTGGAATCAAAAGTCAAAAGTCCAAACTGTTTCAGATTGAATGTAGAGTCATATCAGAAAAAAATGGGTTTTCTATAATTAGCAAACAAATGGATTCTGAGCCCAAAAAACACAGACTAATAATATAGGCGTAACTCAGCGGGTCAGGCAGCATCTCTGGAGTGAAAGAATGGTTGGAGACTGAAGAATGGATTCAGTCCAGTGCCGGATTAACCTAGTAGCAAAAGTAGCATATGCTAAGGGCCCCGCATTTTCGAGTGGGCCCCACACTAAATATTTCCTCAGCCTGAAGATTTAAAAAAAACTAAAATACATTATTTCTGAGTGTTGTTTTGCACAAGCCAACCTTACCCTTCCCTCCTCACCCTCTTCCCAGCCCCACGACAGTCCCGACTGAGATTAAACGGCCCCTGTAACGCATGGCTCAGTTTGGGCATGTCGATCTGCGGGCGTGTCTTGGTCCCCGGCGCTGTGTGGGCCGCTCCATCCCACCAATCGCTCCGCACTCTGTCCCGGCACAGTGACGTTTCCGGTCCGGCCAGCTCCGGCTTCTCCTGCGCCCACTCCGCCTCTTGCTCCTAGGGGGCCCCCTGACGAAGCCCCAGTCCACGCTGATGGGCTGCCCGACCAGCTCCGACCCATTCAAACCCTCCATGGCCGCCTGCTCCTCCTTGTGGCCTAGGTCTCGTACTCCACTAGAGCATAGGCCTTGAGATAGCCAGTGCGCCGGTCCAGGTTGAGGTGCAGGTTCTTGATCTCACCATACTTGGCAAACTTGTTGTGGATGTCCTCCTCGATGGCTTCCTCCTGGACCCCGGTCACAAACAGGATCCACCCCTTCACCGAGCGTTGAGGGCCTGATTCAGTGCGGTCTTGCTCCACGGAGTCGTAGTCTTTTTGCAGCCTGGATTGAGCGCCTTCCTCAGAGCCAAATCGTTGCCCCTTCCTCTTCTTCACCTTCTCCTTCAGTTTGTGGATACTTTCGTCACCCTCGTCGTCCATGGTGAAGTCCTTGCCACCCACCACATGGAGGTCCAGCAGATGTGTGACGTTTCGGGTCGAGACCCTTCAGAAGGGTCTCGACCCGAAGCGTCACCCATTCCTTCTCTCCCGTGATGCTGCGAGATGGGTTGCTATGCAACCTCCATTAGGCGGCGGCCGGGCTACATTGTTCCGACCTCCGGAAGGTCGGCACAGATTTTAACCAGCATCTGCAGTTTTTTCGTACCTACACTGTCTGGGCCTACAGCCTCCGGGCCTACAGCAACCCCCAGGCCTAATATGGGACAAGGACGGTCCCGTATGTGACAAGCCAATTGAGCCCAAAATATGGGATGTCCCGGCTAATACGGGACAGTTGGCAACCCTAACCTCTAGACAGTGTAGGCCCGGGCGCCGCTTAAGTGAGGTTGCGTAGCAAACCCGCCTCCCAGACCGGGCGGCTGCCATTGGTGGAGCAGGAGCACATGACCGCTGGCTGGGTGAGGTCACGTGGGGCGCGGGGCGGTGGCATCACCTTGTCCCATATTTTGGAGTGAGGAAGTTGACAACCCTGGCTACAGGCCCCGCACTAGCTTAATCCGGCCCTGGTTCAGACTGAAGAAGGGTCTCGACCCGAAACGTCACCCATTCCTTCTCTCCAACCCATTTCTTCACTCCAGAGATGCTGCCTGCCCCGCTGAGTTACTCCAGCATTTTGTGTCTACCTTTGATTTAAACCAGCACCTGCGGTTCTTTCCTACACTAATAATATAAGGGCTTTGCTCCAAATCTGAAACAAAGGGTATTTCTTCTGGAATGCTTGATGATACTGAAAAAAATTAACTTCCAAATACCTTTTCTTTTATCTTCAACCAAAATTGACTTTGTGTACCACAGAATATTGTTCTCTTTAAAATTTAAAAAAACAACTTACCCTTTCAGCCACATATTTTACAGATTGGACGCTAGTTCCGTATAGATTATCATTGTATTGTCCCGCTTCGATGAATTTGTGTTCTTGGATGTCCTTTTCCATCTGATCTCTACAAGTAACAAAGTGATAGTCTCTTCCATCCATTTCATAATCACGCTTTGGTCTTGTGGTATCTGTATAAGAGAATAAGAAAAAAAAAATTGGGGTATTTTAAAAGCAGATTCCTTGAAAATATATCAATGCTATATCAACCTAACTTTGTCTAGCTCTAAAAAAAAAGGTCTAAAAATGTCTGCAGCATGCTGCATATTTTACTTTCTGATGTATTGCATTTAAAATGCACAAATTTGAAAGAAGTATGCAGAGTACATATTCAAAAATACGGGAAAGGTTTTTCTCCAAATTAGCTTTATAAAATCATCTATGAAATAATTTTATTGGTGATATAATTGAATACCACAATGGAAGTCTTTCAAAACACAGTGTGCTTCTTAATGCACACAGGAGTTGCTATTTTCTGACAAGCACTGATATGTAGTAAATTATATCTTAGAATTTTTTTATCTATTTAATGAAATAGTACTTATGTATGATATCAGTATGTTAATAAGAACACTTTCCGAGAGAGCAACTTGATTCCATTACCAGAATATTTTTATTAAACAAACTGTTAAACTATATACCCTGGTTACAATTTGCCAAAAATGAATCTCAAAAGCAGATGAGCATTTTATAACCATTAACCATTCATTTTCATTTTACCATTTAATTTTCAGTTCTCTATTGGTGCCCTGCCATTATTTTCTATAAGAACCTCTTACCAACCAAGAGATGCAACATAGCTGGGGGAAATCTGAATGATTATCTACCGTCCTAACTTTCTAAACTGTACCTTGCTTCAGCATTGTTATTGCATCATGATCTTGTTGCACAATGAACTGCAAGGAATTAAAATTAAGTCCCATAAAAATGACACACTAAATTTATCACAGACTGTGGACTCCTAACAAGCAGTGACAGCTCACTGAACATGTCTGCCAATTTAGGAACTGCTATTTGGCAGCCCGGCCATTCAATCATTTTGATAAACCAACAACGTCAGTTCAGAGTTCTGAAGTTCCTTAAATTATTTTACTAGAATACATCTTGCATAATGAATCTTGCAAGGATACTAATTTTGTTACATCAAAAAAAAGGCAGAAAGAAACATTTACTTGCCTGAGAATGAAAGCATTATGGATTTTTATTTTATCGATGAAGCAGGAGCATCAATAGTATGCAAATTCACTTTGAAGAGGTGCAAAATAGCACAAGATGAATTGATGCAAATCTAATTTGGAATAAATATTTCTCAATATAGAATATATTTCTTGAAAATATCTTTCTAAGGTTTATGGATGTTATTATCACAGGTTGACCTGGATTTTATGACGGACTAGACCAAGTGGACCCGTTGGGCCCAAACCACTCCTGCATTGGTGCAACATCCTCTCCTCCCCCTCCCTCCCTCCCCCCTCCCTCCCTCCCCCCTCCTCTTCCCCTCCTCTTCCCCTCCCTCCCTCCCTCCCTCCCTCCCTCCCTCCCTCCCTCCCTCCCTCCCTCCCTCCCTCCCTCCCTCCCTCCCTCCCTCCCTCCCTCCCACTCCATCCCCATCAACCACCCTTATCCTCCTCCCCCCATCCCTCCCTCCCTAGGAGATAGACTTAAACTTTAAAGTGTGAATAACTTAAAAAATATAAAACACTGATTTCAATGAAACTTCTTCCATTAGCACCAATTAGCTCTTTGACCCAACTTGCCCATGATGATGATGCCTCATCTATACTCGATCCACCTGGCTGCATTTGGCCCATATGTCTCGAAGCCTTTCCTATCCATGTACCTGTCTAAAGGTCTTTTAAGTTTTGTTATAGTACCTACCTCAATCTCTTTCTCTGGCAGCTCAATCCATATACCCACCACCCTCTGGGTCAAGGCTCACAAAGATCTAGTTGGGATAGGCTGAGCCTCTCTTGATATTGGTTGATCAGGTAAAGGTTCTAAGAGATTCCTAGTGTTCAGAAACAGTAATCAACAGATACCAGCTCCCTGAGCACTCACGGCAGTCTAACATTACCCGGACATGCATTGAACACCCTATGGACAACAGCCACTTGTTAAATTTTAGTCAACATCACAAGATGAACCTTGACCTAATATTTGGTTACTCTAATATCTAGAGGGCAAATTGTAAGTCACACAATATTTCACCTGGAGATACATTTTTCCTTTCTTTTGTAATTATTCATTCACAAAGATGTTAGAAATCCCTCATGATAAGCATATTAGCTAGCTGGGTGGATGATTCAACAGCAACATGAAATAATTCCTCAGGCATATTCACCCAACTTGCACTAAACATTATTCCCGTTATTCCCTTTATCATGTATTTGTACACTGTGATTGTAATCGTGTATTGTCTTATCGCTGACTAGTTAGCTGGCAACAAATTTTTTTCACTGTATCTCGGTACACATGACAATAAAGTAAACTCAACTCCAGAATTAACACAAATGATGATAATTCCCAATTTGCTCAGACACATAGTCTACTGTACATTATTATTTTCCTTTCTCCATATATTTTTAAAGCACACAAATCAACATGGCAAATATTTTTATAAAGCTATACAGCATGGAAACAGGCTCTTCGGTACAGCATGCCCTTATGAATAAGATGCCCCATCTACATTAGTCCAACCTGCCCATGTTTGACACATATCCTTCCAAACCTTTCCTATCCATGTACCTGTCCAAATGTCTTTAAATGCTGTTTTAGTAACTACCCCAACTATCTCCTCTGGCATTTTCCATATATTCATCACCCTCTGTGTGAAAAAGTTGCAGCTCAGGTTCCCCTTAAATCTTTCCCCTCTCACTTAAAACCTATGTCCTCTGGTTCTAAATTCCCCTACTCTGGGTAAAAGGACTGTGCATCTACCCAATCTGTTCCCCTCATGATCTTATCCTCCTTAATAAGATCATCTTTCATCCTCCTGCAATCCAAAGAATGAAGTCCTAGCCTGTCCAACCTCTCCCCGTAGCTCCGGCCCTTGAGTCCTGGCAACATCCTCGTAAATCTTCTCTGCATTCCTTCCATCTTAACACCATCTTTTCTGTAGGAGGGTGAGCAAAACCTTACACAATATTCCAAATGTGGCATCACCAATGTCTTGTACAACTGTGACATAACATCCAGAATCTATATTCAATACCCTGACCGATGAAGGCCAATGTGTCAAAAGCCTTCTTGACCACCCTATCTACCTGTGACGCAACTTTCTAGGAAATATGCACCTGCACTCCTGGATCTCTCTGCTCTACAACACTACCCAGAGTTCTGCCATTCATTGTGAGGGTCCTGCGCTGGTTAGACTTCCCAAATGCAACACCTCACACTTATCTGCATTAAACTCTATTAACCGTTCCTCAGCCCACTTGCCTACTGATCAACCTCCTGCTGTTATTTGTGATAACCATCTTTGCTACCTATGATTCCATCCATAGTATCATCTGCAAATTAAACTTTTGTACATCCAATTAAGACCAAAGGCAAAACCATATAAGCATTGAGCAAGCACTCTTATGCAGTCCCTTGGACTGCCTTCCATATCTTTTTGCCTATTCTACTACTTCTGTGCAATTTACACCCAAACACTGCAACTAAGTTGGTCTTGGTTTCAAATTGCACTCTTAAGCATTTGTGTGGAGACAAGGCTATCCAGCTTTGTTATGCACCATCTTGCCAGGAAATTCAGCAGTCAGTAGTAGCTGGCTGATGGGTAATAACAAGGACAATTTCAGATAGATCCCCGGAAAGAGGCTAACAGTTTTGTACTTCACTGGTAGAGGAGATTGTTGGAATGCCATATGAATGCTGTTTTATATACTTTCTTAAAATTGTTTAATTGTGAACAGATTGTTTTATTTGGTTTGGGAAGGTAATTGTTATTGAATTAAACTGAGGTAAAAACATGAACCTGATGCAATTAAATGTTCTATTTGCACTCAAAGGGTTGAACACATGGAAGCATATGTAACCTTTGAAAGTAGGTATATTTGACCCTTCATTCTTCCAGCCACTTTCCAAGCTGCTCACATACTACACAGTGTGAAGATAATGAAAGACATTACCCTTTCTCGATAGAAACATTTTCAGATTTACCATGGGCAATAAAGTGTCAGTCATAAGTTGACTGATAGGAATGATGACTTTGCTAACAAAGCTGTTGGGGCTGTTGTGATATTGCTGGGACTACTTTGTGTATCCCAAGGACTACTTTGTTTGCATGTGCAGGAATGCGTATATAAGAGGTTGGTGTGATTGGGTGGTCACTCTGGATCCAGATGACCACGGAATAAACAGCCTGGAGTTGAGCTCCAGCATTGTAACCTTTTATACACGTGTACTTGTGGTCCGTCCAGAGTCACTAAAGGTACAACAGGTACCGGACCACGAAGTACAACAGGGGCAACAGAGAGAGAGAGAGGGTGAGGGAGAGGGAGAGGGAGAGGGAGAGGGAGAGGGAGAGGGAGAGGGATGCAAATAAAGCGTCCATGACTCTGCCACTTTGGTGACATGAAAAAGTACCAAGAATTCATCACTCATAATCTGAACCTAGGTGTACTGACTAAGAAGCAAGGACACCTAACTAAAGTTAACAGGTTCTTTTATGCAAGACCCTTAAGTGCTCATAACATCAATATTAGGAATATTAGTTAGCGGCTTCAGCTGGGAATTTGTAGCTGTTCCCCCAAAGATAATGGGAAGAGCAGCAGAGACCAAAAGAGAGCTGCTCAGTTCCCATAAAGAAAGGTCAGTCCCTCTCTGCCATAGCCTTTCAAGGTTGAGAAATGATGGAAATGAGTTATTACAACTCATTTCGACACCTCCTGGGTGCTGGTGAAACAGGTGATTTTCTGCTGCCTCCTGCAGACTTCATTTTGGATGATAAAAATTAGCATGTGAAAATTAAACGTGGCAGTTGATTTAAAACAGACTTGGTCACATTTTTGAGGTCAATGGGTGATTTTAAAACTAATTTCATCAACCATATGCTCAAAATATGCCAAGAGTTCAAATCAAAACCTTTATTCAAGAAGAACAGTAGAGATAAACAAACTATATACAGGCCTACATCAGTGGTGGGGAAATGAGTGAAAAGAAATTGTTTGGCACAGGATTAATCTGCACATGGCATGGCGAAGATTAGTGAAGAATTGTCAGCATGGCTTTGATGAGGAGAAATCCCGACTAATTAATTGGATTTAATTTTTCGAAGAGATAACAAAGTGTGTTGATGAAGGTGAAGGAAGGAACTGCCGATGCTGGTTTAATCTGTAGATAGAGTGAAGGTGATGCAGTTTATGTAGTCTACGTGGACTTCAGTGAGGCCTTTGACAAGGTCTCAATTAGGAGAGTGGTCTATAAAGTAATAATCTGTCGGATTGCGATAATGTTTATACAAGTGTTATATTAACATATTTATAACAGCAGTAACACTTGCAATGAGAAATCACCTAAAGATTTGCTGCAAACAAATATGGAAATGGAAATATTTATTATAAATTATCAATGGAAATTCAAAATGGTAACTTTTATTATAAATTACCCGCGGAAATCTCAGTATGATAACTTTTGAAATGGGGTAACCGCTGAGTCTTTCTTGTCTCAGTAGAGAGATGGTATCAGATGCAGAGTTGTTAAAGCAAACATGGCAATGTCAATATAAAATCAATAGGATACATAAAAGATTGAGGAGTGAATATATCAAAAGCTTCAAATGGCACTGATACCATGAGGAACAAGTGAAACGATCACTGATAGAGAAGTCCCAGGCAATCATATGGTAAAAATTGCACATTGACATTTTGCTGAAAAAACTGGATGAGCATTAATATGTAACCATGACTGAGAAGTCTTTGATATTAAGAGTGTGTCTCTGGCATGCATCCAGACACCTCCAAAGAATAAAATCTTATAAAGTCCTGGGAATACATTTTCACTTTGGGTTGCATTTTCTGGCTGGCAACTGCAACCGACAGTACAAGTCTCATGACAACCATTTTGGTTATTATGCCAGCAATGGTAGTTCCCAATAAATAAAACTTATAATACTTCAACTGCCAGTGCATAAAATACCATTGGCACCTCAGAGTCCCCACTGTAATAAGCCAATTGGCACCCTGCTCACCAAGATTTGTTTTCACATCTCTTACTTTAGAACATAGAACACTGCAGCACAGGAACAGGACATTCAGCCCACAATATCTGTACCGAACGTGATGCCAAATTAAACTAATCTCCCCCGCTTCCACATGATCTATATCTTTCCATTCCCTGCATATACACGTGCCTATTGAAAAGCCTCTTGAGCACCACTAAGTAAATTCAGAATTTCATTGTTCTATTTGGTACATATGACAATAAAACACTCTTGACACATTTGCCTTCACCACCACCCCTTGCAGCATGTTCCAGGCACCCACCACATCCTGTGTAAAAAAACTTGCCCCGAACATCACCTTTAAACTTTTTCCTTCTGACCTGAAAGCTACGCCCTCTAGTCTTTTAGACATTTCCACCCTGGGAAAAAGGCTCTGACTGTCTACCTTATCTATGCCACTCCATGTATACTTTTATATTCTTCTATCATATCTCTCCTAAACCTCTGACATGCCAGAGAAAACAATCTAAGTTTGTTCAATCTCTCCTTATAGCTAATCATCTCTAATCCAAACAGCATTCAAGTAAACCAATTCTGTATCCTCAAACAGTGTGGGAACAGGCCTTTTGACCCAACTTGCAAATGCCAACCAAGGTGCCCCACCTACACAGTCCCACCTACTTGCATTTTGTCCTTCTTCCTCCAAACCTTTCCCTCCATGTACCTGTCCAAATGTCTATTAAATGTTGTTATAGTATTCACTTCAATTAACTCCTCTGGCAGCTCATTCCATATACCCACCATCCATTGTGTGAAAACATTGTCCCTCAGATTAATATTAAATCTTTTTCCCTCACCTTAAATCTATGTCCTATGGTTCTTGATTCCCCGACTTTGAGTAAAACATGGTGCATCTACCCTATACATTCTCCTCATGATCTTATACACCTCTATAAGATCACCCCCTCATCCTCATGGTCTCAAAGGAATAAAGTTGTAGCCTGCCCAACCTCTCCCTATAGCTCAGATCCTTAAGTCCTGGCAAATCCATGTTGCTGCAATTCTAGTACCTACACAGCAAAATGAGAATTTGGCCACCAGCCTAAAAAAACTTCTCTCTGCCCACCCACATTTCCCGTTTAAATCACACTTGCTTTCTCGTTTTCCAATTCTAGCAGAGTCAATAATCTCAAATGCTGACCATTTCTCTCTGCATAGACACTGCCTGATCTGCAAAGTTGTTCCAGCATTTTCTGCTTTTGTCTTGGTTTTCCAGTATCCGTATTTTTTCTCCAAAAAAGACTTATTATTTTATTTTATCACCCTTGCAATAGATTGCATTTCCCCATTTGCCTTTGTGCAGTGTCACAACACGGGTCATTGTCTTTCAACGACACAAATATTATAAACCCCGTTATTCTCCCACTCAACAGCCTTGAGCATACAACCTAGCTTAGTGTATAAATATTAGAGCGAAAACTGAAGATGGAAGCTTATTCCCCAATTGTATCTGCATTAGCTGCAATCTGCTTTTTCTTCCTAAGTTTATACATTGTTATGTCTCAGGTGTCTTCTAAGTATGCGTACAGAAATCTTTTAATGATGAAAGTAGTGAAAAGCAATGCCCTGATTCACTTGAAACTTTCTAGTATCAAGGTAGAAACAGAACAGCTTCCATTAATGATAGCACAGATAACTGCACTTAAGTCCTTGATCGATTAATCGTTAGTGCAGGGGGCACTCCTAAGGACCTTCTACAACACTGTGGTTGCATCAGCCATTTTCTTTGGAGTGGTCTGCTGGAGCAGCAGTATCTCAGCAGTGGAAGGGAAGAGACTCGACAAGCTGGTCAGGAAGGCCAGCTCTGTCCTGGGTTGTCCCCTCGACAGTGCAGGTGGTGGGAGAGAGGAGGATGATGGCAAAGTTAACATCGCTGCTGGACAACGACTCCCACCCCATGCAGGACACTGTCACTGCACTAAGTAGCTCCTTCAGTGACAGACTCCTTCACCCCAAGTGCGTGAAAGAGAGATATAGGAGGTCCTTCCTTCCCGCTGCTGTGAGACTGCACAACCAGCACTGCTCCCAGCAGACGAGTCAACAGTAACAGTTAAGAATACACAGAAAACTGATGACAATTTATCCTTGTCTTTACTTTTATTTGTAATGAATGATCTCTTGCTATCCACTTTTCTGCTGTAACACTGTAAATTTCCCCGGTGTGGAACGAATAAAGGAATATATTATTATTATTATTATTATTACTAACCGGGGATGGGGTGGTTTGGGTAGGAAAGGACGAGTGGACCAGGGAGTTACGGAGGGAATGGTCTCTGCGGAATGCAGAGAAGGGAGGGGATGGGAAGATATGGCCAGTGGTGGGGTCCCGTTGTAGGTGACGGAAATGTTGGCGGATGATTTGTTGGATCCGCTGGCTGGTGGGGTGGAAGGTGAGAACGAGGGGGATTCTGTCCTTGTTGCGAGTTGGGGGAGGGGGAGCAAGAGCGGAGCTGTGGGATGTAGAAGAGACCTGAGTGAGAGCCTCATCTATAATGGAAGAGGGGAAGCCCCGTTTCCTGAAGAATGAGGACATCTCTGACGCCCTAGTGTGAAACACCTCATCCCGGGCGCAGATGCGGCGTAGACAGAGGAATTGGGAGTAGGGGATAGACTTTTTGCAGGGGACCGGGTGGGAAGAAGTGTAGTCCAGATAGCTGTGCGAGTCAGTGGGTTTATAATAAATGTCCGTCACTAGTCTGTCTCCTGTGATGGAGGTGGTGAGGTCCAGAAACGGGAGGGAGATGTCGGAGATAGTCCAGGTATATTTAAGGGCAGGATGGAAATTGGAAGTGAAGTGTATGAAGTCAGTGAGTTCTGCATGGGTACAAGAGGTAGCACCAATGCAGTCGTCAATGTAGCGGAGGTAGAGTTCGGGGATGGGACCGGTGTACGCCCGGAACAGGGATTGTTCGACGTACCCGACAAAGAGGCAGGCATAGCTTGGGCCCATGCGAGTGCCCATAGCTACGCCTCTGGTTTGGAGGAAGTGGGAGGAGTCAAAGGAGAAGTTGTTAAGGGTAAGAACCAGCTCTGCTAGGCGGAGGAGAGTGTTGGTAGATGGGGATTGGCTGGTTCTACGGTCGAGGAAGAAACGGAGGGCTTCGAGACCATCCTTGTGGGGGATGGAAGTGTAGAGTGACTGGACACTCTGGACACCGGCATTATATTAATAATCTCTCATCATCTCTTGTGAGTTTCTCACCATTGTAGACCTGCTGCTGACACGAAGATCAATGCTGTCTGTCTCTAACCTTGCGGTTTCATCCATTGAAGTTGTAGATCCTGCCTTCTGCTGGGAGCTGATTCCCAGCTATTCAGTACAGTACAGTTTAATCCCAGGCCTCTTGTTTTCACACCTTACACTTCCTTATCTCTCCTCTGACTCTCAGTCTGAAGAAAGGTCTCGACCCGAAGCCTCACCCATTCCTTCTCTCCAGAGATGCTGTCTGTCCTGCTGAGTTACTCCAGCATTTTGTGTCTATCGCCAGTTAATTTAGCAGCCTGTGATGTCCAACCTCAATCTCACCGGCAGTCCATGTTATTGTTTACATGCAATGCCTTTGCCATTCTCAAACATTCCACAATGTTTCTTACTCGCAATCACTTTGTACGTTTAACCTCAAACAAAGCTATTAATTTCTCAACTAGATAAGTGGATGACATCGTGGAAAGGAATAGGTGTACAATAGAACTTCTGAAACAATGCTCTGCACTGCACAGAAGTTATATTTAAGTGTGATAATTACCTTAATATTGATAATTATCTTTCTCAACTGCAAAGTGTTTGAAATACAAAACATAGAGCAAAACCTAAATATCACTAAGTTTATAGTCAGAAATAATTGGGACACATGCATTACTTACGTGGAACACATGAGCCGAATTTGTCTGGGAATTCTGATATCAGATCATCATTAACCCGATCTTTCATTGGACCCAGGATAATGACAGGTCTACTGTAATTAACTGACAAACAAAGAAATAAATATTACTTTATAAATCATGTAATGTCACTTTAATGATACACCTTGCTATGAGAAGTTGTCAATTAATCTCTAAATTAGGCAATTTTGTTAATTATCTTGGCTGCAGCATTTATTGCTGTTTGCACTAAAAATGCTCAACTGTCTGTTGATTTTGTAATTTAATTGTCTGCTTGAGTCACAAACCTCCTCTGCAGGGAAGTGGGGTGTAATTGGGCTGGGTCTTTGAATCAGTGAATAGGTGCCACAAAGTTCCATTGATTTTTGGAGCCAGTGTGATAATCCCTGCTGTGCTGAACATGAATACGACCTCTTTGTTTCTTTTATTAATTTGTAACAGATACACTAAATTGCAGTAAGATTGTTTAAAAAACTAAACTAATCCTTTATTTTGCAAAATTTCATATAAACGGTTCTTGGTGAGTGATGAATTCTTAAATATTACTCTAATACATATTAAATAGATAAGTATTACAGCTTACAATTGGAGTAAATGGAAAATACTTTCAAGACCATTCCCATATTCTAATAAGCCAAAGTTACTAATTTAGAACATTCTTTTTACATTATTTTAAGTAAAATTTGGTTTGGAGATTTAAAAAAATAGAAACAAGAAATAGAATATTTGGATTGGACATGTAGGCCAGTAAGTACAAAAGCAAGAACGATGACAAAAAAGAAAGAAGGATGATGTGGCTTCAAAACATAAACACAATTTTAAAAAGAGCATAATGAGCTAAATGTGCTTTTCGTTTGTCTAAAAATCACTATTTGACTCATTATTGATATGCCATAATGCAATTTTAATTTTAATAAAAACTCTCCATCATTCTCTCCATACAGTATTGGAAGATCTTTAGGCCCATCAAAATGGTTCAATTTAAGATGAGACAGTTGACAGGATATTGTTATGATGACTGACTATAAAATGTGTAAAAATATTTACAAGTGATGATGAAGATGATGATGATAATTTATTATCTTTTTACCATAACAAGGTACAGTGAAATTCTTTGTTTTTGTATACAAAGTACACAAAAGCGATGCCACAAAGATGCTGACAAAGTTACAAAAAGTACTCATCCCTTCTTCGTCCCCCGTCCCCTCACTAGGTCCCCCCCCGACAGATAACTAAGCCGAATAAGGTTTAACGAATGTGCCCATAGTTTTTAAAGGGGTTGATGGATTAAAAGGTGAGAGATTAACTTTACTTGTGAGCAAAATGGATAACAATAGGCATTGATAAAAAAAATCTTGGATGACAAGTTTGGAGTAAGAAACATATTAACACAATTAACACCAACGGAAAATTAGTAAGTCATTTACTTGGAAACTAGACAAATGATGAAGAAAATGCACCTTATTTGTTTTTTTCCCCTCGAACTAAATGGCGTATCCCCGTCATAGAAGAATACTGACAAAGGTTATCAAATGTGTTGGAAAGTAGTGACTTATGTGAGATTAGATAAAGAAATTTAATCAGAGATATTACTTAAATGTGTTTACGAAACATTTAAGAAAATGGGTTGTTCTTATGTTGCCATTTTCATTAACAGAATGTGAAACCAACCATGAAATGATCAATGCAATGATATATAGAAGCAGAGTAAGTTACATAGTTTCTTTGGTTTGGATACTAAAAAGGAAATGCAAAATAGAATATTTGGATTGTACATGTAGGACAATAAGTACAAAAGCACGGAGTTATGGCAATGATTCTTAAAAAAATAAAAATAAAACCATTATGAGCTTTTCATTTCTCTAAAAATATTATTTGATTCATTATCCATATGCCACTAATGAGATTTTAAATATTATTCTTAAAAATTCCAAAATCTAAACCAAAAGAAAAACTCTCCATTATTTAGTCAATGCAGTATTAAACCGACTCACTAACACCTTAGAATGGAGCAATGAAAGCTTTCCTTTTTAATCTATAATTCTGCTTGACTTACTCTCTTGCTGTGTGACTGGTTCATATGAAAGAATGCAGTCTTCTGGGCCTCCTGAACAAAGGAGAAACAAAACATTAATGTTCTTTGTTCTCATTCTTAAAAATAACAGTCATTCACTCATAAACTAAAAGATACAGCAACTGTTTGTATAAAAGGGGCTCCAGGAGTTTAAACTTAAAATCATATGTGGACATTTTGAGATGAATATGCTTTGCAAAGTATTAATTTTCTCTAAAAGTTATTCACATCAGCATTACTGACTACGGAATTGGTGGAAGTTGTTTTTATATATTGAATATAATAAAGCCCAATGTAACAAAGAAAATATTATTAACATTCCAACAAGTTACAGGTGATGTATAACAGCACCGCATTTTTATTTTAAAACAAGCAGCTATTTTTGAACACCTCCAAAATAAGTGAATTGAATGCTGAAAAATTATGCAACAGAAAGTAACTCTGGAAGATAATATGTCAAAATCAGAATTTACACATAAAGTTTATTTTAAAAATGCTTTACACAACATCACAGTTGCCTAAAGAACAAATAAGCAGACCATCATCCAGTAACAACGTGCCTCTGGTTCGATATCCAATATTCACTTGCATTATTCATCTGTACCATTTACCATGATAAAAAATACACGTTAAAGATATTTGATTCCATCAAGTCCCATAAGCAGGAAATAAATATTGTCATTTGTGTTTGTACTGGCTGTTTAGCATATTATATAATTTTATATTTTGCTGTAATATTTTTGGACACTTGGGGGTTGTCGTGAGATGAATACATATATGGGCATAACGTATTGGGAGGAGTCAAAACGAGGCACTATCTGGGAATGCAGAGACGGGATGCGTCAGACATGGAGGGGGCCATGGTGAGATATAGTTCTTACCAGATCTATGACGAGAGAAAAGCTTGGAGAGATACAGATCTGTTTGTATTACTACTTCAATAAACAACGAATTAAACTGGTACATCTTTAAGATCTCTCTGTTTTTGGTTTGCGTCAAGATCGATTACTCCACCCTCTATGAAAAGGTGGCAAGTGGAGAGGACTTTACTGTAAGGACTGAAGTTGCCACTACAAATATAATACTTAAAAATGAAATAAACTTACTGTAGCTGCTTTCACAATCACTGGCATTTGAAGTAACATGTTCTGCAATAATAATAAATCAAATTAGGAAGAATATTTAAAAAATGTTCCAAAGCAATGTTAGAAAAGTTTATTTAAAGTTTATAATCGTATGCATGCTGCATAACAGAAATGTACATAATTAAAACAGAAAGGAGCTTTGGTAGAGAAATAGCATTTAAAAGAGCAGCAGTATTTTTTTCATTTGGCGAAGAGGAGGGGAAGGTGGATAGGGACATTGCAAGGTGCAGAAGGGAATGGAGAGCAATGCAGGATCCTAAACTGTTGAATCTACATGGTGCTGTGCACCCTGGCAGCACAAGCACACAATAATTAATGTATTATAAACAATGAATGTCATCAAGACAAGAAAACACATTCTAAGAGGTATTCTGGACAGAATTTGAGCACTAATTTCAATTACTCATGCAAAAGTATAAAGAAACTGAAAACATTGGAGGATTTATATTGATTTCTGTCGAAGCTCCATCTTTACATGCTGGGATTCTCCTTGGGGATATATGCAAATAATAATTAAAATAAAGGTAATTACATAGTGATGTGTTATTCTGGTCATTCTTCAGAACTTACTCAGAGTCTTTGTTCCATAACCATCGTCGGCTAACCCGGGGATCTCCTGCAGGGTAGTCCCCAGACAGCAAGCAAAGACAGGAAGAATAACCGCAGAAGAGGAAGGAAGAAGTCAGTGGATTTGAACTGAATACTACCATGACAGACCATGCAGATAAGTCAATCAGGAGCCCACTTATACCTGCACATGGCAATGTGCCAGAAAAGTAATTTTTTTCTAGAAAGTTTTTGCAACATACCAAAATGGTGGTTTTCAAAGACAGTATCCCTTTGCTTCTTTAATGTAATTGGATTTCATTCTAACTTAACAACAAATAGATAAAGAGTGTTTGCTGAGGTGTGCAATCTAGTTATACCTTCTGTGACTGTGGTTAGATAAAGGGATGGACAGCGGGATAGAGGATATAACAGAAATCATTCAAAATAATGTACCTATGGCATGGAAATGGCAAACAATCTGAAATTCTGACCATTTCTGGTCAGGTGTCCATTTGTTATGAAATACAATGTACATAGGTTGAAAGAAAAGGGACACAGTCTCATAGCCGTTTCTAAAAAGTTTGGCTTTAGTGGAACAAAAAAAAATGATGGGATCCAGATTGCTGTCAAACATTGGTCACAGTAGTATAGCCTCACCTACCTCTGTGTGAGTGTATTTATATATGGTTGTCTTGTGAGCACTCTCAGCTATGCTGTCTCTTAAGCCTACTTACGTTCTGGATCACTGGCTTCCTGCTCAATGTTGTCCTTGTTCTTGTAGAATGGGAATTTTCGTGAAAAGATGAGGTTCTTTTTACGCTTGTCATTGAATGACTGTGAAGGAGAAAGGGCATGGGGCAAACAAGGACAACTACAGTAAATGCTGTCATACTCATGCTGAGAAACTCACAAGTTGTAAAAGTGGAAGTAACAGCAGCGACGGAACACTTACGAGCCATCTTGTACTAAATTCAGATTAAGCTCACTGTTGGTTTCCTTGGGGAATATATGTTCTGGAAGATGTCAGCCCCTTTTAAGTGTTTAATTGAGGAATCGTTTTAGGCTATGTAAAATATTTCCACTACAGGAGTCTTTATAGGCCCTAGCATATAGAAAAGGGTGGTAATCACTAGTTAATGCATCTGCAGTTCAAAGGTCCTCTGAACGTTTTGATCGAAAAGAATGGAAGTTATCCTGGAATATTAAATACATTACACATTAACTGCAAACTTTTCTTGAGAGTAAGCAAAGCAAAACAATGTGAATCACTGGGCATTAGGATGATACATCTATTAAGGCACTCCACTAAAAGTGAACCCTGTGAAAGACTGAATACATTGGGAATACAGGCCCGTAGACAGTGATCATATTATAGGTATCTTTATTTCAGTGGACACAAAGTTGAGCCTAACATGTTTAGGATTTCCACTGCCTTCTATTTTCTACTGCTGGTAAAGCCACTGAGATTCAGGAGATTTGACATTAAATAACTGGAGAGAAATTTGCAATTTGCTATTCTAGCTTAAGACTTTCATTTAGTATTGTAACCACCCAATGTTCATTTCCAATGAGTGCAATGGCAGTGAAAATCAGATGACTTTTCACTTAGTTTCATACCAAGTGATATTGAACGCTATTGTTCCACCATGATGCAAGCAAAATGGAAAAAAAACAGGGTTCATTTAGAAGCTACCAGCTTTAGTACTGCTGCATTAGTTATAAACCATTAACAATCAACATGCTTTGGCACGTTTGCTTGCCATCCAGTGAAATGATCTGATTAAACTTACACACAATAACCTGATTACTACAAAATACCAGAAACCATGAGGTTTGTTAAAGTTATCATGTTAATTGAATTGATAGGTTATTTTATTAAAGATATACAATATACAATATGATTATCAATTCAATAATGACTGAGATCTTGATTACAAGCAATATGCTGCACAGATATGTGCAAACATTAGGTAGTTAATAATCCCTTACAAAAATTTATGGCTCATAAATAGAAAAGTGATGAAGGAAATCCTGTTATTTATAAATAGTAACTTAATAAGTATTATTGCCACTGCTATTTTACTCCACTTTTACATCTGAACATAATTCAACATTTGTTCAGAAAAAAAATAATTTAAAGAAAAGGAACATATGAACAGAAGACATTGGGCTTGATTTAATAATTTCCCATTCATCAATGTTGTGCCAGGATTAGCTATGATGAGATTGCATGGGCAATGGAACTAGCAATTTTTTTTACATCGCAATACAGAATAATATTGTGTTTGGTCAATACGATGCACAAATGGTTTATTTAGCATTTTGCTGGCAAAGTACAACATGGGATACTGTTGATGAACTCTGAGCATATTCTTTTACACCGATTTGTTTGTTTCATTCGTCTTATTATTTTACATTTAAGATAGTACAGATTTGCAAGAGCTCATAGTTAAGTAGCAATTGGTTCGGGAGAAAGGGAAATACAAATTTCTTCTAGCAAATTTTTACTCATTATGAAAGGCAGATTTTGGGCACAGGATTCAGGATTACATCAAATCTCTTACAAAAAAAAATATGCATAAAGAGCTATCTATTCAAAGAAAGGACTATTAACTCAAAGTAGTTCAGTAAATATATCCTACTCAGTCTATAAATTATTTGGTTTGGAAAGGAAATT
The DNA here is from genome assembly GCF_053455715.1 of Rhinoraja longicauda. Classification (NCBI taxonomy): domain Eukaryota; kingdom Metazoa; phylum Chordata; class Chondrichthyes; order Rajiformes; family Arhynchobatidae; genus Rhinoraja; species Rhinoraja longicauda. The sequence goes on from NC_135959.1 coordinate 57,283,182, forward strand.
AATTAAAATTGTAGATGCTTTTTGAGGCACATATATTGTCTCTCTGGTTATTCTTCAGCAATAATACAACCACATAATTAAATCGTGCCCATTATGAAGACATGTTGCTACTTAAAACAATGCTATGAAACAATACACAAAACATGCTTTGTAGGGGAGTCAAGACAAGGAAGTTAAAGCGGCTAAAATAATAAAACATTGTCCTGTTAACAGTTTTTGGATTCATGCAAGCATACATGAGAAATGCAATTTTAATATTAAAATGACATAAAAAACATGGAATGTAACAGATGTGTGTTTTCTCCAAGATCTGTGTAACTGGGCCTGAGTAATGATGGTTAACATCCAGTTTAAAAAAATCAAATTCTAATCAGAAGCTCAGATTTAGTGAACCCAATTTTCAAACATATCACATCCATGCTTAACTTGTAGCACTGAATGACCAAGTTGCAGCTGCAGATTTTATTTTGCTTCTGAAATTCTGATTCGATTGGAACTAAATTCATAAACAAAGCACAATGAGCAGCATGACTACCTTGTGCATTTAGTGAAGATGAATCTCAGGCCGCGATGGCCATTCTAGCTATAAGAATGCATCAGATTATTTAGATTATCTGTTAAATAATGCAAAGTCGCAATGAAAATCACCATTCTGGTAAATAAATATTATTAACAGTTCCTTATCATCATGTTAATGTTGCTTCTTCCTGCTTTTTGCAAAAACTATTCACGTCCTCTTCTTTCCAGAGACACTGGCTCTGTGATGGAAAATAAATTTTTGGATACCAATACTTTATTCTATTTGATCACTTCTGATGTGAGAGAGCTGGCTGATCATCTAATTAATTGAGCACCAAGATCAAAATTCGAACCTTTCTGCTCCCTTACTGGAAGAAAACAAACTACCGAGAATGCTCAGAAACGTGACCATTTTAATGGTAGGTGTACCTATTTATTTTTTTGTTTATACAATGTATCTGTCATTGATTGTTTTTTAAATTAACTTGAGATCCATGACCAAAAACTGCAAGGAGTCAGTTTTGCTTAAAATGAATGGTGGTCAAATAGTCCATGCAGTCACCTTGATATTAATTAAAATAATTTTCAATTATATGTTGATTCCAAAGACATTAACTGTCATGTTTGCATTTTAAGAGATGATTCATAAATATAAACAGTGAAAAATATGAAACCAAGATATGCATTTAATATCCACATGACATCTTTAACTTCTTAAATTTCCTTATGATTCAAGTTCAAGCTCGGACCCTGCAAACTATTATGGAGGTAACAATTGTAATCAGTCACAAAGCAAAACTGTATTAAACACCAACATATCCTCAGAAGTCAGATTAAAGAAATAGGAAAAATGCACATTTTGTCAGGTCAACCTACGAAAGTAAATAAACAGGTGGTTTGAAAGTAGATGAGACCTTTGTAATATCTGGAATTTGGAAAGTTATTGTAATCTGAAAAAATTGTTAACCTGCAACAGATCACATCTCTGCCATTGGAGGTACGAAGTATGCATTAACAGAGTGTTCTGCAAAATATGTTAGCCCAGCAGAAGATGGGCTGAGATCGGGAAACATTTTTCTTGATTCAGCTCGGAGTTGATTTTTCTGTATTAGATTGTGCAGGTGTCTTTTTTTCTCAGTGCTGCCAATTGAGATCTATTCTTCCTTAACACACATTGAGCAAACGTAATTTCAGGAGTCTTATACACCTGCTGTAACATAACTGGTATCATGTTTATATTTCTTAAAGGAGAGGTAAGCACTGAGTACAGTCACAACTGGAAGTCATTGCACAGCTTGAAATGGACTCACAATAGAAATGGCAGTGCAGACACAGGCATCCCATTTCACAGATACAGATTGCAGCAGCAGAAGTAGATGACAACCAGTGGAAGAATCTGAATGCAAGGAGTCCCAGGAAACCACAAGGGCATAATTGTGTGGCGAGCTATAAAAAATATTAATATCTATCTACATGTAATGATGACATGGTCCCAGTGCAAGCAAGTGTGAATGGACATTGCTGGTGTGAAAGAGTGACTGATGGATCAATGGGAGGCATGGTGGCGCAGTGGTAGAGTTGCTGCCTTACAGCGCTTACAGTGCCAGAGACCCGGGTTCGATCCCGACTATGGGTGCTGGCTGTACGGAGTTTGTGTGTTCTCTCCGTGACCGCGTAGGTTTTCTACGAGATCTTCAGTTTTCTCCCACACTCCAAAAATCTACAGGTTTGTAGGCTAGTTGACTTGGTATAAGTGTAAGTTGTCCCTGGTGTGTGTAGGATAGTGTTAATGTGCTGGGATTGCTGGTCGGTGCGGACTCGGTGGGCCGAAGGGCTTGTTTCCGCACGGTATCTCTAAACTAAACGAAACTAAAAAAATACTGTGGTCATATTGATCCTCCTTCTCACATCCTACTCATCCATTTCATATAAGGTCAAATGTATTCTAGCTCTCATATGTGTTCAATCATACCTCTCTCAACTCTCTTGCAGACACAGATTGATGAACCCACATTATGGGGATACGTAGCATTGTCTGACCCTGAGGCAATGCAGCTCCACTATTGCACAGCTCCTTGTGAAGAGCCTGCAGACCATCATTTTCAGCATGGAAATGTTGGACAACTTCACATCTGCATTTGCAATCCAATCATTATCTATTTGCTGATCATCTGATGGCAGAAATCGCAATTTCTAAAGCAGCACAGACCAAAGCCACCCAGCTGATGGGTAATGCGTGGGAACTTTAATATCTTGCGTAATTGTTCTGGATTCTAATATCGCGACAGCTTTTGGGGCTTTCAAGACCTTTTGGTAATTTGTCCTCTCGGGTGGAGCTAGGCCAGGTGATGAGTGGGTGAGTCAATCAATAAAAAATCAAGGATCCCCTCTCAGAAAAACAGCATTATAGCCTACTCACTAGTGCTCTTCATGCTTGTCTGTCAGTTAACGAGCCCTGGTTGCTTGCAACAAACAGTGCAGTCTGAAGCCAGGTCATCTAGGTCCACAATAGCTCACGATTATCTTTCACAGGTATCTCCATCCACCTACCCTCTCAGAGAATAATTAAGTATGGCAGGGGAAGATCTGGTTAGAATAAGTACGTAGGTTAGACAAAAGCCAGGAGAGGCACAACTATCTTAGAAAACAGCACCTGGATGCATTGATTCGGACAGCTGGAAAAATGTGGCGGTGACATCATGCTAGCCAGAGCCCTTAGAGACTTCCTATTTCTGCCTCTTGTGGTGCTGGTCTTGCGTTGCTCTTGCTCCTCATCATCCTCAAGGACTGGCAGCTCTACTACCAATGCTCCCAGGATATCCAACAATGGAAAGCATGTACAGGTTCAGTGTTCACCAACACTCACTCCTATACATAACTATAATGTTCAGCCTTGCTGATTGCAAAATGCTTAGTTCTACCTCAAACGTCAAGACGTGCAAGCAAATTAATGATATTTTTCAAATTGCAAATGCAGTTTTTGTCTTTGTCATCAGAACAACTTATCTATGCTTGATATGTGGTAATTTGATAATAAAATTCTGAAAATCTGTTAAATGACTCTTCAGGAATCCCAAAGGTTTAGCATCTGGCTCACCTGGTAATGTTTCCCAAGCACTCTCAAGTCTCACCGGTCACCATGCTCCCCCAAGTCTAACCTTAGTCTCCAGTGGACTGGAATGCAGTCTCTATGCTCGTCCCAGATTTATTGGGCTCTGATTCTCATGCTCCTGCGAGATTCACCGGGTCGGTGTTTCCACACCAACCTCCTACCCCTACCCAAGACCTAACCGGTCTCCCGCTCCTGGACTTCCCGAGACTGACTGTGTTAAATGGGGAACATTATTAAGCTCAGGGATATCATTAAAAAAATAATTAAAAGAGCAGTGGGGAATGATGCAGAACAGCATTGATCTGTTCGGAAAATTGATTCAACCTGTGTCTATGGGTTCATTAATCAATTTCACAGGGGATGTACCACATGGATTGAAACCATCCACATACTGTGCATTGTGCTTTAATGCTTCAGACTTTAACTATGTATCACCTTAAAATTCAGAACTGCACGTTTGAATTTTTAGGCGGGCATGATCAACATGGAACTAGAGCAGCAGCACTCTTATGAAGCTCAGTATCTCACATTTCTCCTGCCTCAATCAGCAGTTTCACCATTCTCTATGTCTCAACACTTCAATTGCCTGCCCAAAGCTCTAAAATCACAAAATGCTTTGAAATCAAAGAAGGAGGGGAAAAAAGTGTTTCTAAACAGAAAAAAAACAATGCAAGGTTTAAAATAATAATTTGCTTAGAAATTCCATTAAATAATTGTTTTTATCATTGCATCACTCAGATAGTTTGAGTGACTCCTGTTGTCAGTTACCCTGAAATTCTGGAAACAATTTCTGCAGAAAGAGATTAAGTAATGTGGGTCACACTTTCTTAGGAGTATTATCCTTGGGCATTCTTGCTCATGGTATTTACAATGAACCACTGAACTGAGAGTAAGTAGCTACCTACATCTTTGGATCTTCCCCATGTTGCACAACACTGGTCAATATAACCCTTCCCATTTGTTGCCAATTACAACTATTCCTCACTCCTACCTCTCGCTACATCGATCCCCATATGCCTGCCACCTCGGTGCTCACCAACAGCCTACTTGTCCTTTCCATTACCCTAATCATCCCCTCAATATCATCCACTCCTTTCTGGCTCCAATTCCCCCTATATAATTCCTAAGTTCTTATGTCCTTCCATCTGTACACATCCTCCAATCCAGCTGTAGGCCCAATTGGTTGATGGGTTCCACAGGCCAACCATGGGAAATGGGTAGAACATTTTCAGCGACCGAAGTTGTATACAATGAGCCAACATCTAAAATGGTCGTTGGTGCTTTACTTCAGAGCTCCCAGAATGGATGTTTGAGACATTCTAAAGAGTTTGCATACCATATATAGTTTGTGGTAAGACACTGAGCACCATCCTCAATCAAATTATTTCTCAGCATTTTACTGTGAATATAAAGCAAATAGGAATCCTTGCATATGAATTTCTGTGGAACCTCATAATACAAAATCCATCTCTATGTACAACAAAGTATTGCGAGATAAATTTGGTCAAAATGCAATAATTAGTTTAATTAGCTGAGGCAATGGAAGCCAGATGTTCTATTTTAGAAAGTATTTGCTGTAATAATATAGTTTTGTTTTCTTTCTAATTGTCATGCAAATCTCTAATCATGGTGAATCACATGTACTTTTTGTAAGCAATTTTTGTTGCATTTTATAATAGCAACTGTCATAGTTAACAAATAAGTTTATTGTGCTATTGTTTTGGAAATATGATGTTTTGAAAAAATAAACCACTTATTAACAACAAAATTGAAAAGCAAAATAAAAGCCATGATTTAGGTTGAAATACTTTGAAGTGCTTGGATCACATGACAATACCAAACATTATTCATACTCATGATTTACAAAGCAGACACCAGGGGGTAGATTTTTTTGTCTCAAAATCTTTTTGCACTATACAAATGAACTATCTAAAAGAGCAATTATTGCTTTGTGCTTGCCTGATTTTTCAAAACTTCTATTGCAGTACACATGACAATGCTTGCATTAAAGCCAGTGGGTGGATCTGAGGAATCAATTAGAATGGAACATGAACTGATGTCACTATCGTAATTTTCCATTATAAATACAAGATATGAGAAAGATAGGTTTTGCAATATGTAAAGGACCTGACCCTAACTGAACCATTGCTGGGATCACCTGCCACAAAGTCTTTCCAGGTGAGGCAGAGGTTCAAACTATGTTTAATTTGTATTCTGCATTAGTAAAATTCAAATTCACAGACTATAACTGGGACATGTCAACATGTCAACCTGATCTCCTAGCGGCTCAGCACTTCAATTCCCCCTCCCATTCCCAATCTGACCTTTCTGTCCTGGGCCTCCTCCATTATCATAGTGAGGCCCAGCGCAAATTGGAGGAACAGCACCTCATATTTCGCTTGGGGTAGTTTACACCCAAGCGGTATGAACATTGACATCTCTAACTTCAGATAGTCCCTGCTTTCCCACTATCCCCTCCCCCTTCCTAGTTCTCCCACTAGTCTTTCTGTCTCCGACTACATTCTATCTTTGTCCCGCTCCCTCCCGACATCAGTCTGAAGAAAGGTTTCGACCCGAAACGTCACCCATTCCTTATCCTTTGTGGATATGTGAAATAGTCCGAGCTCTCCTCAGGCCTCTGCCTTATCTATTACTCGATTGATGACTACTACTGCTTCTATCTACAGACGCACAGAACTCACAGGTTTCAGAATCTTTGTTCCAATACTCTGTTCTCACTTTCTCATGATACATCTCTGTTTTTTTCATTCCCCTTTTCAACTTGTGTGGGTTTATTTCAGGGGAAAAGTCAGCAATCTATATTCATAACAAGTTTACAGACCTACAGCCGCCTTGCTTACACTTCCTTTGTCGAAGGACTCCATTCCATTCTCTGTCTCTGGTGCATTTGCTTGGATGTGCAAAATTCCACATTGTTCCCGATATGTCTTCTTTTGTCCTCAACTGTGACTTCAATTCCACAATAGTTGACTCCACCATAGTTGACACAATTGCATCTGTCCCTTTTATCAGCATTTCTGCTCTCACCTCTTTTCCTCCCACCTACCACAAAGATAGGGTTCCCCTTGTCCTTACCTTACATCCTACCAGCTTCCACATTCATAGGAGCAACACCTCCAATGGGATACTGGGTACATCTTCCCTTTCCTCATCGCTTTTATCATTCCTAAAGAACTAATCCCCCATGGAGTCTGAGATTTATTCTTTCATCGCATATGATACTCATTCCTCACATAAACCTCCCCTGCAGCTAGAGGAAATGCTATGCTATCCTTTCACCTCCTCCTTTTCCAACGTTGATAGACTGATATGCTTTCCAGGTTAAGCAGCATTAACCTGACCTTCTTCTAGCTTAGTAAACTGCATTTAGTGCTCAGTATATGGTCTCCTCTGCCCAGGGTCATCCCAATGGAGATTGTGTAATACTCTGCAATGCAACTCCATTGTGCCTGCAACGGTAACACAGAGCTTTCAAATGACTGCCACTCTATTTCGTCATTCCATTTCAACCCTAAATTCATTGTCTCAGACTTCTGCACTGTTCCAATAAAGTTCAGTGCAAGCTCAAAGAACAGCACCTTAACTTTTGACTAACCATGTTACAGCCTTGTGAATTTAACATTAAATTTAACAGTTTCAGTCCATTAGCCATTCCAGACTTCAATCTGTCACTTTACTTCTCAGTCCCTTTCCCATTCTAACCTCTCTGCCTTTGGTGTACCCTATATTGTTCCAAGGAACTCAAGGAATAGCACATTACCTTTGTCCTTATATATTATAACCATTTGGACATAATATTGAATTTAATAATTCAGGTAGCTCCCTTTTTTTGCTTGCTCTTTACAGATGATTCATCTCCTTCATTTTTCTCTTCTGTTACTTTGACAACCTTAGTCTGTAGCTTATCACAGACATTCACTTTATACTCCCCAACCTTTCTTTGTATCTTAAACCATTCTTGTCTTCTCGCTTTTCCTGTGGTGATGAAGAGAAATGAAACATCAGCCCTGTTTCTTCCTCCAATGATGCTGCCTGACTTGCTGAGTAGTTCCAGCACTTTGTGTTTGTTTCAAATTCCCACCATCCATGGTTTGATGCTACAATTATTTCTGACCTTTACTAATTCACCTAAAGCATTCATTCTGTTTTTCTCTCCGCAGATGCTGACTGATCTATTTCCATCATTTTCTCTTTTTCTTTCAAATTTTCAGCATTTGCACAAACGTTATTGTCTAATCATTATGCCTTTATGTTGGTTACTCTCAGCTGCCGTGGCTGCTATTAAATTCCAGCTATCCTCTGCTAGGTTGCAGTCCAATGGGATTCAGATGTCAAACAAGGCTTATAGCTGCAGAATGCAGCTGATACAGGAAAAAAATTTTTTTTTGCTGAAGTCACAATTCACCCGGATCCACCAGGAAACACAGGTTTTGCACAAATCCATTTAAATTATTGTAAGAAAATAACTGCAGATGCTGGTACAAATCAAACCTTCAATTTAAATTATTGGATCAGGTCAACATTCATTTAGGCATTATCAGCATTGCAGGTGGACCTGCAAAAGAGACTGAGGGATAATTATATATCATCTCGGTTCTCTCAATTGATCATTTGTGAACTATTATAGGTGTTAGGGATTGTAATGTGGTCTAATTTGGGGGAATCTAGAACTATTAAGAGGAGATTAGACTTCTTCCCTCTGTAGGTTATGAATCTTTGGAATTTTCTACTGCGAGCTGTGTATATTTAATAGCTGTGTAACACTGATTTTTTCTTGTCTGCTCACTAGTTCTTATATTCTAATACTCTCATGATCAGAGATATTTACGGCACCATTCAGGCATGACTTTCATACAAATTCCTCACCCTTACGTAAAATTTACAGCTGTATTCACAGCAAAACTATCACTGTCAATGGTCTCCAAAACTGCAATTTCCACTGTTAAAAGAGGAAATCTAAAATCTGCTAATAATGATACCCATCGTATTTACAGAGTAAACCTGTAGTCTTCACTGATGCAATTAACACAAAATTCAATAATTCGACTTGAAATAACTTCCCACATCTTAATTCTGCATTTTTTCCCCTCATACTGCTGATTAAGTGATGGCTGAATCCTGAACTAATTAATTTTATTTGGCAATGACTTGTAGACGAATTAGGTTAGTTTGATTTATATTGCTTCGTCATTGGGGAAGTGGTTGACACCTGAACTCAAGCAGTCTCCAAACATCCTCAAATTATGCTATATATTTTACTTACAACTTACAAGAGAAAATAATTGCTCTGTGATTTGATTTATTTAGTTTTTTCTACTGTAAAAATAAATTCCAGTATACTATGCTGCGGCTGAACTTAAGCAGAATGGCGATATTGCCAAGATTCGCTGTTTCTTTTACATACAGCTTAACACTGACAGAAAATTATTGACTCCACTGTTCTTTCCTTTTGGCTTTAAATGGTTAGAAACGGTTCATCAAAATTAAGATACATGGTAAATTAAATGTTAACTATCGTGTGTCCTAAGACTATAAAAATATATTTAAGTAGAAGTTTCTGGTATAGTAAAGTTCCATATACAAAACACGGAGATAAATAATATAACATCTAAATAAGTGATGTAACAGATCTCGTGCAGAATTATGTTTATTAACTGATGTAAATATACTTTTGAAAAATACGTTTAAGGGATTCTAATGTTTTTGTAACCAGATTACCCTTTGGACATTGATTAAAAAGGAAGTTGATTATCGTACAATATTTTCTTGTATGGCAAATACAAAACTAAAGATGTCAGTGGGTTGAACTATGTTTAATTTGTATTCTGCATTAGCAAAATTCAAATTCACAGACTATAACTAGGACATGTCAAGGACTACTGCAACAGCCTCCTCTATGGCGCACCCTCAAAAATCATCAGTAAACTTCAATACATTCAAAACTCCGCTGCCGTCTACTCACCCACACCCCGATCCGTGACCATATCACCCCCGTCCTTTACAAACTCCACTGGCTCCCCATCCCCCAGAGAATCCAGTACAAAATCCTCCTCATGACCTACAAAGCCCTCCATAACCTGGCCCCATCCTACCTGACCGACCTCCTCCACAGGCACACTCCCACCTGCACCCTCCGCTCTGCTGCTGCCAATCTCCTATCCCCCCACATCCGGACCAAACTCAGATCCTGGGGGGACAGGGCTTTCTCCATCGCTGCTCCCACCCTATGGAACTCACTACCTCAAACCGTCAGAGACTCCTCCACACTCACCACATTCAAAACATCACTGAAGTCTCACCTGTTCAGTACTGCCTTCAACCACTGAAGGTCACCTCACCTTCTGTCTCCTTTCTCTGTTCGTTTACTTATTTATCTATTTATTTACTTCCCTATGTTCTCTAAATCCCTGTAAAGCGTCTTTGAGTATATGAAAAGTGCTATATAAATGTAATGTATTATTATTATTATTATTATTATTATTATTAATGATGAATGACTAAAAGACTAATTTTTATGGTTCAGTGAAAAACTTTCATCAATATGAAAATATGGTTTTATTTCTAGTATAACTTGCGCTTCAATATATTTTCTTACAGTAATGCAGCAGTGCATTTTAGATTTTTTTGGTAACACAATACTTTAAAAATCAGTTCATTAGAGAAAGAGTAGGAAAACCGAAAAAGAAAAGCAAAGCAGGCCAGTTTGCATAAATATACTACCTCAGCTAATCTGAATCCCATGGTCAGTGTTCTCATATTTACATCAATAGACAATGACACATATCCATATCATTGCCCAGAACAGAGATGCAACAATCATTGTGAGATGTACAATTCAGAGAGAACCAGTTCCTGAAAGGTTTCCTGCAACCAGTGTCAATGATATTAATGTTCACATTACATTGTAACTTTCATATGTGCTGACCTATGTGCTGACCAATTCACTGACAATACCAGCCATCTTAATCATGGTCAAAAAGGCTTTTGGCATTTTAGCCTTCATCAGTCAGAATATTCAGTATAGAAGTTGGGAGTTCATGTTGCAGTTGTATAGAACGTTGGTGAGACAGCATTTAGAATAAAGAGGAGGCCATTTAAAACTGAGATGAGAAAAAACTTTTTCACCCAGAGAGTTTTGAGAATTTTTGGAATTCTCTGCCACCGAGGCCAACTCACTGGATGAATTTAAAAGAGAGTTAGATAAAGCTCTAGGGGCTAGCGGAATTAAGGGATATGGGGAGAAGGCAGGCATGGGTTATTGATTGTGGATGATCAGCCATGATCACAATGAATGGCAGTGCTGGTTTGAAGGGCCAAATGGCCTCCTCCTGCACCTATTTTCTATGTTTCTATGTTAATCTTCTTATTCCTTCATGTTCTAACTCCTTGCTGATTACAGTTTCTTCCACACTGATGTCCAACCCTGAACCAAACACCTCACCCCTTTCCCAAAGGTGCTGCTATGTGTTCACACTCTTAAGTCTGGCTCATTTGTTTATTCCATTATTGTACTTTAATATTCTTTTTCGTTATTGGGATTTTGCATTGCCAACGTGCACCATCCTGCTTTTTTTCTCTCAACATATTTATTATTGTATTTATTATTACTGTATATATACTGCTCTCCGTGGATTGTCACCTTGTCGTGGTGGAAAAGCTTGTGTGGTCGTGAGATCCTGAGAGCGATGCCGTCTGGAGCTATGCTCCTGGTAGGGTCACCCAAGGTGGTAAGGTCGTGGGGAGGTCCCTGACAAAGAGCAATCCAACCAGGACCTCAACGGTGAAACAGGCGGAGGATGATGGCTGACTTTAGTGGAGCGTCACAATGGCTGGGAAGGCGGATGAAGGCTGCAGTGGGCAGGTGCTATAGAAGGGAAGGTAGACGCTCCTGCCCCCATGAGTCTCGGGCAGATGAGGCTCGTCAGCCTGGGAAGGCAGTCCATCTAGGAGAGGGAAAACTCTGATCTAAAACCTCCACTGCCTTGTGGCCATATCCAGTCCTGGATAAGGCTTCAGGAGTAAACCTAAAGAAAAGTCCGGAGTCGGAGTCCCTAAGGCAGTTCGTCGTTGTCTACAACCTCGTTCTGGCAGCTCCTGCGATGGCACTGGTGCCAAACTGTAACGGCTCTGCTGTTCCTTTGGATCGATCACAGCGACGTGTAGAGGGTGGGACGTGCTGCATGGGCAACAGCCTGTCCTTCATATGACATCACCCAGGCTTGCATCTGACCGCACATCGACGCTGCTCTAGCTGAGGTTTGGAGCAAGCAGCCAACAACCAGGATGCATCACCCATGGTCATCCATGACCGAGGGGGCCTTAGAGTTGGATCTATACTGTTTACTCCATAGCTACGTGTACAAGTAATTTTATTTTACCCTGGTGTGCATGACAATAAACTAATCTAATCTAATTCATTCACGATAGTCTTGACAGATTGCTCAAAGGCTTGGAACTCAATTGTTCCCTGAACTCTTTTGAAGGACTTCGGGCATTAACTACCTTCTTTCATATGCACAAATTGACTTCCCTGTGTCTTCTTGCATATGGTCTTCCAGGCTTTCTGAACTGTACTCCTGACAACACAACACCACAACCCACATCCCTAAACCAAACATACATGTCCATTAAGCTCTTACCTTCCTTGCAGAATTTTAAAGTTTCAATTGTCCACGGGCATCTTACATTTTTGATACTAAGAAGGATTGCCACATGTTTACTGATAATTTATTCCATGTGCCAGATCCACTAATCAATCATCTATTACAAACACATATTTTGCCTGGCAGAACATGTCAAGAGGCTGCAAATTCTGTGACAAGTGACTCTCAACCCAAATTCTTTCCACCATCCACAAAGCATTAGTCAGTAGTGAGAGAGAATTCTCAATATGCGTAGCCTTCATACTATGAAATATTTTAACTTTTTTAATAGATAACGACATTGCTGATGAGGCCAACATGAGCTGACTATCCATATTTCTCTTGAAAAGTTATTGGTGAGCTAGCAATGGTGAAGAAATAGTTATTTTACCGAATCAAAGTGGGAGAAAACCTGTTCTTGTTGGAGGCGATGGAAGGTGCTGTTAACATAGCCTTGGAAAATCATCCTGTGGATTTTCTGAGTGATAAACGATGTAACCACAAGGGACCAGTGTGGATGGATCAGACTAGGGTTGGTAATTTGTGTGCTGGTCAATTGGACTATGTCCAAGGTAGTGTGCAGCATCTTGAGAGTAGTTGGAGCTATGCATATTGAGAATTAGATCTCACTACTGATTCACGTCTTATGAATGGTGGGAAAGCTTTGGGAATTAACTCAGCAGATCAGGCAGCATCTCTGGAGAACAAAGGCAGGTGATCTTTCAGGCCACCACCCTTCTTCAAACTGATTGTGTTGTGGTGGGGGGAGAAAGCTGGAAGAGAGGAGGCTTTGTTCTGCTCATCTTTTCTAGCTTTCTCCCCTCACCACACCACATTCAATCTGAAGAAGAGTCCCGACACGAAATGTCACCGGTCCATGTTCTCCAGAGATGCTGCCTGACCTACTGAATTACTTCAGCACTTTATGCCTTTTTCATGAACCAGCATTGGCAGTTTCTTGTTTCTACAATGAAGCAGATGTGTATGTCTTGAAGGACTCCTGTGGCAATGCTTTCTTGTTGAAATAACATACTTCCAATAGCCCTATTCAGAAGGTTTTTCCTCTTGGAGCTTTGACTGATTTTACTGGGGCTTTTTAGTACTGAAATTAGTCAGTTGATATCTTGATGTCACAGGAATTACTCACACGTCATCTCTGCTGTTTAGTTCTCTTGCCCATGCTTAGATCAAGACTTCAATGAGATTTAGAAATGGATATTTAATTACTTATTTTCACCCATTGTGAAATGTCTAGCCTTTTGCAAAATGCAGACCTACTTTAAAGCATTATCTTGTCAGAAGAATGTTATACATGGAAAATACAAAGTAGGGCTGGCCACGTAACAGACAGAAACAAACAAAAGCCATGAGAAAATTACCATGGGAACAACCTGGTATCGACTAACTACAACTTTAATGCACCGCTCAAAATCACATCTTTTTTTTCATGTATTTAGGTAGTTTGTTGACCATCCTTTAGGCTGTTCAATATTTACATTGCTGTACTTTCATTGTAGCCTATCAGGGACTGTAAATAGCCAGGCACATTCCAGGGCAAACTGACCTAAACCATGAATTGCAGGTGAATGAAGGTTGTGAGTAAATTAGCTCTCATAACGGACCAAACATTGAATTTCGCCAGCACTGAATATAGAATGTCGCTAGGATCGTGTGCTTACACTTACGTCACCAAATATGCTAAATATCTGGGGATGAAGGCTACACATCTATCAGTACGCTCAAATAGAGCATTGTAAATGGAGACTAAAGTCATACTGTGCTTTCAATATATCAATTATATCAAGCAAAATATCGAAGATAACTCACTGATCCTAAGTAGTAAGAGAATATTTACAATGAAATAATCAGGGAATTCGGGTTAATAATGCAACCTGCATGTTTTGCATGTTTTAAAATGTTATATTATTTTGTTTGAAGGCAATAATATAATGAAGGATGCATAGCTCTTAATGTTACCAGGGCTAAACAATTTTAACACATTGCAAGCATGTAGAATCAGAAAACTAACATCATTTGCCAGTTTTGCAGAAGCTGGCAGGCCTAAAAAAGTTCTGAATATGACTTGTGACACACAGACATCAGTTAATTTATTTCTAGATTATTAGGTTAATTGATCTGACTTGTTGATATTCGTAAGCTTGGCCTTCAGACAGAAATACTTGTTATTCTTGGAGAACATTCCCAAGCCAATCCATGTGTCCACTGCTGTGTCCGGTCTACATGATTTAGATAATTATTAATGGCTAAATGTTACTTATATACAGATTACAAAAGACAGGACATTCACAGTTAATCAAGAGCAGCATTTACTTCCCAATACCATTCATCTGTATTCTATTACCAAGCCTCCAACTATTAGCATCTTGTAGGTGTCATTGACCAGAGCAAAACTCCAAATCACGTCAAAGACTATGGCATGTGACTTACTTCCTGATTCTTCAAAACCTTTCAGCTATTTATATTTATGTTAGGAATGTGATGGGATACTCTCCTTTTGTGTGGATCAAAGCAGCATTAAGGCTCGGGAAGTATTCTACCGTCAAAGAATAAAAATAAACCTCTTAATTGAAACCCTGTCTACCTGCTTAAATGTGCACCATCCACAACTGGTATATCACGGCTGCAGCATTTATGGTATGGTGATCGTGTCCTTTATTTCGTTACATCCAGAGAAAGGGAAACATGAGAAGACTAAACTAAACAAACCAAAAATAGAGTACACAATGTCTTGTTTAATAGTGTAAGGCCATTCCTGAAAAGATGATGGAAACATTTTTTTTTTTACACAATTAAGAAACATGCAGTATGAAATGTTATTTGTAGTGCCTCTGTGAAATGATACCTCAATGAAAACTCATAACTGCCTTGGACTACATCCATTTCTTCATATGTGTTGATTGATCTCCTTGAACAACAGAAATGTTTTAAAAAGCTTAAAAGACAAAGAATAGTTGAATCACAGGGAAATGGATGATTTCACTTCATCAGCGATTCACAGTGGAGACACAAATGGTCTCAATAACTTCTGGTTTGGAAGAAAAAAAATCATATTTCTCATTCCTGATCCAGTGAACCCATCCTGGAAATGTTCATGTGTACTTGTTACAGAAGAGTAGGATTAAATTCTATAGTGAACCATTTCAAAGTTAAATATACAATAATACAATAAATATACAAACTTGTCAAGGCTTGTATGTAAAATAATGGGCTTTGACCAAGAAACTATAAAGTACAAGGTACCTAAGTAACCCAATGGCAAACTTTACGCAGCAGCATGTCACTGAATTGGATAAAGTTGACTCCAAACAGCAATGGGACTTGAAATTGCATGCTTCATGAGCAGAATACGCCACATTCAACGTGACTGAGTCCAAGTATATAACTAAAGCTATACCAGGAGAGCAAGGCTCAAAAAAGAGAGACATGCTAAAGAGTTCCATAGATGATCTTATCTGCACCATTGCTGGGAGCAAGGTTCTGCCACAGAAAGAACAGTGATCAGCTCCAATGTAAAATAGATAAGGATTCCCAGAATTTCATAGGTGAGTCCTTCTATTCTTCCTGGTGATGTCACCCAACTGCTGTAACCTTTCCCCGATGTCCATTCCAACACCCACAATGATGAATCCTGTTTTGAACAAGCGGTGTACCAATACCCATGCCCATTGTGGCATCATTACTGAGGTCACTGAAAGTCTCCTTACAATTTTCAGCCGTGATTCCAGTTGAAAATGACACTTTCAGAGCTCAGCCATGGTGCGACTTTGCCCAAATGACTTTTCATTCTGTGCATGACTCTTGAAATTACACATGTTCAATCTGTGTTACTATACTAACTGTTCGGTGTTTGGGAATCGTATCCTTTTTTTGCACAACGCCCTGGAAGTTGGATAAGTGAAAATTACAATTCAATGCTGCAGAATGAGTGGTGTAGAAAGCAGAAAATTGGCAAAGATAGTGAGGAAAAATATATGTATTTTAAAATTTAGAACATTTCATTTGATTGTAACTTATTCAATTGTTCATGAGCCAAGTAGAGCCAAAGAGTAAACAATCTGCCTGCACTTGATTTTGTGGCACATTATCACAATGATTGATTGGAATACCATCAATATAAAAAATTGATTTTGTTCACTTCCCATATTTTTCCTCCAGTCAATCTCACGATCATTTCATCTTTTAAGTAAAATTGTTGACACAAGAGACTGCAGATACTGGAATCTTGAGCAAAAAACAAACTGAGAAACTCAACTGGTCAGACAGCATGAGTGGAGGATAATGAACAGCTGATGTTTTGGGCCGGGCTCTTCTTCAAGACTGGAGAGGAGGTAGCTGATAGAAAGAGGTGAGGACAAGGGGTGGCGAAGAGCAGACAAGTGAGAGGTGGATACAGATTGACTGGCAGATGAGTCAGATGGGTGAGAGAAAGACGGAGATATTCACAAAGTCTGGAGGTGGTATGTGCAGAAGGCAATGGAATGCAGAGAGTGGAATCTAATAAGAAAGGAGAGTGAAATGTAGAACCAGATAGAGGGATGATGGATAGATGGGAACGGTGCATGATGAGCCAATGCAGAGGAAAGTGCTTGGGGAGGGGAAGGGCAGGGTGATGAGGGATGAGCAAAGTAGCGAGTCATGTAGAGAGTGATGTAGAAAAGAGAAAGGAGTGGGGTGGGGAAGATGTCACCAGTAGTACGATCACATTGACGCAGTTGGAAATGTCAAAGACAATGAGGTATTGGACGCGGAGACTGGTGGAGTGAAAGATAAGGACCAGAGAACTCTATCCCTGTTCTATTTGGGAAGAGGTGTGAGGGCAAGAGCAGAAATGTGAGGAATGGAAAAGACATGTCTGAGGGTTCCATCCATAAGACAAGAGTACAGAAAAAGTGATTGTCCACACTTATGTTTTAGATATCATCAACAAATGACTAAATTTAAGTATTTTAATTGCAATGCAGATGAATGCATATTCCTTGTAGCACGCATCAGCTACAGAAAGCCAAAGAGTAAAAATTGAATAAAAATACATGAATAATGAATAAATGTTAATGGAAAGAAATTCAAGTACATTCTGTTTCCACTTTGAGGGTATAATGTAATACATGTTCTAAATCTGAAAAGAATAGAAATTATTAGCTTTATTATTCCAAAGTAAAAAAACTTCCAAAATATTGGGCAAGTTCTTGCTGGTTTTGCTCAGTACTCTAACCCATCTACTAGGGTCCATACAAATGTGTACTCTCATTGATCAAATGCAGAAGGCCAATCATACTGGCCCTCTCCCTGCTCAGAATAGGTGAGGAGATCTGGATAATGACTAAGTTCATAATTGCTAGGAGCAGAATTACACCATTTGTCCCATCTAGTCTATTTCGCTATTCAATCATGGCAAATCTATCTTTCCTTCTTAGCCCCATTCACCTGCCTTCTACCCCAAACCCCTATCACCCTTACTAATCAAGAATATATCTATCTCTGGTATTGGAGGTAGGGTACTGACATGGATAGAAAATTGGTTGACAGACAGAAAGCAAAGAGTGGGGATAAATGGGTCCGTTTCAGAATGGCAGGCAGTAACTAGTGGGGGTACCGCAAGGCTTGGTGCTGGGATTGCAGCTATTTACAATATACATTAATGACTTGGATGAAGGGATAAAAAGTACCATTAGCAAATTTGCAGATGATACAAAGCTGGGTGGTAGTGTGAACTATGAGGAAGATGCTATGAGGTTGCAGGGTGACTTGGACAGGTTGTGTGAGTGGGCGGATGCATGGCAGATGCAGTTTAATGTGGATAAGTGTGAGGTTATCCACTTTGGTGGTAAGAATAGGAAGGCAGAGTATTGTCTGAATGGTGTCAAGTTAGGAACAGGGGACGTACAACGAGATCTGGGTGTCCTAGTGCATCAGTCACTGAAAGGAAGCATGCAGGTACAGCAGGCAGTGAAGAAAGCCAATGGAATGTTGGCCTTCATAACAAGAGGAGTTGAGTATAGGAGCAAAGAGGTCCTTCTGCAGTTGTACAGGGCCCTAGTGAGACTGCACCTGGAGTACTGTGTGCAGTTTTGGTCTCCAAATTTGAGGAAGGATATTCTTGCTATTGAGGGCGTGCAGCGTAGGTTTACTAGGTTAATTCCAGGAATGGCGGGACTATCATATGTTGAAAGACTGGAGCGACTAGGCTTGTATACACTGGAATTTAGAAGGATGAGAGGAGATCTTATCGAAACGTATAAGATTATTAAGGGGTTGGACACGTTAGAGGCAGGAAACATGTTCCCAATGTTGGGGGAGTCCAGAACAAGGGGCCACAGTTTAAGAATAAGGGGTAGGCCATTTAGAACTGAGATGAGGAAAAACTTTTTCAGTCAGAGAGTTGTGAATCTGTGGAATTCTCTGCCTCAGAAGGCAGTGGAGGCCAATTCTCTGAATGCATTCAAGAGAGAGCTGGATAGAGCTCTTAAGGATAGCGGAGTCAGGGGGTATGGGGAGAAGGCAGGAACGGGGTACTGATTGAGAATGATCAGCCATGATCACATTGAATGGTGGTGCTGGCTCGATGGGCCGAATGGCCTCCTCCTGCACCTATTGTCTATTGTCTATTATCTCTGCCATATAAATATCCATTGACTTGGCCTCCACAGCCTTCTGTCTACGTCGCTGCTGGCACAGTTGAGGGGCTTGCTTGATGAGAACCTTGTACAGGCTTTGACAGAAGGTAAAACTGAAGGTGGAGCCATGTCTTCCGCCAAACAGGCAGAGGTTTCTGTAAAGGTTTTTAAACATCTTTAAGATCCAAAGATATTCAACATCAAGTATATGAATTAAAAGTAACATTTACTATCTAAATTCCCAGTCCAATACCAGGGGATCCAAGCAATTCTGGGACTAACCACTGGACTTCATATAGTCTCTATTCAGATGTAGTGGTATTTATGACATTCAGTAAATCTGGGTGCATATTTCTGAGAATTATTTCTATTAAAACAACTGAATACTGGCATTTCCTTGTGAAACTGGTGGCCTCAGCGAGCAAGATTTAGCCTGTTAAGAGGCAATTAATTCGTTTTCAAACAGCATTTCAAATTAATCACAAGAAAATTAACACAATTTTATACATTTGCTAATTTTAATTAATTAACTATAATTAATTCATGCCGAATTTTAAGCTGTCTGTTACCATGCCCCATCATAAAATCTGATTTTTGCAAAACTGCAACATCTGGAGAACAGAAGCTTTGAACATATAATCTGTCATATCTACACCTGTAATAAATCAATGCAAGTTAATTGCTCTCAAATAGAGCTCAAAGTTGCCATATCGATCCACTTCATCAAGGACCCTCATAAAACTTTCACACCTCTAATTGTTCCATGTTGAGGATTGTCTATTGAATCTGAAGTACTGTGCTCCTCACACAATACCATTTTAAGCATTGAGTATTCACATTTAAAACATGATAAAGACCAAATTTAACCAAGCTGATAAGGTTTAATCTTGTTTGCTTTCTTAGAGTAATTGAGTCACAGAGTGATACAGTGTGGAAACAGGCCCTTCAGCCCAACTGGCTCACACCGGTCATGTCCCAGCTACACTAGTTGAGAAAACATTTTTTTTCTTGAGGAGAAAAAATGTTTTTTTCTTGCAGAAGGGGCAGGAAACATTTGCATGTGCACAGCATTTCAAATAGACAAATAGATAAAAACCGTATTTACATATTTTTGGATACTCTGTATGAGCTTAATTTCACTACATAAATTGCGATAACTATAAAGATACCATGAATACCACAGTATATCTTTAGATCTTTCAATCACCTCGAAATAAAATAACTCTTCGCTAAGCATCTTGCATGTTGTGTATAATGTGAACTTAAGGAACTTTTTTCATTTTGCATACAATAAAAGGATACTCAACACACCATTATTATTTTCACTCACCCCTTTGGAATCAATCACTCCAGGATTGGCATTGAATTTCACAGTTTTAAGTCTAGATCGTTCTTTCCTTTCAACTCTGTAGATAAACAAGGATGAATCAGAATATAATATTTCTGAACTTGATGCTTCAGGAGAAAACAAAAAAAAATATTTTTTTTAAGGCAATTGCAATGTGTAGCTTGAACTATTACATTTCTTACACATATTTATAATTTAAAATCACATTTGTGTGAAACCACACCATTTGATTCATCAATTAAATGATATTTAACATCCCAAACAGATTATTTAGCAATTCAAAGCAACATCAACAGTATATCCAATAGGTCAAAATTCATTTAAAAATCATTGCCAAATTCTTCATGGGGTCAATCTTTTTCTATCTGAACAGGGTGGATGTGTAATTGTATCTAGGGAATCTACAGATGAAGAATACCTATCTAGTATGAGCATGATTTATTTAATATAACATGATATCAATATTCAAGTATTTTCAATAAAAATACATTCAAACAAAATACATGCATTGTAATAAAAAAACAAATGGCCAATTTATCATGTCAAAACATCAACAAAAATATTCTAGGTATAAATGTAAGAAATTTTACATTTTGGTTGAGCTGTTCCAGAAAGGAAACTTACAAAGGTAATATATTCTGGATTCCAATTTAAGAAATAAGTTGAGTTACAGACTGTTTATCAACAAAAGCTGCAATTTATAGGGAGCCATAGAGCTGAACAGCATGGGAAAAGGCCCTTCAGCCAACTCATCCATGCCAATCAAGTTGCTAACAAATCTAGTCCCACTTCTGTGCACCTGGCTTGGATCTCTCCAAATCCTTCCTGTCCATGTACTTGTCCATGTGTCGTTTAAACATCATAATTTTAAACAATATAATTTCATAATTTCAAATAATTGTACCCACCCTTCCCACTTCCCCTGGCAGCTTGCTCCATTTACATACGACCTTTGGCGTGAAAAATATGCGCTATTCCCAATTAAAATGATGCATTGAGAAAATTCCTTTTCTGTAATGTATATACCAGTTTGTGCTAAACCCGAGCTATATTCCTTTTTCTCCACCTGCAGTTGGTGCTTGCCAACTTCAACTTTTTCTGGACATGGGTTGTTGAATGAACTGGCCCTTCATGACAGATGGGCATCCAATGAGCTAGTGCGTTCAGAAAGGCCAGTAAGTTCCAAGTTGGCATGATACATTAGTAAGAGTAATAGAGTCGCACAGCACTCTGGCCATTCCTGGCTACCACATCCACGCAGATTTGTTTGCACATGTTCTCATACACTGCTTGCCTGCATTGGGACCATATGCCATGCCTATTTAAATGTCTGTCTAAATGCCTCTTAAATGTAATAATTGGGTTTGTTTCTACCATCACATCTGGCAACACATTCTAGATATTAACCACTCTCTGTGTAATAAAATGTACCTCTCAAAGCCGTTTTAAAACTGGTTGGTGCTTCTAATGTCCTTAACGAGATCATTAAATGCTGTTCAAGGCCTTAAAAGTTACAGGAATGTGATATTTAAATGGAGTTTTAAGTAGGAGGAGTGATTCGCTTGACTGCACAAAACAATGAGAGGACCACTGCCAGTCCACTCTTATCCTATATCAATTATCTCTTCAACTGATCCCATTTTCTAAATAGACTGGACATTGGGAGTGAGCAATATTTTATAGTCTCTATACTTTAGAAAAAACATAACACTGGAGAGGGTCCAAAGGACAATCATTAGGTGTCAACTGGTAGGAACAGTTCAGTTGTGCTGAGAGACAAGAGGGGCTAGGTAGAGGAAATATGATTGTGGTATATGAGATTAAGAGGGTGTAGACAGAGTAGGCTGCATGAATCTTTGCTTCCAACTGAGATGAATACTAGAGAGCTTAGATTAAGGGTAAGGGGGGATATTTAGAGGAGATCTGAAGGGAACTAATACCATACAGAGTGTGGGGGAGGATAATGGGGGTTGAGAGGGATGGAGTGGGGGGAGGGGAGGGGGTGAAGGGAGGGGAGGGGGAAGGGGGGAGGAGGGAGAGGGGAGGGGGGGAAGGGGGAGGAGAGGGTGCTGCACTAATGCAGGAGAGGTTTGGGCCCAACGGGTCCACTTGGTCTAGTATTATATTATTTTGTCTAGATATCTTGCTGTATCATTTTGGACACTTGGGGGCTGTTGTGAGATGAATACATATATGGGCATAACGTACTAGGAGGAACCAGAACTTGGCGGAATATCTGGAGCCACAAGGACTGAAAGGGGTCAGACACGGGGAGTTTGATAAAATACATACCGGGACGAGAGCTGAAAGCTTGGGGAGATACAGACCTGCAACAGATCTGTTTGTACTACTACTTCAATAAATGACTAATTAAACTGAAAATACAGTTTGGAAAATCTATTTGTTGGTTTGCGTCAAGTTCACTCCCACTCCATGTGAAGTAATGGCAAGCGGAAAGGACTTTATTGGAAAAGATTGAAGTTGCCATTACATTTAAAGTAAGAACTGCTTCTAAAGAGCCATTTAACGTAAGAATTGACTATGAGTGAATTAAAGTAACAATTGCCTCTAAAGACCCATTAACAGTAAGAACTGCCTCAAAAGAGCCATTTTAAGCAAGAACTGGCTCCATGAGTGAGACTGGAGCTTGTGAATCAACTGGACAGAACAAGGATTGTTTTATTTTGCAAGCCTGAAGCCGAAGTCCACAGACTGGACAGGGTCGCTACCTACGCTAATCTGACTAACGGAGATTGGAAACTTCGAAAGCCAATGCGCAGGAAAAGTGAGTACAGCATTAAGCTTTATTGGAAAAACTATATATCAGAAGCTGTATTGGAAAACGGCTGCTGTATGGAATGCTGAGAACAAAGAAGTGACCATGAGCATCGCAAGATATCACTTTGTTTTGAATTCTTGTGCTAGATATGACTTTACGTCTACACGTCTTAAAGGGATAGTGTGCAAGTATGTCTGTGGTTAGATCTGATGTTCAGCCACAAGGTGGCGACGTCAAAAAAGATTCTGAAAAGGAAAAGAGGATAATCAAACTCACTGCCAAAGGCTGGGAATCGGTCTTTGAGAAGCACCAGAAGAGGAAAAACAAAAGATGTAAACAAACTAACAATGGACATGATGAAAGAGCTCATGAAATCATGTGAAAATGTAAATTAAGTACAATCCAACTTGATTCAATTAAACCAGCTCCATGATGAAATAGAAGAAGATTACATTGGTACAGTTATCAGTGTCTGAAGATGAACTCGAAAAGCAAAATCAGTGGATTCACCAAACAGTGGACACTTTCATCGAGTTTAACAAGATACTCGGGTGTGGTTATTCAAGTTTGGTCAGCAAACTACACATTTCATTGCTAGGAGTGCCACACAACAGAGTGTCTCAAAATCTAAATTGAGCCTCAAATCACGTTCTTCATCATGTGCATCTTTAACGCTCTCTGCTCGTATGAAAGCTCAGGCAGATATGGCCGTTCTCGAAGAATAGGTTGCCTACATGAAAGGCAGGCATGAGATTGAGGCACAAGAAGAACAATTGGAGGAAGAACAGAAGAGGAAGACAATTGGAAATGGAGAACAGGAAACAGAAGGAACAGCTGAGAAGACGGAAGGAACGACTGGAACTAGATGCTGAACTGGCAGCAACCAAGACGAGACTCAATGTACTTGACAATATGAAATCAAGAAGCAGCTCTAGAGCATCTGATCCGATGAACTCTTATTTGAGAAGAGAAATTGCTCAAAGGGAAACATCAGCTAAATTAGACCCACATGCAGCTGAATACTTGCCTGATCAAGTGCAACAGGTTGTTAGACCAAAACAAACAACTCTGGGATCATCTGCTAGAGCTCATGATAGGACCCATCTAGCTCAACACTCTCTTCAAAGGCAAAAGGCAAAGGCATGAGCAAAAGGGTATGCAGGGGCATGTTACCCCCCCTGGACAGTATGATGGAAGCCAATGTGATATGTATAACCTAATTCAAAAGCAAAATGATATCACTGTTCTTCTGACTCAACAAAATCTTTCTACTACTCTACCACCAAGAGACATTCCTGTTTATGATTGTGATCCTTTGCAGTATGAAACTTTCAGACACCAGCGAAAGTGGCGACGGTACTGTTTCATATCTAAGACTGGAAAACGATAGGAAAGAAGTGCATATTGCATTCTTAATGAGAAAATCCAGAGTGGCACCATTAAAACAAATGACGATTTCCAGAATGGAGCTTACAGCTGCTGTCCTAGCTGTCAGAGTTGATACAATGCTGCAAAAAAAATTACAGCTTCAACTGGACAAATCCATCTTCTGGACTGATAGCACAACAGTGCTTAAGTACATCAACAACAAAACTAAATGCTTTCAAACATTTGTAGCAAATAGGATCTCTTTTGTAAGGGATGCCACTGATGTATCACAATGGAGATATGTTAGCACAAAGGAAAATCCTGCTGATGAAGCCTCTAGAGGATTAACAGCAGATCGTTTCTTAAGCTGGAAGAGAAGTAGATTGAAGGTTTCTGGTTATTGGCCAGAATATTGGAGACCATACCAGATGCACAAGGTCTTGTGCGCACCAATCGACTTCAGACTAAGAACAACATCTTGGAAAGACTGATAACGAAGATATGTCAGCTCCTAGAAGCTGATGCCTGAGTACACCAAAGACTGGTGGCCTTAAAGATTGAAGAATCACTAAAGTAGATTAGATGCCAATAGTGCATACCTTTTTTATGATTATGTGTAAAGGTTTTATAGCTCCTTTTAATGTTTATTGGTAATTGTTTTGTTATATACGTAGAACAATTAGGGGCCGGCTGCTTTAGCATATTATATCATTTTGTCTAGATATCTTGCTGCATTATTTTGGACACTTGGGGGCTGTCATGAGATGAATACATATATGGGCATAACGTACTGGGAGGAACCAGAACTTGGTGGTATACCTGGAGCCACATGGACTGGGAGGGTTCAGACACGGGGAGTTTGGTGAGATACAGACCTGCAACAGACCTGCGACGAGAGCTGAAAGCTTGGGGAGATACAGACCTGCATCAGACCTGTTTGTACTACTACTTCAATAAACGACTAATTAAAATGAAAATACGTTTGGAAAATCTCTTTGTTGGTTTGCGTCAAGTTCACTCTGTGAAGTAATGGCAAGCGGAAAAGACTTTATTGGAAAAGACTGAAGTTGCCATTACAGATGCCCTTAAGTGCTTGTTTTAAGTTGCAATTTGATACAAGAAAACCTATCAATGGTCATTAATATATTTCTTGCTGGGTAAATAAGAAGCAGACATGCAGTTGCATAACATAGTAAAACAAATCATAGTATTAATTTTTTAAGCACATGTCGGTTGAATTTGCATTTTGATGCAATAGCTTTGATCCACAGTCAAACACAGAGAAGTCATTTTTGTTCAATTGTTTTATAAACATTAACATAAAATGCAATTAAAACATAGTGATAATTATGGGCACATTTAACTATCTCTGCTGGGCCTATAATTTTTTTAAAGTATTCGTTATGAGTCATGGGATTAGAAAGAGACTTTTCCAGACCACTCTCATTCAATTGCAGTTCAATAAAAGCATTGAGTCCCTTTTTTAGTTGAACCTGTTGCAAATCTTTATCTCTCCAACCATAAACATAACCATCAATGGTTAGGGTATGGGAACACAGGGAATAAAATATTTATTACAGTAAACCTGAATTAAATTGCACAGTAGATAATAAAATGCTTGATTTATTGACCTTTTTTTGCTCGGTATGACACCCATCTCTTCACTGTCTCCATCTGGTGTAACTCTTCGTGCCTGCCACCATTCATCATCAGAAGCGTTGATAACATGTAAAATCTCACCGTATATGAAGCTAAGACCTTGACTCGGAAGACCACTGTCCTTGGTTTTGTCATAGTCAAATAGAGCTCTGAAAAATATATATCAAAGAGTTTCGGAGTGTTGAATTTATTACTATATAGTTATTATTCACTTTAAGCACACATCATTATTTAACTTCATATTTTTATTCATATTTAACTTCATATTTTATGCTTAAAAATGTAGAAATCATAAACATCCAGTAACTTGATAACATACTCATTTCATAATTCATCTTTTGAATCGTAACAGTATGGAGTGCGAGAAATTCTTGAATTTCAAGCAAAGCTTTTTGCTCAGTGTGTACTAAATGCGCATTTAAACGGTGCTAATTGATGTAAAATATGCAGACTTTAATCATAAGAAGAAATTGCTTTGGTGCAGGCATTTGGACTTAAATATGTGCAACATTCATTATTGCTAATGCGCACCATAATACTTGGCAGAGTAATTAAAAATGAATCCCACCAGTCACAACACCAATCTGCTCTCACAAGGAAGTCGAAAGGAACAATTCCAGAAATTCCAGAAGAGAATATTAAGCAATTAATCATCTAAAATTCAAGAAACAGATTGAAAGAAAACCATGAAAAGTACTCATGGATCTAAAGGAAGGAATACAAAAGGAGAGCGGCCTAGAAATTCAATCATACCACACATATTAATATGTTAAGGTTCCAACCCTTAAAGGGCATCCATCTAACAAATAACAGCACAGCTGGAAGTGTTTGTGTTGCTCTGCGCTGATCACTAAGACTCAGGATGAAGGGGAGGGAACCCATTTCATTGTCCCTACACATCGTCCCTCACCTCCATGCAAGGACCCCAGCAGCCCTTCCAGGTGAGGAAGAGGTGTATATGCACTTCCACTAACGTAATCTACTACATTCGATCTGCTCCTTTACATCAGTGAGGTCAAGTACAGACTAAGCAACTGTTTCACCAAACACGTGCTGAGTCCGCCAAGGCCTGGTGGATCTCAGGTTGCTAACCATTTTAACTCCTCATCGCATTCTCATACCGGCCTATCTGCCTTGGGCCTCCTCCTTTGCCAGAGTGAGGCCACTCACAAATTGGAGGAACATCATCTTAGATTCCACTTTGGTAGCTTACAACCTAATGGTAAATATTGAATTGTCCACATTGCCCCCGTCTTTTCTATGACCACCCTTCCCAGTGCACACTTACTTCCCACACTCTTCGGCTCCCTTTTTCCCTTCCCTTCTCCATCTCCTTCCACCGGTATCCCTCCCTCAGGCTTCACATCTCTCCTTATCTGGCACCCTTTTGTCTTCTTTTCATCTGTAGCCTTTGTACACCCATCTGCTAATTGAACCCCCACCTCACTTGCATCCACCTATCACTTGCCAGGCTTCATCCTGCCCCCACCTCTTTTCTAGATTTCTCCCCCCTTCCTGAAGAAGGGTCCCGATCCAAAGTGTCACCTATTCATTCCCTTCAGAGATGATGTCAAACCTGCTGTGTTACTCAAGCACCATGTATTTTACTCATTGATTGAAACATTAACTTCCATGTTGAAATAGAAGAAGGAGAATCCAGATTCTCTGCACAGGGATTCTAGGGGGTACCGAGGTCAGAACTAATAAGCAGGTAGCAGAAGGGGACCAATGAAATAACACTGAAAATTAGTCTCTGCACCCCTGAGCAGTATTAGAAGAAATTCAAAGTCCTTGTTTACTCTGTTAAGAGTACATGCAGTTGCACACGCACACACACATATATATATATATATACACACACACACACATTGCAGCAACCCACTGCTGGCTGGAAAATGCACTCCTCATGGCCTCAATAATTCCAAACAACTCATAGTATAAAGGGTACCACACATATTTGGGTGCAACAATGGGTACTTTGGCAATTCCAAAGTGGTAACACAACTTTGAAGACACAAGGAACTACAGATATTTTGTTTTTATCTTGCAAAACAAAGTTGGAACACTTTGCTTTGCAAGATAAGGTCACTTGTAACAGTGCTTATCTCAACAACCTGAAGGGGTTTCTTCCAATCCCAAAGACATGTCAGGCTGCAGGGGAGGATCCCTCTTATTTGGGCAGTGGGCTGTCACGGACTGTCTCCTTGTAGACTGATTTACACAAATTTGCACCTGACCTTTAACATTTTCCCTTTCCTTTGAATAATGAATAATCTGTCCAAGTATAACTGCTTGCTCGGCAGCTCTTGTCACAGGAGCATGCCTGTGGAAATGTTTGCTACTTTATTCAGTCTATCTGCCAGAATACAAGAGATATCAAGGAGCATAGGGATATCAACCTTTAACTTTTCAGTCTTTCTGCAAATAAATAAGCTGTAAATGTTGGCTTTACTAATGGAAAATCAACTTTTGAGCAAATTCTTTCCAGCTAGGTGTGTGCCACTTGAAACAAACACCATGGTGCAGTGCCAAATTGTATAGCTGATGGAGCATATTCCTTCTTTGAGAAAGTGGGATAACATAGAACTAGTGCAAATGGATAATTGATGCTCGGCATGGACTCAGTGAGCTATATCTCCAAACGAAACTTTCATTGAAGCACATTGGTTGCCTAAGGCAGAAAACCCTTTTAAGGTAAGGAAGTAAACACTTTTAAGGCAAGGAAATGACATCTTCTATATAGCTTTATCATTGTAGCAGATCTGCCTGTAACATGGTCCACTTTTTATTGGGATTTGTTTGGCAAACATGGATAGTGCAAACTTTGTGCAGCATTGACCATATGTTATTGGTCAAGATAGTTTAAAGCAAGCTCGCCATTGAATGAGAAATTTTAGTCCCCAAGAAATGCGCAGTTCTATTATTCATGAGTCAGTTAGTCAAATAGATGAAATTTCTTCAAAATTTCATTAAAACCAGTCATGCATTGTAGGGAGAGTAAATAAATCCATGAGTAACCAAACAGATGACAATGGATAAAAAATCAAAATTTGGAAGATGCGAGCTGAAGAGAAATTTTAGTTCAGAATGTTGAGGTAGTGGGAGACAGCAGAAGGGAAAAGTCGCATGTCTTCAAGAAATTATGTTTGTAAGAAGAAATTGGTGAAGTTTTACAAAAGCAGATGAAATGCACGTTTACAGATGTCAAAGTGAGCTTATTGAAAAACTGTTTTATACAGGGCACATAAAAGTGCCAAGAATATTACATCAATTTAAACTGGAATGCCTGCTGCCCAATTGTTGGCTTGTATTCAAAATGTTTTAGTTAACACTACAAAGAGACCAATAATGTTCTGAAGAGTGAAGGATAATTACAGAGAACTGTGCTAGAGAAATCAGGGGAATCGGAAGACTGAAAGATGCAGTAATATTGCTGCCAGCCATGTGGTGCAATTTGTGATATGAACCGCTAATAAAGTTCACAATGTCTTATGATAACTGAATAACCAAGATCCAAGATAGACACAAAAAGCTGGAGTAACTCAGTGGGACAGGAGGCATCTCTGGAGAGAAGGAATTGGTGACGTTTCGGGTAGAAACGTCACCCATTTCTTCAGACTGAAGAAGGGTCTCGACCCGAAACCTCACCCATTCCTTCTCTCCAGAGATGCTGCCTGTCCCGCTGAGGTACTCCAGCTTTTTGTGTCTATCTTCAGTTTAAACCAACATCTGCAGTTCCTTCCTAAACAAGATCCAAAACGTTTTCTGACCAGACTGATTGTTCATACTCTAATTTTTCTTTTGTTATGAATCTTTTAATGTTTTATATATTTTCTTAACATTCTGTTCAATTCTCAGATCTACAGTTGTTGATCTGATAGTTAGCAGGTGAACCATGCTGTATATCCCAGTTTGTAATATGTAACACCATTAGTACATAGACAAGAAAGCAGAGTTGAGGGTACAGTCAGATCAGCCAAGATCTCATTGAATGGTGAAACGGACTTGACAGGGTGAGTGGCCTTCACCTGTTCCCAATTAATATGTTTGTATGAAGATTAGGAAGTTCAGGATCTTCAATGACCCTGTCAGTGCAGTTTAAGGACTGATATCTAGAGGTCCCCTCTGTGAAGTTTACAATCTTAGTTTAGTTTCGAGGTACAGCATAGAAACAGGCCCTTCAACCCATGCCGACCACTGATCACCCATTCACAATAGTTTTACAATATCCCACTTTTTCATTAACTCCACACAGACATCACCTGAGGTCAAGATCGAACCAAGCCTCTGGTGGTTGAGGTTGCAGCTCTACCTCTATGGTAGAAAACCATAAAATGTTAACTTCAAGGTACATAATTTCTAATTAGAGATAGGAGTAAATTTCCCTGTGCACAGGAGGGGAATGGGAACTATGGACATGCCCTTTTTGTTTTCTTTGAGTTATCTCCAAGATTCAAGATTCACGATTCAGATTCAATTTAATTGTTACATGTACCAATTAAGGTACAGTGAAATTTGAGTTACCATACAGCCATACCAAGTAAAATGCAACAAGACACACAGCCACATAAAATAAAAATTTAACATAAACATCCACCACAGTGGATTCTATATTCCTCACTGAGATGGAACGTAATAAAGTTCAGTCATCTTCCTCTTTGTTCACCCGCGGTCGGGGCTGTTGAACCATCCGCAGTCGCCACTGCTGACTGTCCGAAGCCCTCGCGTCAGGATGATCGAAACTCTGGCGTCGGGACGAATTGGAATAGCTCTCCGCGGCATGGGGCTCCTGAGTTGGCCTCTTCTTACCAGAGATTGCGGGCTTCACGTTGTTAAAGTCCACAGGCCCCACGGTTGGAGCTCTCCACAGTCGATCCTCGGCAAACGGACGCAGCTCCACGATGTTAAAGTCGGCGCCAGGCCCACGGCTTGAAGTGCCGGGCCGGTCTCCAGGAAAGGCCACCAACTCCTCGATGTTAGGTCGCAATGGGGACGGAGATATGATACGGAGAAAAAACAATTGCATCCCCGTCCAGGGAGAACTGTTCAGGGAGAACTTTGATCTCAGTTCTCCCTGAACAATATTTATCCAGTATCCAACATGATTAACAATGGTATAAGAAAATAACTGCAGATGCTGGTACAAATCGATTTATTCACAAAATGCTGGAGTAACTCAGCAGGTCAGGCAGCATCTCGGGAGAGAAGGAATGGGTGACGTTTCGGGTCGAGACCCTTCTTCAGACTAACAATGGTCTAGGACCATGAAAGATAATTTACCAGTGGCCTAGAAATTGAATTGCATAGCATTGTGTCTTATGTTTTGTATTTAAATCATGAACGTGCAGTCAAATTACTTTGTTTGAGAAATTTGTGCTGACATTCCACTTTTCTTCACTTTGAGCCCTTGAGCCCTTTGCCCTTTCTCCGAGTTCACACACACACAACTTACCCAGAAATACTACCAGAGAAACATCTGGGTTGAATATGTAATTGCTGGAGAACTGGTATAGTATCTCACCCAAGTGGTTGTGTTAATTTGAAACAGCGTCAGCCCCACTGAGTTCCAAAATTCATTGAAGCAGGTTGCAGAGATAAATCTCAACTGGCGAATTAGCTATTTGAATGGTACAATTGAGGTGAGTGAAGTGAACTGAATTGAATACTTGATTGTCACATGTGACAAGTCACAGTGAAATTCTTTGCTTGCATACCCGAGACATGCAAATAGTCACCCGTAAAGGGCGCTTACAAAGTACCCCCGCACCAGGTCCCCCTGTGTTCTTTCCCCCTCCCCCCTCCTTCACAGCAGTCCCCCCCACGCCGGGTCCTCCATTGTTCATTGTTCTTCCCTGTCCCTCATGGTGGTCCCCCCATCCTGGGTCCTCCTCTGTTCCTTCCCTCGGCTTCCTCACTTCCACATGTCTGCCTCCTCTGTCGGTCGGCGCCATCATTGACCTCCGCACTGACCTCTCCACTAATGTTGTCGGGTCCTCTCTGGACGCCTCCGTGGCACTGACTCAGGCCCAACCGACCCAGGCACCGATGGCCTCGGGGTTTGTCGACCCTCGAGACTCCACCTCCGACCCGCGAGGCTCAGGCCCGCGAGGTTCTGACCCACGAGGCACCACCGCCAGTCTGCGAGGCCCGGGCCGCGAGGCTCCAGTCTCGGCTTCTCAGCAGCACCTCCGGAAGCCGTCTGCCACGGCAACACCTCCGGACGTGCTATGAAAAGTGATATGACCAAGTTGTTTTTGAAGCAGGAAATATGGCCCCATATCAGCTGCAAATGCTCCAAATGAATTGTTATGAATAATGAATGAATTATGAATGATGTTATTCCAAATGCACCCTATTCCTTACATGTCACACTTTGGAATACCAGCACATATTTCTCAGAGTAATTTGAATGCATTTTCATGATTTTTACACCAAATTAATATGCAATTCAATTTCTCGGGCACACATAAACTGGTAAATAAATTTTCATGCTCTCTGGCCATGTGTTAATGATGTCGATTATTGGATAAATATTTTCAGGAATAACACATCTGCAATTCTTCCAAACACAAGCATGAAATCTTGTACATGTATCTGAAAGAGTACACAAGGCCTTGTGATATAAACGTCAGATAGTGTACTGTTACCAAACGAGGGCATTGGCTAAGCTATCTGTGCAAGTAGATATCAAGATACTATCTTTTGACATCGTGTGATTGCTACCAATTGATCTATGGATGATCAGGCCATCGCTCCATACACAATGAAAGGTCAGTGATTAAATGTGAGAACAACTTAGTGTCATTTTCTATGATTTTTGTTTTATAAAAGGAATAGAAGATACCATGTTTTATATATATAAAGGTCATATTCAAGGTGAACCAGATAACCGTAAACTTGCATGCATAAGTTTTTTCCTAAAAAGAGATAATGTTTATGAAAATGTTTTCAATATTTCTGATAATTGCATATTGAAAATTAATGCGGGATTAGAGAATTTCCCCAATAAACTTCCTTGCTGGATTATTTTTATCATTAATATTTGTAGATAAATTGACAATGTAAACAAATTGCCATTGTTATTGCCAATACTCTGATTACTAGTATAATCCTCTGAAATTTAAGAGGTCCTGGTCATGCATTTTCTTTTATTAATTCAACTCCAAACAAAGATTACTTATTCATCTATATCAAGCCTCATCTTTAAAAACCCTTCCATTTACAGTTTGGTCATTCTAGGGGAGTAAAACCACTCTAAGTTATTTGATAAACTAATTATATGAATTGGCTGATCAGAACATCGGGAGCAGGATAACAGGATTAGGCATTACACTGTTGGGCCTGTTCAATTAGATCCTGACTGATTTCACATTTTCATCCAGACCAGGTAGTATCCCATCAATCTAAAAAAATTCAGCAATCCAAATTTTGAAAGCTCTAATTCTTCTTTTTGAGGGAGTACTATAATCTAAGATTTTAAGTTAGTTCTACATTCTTTTACAAACTACTTTCAGATTGATTGAATGGTTCAATTTCTCCCTTGTTTTACTGTTTTATTTTCTCCCGAGGGTTGTTTCACGATTGATTGCTTTCATAAATCTTCAATAATTTGACATTTGTAGCTTCCAGGTGTTTTCTACATCTATACTTTTATGGCCTCTCCATTTTTTTAAATTCTTTTGAATAAAAATTGACATCAGTTAGTCTTATTTCTTGTCCCTCTGGAGCATTCTGCTCACAAATAACAAAATAAAGTTGTTCTGACATAGTCACTCTCAGCAAAGAGAGTTAATCATACAGTGTGGAAAAGGCCCTTCAGTCCAACCTGCCCACACTGGGCAACGTCTCAGCTACATATGCAGGCATATTCACCTGCCTGCATATGGCTCGTATTCCTCCAAACCTATCCTATCCATGTACCCATTGAACTATTTCTTAAATGTTGCGATAGTCCCTCCCTCAACTACCTTCTCTGGCAGCTCGTTCCATACACCCACCACCCTTTGTGTGCAAAAATTACCCCTCAGATTCCTATTAAATCTTTTCCCATTCACCTTAAACCTGTCCTCTGGTCCTCGAATCCCCTACTCTGGGCAAGAGACTGTGCATTTACCTGATTTAGTCTTCTCATGATTTTATACACCTCTATAAGATCACCCTGCATCCTTCTGTGCCCCAAGGAATAGAGTCCCAGTCAACCTCTCCCTACAGGGCCTGTCCCACTTAGGCGATTTTTTAGGCGACTGCCGGCGACTGTCAAAGTCGTAGCAGATCATCAAAATTATCTTTTACCCGACGGCAATGACCATGACAATGCCGAGTCAGTTTGAGATTACAGCGTCTTCGGAAACATCGCGAAATTCCCACGCTGTCAATGCTTCTCTGGCGTCCTAATTTTCGCTGAAATCACTGACAAGTTGGTAAGTACTTGACAGTTTTGAACTATAACATCTTGTATGGGTTACTTAAAAACCAAGCATCACTGTAATAAGGCATAAACTGGATTTACTTCCAGTTTACTAATAGCTGTATTAAAAAAAATAAATTAAAAAGTGGTTAAGTGGATTTTTGTGAAAAGTGTGTGGGCATTCTTTGAAAATGTACAGGAGCTGCATATCTGGTTTCTGGGTTGCATATCTGGGTTGGGAGCCTACTTTAAATGTAATGGCTGATGGCCATAAACATCGCGAAATTCCCATGCTTACCTGACCGTCAAACTGTCGCCTCCAATCTACCTGTCAAATGTCCTGGTGGTAAATAAATTGGTTAAACATGTATTTTTTGGTTTTTGAAATTACTTTACTTATTTTAATATTATGTGCTTCTAAATGCGTCTAAGAGAACCTAACAAACCTGGGGACAGCATGCGACAGCGCCCGCAATAAGCAACGATACCTGGCGACAAGCGAGCTGTCACTGAGAAATTTCACTCCAGATGATTTCTCAGTGACGCGCTGAGATCCACTACGGTTCTTGGAAGACTCCTCACGATCATGCCCGCGACACCTGGCGAACTGTCGGTGACAGCCTAGTCGCCGGCAGTCGCCTGAAAATCGCCTAAAGTGGGACAGGCCTTTATAGCTCAGACTGTCGAGTCCTGGCAACACCCTCATAAATCTTCTCTGTAGCCTTTCCAGCTTGACAACATCTTTCCTATAACTAGGTGCCCAGAACTAAACACAATCCTCTAAAAGCAGCCTCACCAACATCTAATATAACTGCAATATGACCTCCTAACTTCCATACTCAGTACTCTGACTGATGAAGGCCAACGTGCCAATGTCGTTAACTAACAGTATGCTAGTTCCAAACAGATAGCTTACTGAATCACAGTGAAAATTGACAGATATGATGGGACTCATAATAGGAGTACTAAATGTTAATATTAGATAGATTGTTGTCTCCATCAAAGGTTTATATTGTGTTTCAACATACAGTATCTTAGATATCTGCAATGCCTCATTTATTAGTACAACTAGTTGGTGGGATGAAGTTCCATTTGAGAGACAAAAGTAAAATACTTTAGATACCAAAAATCCAAAATCCAAACATAAAATACTGGAAATACTCAGCATGTTGGATAGCATTTGGAGAGAGAGAAACAGCATTAGTGTTTCAGGATCATTGGAACTTGCATGGTTTAAATGGGCCACGCTTGTTTGCTCTCATTCCTCGTATGACCATTCTCTGTAGTTTTATCAGTTTCGATGCAGAAAACATAAGTATACTCTGAGGGGAAAAAAAAGGCAGAAGGGAAAGAAGGGAACATCCATCAGTCAGACAGTGGTAATTCTGCAGATTCTAAAGGGTTGTTTGGAACTGGAAATAAGTCACCAGTACAGAAGACTGCAGCACTGCCAAGTTGAATGAGCTTTCCCCCGTGTTCACTCTCAGGAAGGGAACTGTACACCAGTTCTCAGTCTGAAAGGTACAGATTCTCGAATAATCATGAAGAGATCCTTAGAAATTGCCAATCTGTCTGAAAGCCTGTGCAAAATGTTGAGAATGCAAATGGAGTCTAGCTTCAAACTTGCACACAGCTTTATATGATATATGCTGTCTGGGACTGTCTTGATACTGGAAGCATCCCTCATCTCTCACATTTTGCCAGAGGTGTACTTCTGCCAGAACCTAGGATCAGCACTTCATTATCTCTTAGATTTGGAGTGCTATGTTAGTGCCCCTTCGCTGTTTCAAATACCAACAATTACACTGCCGAAACTTCTCAATCTAAAATCCCTGAAAGAGTTAGAGAGGAAGAAAAGACTGAAACTCATCAATCAGCTGCTGCACATCACGTTCTAACTCGTAACATCACTCCAAGTTCCAGAGGCATTCTTGAGGTGATTCTAAATGCTTGGCATATGCTGATCTCCCCCAGGTACTCACTGCCTCCATTCACTTCGCAGGAGGATGCCGCCTCGCACATTTTTACAAAAACTAAATCTGCCACATCCTGCTCTTTCCAAGATACTTGATGTCATTGAACCCTTTTTCTTCACCAATGCAGCCACGGAGATATCATGCAACCATTGCATGGGCCAAGTTGAACCTGCATCTCTAAATCAGGAGCAGTGAGTCAACTGGGCTATTTGCAGTTCCACAATGCTGCCCTGAATGGAACCCAGAAAACAACGTCACTCCCTGAATCCTCAGAAAGCTTGTTAATCTGACAGATCTGCATGCCTGTGATACTTGCTGACTTTCAATCAAGGGAAAGGAAATATAACACCCCTCTATTTGAGCAGGGAGAGTCTTGATGTAGCAGTTAGTTGCAAACAATGAATTGTGACATTTATCAGCTGTTTTCACAAAATTGATCTTGAAGTTAAACTACTAAGAGAGACAAAGATTCATTTTTCAAGCTCTGAAATTCTGCCCGCAGCAAGTGACAGATCTTTGGCAACATGATTTAGAAAGCTTCAGTTTTTGAATGCATGGTTCGTCAGCATGGGTCCAGTCAGAGCCTCTCTCCCCTCCTATTTCCGGTGAAGCTGAACACTTTGTA